>NC_092873.1:186314627-186947544 GCF_028372415.1 Notamacropus eugenii | reverse complement strand
TCTGAGGCTGGCTTTCTATTCACCATACGCCATGCTACTTCTCACTTCTGTAAAACTTTGAAAATAAAACACTTGTCATTTGTATTGATACAAGCATATTGCTTTTTTACTTGTCACATATTTAAAACATATTACCCTTTGCTCCTTCAAACTGCTCTCTATCTTGTTCACACATTCTTATTGATTTTCTACTTGTGATAAAAAAAATTTTTTTTAAGTCAAAACATCAATATGATATGTACTGAGTGATTTCAACCAGAAGTTGAGACTCCAGTTTTGACATGGCAGGAGTTGACAATGACACATCTCTTGTGTAGAAGCCAGCTTCTTATTGGAAGTGGCTTACATGATAAGCCCTGATCACCTGATATTCTCAGCTCGTCTTTCAGAAATTCTTCACAGCCCAGCATGTTGACATCACTGTTTCTCTATCACCAAAGTTAAGAACCTTTTTTGGAAAGTCTCTTCTTATCCTTCAGTTCAATCCCTCTTCCAGGGGCATGTAATTTGAATGAGAAAGAAAAATTCTGATTATATTTTCAAGCTGGGTGAAGAGAAACATTTTTTGCAAATGTAGAAAGCAATAATTATTTTAGGGGTGTCTTTTGTTCCTCAACAACGACTAGCACTTAGATAGTGCTTTAAGATTTGCAAAACATTGTAATGTGTTATCTCCTTTGATCCTCACAACAGCTGAGAGAGATAAGTGCTGTTACTATCTCCACTTTACAAATGAGGAAATTGAGGCAGAAAGAGGTTAAGTGACTTGCCAGAGTCATACAGCTACTAAGTATCTAAGAATTCAAGTCTTCCTGACTCTAGGTCCAGGACTCTATCTATTGTACCACCTAGCTGTCTCATATTAAGAGTAAATGTTTTCATATATCTTCTGACTGTTCTTTATTTTAAAAAAAAATAAAATTTTTGTTGTTTATTTCTTTTTGGTCATATCTGATTCTTTCTGATCCCATTTGGGGTTTTCTTGGTAAAGATACTGAAGTGGTTGCCATTTTCTTCTCCAGCTCATTTTACAGATAAGGAAACTGAGACAAATAGTGACTCCCAGTGGCTAATGAGGCCAAATTTGAAGTTCTGATTCCAGGCCTGGCACTCTATCTGCTGTGTCATCTAGCTGCCCAAGATAAAAATTAGATTAAATCTATATGGGGCCCACTCAAATGACTATTTAGAATTACACATTCAATCCAATAAGAACAACTGGGTTTCACTGAATTAATTGGAAGTTTCATTGAATTAACAGAACAGACCAGTTTGGGTCTGTAGTGCCAATGTGATACTCATAGTGCCTACAGAGCCTATGAATATGCCAGCATAATTCTAAATTGAAAAATATAATAAACTCTCCACATGGAAGACAGAACCAAAATATTTATTTAAACACCAGAAAACCAAATCCATCATAGCAACAAAGAAATCTATACATAGTAACAGTGCAGGAGGTACCACCTTTCCCAAGCCTTTGCCTGCTAGGGCCTTCCCGAAAAAGAACACTCAAAGCTTGCTGCCTGCTTCCTCTCTCTCCCCCATCTCTAACTGCTATGTCTGACTTCCTCTCAGCTCTGCTCAACCCTTTCTGCCCCACCCATTCAGCAAGCTCCTTCCACCATAGACTCATGTGACTCAAGCAGGTCACTGCGGGCCTATTCATGGATGGGAAAGATCTTCCCATTATGCAAAAATATATTAACACTACAGGGTCTCAAATAGGTATAGCCCTCAGCCTTTCCAATTTTAGAGGAAATCATGAGCCTGAAGCAGGATGATTATTCATGTAATTTATGTTCATTCCACAGGGATGAACTACTTTGAAAAATACTTCAGTGATCCAGTATGTCTGTGATCTCACTGATGTGGGTACTCAGTAATGGGGCAGATCACAACCCATTCATTCCCACTTGTCCTCCAAGATCTTTATTAATGCAAGCTTCTAAATCTACCATGGAGGGTGTAGTGAACATGCTGGAGGCCTTCTTTCAGGTCTTTAACCTTATATACTCTATACCAATGCAGCACACAGGCTATGCTATCTTTGTCAGTATTGACTGTCCTACCTCCATTTCCAGGCATATATCTTTTAGGATCTTTTCTATTTTTTTGTGTGTAAGTAATCATTGACATTCTACGTGTTTATACTCATCATACATCTCACTTTTGCTCTAAGAGTGACTTGTAATTTTTATTCCTCAGATCTTTTAATATTCTATGGTTCATGGAAATAGACCATTACCAAAAGAACATTAATATTCAAAAGATAAGTCTTTAGTATATCAGTAAAAATGATTGGGTTTATAAGACCCCAAAATAAATAAACGAAGTAGCATAGTATTTGATAAACCCAATGATTCCAAGTACTTAGGTAATACTATTCAACAAAAATACTTGGAAAGCTAACAAGTAGTTTGGCAGAAATTAGGATTAGACTAACATCTCACACCATATACTAGAATAATCTCTAAATGGACACAAGATCTACACATAAAAAGTCATATCACAAATAAATTAGAGTGCAGAGAAGGAGGTTTTTTCAGAACTGTGGACCTAGGAAGAGCTCTTAACCAAACAAAAAATAGAGAAGATCAAAAGAGAAAAAAATGTACAATTCTAATTATACAGAACTGAAGCATTTCCGAATAAATAGAATAAATGTAACTAAAATTAGAAGATATATGATTAACGGGGTGAAATGTTTACAGCAAATTTCTCTGATGAAGATCTGATACCCAGCAAGCTACACAAGGAATTGATTCAAATATTTAAGAACAAGCATCATTCCCTTAATGGTGAAATAATATGTAGGAACAGGCAATTTTCAAAAAGAAATTCTGGCTCTGCCACTTCTAGGATTAAGCATATGTTCCCCAGACATGTCCAGGGAAAGCTCAGTTCAGCTCTAAACACACACTATGTTTTATGATCTATCCTTGAGTGGATAAAGCCTCCTTTCCAGTTTCCCTAGAAATATTAGGAAATTCTACTTCTCCAACCTGAAACTCTTTCCAGAGTTTTCCATTTAGGAAAATGGGAAAAACTAAGGCCTTCCTCCAAAATGAAGTAAGGATGATCAATTTACCTCATGCCTAGATAAAGTGATTGCCTCCTGACCACATGGATGGGTGTCAGGACCCCACCTATGAACAGTGTCTGTTCTCTTGAAATTCAAGGTTAAGATATTGGTCACAGGAAGGAGTTCTTTTCAGTCTTTAAAGAGAATTGTCCAAGAAGGAATAAAGTAGTTTTAGAATATTGACTCCATACTATTTTCCTCAATCAAGATTCTTATAATTCTTACTTTAAATCTTTATAGAGCAGGGTCATCTTAGAAGGCATGGGAAACTATGTCAATTTGGACATCATTCTCTTTTCAACCTTGATATTAAATAAAATTGTTTCTGGCCTAAAGCACGGAGTATAGTATTAACATTAATTTCTTTTCTTTTACACTCATTACCTACAAACTGAGTCATGTGTTAGATGAATATTAGGACCCAGGGATAATATGATTCAAGGAGATTTTATGTAGCATTTATTGGAGGTGGGGTTGAATGGGAAAGTAGAGCCCATGTAAATGAGGCTTATAAGTTACATTATATAGCAGTGTAGATACTAGGAGAACTCTTAGCTTGTGATTAGCCATGGTGAGCTATAAGCAAATTGACACATGCTAAAATGGCAGCAGAAACCCACAAACACCTGAGCAATGCAAAGAAGCAGCTTCCCACTGCAGCAGCTCCAATACTAAGAGAATTTCCCAGCTCTTACCCTGAATAATGCTTATCCTTTCTAGGTTGGTGTTTACTTCAGTAGCTTCTTTCTCTATGTATGGTCTGGGGCAGGAATTCTTAACCGTTTTTGTGTGATGGACCCCACTGGCAGTCTGATGAAATCTATAGAAACCTCCTCAGAATAATGTTTTAAATATATAGGATTGTAATTATACTGAAATTGGAATTGGAAACCAATTACTTTGAAATATAGTCATACATACACACACATGCACATTCATAATTATGCCTTGGGTTAAGAATCCCTAGTCTAGGGGATATAATTATAACTTATGCTTACATATTCTCCTATTTGCAGGAATGAATTAGGATAATTTTCAACTTGTCCCCCCATGGTTATCCTCCCCTTCTTCCCACTCAGGTTTAAAAAAGATAATGTGTCCTGTTTCTTTCAAAATCCAGAGTTGGAGGGGACCTTAGAGAATGTCTACCAGGGGTGGGGAACCTGCAGCCTCGAGGCCACATGTGGCCCTCTAGGTCCTCAAGTGCGGCCCATTGACTGAATTCAAACTTCACAGAACAAATCCTCTTAATAAAAGGATTTGTCCTGTAAAACTTGGACTCAGTCAAAAGGCCACATCCAAGGACCTAGAAGGCCACAGTTTCCCAACCCCTGGAGCCTCTAGACTGACTCTTACATTTTATAGATGAGGAAATGGGCCCAGAGAAATTAGTTGGCTAATAATCTCATATAGGAGAATAAGTTTTAGAGATGAGCATTCTGGGTCTGAATACAGGCTCCTACACTTAAAAATTTTGTGACAAAGAGGAAGTCACTTAATCAGTCTGGGACTTCATCTCACTCTCATGGGGAAAATGATACTTCTACTATTGACTTCAGATGGTTGTTGAGCTTTGTAAATCTTTTTTTAACAACCTAAATATGAGGGATTATTATTATTACCCAAGTGAACAAAGCTAGTTAGTGGCTGAGCCAGGACTAGACTTCTAGTTCATTGCCCTTTACACCTTTCTATCTATGCCTGAACAAAAGTCTTCTGTGTTGAAAAATTCACTTTTCCTTACCACATGCAAAGACTCCTAGATAAAAGTGGAAAATACTAGCAGTTGGAAAATAAAAGGTCTAAGTTCTTCTCTAGGGTGCTAACCCTAGTGTGAAATTAACTATCATCCCCATCCTAGTCAATTTCACACTATTGCACTATGGGGAAAGAAAAGGTAGAAAGAAGTATACCATGTCTTGGTCCATTTCCTCCCTATCTACAGGTGTCCTAATCACATGCAGATCAAGAACAATGAATATGGGGAATGAAATAGGGAGTGGATGGGGGTAAAATAGAAGAGTGGCCTAGCAGCAGTAAGGAACCACATGAAGTGATATATAATAAATACTCTTCATAATTTTATAGATTTTTATTGTAACTCCATCTTAATTTTTTGTGTTCTCTCTTTATAGCAAGATGTCTTTTCCCTTCATTTTTTAAAAATTCTGAACCTTCTTCACTTTGGGGTCTTTTCTTGACGCATAGCAAACCAAACGGCATATAGTATTCCAAGTACAGATATATCTGCAATTACTGTTTTATACAAAGATTGTGTCATTTTCTATTTTATTTCAATGTTCAAATTTCAATTAGTCACTCATTTTATTCCCATACTTAAGATAATTTCAGTTTCAGAAACATTAGTAGGCCAATGCTGACTGGGGCCGGTAGAAATTTATGTTGTATGATTTCAACTGGGCTCTCACTACAAGACAATTCTTTTACACTTCCTTAAATGATTCACTAGCCCATTTTTTCTCTAAACCTTTTCATCCCTTCTTAAGAATCCTATAGATTTCTTCTACTTTATCCTATCTAGGTATTATTGCCTTATATTGCCTTATATTTCACTTTTTAAAAAATTAAGGCCATTTCCTGAAAGCTCCCTTTTCTCCCCTCCTCATCTCACATCACACAGACATCTTCCCCCACTATCACCACCCTTGCTCCCATTCCTAATGAGATGGAGGCCCATCTCCTTGCCTAGGCAAACTTTTCAACATGCACCCTTGATCCCATCTTCTTCAGCATATTGTCTCCTCTATCATCCCGCTCTCTAATCTTCAATCTTTCCATATCTGCGAGTTCCTTATCTGATACCTAACATGTCCATATCTCTCTGAACCTTAAAAATCCTCATTAATCTAACTAACTCACTAGTTAGCCTCCTATATCTCTCTTCCACTTCTCAGCTAAACCATTTGAATTCAAATTTAGACAAATCTATCCATATTAGGTGCTTCCACTTCCTTTCCCTTTTTGTTGTTGTTCAGTCATTTCAGTTGTGTCTGAATCTCTGTTGACCCCGTTTGAGGTTTTTTTGGCAAAGATACTGGAGTGGTTTGGCCATTTCCTTCTCCAGCTTATTTTACAGATAAGAAAACTGAGGTAAACAGGGTTAAGTGACTTGCCCAGGGTCACACAGCTAGTAAGTGTCTGAGACTAGATTTGAACTCAGGAAGATGAGTCTTCCTGATTTCAGGCCCAGAGCTCTATCCACTCTGCCACCTGGCTGCCCTCTTTTTCCCTTACTCACCTCTAAACCTTCAGTCTAACTGCCAACCTCAACACTCAAATGAAACTGCTCTCTTCAAATCTACCAACGATATCTTAATGGTTAAATCTATTGATCTTTTTATCAATTTAATCCCTCTTGACCAATCTCTAGCCTTTTATACAATCATGCTCTTCTCCTGGATACTCACAGGCTTTTGTGACACTCATTCCCTATGGTTCTCTGGCTATTCTTTCTAAATCTCCTTTCTAGACCATTATCCAAGTCAAATCTACTAACTGTGGATGTCTCCCAAAGCAAAGTCCTGGACCCTCTTCTCTTTTCCCTCTATATTATCTCTCTTGATTATTTCATCAGCTGCCATGGGTTCAATTAGCTCTATGCAAACGATTCTAATACTTATGTATCTAGTCCTACTCTCTCCCCTGACCTCTGGTTCCACTCCACCAACCGCCTACTGAGCATCTCAAACTATATGTCCCACAGACATCTTAAACTCAACATGGCCAGAACAGAATTTTATTTTTCCCCAAAAGCCTCCCCTCTTCTCAACTTTCTTATTACTGTCAAGAGTCCCATTATTCTCCAAGTCACCCAAGCTCACAGTCTCTATGTCATCTTTGACTCCTCTTACTCACACATACCCCATATATCCAATATGTTGTAAAGTCTCATCATTTCCACCCTTATAACATTTCTCCTATATTTCTTCTTTTCTTCACTCATCACCTCACACCCAGACTATTGCAATAGCTTTTTGCTCGGTGTCCCTATTTAAAATCTCTTCCCACTTCAAATCCACCTTCAATTCAGCTGCCAAAGTAATCTTCCTAGGATGACAGTCTGACCATGTCTCCTCATGTCTCCCCATGACCTCCAGGATTATATATACAATATTTGGTTTGACATTTAAAACCCTTCACCAGCTAAGCCTTTCCTACCTTTCCAATCTTCTTACATTTTACTCTCTCCCGTGTACTCCACAATCCAGTGGTAATACATGAAAACTCCATTTCCCAATTCCATACCTAATTATTGGCTATCTCTTAGACCTGAAATGCTCATTTCTTCCTCCAGGATTCTCTGGCCTTGTTTAAGATTCAGTTCAAATACTATCTTCTCTTAAAAGACCTTTCCCACCTATTTCCCCATGCCTCCACCTTATGCTATATTCCCCTTCCTATAGTACCCCCTTTTTGAGACTATCTTCCATATACCTTGTGTATATCTTGTGTGTACATAATTATTTGCTAATTGCTCTGCCCACAGAAGGTTACCTCCTTGAGAGTTTGGATCAGGGGTATCCTGGTAAACATTTAACAACTGACTCTCCAGGAAAAAAATGCATATATTTCACACTTTTAAGTTTAATCTGCATCATTTAACATTTTCTTCATCACCTTCTTAAGTCTAGACAATTAAAAAATTAAATAAAGACCTGACTTACAGCATTTGCGTTTTTCGAGGAGGTAAATGCTCACAAATTTAACAATCGGTCCTTGCAAACCAATTAGAATTTTCCATAGAACATTCCTAGCAGGGACTGTGTTTTTCCAAGTCACAGGGGTAGCTGGATATTTCTGAAAGAGAAAGCCCTGGAAGGTAAGGCATGGTTTTGAAGTGCAGAAAGGTTAAGAACAGAGCCTGGAGGGGAATGAAAGCCTCTCCACAAAATGGAAGCCCCAGGAGGAATTCACCAGTGGGAGAAGGGGGTCGCAGAAGGATGTTTCAGGGCAAGGAGATCCCAGAGGCTGAGGGAAGTTCCAGGATGAGATAGCAGCTGAGGCCTGGTTTTGAAGTCCAGAAAGTCAGTTGGAAAGCCATGCTAGTCCCCCAGAGAGTCACTGATAGCTCAGAGGTAGTGTCACCCCTTACACTTCATGAGATTGACTTTTGCAACAATAATTATTATTTGGAAGATTAAAGAGTAAGTACAATGTTATCCTTCTTCTAAAACTAATCATTGCAAGGTAAAATACAGGTTAAACTCAACATTTTAATTTTAAGTGTAGAAGAAAGTGCTGATTATTCAAGGTAAATGGGACCAAGAGTCCCATGAATAATCAAAAACTTGGTTAATAGGGTATGACCGGAGTATAATGCTTTTGGCTTCTGTGGAGAGATTAAGGTACATGCTGTGAATTGGTATTAAGGAAATTGCACAAAAAGTTAGTCGTAAGGTACCATGATTCTGAAGAATCAGCCTCAGGTGCACAATATATCACACTCAGCTTTTTCTCTCATCTTTTTCCATGACTTTTTTCACCTTGGAGAACAAAGCTCACCTAAGTCCTGGAACTTTTTTAATCTGTGAGATAACTCCCTATCTATACTGTCATGATTTAGATTGAATTGAGTGATTTTTACTTTCAAGAAATTGATATACCTGTTGTGGTAATTATTTTTAAATTTTGGCTAACATAATTGATTTTGTACTATAAGTTCTTTGAAAGCAGGAAATGGGTCTAACACAGAGTTTCTTAATCTTTTTATGTCATGGACCCCTTGGACATTCTGGTGAAGCCTATGGACTCCTCTCAATAACTTTTTAAAAATTCATAATTGTAGTAAATGATAAATTTCAATTATAGATTAGTAAAAATAAAAATGAATTTTTTTCCCAACCAAGTTTATAGGCCCCTGAAATCTATCACTTGTTGGGGCCTGTGGACACCAAGTTAAGAATTCACTCTCAAATATTCCTTACTTTATGTAATAGCTATCATACAGATGTAGTAGGTAAATTAAATCTGCATAAGTGCAACAGTATTGTAAATCTGATGAGGAATTTGCTATTTTTGACTCCTATGGCTAATCTTTCCATGAAGCAAAATATTCTTTTAGAAACTGAATAATTGCTCTTTACTTTAACTGCTTTCAGAAATCTGGATTTTTCATACACTATATGAAATACTTATCAAAAGAACAGGAATTACTTAAGAGACTGGTACAGATCTAGAAATCTGAGAGACTCTTCTAAATCTGCAGAGACTGGGCTGTGGGTTTTGTTAGCAAGTATTGATAATATTTCCCCTGGTGGGATGGGAAGGTGGTCAAGATTGCAGTCAGATTTGAACAGGGGTTGAAGTCACTGGATGTTATCCACCTTACTGCTTTTCTGCCAAATCTGAGAAGAGAAGGTGGTTACTTGGTGGCTCAACATACAGTAGAATTTCATTCCAATCAATTAATCAATCATTATGGACATGGAGTTGGAAAACAGATCAGAAGCTTCACAGGAGAAATTAAAACCAAGAGTCACACAGGAAATAAGTGACAAAAATAAGATTTAGACCCAGGTCCTTTGAAGCCACATCCAGGATTTTCCCCTTCCTCACATAATTTCCAACTCCACTAGTTCAGGGCTGACTCACATTTCTGGCAGTGGTAACCTAGCAATCACAATCATTGATAAGGAGAAGAAACCTCAAAGATCATCTAGTCCTCATCTATCCATATCAGTAAGACATTTGTTTGTGCCCTGGAGTACAGTGCCTCTGATTAAAGCCTGTCTGCTGCTGAAGAATGCCTTTTATAAGCTACAAGGTAATGGTAGAGGAGATGGTGGTGGTGGGGAATTTTACTGAGCTGAGGTTGGTTATAGTCTTCTTGAGAAGTCCATACTTGATTCTGATACTTGAACCATGGTGCTTGACGAGGATTTTGATTTTGATTAGTGGTCTCTCCCTTTATCTCTTTAAAAGTGAATTTGTAGGAATTTTTTTTGCTAGAAGGGAAGACTAGAGATGGAAGGAACAGAATAGAGTAAAGTTTAAGGAAAGGAGTGGTGAACTTGTGTTACAGACAAGCCTGTGAAGCTGAAGTCCCCCTTGGGGTAATCCACTTTGGAATTCTCAATCTAGTCCAACCCTTCCCTCAGACAGAAATGTTTTTGACAATATCCCTAACAAGTGGTCATTTAGGTTAGAAACTGTCACTAGAAGGTGAATTTACTCCATTGTGGGACAGCTGACTGTCTTAATTATTACTACTATAAATCATTCACCTTTCTATTGCATTTAAAGTTTTAAAAAATCTTAATATTGTCAATTAATCCATCATGAAGTATTTATTGAATGCTGACTATATGCAAGATGTGCTGGGAGATACAAGAGGAACATAAATCATGATCCATGCTCTGGGGAGCTTATACTCTAGTTGAGGAATTATTGGACTTATAGGAGAAAAAGTTAAAACTCTGATAACCTAATTTCTAGTCGACTCTGGATCCTTCTCCCATATCTGTGCTTTTGCACTAGCTGTCCCCCATGCCTGGAATATTCTTTCTCTTCATGTTTACTTCTTGGAATTACTGGTTTCCTCCAAGAATTACCTTGTGTCACCTTTCCCAGGAAGACTTTCCTGAACTTCCTAACCTCTTTTGTGTTCCCATCCAAAATGACCATATGTCTGCTTTCCCATTAGAATCCTCTTGACAATTCAGCAGATGCTGGGAGGTCAGTCTGTTATTATCCACATTTTATAGGTGGGATACAAGGGCCCTGGTCATGGTTCCAGGGCAGAGAAGAGTACCTTTGATCACTCACAGACAAGAGCACAGGCCAGGAGAGCTAGTGACTACACTTCTCCTTGGATAATGCTACCTTGAAAGAACTGAAGGCTTGCAGACCTCCGGAACTGGTTCCGAAAAGCATTAGAATGGAAGGTCTTTGCAAGCAAGTTTTTGTTTGTTTTTGGTTTTGTATTCCCAGGACTTAAGATTGTGCTTGGCACATAGTAAGTGTTTAAGAAACGTTTGCTAAGCTTGGCTCTAAGGAAGAGATAAACGAAAATATCTCACTCCACGTCTTTGTGGGTATGGGGTAGTAGTAAGGATTTGGAGGGTCCACAGACATGGAACACTAAATAAAATGTTTGGGTTTTGTTGTCTGTTTCTTCTCTTGTTCCTTCATTTATTCTAGTGCTTAGTACAATCACTGGTACATAGTAGGCACAATAAATTTTTATTGATTAATTCATTTTGGGTTTTTTTAAGTTCTCTGTTACAAAGGAATAATCTCTGGGAAAAGTAGCAGAAGGAACACAGATGAATCTATGCACTGCAAAAACAAAATGTGTCCACAAAAGTCTATTACAATAAACACTAGGACTTCTGGTCATGTTACAACAAGATGTCATTTCACCACTTAGACATTTTCTCTAATCTTCACAACCCTCTCACACTTTTCCAAAACAGAAATCATGCATGAAAGATAAAGCAACTTTAGCTGTCTTCATTGTCTAGGATATTTGAAATCCAAAGGTTTTTAAAAAAAAACAAACAAACAAACCATGAACTGGGGGAACAAGGAGAGGCAAGGTTAGTATTATTGTGAAAATAATTTTAACCTCCTAGACCCCTTGAAAGGATCTTAGGATTTCCCAGGGTTCCACAGACCTGACTTTGAGAATTGTTGTCCTAGAACAGGGGTGGGGAACCTGCAGCCTCGAGGTCACATGTGGCCTTCTAGGTGCTCAAGTGTGGCCTTTGAATCCAAACTTCACAGAACAAAGGTGGCCTCAAGGCAACAGGTTCCCCACCCCTATACTTAGAACATAGTCAATTTTAATAACGGTGCCATACACAGCTGAGAATATGTATACTCCTTTCTGTTCACATTAAATAGTCACTGGAAACACAACATGTTTAACTTTTTAAAAATTGTACTGAAGTTCTTAACTTATTTCTTATTTATCTTTTTGTAAGATTTGTCTGGGTCTGAGAAGAGTACATCAAGATCCCAAACTATTATAGTTTTGCTGTCTATTTCTTATTATAAATAGATTACCTTTTGCTTTTAGCATATAGATGTTATGCCATACAAATGGTGATACAGATACAGATAAAGTTTTTATATGAATTCGTTTTCTATACCAGGCCTGTGTAACCTGCAGCCTAGCAAACGATTTGGGGCAGCTCATGGAAAATGTAGAGGAAAATATCCTTTACATTTTTCATATGCTCACTTAAGTAACGTGCAGGCTGCAGGTTGAGCAGGCCTGGTCTATGGTTTCTTTAAGCATAATGTAGTTTTTCTGCCTGTAACTTTTAAAACAAAATTTATTAGTTCTATTTCCTTGCCTGAGATCGGGATTGTTACCTGGTTTTTGTAGTAGTTGTTGTTGTTTACCTGAAATATAATAGATTTTATTTCAGTAACTTATTTTAATTTTATGTGAATCTTTCTGTTTCAAGTGTGTTTCTTGTAAACAGCATATTGTCAGGTTTTGTTTTCTCATGCATTGTTATCCTCCTGTGTTGTATGGGCAAATTCATCCTATTCACATTCACAGTATGGTTAATTGTGTATTTCTCTCCATCCTCTTTAAACATTCCTCTTTTTTGCTGCACCCCTCCCCCAAAGCCTTTTTTATGGAGAAGAAAAGGGTGGTAAAATAGAAGTATACTCAACATTACTTATTTTTACTTAGTGCAATCTTTTCCCATTCTGCTGGTCCTCTTCTTGTCTGGATTATAGACTCTTCCCTTTTCTTTCATTTCTTTTATTTACTCCTTAATGAGCTACCCTTCAAAGTTTGAGTTAATTTTAATTCTGATAAATCCTTTCTTGAATGTATCCTACCACTTTGTACTCACCTTATTTCTCCCTGTTCTGGCTTAATTCCCCATTGAGTTTACCATATTTTTCGACTAAACCCTTTGTGTGTTTAAAAGTGAGGTTCATGTTTATGTAATTTTCTTCCCATATGCCCTATGGGTTTCAATCCTGTCACCCTGGTACAACATGTCAACATATTCTATTTTGTACCCCAATTCCAAGAACTAGCTTAACTGCAATTTCCTAAGTTCAATGCACAAATCTACCCCAGAGCCCTGGAAATAGCACTGTTACCAAACAGCACTAGACTACCATCTCTACTTTTCTCCACCACCTCAGACCCTATATAAGCACTGCTCTCTCCCCAAATAGTACGAATCTGCCTGAGGAAGAGAGCCATTCTTGTTGGTGAACTCTATAAATCCTCCATTGATTCAAACTTTTGGTCCAGTTATCCGGTTATTCCCATCATCCACACCTTCAATTTTGTGAGTTAGCTAAATTCTAAATTCTCTCCCTTTCTTCCCTAATTTATTTGTTTTGTTTTCTTTCTTTTCCTTTTTTTCTCTTAGGATCATCAAAATATGCCAAAACTACTTCAGGATTTCCTGCCTTATTTATTCACACTATGATGAAAAAATTAGGGTTCTGAGAAGATGCTTCTTCTCCCCTTATTTCGAATGTCAATGCTTCATTCTCTCTTCCGAAAGATCAAATGCATTTCCTTTTTTCTATTTCTCTTTACTGAGTTTGCATTTCAAAGTATCTACTCAGCTTTGTTCCTTTCATCAGGAAATCCTCTTTTTCATTAAAGACTCATTTTTTTCACCTCTGTAAGATTTTTCTCAGTTCTTTGGAGTAATTAATTCTTGGATGTAAATCTTTACCTTTTGCCTTCTGGAATAATATATCCCAAACTCTTCCCTCCTTTATAGTGATGACTACCAGATCTTATATGAACATGATTGTGGCTTCGTGTTACTTGAATTCTTTCTTTGTGAGTGCTTGTGATGAGGTTAATGGAGAGGGGAACCCCAAAATATAGACGGTCCAGGTCATGCTCGAATGAATTTGACTCAAGCCTTCTTAAAGCCAAAGAAAACAAAGTTTATTAAGGATTCGCCTAATTGGGTTGCCTCTTAAGGAGCCTAAGCTTTTGTAACGCTTGTATTCACAAGCGGGCCAGACACAATCCCAGCTAGACAGAGTGTGAGCTGGATTGCATCTGAGCGCCTTCATGGAGGCAAGGTGGGACTTAAATACAGAAAAGAGTATAGTAGGGATCTGGGGGGGGTGGGGGGGGGTGGTCTGGTAGTACAGGGTGATGGGAGGAGGGGTTTAGGAAGAGTCTTGAGAAGAAGTCCAAGGAGGGAATCCAAGAATGGTCAAAGGCTGGAAACAGCTGGAGGCTATCAGGAGATAGACAATGGAGGGTTTGGGTGGGAAGCAGGTAGGGCAATCAAGGGATAACAGACAATGATCACAGATCTGTGTATGAAAGGCCAGATTCTGTGAGGAGATACAGGAAGAGATCAATTTGAGTATGAAAGGTCAGATTCTGTGAGGAGAAACAGAGAGTACAATTTGAGTATGAAAAGCCAGGTTAAGTAAGGAAATTCCAGGGGAGCTCAAGGAAGTTCCTAGAGTCTGAACCTCATCACTTGCAGTATTTTTTCTTTAACCTAGAAGCTCTAGCCTCAATCAAGCTTATGTAAGACCTGGTCATCATAACTATAAAAGAGGAAAGAGCTTGGAATACGTTATTCCAAAAGGCAAAAGCTATAACATTCCTGGGAGTTTTCACTTTGGGGTTTCTTTCAGGCAGTAGATGGTAGATTCTTTCTATTCTCCCTGGTTCTAATAGATCTGGGAAGTTTTTCTTCATTTATAAAAAAAAAAAAAATTGTATCTAGGATTTTTTATGATTGAGTTTTTCAGGCCTGATGATTTTTAGATTGTGAGTCAGACCTTGACCTATTTTTGAGGCCAGCTGTGTATTTTTTTAAGTAGGAGACACCTTACATTTGCTTTTCTTTTTTAAGTCTTTCAAATTTTTCTAGTATTATTTGTATCGTGGAGTGATTGATTTCTGTATGGTCTAATCTAATTTTCAAGGATTTTGTCACGAGTTAGTCTTGGCAATGTTTATTCTTCTTCCAATTTGTTCCTCTACAGCTCTCATTTCATATATATGACCTTTTTTTCAAAAAAAGTCTACCTTTTTTATTACAGGAATTCTAGAAGACATATGGAAAATCTGTGATTTTCTTTGAGGATCCAATAGCACATGATACAGAGTTCTCTTCTTCTAGGTTTGTGTATTGGGCATCCCTGGCTCCATAATATTTTTTATTTCTGGTGCTACTATTCCACCTATATAAAACCTTTATGAGAAAAAGTCAGCATCCCTTGAGAGCATTCTCAATAAGGGTATTAACAGAGAACAGGCAGGTCTTCACAAGTGATAGTCTATGGTAAACCATATGCAACTGTGGGGAAGTGGGTAGTGAGATTGAGGGTCAGAATAGAACAGGGAGTTCCCTCCAATGAGAGTGGTGATGGAAGGGGTGGGGTCAGCATTGTAGGAAGTTTTGGGGGTTTGGCTCTACATGACATCTGATCCTGCTGGATCTTCCAGTGACCAGATGGTATCAACTCAATTTAAAATGCCTATCGTCTGGATTATCACATTCAGTTAGACAGAAAATCTAAGTTAGCAAACTACAATCCAATGGTCAAATCCACCCTGCCCCTCTCTTTGTATGGGCTGGTGAGCTAAGAAGGCTTTTATTTTTTTTAACATTTTTAAACACAATAAAACTTTATACAGGTATATACATATACATACATACATATATACACATATATATATAATGCATACACATACATATATAACATATATATACAATACATATATTATATATGTATATATACATATATATATATATATATGTATATATACATACATATATATATAATCTAGAGCAGGTATGTGCTGCAGTGGATAGAGAGCTGGCCCTGGAGTCAGGAGGTCCTGAGTTCAAATCTGGCCTTAGACACTTGATACCTACTAGCTGTGTGACCTTGAGCAAGTTATTTAACCTCAACTGCCTCGCCAAAAAAAGTAAAATCTATTCTTAGCTCACTGGTACAAAAATAGGTGAAGGGCTGGCCACTGTAGCTATATTTTGCCAGCCTCTAATATAGAGAGCGTGTTCATCAGTGTGTAAGTGTGTATATGGATGCATGTGTACACCTATATACATATATGTGTATATGTATATATGTGTATATATGTACATATACAGATATGTGCACATATCTACATACATATCTACATGCATATATATCAGAAGAATGATGCAAATGAAAACTGTATTGGAACCTGATTTGAACAAGAAAGGGTTAGATTGTTTTTGGGAAATTGCAACGTGCCTTTAAAAACCTCAAACTTTTTTCTAAAACAAAGGTTCATTAAAAAATAGTTACTGGTGTTATTACATGCCTGTAAGACATGTAAGACTGTCCCCAAATTATTAATAAGTTGTATCACTCAGAGAACAATGGGAAGGCACATACTCTGAGTGTGAGGAGATATAGCATATAACAAAGGAACTGTGAAGAACCAATCTAAAATATATAGCATCAAAGAAATGTATTATCATAAAAGAAGATGAAATAGTCATGTGTCAAAAGTGAAAGATAACCAGTGAGTAGTGGCACTTTGATTGGGCCCTCTTTGGCAAATTTGGAGGAGGACATGGACACGTAGTCATCAGTGGGTAATGATTTACATCTTTGGAAGGAGTATTCACATCAATGAGACTACAGGCATATAAATATAGTTTACCTTATTTGGCTTGAACCCCAATTCAGTTCCCTGGGAACTTCTCATGGTTATCTAAATTCAGCTTACACCTTACTAACAGACCAAGCCAGAACCATATGTTGAAACAGTAAAATATTTCATTAGTATAGAATTTGAATGCAAAGCAATAGAAAGAAAAATCTCAACAATCATTTCCAGATTCATGTATCCTCATAGTCCACCAGAATAGCCTGTATTATAGCTTACTAATGCCTCTAAAATAGGGAAAACATGTCACAGACTCTGATGAAGCTGGATGGAAAGTTAGATTGTCAGCTGATTTGCAACAGGTCAAATGAAATGGTGCATTTGGAGAGAACCTGTGTTCAACTTTGGCTCTTCCATTTGCTACCTGTGTAACCTTGGGCAAGGCACTTTAACCACTCTCTCAGTTTCCTCATCTGGATAATAAGGGTATGAGATTTAATGACTTCTAAAGTCTCTTCTAAATCTGTATCTATCTTCTATATCTGTATGTATTTACATCCTACAATCCAATGACTTCTGGAACACTTTGGGTCTCCTGGCTCCTGCCACTATTTTAGCTCAGCTGTCTATGTGGTCTCCAAGGTGCACAAAAGAAAAACCTCTGTACTGCCAGAAGCCTCCATTGCTTTGGAGATACAATCATCTTGCACCCAGGCATATCGTCTCACAGAAGTTGAAAACTTCTGAGAAGTTCAATCCAGCATCCTCATGAGGTCTCTCATAAGATAGTTTTCTCCATATTATTCATTCCCCTGTGACCCTGTTATCGACTTTGTGTAATAGAAAGAGATATGTTCCACATTACTATGGACAAGGAGTTCATGATTTGGCCTGGAGAATAATTTATTCTGGAGCATAGTGCCATACCACTTATAGGTAGTCCTCTCTTTGAAGTCACTAAGAGATTCAAAAAATAAAGCAAGGCACTGAATGAAATAAGAGAACAAGAATAGTTAGTGGGGAGCATTGTGGTATAATGGGATAGGCTGGATTGGGCTGAGCTGGGCTGTGAAGGCATCAAAAATGCTGTCACTAATTCAATTAAATAAACATTTATTGAGCACCTACCAAGTGCCAGGCACCAGAGACACAGTCACAAATGAAATATTCTTCTTTTTTTTTTGAAAAAAAAAATTATTATTTAACAGTCCCTACTTTCCAGTCTATATTTTCCTTTAAAAAAATAATACTGTATTACACAGATAAGCATACAGAACATTTATAGAAGGTAAGCAGTTTTGTAGCTGTGTGGGGAGAGATCAGGAAAGGCCAGTGACATCTGAGCCGTGCTTTGAAGGAGGAAAAACATTCCAGGTGTAACCAGCAGGTGTCACTATGAAGCAGAGTTGTCTGGGTACCTGCCCTTTTTAAAATTCCACTCCCTGAGGATTTTGAGGGGCAGCTAGTTGGCTGCCAGGTTTGGAGTTAGGAAGACCCATCTTTGTGAATTCAAATCTGGTCTCAGAAACTGATTAGCTGTGTGACCCTGGGCAAGTCATTTAACTGTTTGCTTCAGTTTCCTCATCTGTAAGATGTGCTAGAGAAGGAAAAAGCAAACCACTCTAGTATCTTTGCCAGGAAAAACTCCCCAAATGGGGTCACGAAGAGTCAGACACAACTGAACAACAACCGAAATCTGGGGAGGAACTGAATCTTCTAAGACCATACCTTCTTCCCACCACAGGGCAGTCCAAGAAAATAACCTTCCCTTTGGTCTCTACTCCCACCAAACTGAGACCATTCAATAAGAACTCCCTTCTTTTTCCTCCTCATTTCCCATTATTCTGATATCTTCTCCCATTATCTCCTTTTTCACTCTGGTCTCGGAAAAATAAATTATTTACGTTCACAACCCAAGATTCTGAAATTCCCTTATGTAAATATAACCTCTTCTCCTTTTCTCTTTCCCTCTTCCTCACTCCTCCTAAACCTAGTCTTTGTCTTTTCTGTGACCTCTTAATTTCCCACAGGCTAAACTCCTATGGACTTCATCATCCCAGAGGAATCTCATAATCCTGTATGATCACAGCAACCCTTAGACATCATCAATACTCCCCCGCCCCTGGGATCCCTTCCTCCCTCTGACTGGAGAAGATGAATGTAGGAAAGGGAAGAGCTTGTGCCAAAACTTCCATTTAAATTGGTCACTCAGGTTGTCCATGCCTACCTTTCTTATCTGGGAAATTCATTCTCCAAACTTCATTATGCCCCAACTGGTACCTTCTCATTTCAGTTTCCTAATGTTTTCTTCCCCCATTAAACTGTAAGCTTCTTGAGGATAAAGACTGTCTTTTGCCTTTCTTTGTATTCTTAACATTTAGCCCAGTGCCTGACCCCCAGCCTCTCTATTCCTTTTCGAGTCTATCACCCTTGTTATGACTTCACTTTCCTTTCTTCAAAATACTGATAGGCTTCTAGAGGGAGTCGCATAATCATGTCAATGGAATCCACTACTCTTTCATGATATCTAACATTACCTGAGTTCTCAGTACTGGAAAGGCAATACTTTTACTGTTCCCTGCTTGACTCTGCCACACTCTTCACAACGCTGGAGCAAACTTTCACTTATTCCATGCTAGGGATAGATGAGGTGTAGGTAAATGGAAGAATGGGGCACTGGGAAAAACTGGTCATGGGGCTAGCTTTCTTGAAACTCTGCCAGAGAGCATTTTTTTGGAAACTGTTAAATTTTTCTTCAAAGTTCTGTAGCAAAATGTCTTCACGAAGGGAATTTCTGATGTTTCCTGTCTACTGTAAAATAAGAAAGTATTTTAGAGTATTTCTTCTTGGAAGGTGATAGAGTCTTGAATTCGCATCTCAGGAAATTGTTAAATACTATAATTCAATCATACAAAAGGATGGTGGGGTGGTGTATAATGTATTAATGCTGTTATTGTGAAGTATGTTGACTGAGGGTAATCCTGCAGCTAAATGGACTAATGGATAGAGTGCCAGGCAGGAAGACATCTTCCTGAGCTCAAATTTGGCCTCACACACTTTAAAGCTGTGTGATCCTGGGCAGATCACTTAATCCCGTGTGCCTTAGTTTCCTCATTTGTAAAATGAGCTGGAGAAGCAAATAGCAAACCACTTTAGCATCTTTGCTAAGAAAACCCCAAATAGAGTTTTCTAACAAAGAGTCCCATGCAACTGAATGACTGAACAACAAAAGAGGGTAATCCCGCATATTAATAGTCTTGCATTAGTTCTCTGATCCCTAAGAATTGGGAGTCAGTATGTCAAAGTTGAGAAAGAGAGCCTTCCTTGGAGTGAGGAAGCCTTAGATTCAAGTGTGACATGTACTGGCTATTGACTTTGGACAAGGCATTTAACCTCTCCGTTCCCCAGGCAATGTTTCAGAATAGGTGCTAATCTGCATTAGTAAGGAAGTTTCCTCACTGGGAGTTCTCATTGCTAATGAAATCATAGGTCCAGTTTTTTAAAAAATAGTTTTAGAAAATCAAAAAACTTAAGGACTTTAATCAGCTCAGTGACTAACCATGATTCTAAAGGACTGCTGCTACCTACCACCTTAGAGAAAGGTAATGGACTCAGGATACAAAATGAGATGTATATTTTTTGGATATGGCCATTGTGGGGATGTTTTGCTTGACTAGGCATACTGGTTATAAGGGTTTTGTTTTTCTTTTCAATGGGTGTGTGGGGGGGGAGTAGAAGAAAATAGATTTTGTTAATTGAAAATAATAAATGAAAATTTTAAGTGGTTTTAGAATTTTAATATTAGGGGTTGAAATTACATATTGTTTTGTTTTGGGTTTGATTTGGCAAAATTGCTAAAGCGTCTGGTACCCTTTCCCTCCAGCCCCAACGTTCAGGAACTGCCACTAGGGGAATATTGGTCTCCCTGGCCACAGAGGCACAGATCCACCTGACGCGGGAAGAGGTTCTTTTACAGAAAAGAATACTGCTTTAAGTGGGATTCTGGACATAAAAAACTGTCATTGGACAATTTCACCTAACTCTCTCACCTGTAGCTCCAAGAAGCTGTAGCATGTGCAGCAGCTACTTTGAGGGTAACCGAAGGCCTCAAACTCATCAGCAAATTAAAGGGATGTCTACTCCAAGCATATGGAGACTTCCCCTAGGAGAACAGGCAAATGAGAACAAGTTGTTTCAAGAGCCACAAAGGAGGCTGAAGTACACACTGTATCCTGGGCTGGTTGTCTTGGCTTTTCTCTTGCCAGTGGACTTTGATGACTCTGGAAGAGAGTGTGAGGCTAATAACTTTGTGTAACTCTGACTCACTTAAATCTAATTTAGGTGTTAGTTAAGACATCACCCCATGATGTCATTGGTCCTTTTTGTAAATGAAAGACAAAAAACAACAACCACAACAAGTACCACCATAAATGCTTTGGTGTATATAAGGACTTCCTTGTTATTAAATGGCCTTCTTGGGGTATAAGTACTATAATAGAATCTCTACTTCAAAGACAATGGATACTTTATTTGCATAATTCCAAACTGCTTTCCAAAATGGCTGTACTGATCCATAGCTCCACTAACAATGCCCTAGTGTGCCTATCTACCCAACACTCAGTCCATATTATTTATTCCCATTTTCGTCATTTTTTTTCCAGTTTTCAGGGCATCAGATGAAATCTCAAGGTCATTTTGATCTGCATTTCTTTTGCTACTATTGATATGGAATATTCTTTTAGGTAGTCAATAGTTTATAATTCTTTTTAAGAATGGTTCATGTCCTTTGACTACCTATTTATTAGAGGAGTTTTGTCTTAAATATCTATTAATTACTTACATATACATACCTACATGTATATTATATTATATATAGGGTACCTTTTATCAAAGACATTTGATACAAATTTTTTTTCCTCATTCAATCACTTTCCTTCTTATTCTAAGTACATTACTTTTGTTTGTGCATAAGACTTTCAGTTTCATTATTAAAATTATTTTATCTTTTGTAATTGCCTCTATCTCTTCTTTGGTTAAAAGTGTATCTCCTTTCCCTAGCTGTGAGAGATATATGATCTGCTTCTTTTCTAACTTATTTTTATAATATGATCCATAATATTAAAAGTCACATACATATCCAGTTAGAATACATAATGAAATGAAGGAAAGGCAGAAAATAAGGATTTATTGAGTACCTATTTTGTGTTTGGCATGGTACTAAGTGCTTTATAAATATCATCTTATTTGATCCTCACAACAACCCTGATATTTTACATTTTATAGTTGAAACAAAGGCAGATAGCAGTTAAGTGACATGTCCAGGGTCATATAGCTTGTCACCATCTAAGGCTGAATCTGAACTTAAGTCTTCCTGACTCTAAGTCCAGTGTTCTGTACACTGTGCTGTCTAGCTACCTTGATAGTGGCATATTCCTCCATAGTAGAACATCTTTTAAGGTGCTGGTCTAAGTCTAATTTCTGCTACACCTCTTTCCAGCTTTCCCAGAAGTTTTCAATCAAAGTGTTTTCCTAAATAATTTGTGTTTTCTAGTTTATTTAGCACTGAGTTACTGAGTTCCATTGTTTCTGATTATTCTTTGTCAAGCCTCTTTCATTGATCCATCTCTCTATTTTTAAACCAGTACCAGATGGTTTTGATGACCACTACTTTATTATATAGCTTAAGGTCTGGGAGTGGTCTTTTCATAATTTCCTTTCATATTCTAGATATTTAATTTTTCCAAATTAATTTTGTTATTATTTCAAGCTATGTAAGGTATCCTTTTGATAATTTGATTGGTATAATATTAAAAGCATAAATTAACTTTGATAGCATAGCTATTAATATTCCTTCAACTATTTAAGTTGTTCATTATTTCTGTAAAGAACACTGTCATTCAATCTACATGAGTCTCATATGTGCTTTGGTAGATACTTTATGCATCTTATATTTACTTGGAATGGGATTTCCTATAAAATTATTTCCTCTTTGAATTTATTATAAAGTAATGCAATTGATTTTTGAAGTTTTATTTCAAAGCCTACAACTTTGCTGAAGCTTTTAATTGCATCAATTAGATCTGCTAACTCCCCAGGATTTTATAAATAAGCAGTCAAAATATCAGCAAATGGGTTAGTTTTACCTCTTTACCTATCTTTATGCCTTTAATTTCTTTCTCTTGTTTTGTTACTATTGCTCTTATTTCCAGAAACATATCAAATAATAGTTGGGAGAGCAGACATCCTTGCTTTTTTGTCGCTCAGTCATTTCAGTTATATTCAACTCTTCATGACCCCATTTTAGGATTTTCTTGGCAAAGACAAATACTGGAGTGGTCTGCCTCATCTTGATGGAGGAGTAGCTGAGGCAAACAGGGTTAAGTGACTTGCCCAGGATCACATAACTAGTAAGTGTTTGAGTCTGTATTTGAAGTCATAAGATGAGTCTTCTTGATTCCAACCACTGTTCCACCTAGCTGATTTACTTCTGTATTTCGTGGGAAAGATTTTGGTGTATCCATTTTGCATATGGTGCCTGTTTCTGGTTTTAGATAGAAGCATTCAATGATGTTAAAAAGTTCCTCTATGGCTATATTTTAAATGCACTTTGTCATAGGCTTTTCTTTGATCTATTGGGATAATCATGTGGCTTGAGATGTTTTTGTTTTTAATATGAATACTTACGTTGATTGTTTTCCAGTGTTGAGCTATCCTTGCATCCCTGGTATAAATCCAAATTGATCATAACAAATAATTTCTTGGATTAATCACTGTAGTCTGACAGGATTTTATTTTAAAATATTGAATTGATATTTATTAATGCTCTTGTCTATGGTTCTCCATCTGTGCTTTATTCTTCCCTGGTTTAGGTATTAGGACTCTATTTGTCTCATAAAATTAATATGGCAGGGTGCTTTCTTTCTCAATTTTTGAGACTAATTGGAGTGGATTTAGTACTAGTTCTTTAAAGGGTTGATAGAATACTCCCCTCAATCTATCAGGACCTTTGTAGTTTGGTTATCTGTGAATTTGAGTATTTTACATTTTTAAAGGCATTCCTCTATATTTTTGTGTTCTCTATTTTACTAGCATGACCATGTATAATACATTTCTGATTATTCTTTTTCTCCTGTTTTGTGTGTGTGTGTGTGTGTGTGTGTGATTTCACCCTGTACACTTGCTACTTTGGTGATTTGATTTTATGCTCTCTTCTTTTTAATTAGATTGGAAAAAAGTTTTCCAATTGTATTAGACTTTTCAAATAACCACCTTTTAGCTTTATCTTTTTTCAAGGTTTCTCAGCTGTTTACCATTTTTATTGTATTATGGTCTACAGAGGGCATATTTATTATTTCTTTTATCTATGTGCCCTGCTGCATGGTCAATTTTTTTTTTTAAGTTCCATCAACTGCTGAGAAATATGTATATCCTTTAGCAGCCCCATTTAGAAGATGCTACAAGTCTTTTAGCTCTAGTGCCTTGAAGAATTTGTTCAGTTTTGCTTTTTGTGTACCTTCCTGTAAATTTCTTCAACACTGAGAGACACTGAAATCTTCTGCCATTATGTGTTACTGTCTACATCTTCTTGTAGATAAGTTAATGTTTCCTTTGTGAATTTAGATGTTAAGGCATTTGGAGCATATCAGTTTCACACTGATGTTGGTTTGTTGTGAATTCACATAATGTCATTTCCTCATTTACCCCTTTTTATGATTCAAATGTTTTTGCTTTGTCTGACAGCATAATTGCAGTTCTTGCTTTTTTGGACTCATTTAATACATCACTAATTTTTTAACAGCTCCTCATTTTTATTATTTTATGTCCTTGTTTTTTTGTGTCTTATAAACAATACATTTTAGGTTTTGTTTTCTTATCCAATCTGTATTTCATTTTATTGGATTATTTAATCCATTCACATTTAAAGTTATGAGTTATTTTTATGTTTTCCTCCATTTGTCTCTAATATGGTTTTCTCCTCTAAATTAGGATCCCCCCTTCCTCTGTAAGCACAATATTATGTCTCCAGTTATTTTACATTAATCTATTTTAAGACAACCCTATTCCCACCAGCTTTCTTCCCCTCTCTCTCAAGCTCCCTTGGTTTGTTACCTATTTCCTGGGTTGGGGGATTTTGCTTATTAGTCCATTTTATCTAGTACTTTAATTCTTCCTCTTTTTTCCCATTCAGTTAAGTAGTCAGATAAAATTCTTCCTTTCCTTCCCTTCAACTTTGTTGGTTTCAAATTTTTGGTTTTGTGTCTTTTTCTAAAAAGGAATTCTTTCCTTCAATTCTCTTCTTTATCTAATATTATAGGCTTTCATACTTTTTTTGTCCTTCTTTAGTTTCTGTATTCTTCATAGAATTAAGGCTTCTAAGATAACTATATTTGGGGTTTCTTTTTCTAAGTAGTTTCTATGTTATTACCTTATAGATCTTTTCCCCTTATCCCCCCCTTTTTTCTGTTGTCTCACTCTTAGAAATAATAATTATTACAGGTGATAGAAAAGATATTGCCTCATGGTAGGGATTTTCCTATATTCCTGATTGTATAGTTCATTATCGATCTTTGCCTTCTCCATAGTCATTATCTTCCCCTTTGCCTTGAAATCTCCTCCCGAGGTCCATGCCCTCCTACTCTCCTGGGTTTCAGCTGCCTCCAGGTGCTCTGATTCCCTTTCTCTTGAGGCAGAATTAGTGGTCTAAGCACCAAATTCCAGCTAATTGTTATAACCATTGTAAATATAGTTCTTTCTCTCATATAAGCATTCATCAAAGGTACCACTGAAACAAGGTTTCTCCCTATCTTCCCCCCATTTTCAATTCTACCCTTTACTTCTTTGCCTATTCTCCTATAGGATATCTTTTTCTGGAGAGACCAAATGAGTTATTTCCCTTAGTTTTTGACCTGATTTTATCCTGTCTTCTTCTACTTCTTCCTTTTTATGTGCCCTTTCATTCTGTAATTTAGTCCTGTAAAAAACATTGATTGACTTGTGCACAAGAAGGGATGATAGGAAGGAGTGGAGTGGTTAGATTTAGTCCATGATATTTCAAGTTTTTTCTCCACTATCATTTTTGACTTTGGTTTTCATTTTATTGCTTTGTGTGCATTTAAAAAGATATTTCTTAAGAGTGTTTCTATTTTTATTTTGTTGATGCTATCCTTGGTTGCAGTATTTCTTATATTTCTGTTGTTTAGAGTGTTTACAAAGCAAATAGTTTCTTCAGGTCTGATTTTCTTTCTAGGAATGTTTCAAATTCCTCATTCTATTTAACATCTATCATTTCTCACTAATGGTTAGGCTCAGATTTGTAGGACAGGTCACCTTGGGTTCCATCTTGAGCTTCTTTACTCTTTGGAATAAATTATTCTACTCTTTTTACAGTTTCTGGTGGATGTCACAGTCTTGTTATTCCATTTTCCTTACCTTTACATTTGAGAATCTTTGTCCTGGTCACTTGTAGAATTTCTTGTTTGTCATTGGAATTGTTGAATGGAACCATTATGTGTATGGGAGACTGTAGTACATTCCAAGACCCACTAGACTACAGGAGTAGCAATTTTGTTTTGTAACAGTCCCCTCTACTCACACAATATCTTTGAGTGACGGAACATATTAGATACACAAGACCCAGAAGCAATGGAATATGGTGGCACAGAGTTCAGTAATCAACTGTTGTTATAAAGTTTCACTCACTATTCCATAAAAAACAGCAGGGAAAACTGAAAAACAGTCTGGCAAAAATTAGGTTTGGATCAACATCCCACATTATGTAAAGTCCAAATGGATACTTGAGCTATATAAAAGGTCATACTATAAGCAAATCAGAAGAGCAGGTAGGTATCACAAGGAAAGACAGGAAAAGAGTTCATGACTAGAAACAAGCTGTATGTAACAGATTCACAGTTCAATATATAATGTTCTTTTTTCACTCTTTGCTTATGAAAATGTTCAGATATTGACATTTGTAAAGTTCATAGTAACATAAAACTTAATCTAAAAAGATGAGTTGAAATTATAGCAATGAAAGAACAATGAGAAATGGGGGAATAGTTTATTTGAAAAAGAAGATACTGGCAACGTATGCTTTCAACTACCAAGTCATAATGATGTTCTCCTAGCTCAGCCCTCTAACAAAAAGAGAAGTCTACCAGCTTTATGGAGATAGATACACATACTGTACCTCTTCGAGAAGGAAGGACAACCACCACCACTAAGTTCCATTCTCTCCACCCACAAAGGCACCACCCTAGTTCAGGCCTCATCACCCCTCTACCTGACTACTATAATAGACTTCTAATTCATCTCCCTACCTCAAGTCTCTCCCCACTTCAATCTATTCTCCACAAAGATGTCAAAAAGTTTTTTCTTAAGTGCACATTTGAACAAGTCACTCCCTGTTTAACAAACATTGGTTCCCTATGTCTTCTAGGATCAAATATAAATTCTTCTCTGGCATTTTGAAGCCCTTTACAACCTAGACTTAACCTGCCTTTCTTTCCTGCCTTATTATATATCACTCCCCTTCAAGCACTGTATATAGTTCAATCAATCTGACCTTACTGTATCTCATACATGATATTCCATTATCTGCTTTCATGTCTTTGGAACTTACTCTTCCACAAGGTCATTTCTTAGAAATTTCCTTCAACACTAAGGCTTAAACTGAGACTTCTTCTCATAATGGGGTACTGCATTTATATCATCTGCAGAAAGAGAGAGGTTTGGACTAGCTGGTCTCTGAGAGCCCTTCCAGCTCTCAGAATCAACTCTTCTATCAATGTAAAATCAATGATTCTATATTCAAAAACACTTTATAAACATACAACTTCAAAATGACAAGTTTTAAATAATCAAGGATATGTAATTGTGAATATATGTACTTCTTCTACCAACATGTCATAAAAAACACTTCATCCCTTAGCCAAGGTCTCTAGAAACATAGATAAGCCGGTCTTTGGACATATCATCCATTACAAGGACAATACTCTCTGCCAGTAAGGCCTCTAAGGTCCTAACATCACTTCCTCACCATGAAGAGATATTGGTAGTAGCACTTCAGTAAAAATTGTAAACATAAAGCGCTACATAAATGTGATGTATTATTAAATTCTAATGCTTTCAGATAAAAAAAAAATTTCCTTCAAGACTCCCCTCTAGAGTCACCTTCATGAAGAGCTTCCTAATGCAACCACCTCCTAGAGTTCTTTTCCCCAAATCACTTTGAATCTCACACCTATTTTTAATTTACATAGACATGAGTACTTGTAGTTTCCTTGGACAGAATGTAAGTTCCTTGGGGGCAAGAACTGTTTCACCTTTGTCTTTGAAACAGAGCACCTAGCACTTGGTACAAAGTAGAAGCAAATAAATGTTTGTTCATTGTTTGATTTTATGTTCCTTCCTGGTTACCCAGGGCTATTATTACTCTCCTCAATATCCATTCACCCTCCATCTACAGGTCTTTGATACAAAAGGTTCTCCTTCCACATAATCCTTGGCTACATTTACTAATAAGAGACAAATAAGAGGAATGTGTCATCTTCAAGTTCAATCAATTATTTATTGAATGAATGAAAATATTTTATTAAGCCTTTACTATGAGCAAAACATGGAGAAAAGCAAAACAATCCTTGATTCCAAGGACATCATATTCTAATAAGGGGAAACAACACATATTGAAGGTTTTAGTTGCAAGTGAGATGGAAAGATCCAGTGTTCCTTAAGGTGCAAAAGCTTCTTTAATGTCATTTTCACAGGAAAACACATCCATTGCTGAACCATTTGCTAGTGCCAAAGACTTTCTTTCCCCAGGTTTTTAGTAGCTCTTTCTGCTATGGAGGGTAGGGATGTTGTGCCTGCATTATCAGTGGCTAAGTCCCATGCTTAAAACAGGCTTGTCTCCCAGAAAGATAGCTGCTGAGATCAGCCTGGAAGCAGGGTCAGTGGCTTGGGGTGGTGCTGCTATTCTGGGGGCTCTTGCATTTACCTTCTCATTGGTGGCAGTGCCAGGTTCCATTTCCCCCAAGAGTTGCTCCCCTGCGATATGACTGGGGCTGGAAGTAGAGATGGTGGTTTAAGACCTTTCTTAAACTGTGGGTTACAACCCCCAGTTGGGCAACAGCAAAAGGTTTCTGAATATGCAATTGTAGGAAACAAAAAAAGAATTTTGTTTCCACAGGGTTAAAACTCCTCCCAGCTTTAAGTGATAGCAGTTAATCAGAGTTGTGACCTAGCATGGTCAGACAAAAGGTCAGAAACTTGTGCGCAGGCTGGACAAGCTATTTGAGGGGAAGCCTATCAGAGAGGAGAATGTGAAGTGGGGTGTTCAGGAGGCTCCTTCTAGCCAAAAGATGATCAGGTGGGAGATTCCAATTTGGAACAATATAAAGGAGTCTGCAGTGGTCTGAACAAATTGTAGCACTCCCCTAGGAGCTACCCTTTCATTCAGAGGGAAAGAAGGTAAAAATTGATAAAGGCTTTCCTGATCTCACAAATATTGTTCTTTAAGGTGAGCATGTTTCTCACAGCAATGACCAAAAATTAATTCTAAATAAAACTCTTAATGAATCTGAGGTGTTTCTGGCATCACTTGCCCACACTGCATTGTGCAACTTGACTGCAGCCTTGTTTCTGAACACAAGGCATTTGCACTTTGCACTATGCATGCTCTTAGGTCAGGTTGCACTGAAAAACATGGGGAAATGGAAAAAGAGGTCCAGAACAGAAAAAGTTTAAGAAGCCCTGGGGGTACAGCCAAGATGGTGGAGTAGAAATACAATACATATACTAGCTCTTCCCCCACAACCCATAAAATACCTGTAAAGAAAGACTCTCGACAACAGAGTGGAGGAGATTTCCAGCCCAGGGTGACCTGAAAGGCCGACGGGAAACATCTGCCACGTGGATGTGGAGCAGAGCCCAGTTCAGCTTTGGCTGCCCAGAGAGGCTCTGGGAAGAGGACAAGAGCAGGCCTTGGGGGCGGAATGCCCAGTTGCAGTAGCAGCAGTTTGCAGATCCCTCAACCCACAGGCATCAAAGGTCAGTGACAGGGTTTTTTCAGCTGGCTGAAAGGGAGAAGGGCCTTCCCATAGCTCCAGACTCAGAGGCCATATTGGTGGGCAGCAGCAGCTTCCACAGCAGCCTCTACAGCAGCCCACATCCATTGTTGGATTGTAAAACCCTGGGAGACTGAGCAGCTGATTCTTACCTCAGCCCTACGCAGAGGCTCTGCCCCTCCCTAATACTCCTGGGGGATTTGAGCAGCTGATCTTTATCTCACATTGAATGGCAGCCCTGCCCCTGCAGCTTATCTGAATCTCAGCACCCAGCTCTGGCTTGGCAGAACTGGAGGCCAGGTGGTTGTGAAGAGGAAACTCTATTACTTAGATTCTGGGCACAAAAATTTCTCCTTGCTCCCAGACCAGTGTACACATTTGATTGTACCACCTTGGAGGAACTGAGATCTTACAGACCCCCAGAGTATACCCTGCTTTTGACAAAGGACCCAAAAATCATGTAACTGGTTGGGAAAATGCCCCAAAATGGGGTGAACAGATATCTTCTCCCATCCTTTCAGATGAGGAAGAACAATGTTTATCATCAGGGAAAGATCTAAAAGTCAAGGCTTCTGTATCCCAAACATCCAAAATAAATATTCAATGGTCTCAGGTCATGGAAGCACTCAAAAAGGATTTTGAAAATCAAGTAAGAGAGGTGGAGGAAAAACTGGGAAGAGAAATGAGAGAGATGCAAGAAAAGCATGAAAAGCAGGTCAACACCTTGCTAAAGGAGACCCAAAAACATGCTAAAGAAAATAACACCTTGAAAAATAGGCTAACTCAATTGGCAAAAGAGGGTCAAAAAGCCAATGAGGAGAAGAATGTTTTAAAAAAGCAGAATTAGCCAAATGGAAAAGGAGGTTCAAAAGCAGTTCCTTAAAAATTAGAATGGAACAGATGGAGGCTATTGACTTTATAAGAAACCAAGAAATCACAAAACAAAACCAAAAGAATGAAAAAATGGAAGATAATGTGAAATATCTCACTGGAAAAACAACTGACCTGGAAAACAGATCCAGGAGAGACAACTTAAAAATTATAGGACTACCTGAAAGCCATGATCAAAAAAAGAGCCTAGACATCATCTTTCATGAAATTATCAAGGAAAATTGCCCTGATATTCTAGAACCAGAGGGCAAAATAAATATTGAAAGAATCCACTGATCACCTTCTGAAAGAGATCCAAAAAGAGAAACTCCTAGGAACATTGTAGCCAAATTCCAGAGTTCTCAGGTCAAGGAGAAAATACTGCAAGCAGCTAGAAAGAAACAATTTGAGTATTGGGAAATACAATTAGGATAACACAAGATCTAGCAGCTTCTACATTAAGGGATTGAAGGGTGTGGAATATCATATTCCAGAAGTCAAAGGAACTAGGACTAAAACCAAGAATCACCTACCCAGCAAAACTGAGTATAATACTTCAGGGGAAAAATTGGTCTTTCAATGACATAGAGGACTTTCAAGCATTCTTGATGAAAAGACCAGAGCTGAAGAGAAAATTTGACTTTCAAACACAAGAACCAAGAGAAGCAGGAAAAGGAAAATAGGAAAGAGAAATCATAACAGACTTATTGAAGTTAAACTGTTTACATTCCTAGATGGAAAGACAATATTTGTAACTCTTGAAACTTTTTTCAGTATCTGAGTAGTTGGTGGGATTACACACACACACGCGCGCGCACACACACACACATAGAGAGAGAGAGACAGAAAGCACAGGGTGAATTGAATTGGATGGGGTCATATATAAAAAAATAAAATTAAGGAGTGAGAGAGGAATATATTGGGAGGAGAAAGGGAGAAATGGAATGGGGCAAATTATCTCTCATAAAAGAGGCAAGTAAAAGACTTTTCAGTGGAGGAAAAAAGGGGAGGTGAGAGAAAAAACACGAAGCTTACTCTCATCACATTCAACTCAAGGAAGTAATAAAATGCACACTCATTTTGATATGAAAATCTATCTTACAGTTCAGGAAAGTGGGAGAGAAGGGGATAAGCAGGGTCAGGGGGATGATGGAAGGGAGGGCAATGGGAGGAGGGAGCAATTTGAAGTCAGCTATCTTGGGGAGGGACAAGGTCAAAAGACAGAATAGAAGAAATAGGGGGCAGGATAGGATGGAGAGAAATATAGTTAGTCTTACACAACACGACTGTTATGGAAGTCATTTGCAAAACTACACAGATATGATCTATACTGAATTGCTTGCCTTCTCAATGGGGATGGGTGGGGAGGGAAGGAGGAAGAGAAGGTGGAACTCAAAGTTTTAGGAACAACTGTTGAGTACTGTTCTTGCATACAACTAGGAAATAAATACAGGTAATGGGGTATAGAAATTTATCTTGCCCTACAGGACAAAAGAGAAGATGGGGATAAGGGAAGGAAGGGATGTTAGAAGGGAGGGTAGATTGGTGATAGGGGTAATCAGAATGCTTGGCATTTTGGGGCAGGGGAGGGGAGAAATGGGGAGAAAATTTGGAACTCAAAATTTTGTGGAAACGAATGTTGAAAACTTAAATAAATAAATTTTTAAAAAACGATTTTAAAAAAAGAAAGATCTTGAGAGGCTAGATGACAAAATAAACCGAATAAAATGAATGAAAAAAAGGAAAAAAAAAAAAGCCCTGGCAGTCTCTCCCCAGCAGGATGACCTACTGCTTAGTGTCTAGTATGCTCTAGATATCTGGCTAGGTACAAGGAATAGCAATAGGAAAATGAGAACTTCCTTGCTTTCAAGGACCTTATATTCTGCTAGTGGGGGATACAGATTACACAGTGGTGGCCAAGAAAGGTAGCTTTGGTCTAGATCTAGGGCAGTCAAATTGTGAGTGGAGATACAAAGCAGTAGATTGTCATGCCCCTTTTATAAGCAATAGAAATTTTAATTTGATTATTGCTTCCTGAGCAAGATAAGAAAAGGGAGAGGGGGTACGTCCTGGGTGATAAGACAAGTGGCAAAATGCTCAAGCTGGCTAGGACCTGGAATCCTGGATGGCTGGGTGAGATGAAGTATGGTCTGCACGTCTGGGGCCATTTATAAATAGAGGGCTGAGGTAAGGACTGCCTTACTGACCCTCAAATCTGGGCAGCACTGATTCGGGCAAAGCTTCAAAACTGTGGGGGAACTCCAAGAATTGTGGAATCAAGAGATTCACTATTCCTAGCAGAAGAGGTAGACAGCTTAAAAGACAGAAGGCAAGATGCATGCATTGGTTAGCCCCTGGTGTCCTGATGGACAAATGCAAGGAATGGAAGGGAGACTTTGAGTTTCCTCTATTATCTAGCAGACTAGTAGGATTACAAGGCCTGAGGAAAGAGCGTGGGAATCACAGGATAACGTCCAGGACATAGTCCCCATTGGCTCCTGCAGCTTCTGCTAATGATAACTCACTAAACCATGGCTTAAAGGCTATGGGGACACCTTTTTGCCATGCCTGGGCCTGCAGCAGTGTTGACACAGGTGAGGGAGGAGCAGGGTATGCTGACTACAAGAAAGGTCTGCTTAGGTGGAGTCGGTGAATGAAACAAGTTGCATGTGTTAACACTTTCTGTTTCTCCTCTCCAAGTTCCTTCTGAGGTTACCCCATGCATATCAATCTGTCTTCTTTCTTTCTTCCCCTTTGGACCTGGCCCAGACTTCATTTTATGACTTTGCTGAGGCCTCTGGCCTGATTCCCTTGATGACTTTCTGGCTTTGATCTGGGCCCAGCATTGTTTGCTCTTGTGGATCACTTCGCTGAATTAAAACCCTATTCTTCTCCAGCTGTGGGGTTGCAAGTTACTCCTAATAACTGGCACTGGGGGCAGCCAGGTGGTAGACTGTAGAGAAAGTCAGACCTGGAGTCAGGAAGACCCGAGTTCAAATCTGTCCTCAGACACTTACTAGCTGTGTGATCCTGAGCAAGTCACTTAACCTCTCTGCCTCAGTTTCCTCATCTGTAAAATGGGGATAATAATAGCACCTAACTCTAGGGTTGTTGGGAGAATCCAGTAAGATAATAATTTTAAAGCACTTAATATAGTGCCTGGTCCATAGTAAACGCTATATAAATATTTTTGTTGTTCAGTCCCGTCTGATTCTTCATGATCCTGTCTAGGGTTTTCTTGGCAAAGAGGTTTTTTCCTTCTCCAACTCATTTTTAAATGAGGCCACCTAGCTACCCTAAACAAACAGCATTATTATTAATAGCACCTAACTACCGGTTTGTTATGAAGATCCAACAAAATCACTGTGAAGTGCTGAGCAGAGTGCCTGGGACAGAATAAGCACTACATGAACAGCCATTCCTATGATTGGTGTGACCCTAGACAAGTCACTTGACCTCCCTTTGCCTCGATTTCCTCAGCTGTAAATTGGAGGTAATAAGGAAATCTTATTCCCAAAGCTGGGAGGATTCGGTGAGAATTGTAAAGCATCATCCCTTAAGGATGTTAGTTATTATTACTACTGAATTGGTGGACCTTCCGAGGCTTCACTTTCCTCAAATGTAAAAAAAAAAAAAGAGGTTGGTTCTAGATCCAAGATTCTGTAATCTAGAAAAGACTGAGAATACCGTTCCTGGTGGCCAAAATTTGGCCTCCACGAACTAGGAGTAAAAATCTTGTTCTACTGCTTACCATTTGTGGGACTTTGGACAAGTCACCTAACTAATCTCTCCGGGCCTTAATTTTAAACAATTAAGTTTAATTAAGAAACATAACGCCTTCCTCCCCACACAGCCTGCAGCACGTCCCAGGGAGGCTTTTCCGGATAGCGAGGAGTACCCGCTACCCCGCAGCCCGACCGAGGACGGGGGGGCGGGGCCTGTCACGCCCCGCCCCCTTTACGACAGGCCGGATTGCGGAGCCCAAGATGGCCGCGCCCAGGGCACCGGCAGCTGCCCCCGCGGTTCGGGCACCGGCGCCCAGGCGAAGGTGCTGAACGGGCCGAAGGCCGACTTGTGCTCTGCTGGGCCCGTCCCTCCGACCCCTCCCCGCCCCGGTCCCGCCAGCTGCAGAGCCATGAGCCTGCGGGAGCTGCTGCGCCGGCCTCGCCGCCCCGGAGCCCCCAGCGCCCTGTGGCGGGCGCTCCTGCCGCCGCCCCGCGCGCCCCGGCGCAGCCTCTTCTCGGGATCCCCGACCCACTGGAACCAGGTGGTGTCCGAAGCGGAGAAGATCGTGGGCTACCCGACCTCGTTCATGAGCCTCCGCTGCCTCCTGAGCGACGAGCTCAGCAACATCGCCATGCAGGTGCGCAAGCTGGTCGGGACGCGGCATCCGCTGCTCTACACGGCCAGGTGAGCCCGCGCGCGTGCGCGCCCCGCCTCGCCGCCCCGCTGTGCCGCGCTCCGCGCGCTCCCTGCGCGCCCACCCCGGCCCCTGGGCCTCCGCGCTCCGCCGCGGGCTGCCCCTGCCCCGCGCTGCCCCTGCCCCGCGCTGCCCCTGGGACGCGCCGTCCGCGGTGCACCCTCGCTGCTCTGGGAGCCTCCTTGGTCCTCGGAGCCGTGTCGGGGAGGCCGCCCCTGCTGTCTGCTCCGTTCTCGCCCGCCCTCTCCTGCCCCGCTTAGATCGTGAGCTCCTGCACGGCGGCGACCGGGTCTCGTCAGCTTTGCCAAGTCCGACCCCGCGACCCCGCTGGCCGTTTTCTTGGCAGTATCGCGCTTGTTTGCCACATCATTTTACAGATGAGAAATTGAGGCAAACAGGGTTAAGTGACTTGCCCAGGGTCACGCAGCTAATACGTGTCTGAGGGCAGATTCGAACTCTGGGCGTCCTGATTTCAGGCCCAGTGCCCGTGCACTGAGTCAGCTAGCCACGTCATGTGTGTGCTTGTGTAATAGGTGATCAGTCGGTGTAACGATTGGTAGGTGACTGATCTGGGGAATCCTTCCGTGAAGCCTTTCCAGTCAGCCTTCTCAGCCACAAATGATCCTTGTCTCCTCAAAACGTCCAGGAACGTTTTGTCTGGACCTCTCTTATGCCATGTGTTGTATTTATTTGTGAGCATTTTATACCTCCCAGCTCAGGCTGTCTGGGAAGGAGCTGTATGAAAGTTTTGGAAGAAAGAAAACTCCCACATGAGCCCTTTGTGGGCAGGAACCCTATTTTTTACCTTTTTTTTTTTTTTAAATTTCCAGTACTTAGCACAATGCCTGGAACATAGTAAAGGCTCAAAAAATGTTTATTGAATTTGTTCTTAACTTTACAAAATATTAGATGCTCCCTCAATTGAGGGGAGAGGAGAAGAGAGGCAATTCCCAGGATCACTAGCAATCTCAGTTATCGGTTCCTCAGACCACTAAAAGTTGGAAAGACTCTAGTCTAACCCTGTCACTTTATAGATGGGGAAACTGAGTCCCAGGGGGTTGGTAAGAGAGGTGACATACTTCTGTCATAGCAGAATTACTTCCACTCAAGGTTCCCTACCAGTGATTCCTCATGGTTTGAAAGAAAAAAGAACCAGTACAAAGCTGGGAAGGATGCATGGATTTTATGTCTTCCATGTGAAGGACAGATTAAACATAGACATTTATCATCAGGAAGTTGACAACAAACTCGATTTTTTTCTGCCATAGTATCTCAGGAAGACTGTCTGCGAAGACTCACTGGCATCTGCATGAGTAGAGAAAGTTCACACATTAATTAGCACTACTACTGCTGCTGCTGCTGCTATTACTGCTTTAAAGTTTGCAAAGTGCTTTACATATGTTATCTCTCTTGATCCTCATAACAACCTTTTGATGTAGGTGGTATTATCACTCCCATTTTATTGATGAGGAAACTGAGATACAAAAAGGTTACATGACTTGCTGAAGGTCTGAGGTTGAATTTGAACTTGGCTCTTCTTGACACCAAGTCCTGTGCATTATCAATACCACCTAGGTGCCTATGACACCAGAAATCCTTGAAATAAAAATGCATGGGAAGGGGATAAGATTTATCAGAAATATGTGTAGGGTTAGCACAGGGATCTGAGTTTGTTAGATCAACTTCCTGGAAGGGGTTCTCTTTTTCCCCTGGACCTTTTTGAATATATTACCTCTGGAAGAGAGGCCCTTTCTGGATCTACAGCTCTGACTTGGGTTGGGGTTTGTTCAAGACCGTGCCCAGGGAATTCGTCATGCCTGAAGCAGAGGTCTGGCACAGCATTAAGTATCTTCGTGGGAATTCTGCATGTTTTCCTGGGCCTTTCTTGTTCATCTGCAGCCACCATTGTATGTCAGACCTCTTGCTGCGAGTCCATCTTCATTTAAGAAAGGTCTGTAATTAGATTAAAACAGATATTGAAAATTCTCCCTCCTAGTTTGGTTTTCTGGTAACCTCCAGAATTATGAGTTCTTTGAAGATAGCAACCAGAGTAAGAGTAACAATACTGCTACTACTAGTAAGAATAATGTCCGTTAATATATCACTTTTAGTTAGTGATTCACATACAAATGAACACTGAAGTGCTCACTTGAGTTTTAGAACAGAAAACCCTGTAAAAGTAGATAGTATCAATATTATTACTGTTTGACAAAAGGCAAAATTAAGGTTCAGGAAGCTTCCTTGTGTCATTTATTTATTTTTGCGCTGTCTTAGGTGGCTAGTATGTGCCAAGCCAATACTAGAACTCAGTTCTTCTCCTGCTTCCCTTTTCTCCATGCCAATCTGTCTGTCTCTCTTTTATTTTTGTTCTCCTCTGTGTTTCCAGCACAATGTAGACATTTAATGTAGAGGCAGTTTAATATAATGGATACCGGGCTGTCCTTGAAGCCAGTAAGACTTGGATTTAGGTCCCATCACTGACATAATACTTACTGGTTCTGTGACCCTGGATTAGGTTACTTGATCTCTCAGTGCTCCAGGCAGCACTAAGACAGGCCTGAACAACCTACAGCCCGAGGATCACTTGCTGTATGCCAAAGGATTTTGAGCAGCTTGAGGAAACCTATACATTTTTTGCAGGTTGTGCAGGCCTGCTGTAAGATATAATAAGTTATATATAATAATATAATACATGAATATATTTATATTACATATAAATATATAAAATAATATAATAATAATAACCTACACTCTTGGGGTAATTTTCTCTTCTGGATGGTCCCTCTACCAATGAAATCACAGGTTGATTCCCTATCAATAGTATCATAAATTTAAAAGTGGAAGGAAATCTAGAGATCACTAGTCCAGTACTATCATGGGGAAACTGAGGTCACAAAGGGGAAATGACTTGCCCTGAAACACACAGGTCCAATGTGACACAGCCTAGGTTCAGACTCGAGCCAAGCCCTGACTCCACGTATTGAAGTTTGTAGTTAATTCCAAACCTAGCACTCTTAGCTGTACCATGCAGTTTGTTGCATGTCAAGACCAACTTTTAGGAATACTACCTTAATAGTGAAAAGTTCTATATTTTCACATATTCACATACCCCTTTCATCAGTATAAATGGAAACTCCCTCCAAACTTCCACGAATTGCTATGGTCCAGAAAGTTATCATTGGATTGTCTATCAAAGTTCCTACTGATGAGCCTCCTTGACCTAGGTTGGGTTTTGGACTGAATAGTCAGTGGTTAAGCCTGTACTTCAAGCCTCTCCAACTTGGTATAGGATCTGCCTGCCAAGGTTGTTCTTCACTGGCATAGTCTTTAAGAACTCAGGGTTACTGCAATGCCATGATAAGGCATCCAAATAGAACTTTAGTGAAGTAACCTCCATTTGACTCTGGAGTCAGTAATTTTACCTGTTGATATACTTACTGCTGAGAATCACGTCTTGACGCAGTATCAAGAAGAAAGACAAGAGAAACTTAATGAAGAAGTTATTTTTTAAATTCATTGTTTTTCAACTAGCAAATTTATTTTCTTTCCTTCTCACTCCCTACCCCTTGGGTGAGTGGGTGGGAGCAGTCCCTGTAACAGATAAGTATAATCAAGCAAAATTAATTCCCTCATTGACCATATATATTATTTTATACTCTGAATCTCTCAGCTCTCTATCAGGAGATGGGGAGCATCATTTGTGCTCTAGAATCATTGATGGTCACTGCATGGATCAGAGTTTTTACAACTTTCAAAGTTTTTTGTTTTTCACAGTGTTGTTAGTTGCATATAAAGTGTTCTGGTTCTGCTTATTTCATTCTTCATCAGTTTATACAAATTTTCAAAATTGTTTATTTTGAATAATTTGTATTATTGATGTTGTAAATTGTTCTGATTTTGCTCACTTCACTGCATTAGTTCATACAAGTCTAATCAGGGAGTTAAATTGTTTAATCAAATATGATTTTTATAGTTATCCCTTCCACATTGCAACTTTCTCCATTGCAGTTTTGTTATATCACAGGTTGGCACAAGAAATTCCATGGAAATTTTGGGGGGAGTTTTGCGGAAGCACAGATGACACAGAAAAAAATTACAAACTCAAATGCAAAAAAAAAATGTGTATGGTATAGTATAATATCAGCACACTTTATCTTTCAATACCATAATAATTTAGACTTCTCTAGTACAAAGAGAGGGACAACAATTTTTACAAGGGTTTTCAAGATCACCAGAGGATGGGCAGGGCTGGGGCACCTTTAACCCACACAATGTGGAAGGAATAACTGTAATTAGACTTTCTATGTTATAGCTAATAAGAAGAATCCTTGTTGAATAAACTTAATAGGAAATTAGAATTCTTTCACCCTTTTTGAATTTTATATTTGAAGAGTAGGAATCTGGCATTCGATCAGTTTAGAAACATGCTGTCCATAGGGGCTGGGGAGGTAGCAGTGCTAGTGGTAGAATGATAAGTGAGATAATTTAACCTGAGAGGTAGAGTAGAAATATAGTGGAAGGGATGGGTCCTGTCATGTTCCTTGTCTCATAGTTATCTCTTTCTCCTAACCTTTGCCAGTTTCTCCGTTGGAGGGTAGTAGTGGGGAGATAGTGAAACTTGTTTTAGCCTAAACATGAAATTTCCTTTGTGTGGCTTTCCCACAGAACTAGTCAGAGATGGATTTTGCTAACTAGTGAGAAGAAATAAAACAGCCCCAGATTGGGAATTTTGACATTAACATTTAGAATGGCATAAAGATTAGTACAAGCTGTTTTAAGAACAGTCAGCTTATTGTTAGGAGAGGGGCAGCATGGCTTGTTTAGTACAAAACACATGGGACGAGGAATCGGCAGACCTGAGTTCTAGTCCTGGCTCTGACATTACTTTGCTGGGCAATTTTGGCAAGTCTCTTAACCTCTGTATGCAACAAATTCCTCATTTGATAAGTCATGAAGGTTAGACCAGCTCATCTCTGACTTCATTCCAGTGGTAAACTTTCATCTTCTGTTGTATTATCTACACTTTAGACTCACAAGGAAATTCTTTCAAAATAAATATCTGAAACCTAGTAGACACCTGCAGAATCTTTTGCTGAGCATGTCAAGTTTCATTAGAATATTTTGGATAGCATTTAAAGACAGTTATACCAAGAAGCATGAGTACCAAAATGTTTCAGTTATAGCAAGTGGTTCACTTTCATCAGCAGGAATTTATGAGTTGCATCTTTTTCCATATATAAAAGTTTAATAGAATTACTTGAAATCAGGTCAGGAAGACACTAGTTGTTGAACAGGATATGATATATAGTTCAGAGTAAAACATTACTGACATGTTGCAAATTACTCAAGTGACATACTCTCATGTAGTAGGGACCATCAGAGACTATGCAGTGAAACTCAAAGTGAGGCAACTGCAGCATATCATGAAATTTAACTAGTATGTGTTTTTTAGATTAGAAAGGAATGTATTCTCTAAATTTTCATCAGCGTCATCTTCAGAGCTTAGACTCACTTTCCGAGTATAGATCAATTTCTCATCTAGATGGATTTAAATAAAGTTGACGGTGAAAATCTGATACCCACCAAATTTAGATAACATAGGAGCATAATTTTAATTATTTTTGAAAGAGTGGTTTTGGGAACTTTCAGGAAAATTACATTTATTAGACTAAACCAGTGTTCTCTCTTACTGAAAGCAATTAAGCTTTGTAGTGGAAGTAAGTTTTAACTTTTAAATGATTACACTAAGCAGTAAACCTATAATGTAACAGGAAAAAATGGTGAGGAATAGTGTATATCTATTGCATTGTTGGTAAATCTAATTGTAGGAATCAAATGATTGAAGGCAAAAGTTTCATTTTAAGTACTCAAGTTTTTAATAATTACCAGTAATTTCACTCAACCAACATTTTACCATTTTGTTTTTACAAAGTATTGTATAAGTTTTTTGTGTAGTTACTATAACTCTGCAATGTGACTTTAAAAAAACCTTTTTAAGGCATTTTCAAAATGAACAGATTTATTGCTTAATTGTTGCCTTGTGATGCCTTTTTATTTGTAGATTCCTGAAAGTCTGTGTATAAGGTTATAGTTAACATCTTAATGGTTTGTGCTGTAGGATTCTAAACCATAAAATTTGAAACATAGTATTTATATTTACTCTTCATTTCAGAAACAACTGAAATGACTTCATTTTTGAAATATGTAAAATTGTATTGATTCCTTTCCTGTAACGTAGCCAATTATAAATATTTACATAGTTTAATAATGCCATACTGAATTCAGAATTCTTTGTAGTTTTGTTTTTATAACTTTTCAGATTTGTATAACATAATATTTGGAAATAATTTTCAATCTCTAACACTGTTTAATCTGAAATTTTGCTACACAGTATGCATGAAGAACTAGATTACATTATGAGTGCTTATGATTTTCACAATCAGAAGTCAAACCTATATCTTGTGGGAGGGAAAAGGTAACCTGCATTGTTAGATAGTCACATATAAGCTGGTTCAGTAAAAATGCAGGGTCATGCATTAAAATCCGCCTTGCATAAGTACCAGATTTTCTAATCACCACTGTCATTTCTTCTGGAAAAAAGACCTTCAGGAAAGCCCGCTGCTTACCTCCTGCTTTTATCCTACCCATTTGTCTGCTCAGGGAACTTTCTCCCATCCTCCAAAGCCATTCTACCAAGAAAAGGAAAAACAATACATATTTCAGTTGGCAACAGTTCCCAGATCTTTCTTGGATAGATGATAATTATGCCATTTACAACAATGTAGCAATTAGCTGATTGTTTTCCCCTTGTTCTTTTAGGTGTTAAATATCTCTCTGTAGCGTACATTTACAATTAGGTATGCAAGTCCTCATTAATCAATCACATGTTTGAGTGCCCACTATTTGCAAAGCACTGTAGGAAATACAAAGACCTGTAAAACACTGTTCTTGCACTGATAGAGTTTATGGCCTGTTTGGGAAGATAAAACACTTACAGGCAGATAATGTAATTGAATTCAACAAGTTTATTTAGCCTACCATATGCCAGAGACCTTGCTAGGTGCTGGGATTATGGAGGCAGAAGTGAAATCATCTTTGCCCTCTAAGTTATGTTGCAGAGAGGGTAGGAGGGAAGGGGAAATAGTGTTTACACAGATAAATAAATCACACCCACATATACATACATATTCATATTACATATACACATAGATTTATTTATCTGTATACATATACATGTATGTATGTAGATTGTATTATCTACGTACATGTTATATGTATGTATATCTATGTATATATGTGCACATACGTCTGTGTAACATACAAACTAATTTTCAGGTATATCAGAAATACTAAGAACTAGGGAATAAGCAAAGGCTTTTGTAGAAGGTGCTACTTGAGCTGAACCATGAAGAAAACTAGTGGTACTAGTACAGGTGATGACAGAGAGCACTCTGGATAGTAGTCTTTACAAAGAACGGAGATGGAGAGTCAGTGACAGGGATGGAGAGCAGCAAGTGGGCTGTGGCAACAGAAATCTAGAGTGAGTGAGAGGGAATAGGTGTAATCACCTTGGAAAAGTAGGTTGGGGTCAGAATGTGGAAGGACTTTAACTACCAAACTGAGAAGTCTATATTTTATCTTTGAGACAGTAGGGAGCCAAGCATCTTGAGTAGGGGAGTGCTATGGGTGGACTTGTTTTGAGGAATGTCAATTTTGTTTGACTGTTTGAGGGATGAATTGGAGAGAGCAGACACTGAAATGCAGGAAATCCAATTAGGAAACTGTCATAATAATCCAGATGTCAGGTGATAAGGGCCTGAACTGGGGGAATGTCAGAAGAGGATAAATTTGAGAGTTGTAGTTTTAAAATCGATTAGACGATAAAATTTTAAGTGCCTACCAAGTGCCGGGCATTTTGCTAAGGATATAGAAAGAGGCAAAAGACAGTCCTTGCCCGCAAGGATCTTTTACAGTCTAGTAGATGAAACGACATGCAAGCAAATATATATAAAGCTAGTTATTATTCAGAATAAATTGGAAATAAATAACAGAGGAAAGGCACTGGGATTGAGAAGAGTTGGGGAAGGCCTTCTGTACAGAAGGTGGGATTTTAGTTGGTATTTAAGGGAATTCAGGGAGGTCAGTCATTGAAGTGGAGGGGGAGAGCATTCCAGGCACTGGAAACAGCCAGAGAAAATGCCCAGAACAGAAAGATGCAGTGTCTTCTTCATGGAAGAGGCAAGAGGCCAGTGTCACTGGATTGAAGAGTGTGGAATTCGCTTTATGATGTAGGGAGACTAGAAAGGTAGGAGAGAGCTAGGTTATGACGGGCTTCAAATGGCAAACAGTATATTTTGTATTTAATCTTGGTGATAATATGGAGCCACTGGAATTTATTGAGTTGGGGGATGAGGAGGGGTTGACATGATTGGACTTTTATTTAGGAAATCACTGTAGTGGATATATGGAGAATGGATATTAGTGGGAATGGATTTGAGGCAGGCAGACCTACCATCAGGCTATTGCAGTAGTGCAAGTGTGAAGGGATGAAGGCCTGTACTAGAGTGATGGTAGTATCATAGAAGAGAAGAGAGCATATTTGAGAGATTTTGCAAAGGTGAAACCACAGGCCTTGGGAGCAGATTGGTTATGGGGCAGAAGGGTCCGAGAGATAGTGAGGAGTCCAGTATGACTCCTAGATCGTGAACCTGAGAGATAGAGAAGATGGTGTTGCCCTCTGTAGTAATAGGGAATATAGGAGAAAAGGAAGGTTTAGGGGAAAAGATGATGAGTTCTGTTTTAGACAGATATCTGAAAGGCAATTGGACACGCAAGTTTGGAGATCAGCAGAGAATTAGGGGCAGGATGGGTAAATTTGATGGTCATCAGCCTACAGGTGCTAATTAAATATAGAACTGATGAAATCAAGTGAAATATTATAGAAGGAGAAGAGAAGAAGGCCCAGGACAGAACCTTGAGGGACCTCTGTGGTTAAAGGGTGACTTGGAAAAGAATCCAGCAAATAAGACAGAAAAGGAGTGATCAGATAGATAGCAGAGAACCTAGAGAGAGTGGTAACCCACAAACCTGGAGAGCAGAGAGTATCAGGGAAGAGAGAGTGATTAGCAGTGTCAAAGGCTGCAGAGAGGACGAGATGAGGACTGAGAAAAGACCATTGGATTTGGCAGCTAAAATATCATTAGTAACTTGGTAGAGAATAGTTTCCATGGAACGGAAAGGCTGGAAACTGAATTATAAGGGATTAAGAAGGGAGTAAGTGGAGAGAAAGTGGAGGCATCTAATGTGGATGACCTTTGTGAAGAAGAGTTTACTATATTACGAAGGGTAGATGAGATATAGGGCCATAGTCAGCAGGGGTCAAAGGGTCAAGTGAGAGTTTGGTGTTTTTTGGGTTTTTTTTTTTTCAGGATGGGGGAGACATATGCATGTTTGTAGACAGTAGGAAATGAGCCAGTAAAGAGACTGAAAATAAGTGAAAGACTTTTTTGGGGGGGGGGTTTTAAATGATTTTTCCTTTTTGTTTTTTTTCTTCTTTTACAGCATGACTAATGTGGAAGTATGTTTAACATGATTGTGCATGTGTAACCTGTATTACTTGGAAAGGGGAAAAAGGGAGAAAAAATTGGAACTCAAAATCTTATAAAAAATGAATGTTGGAAAGTGTCTTTATATGTAATTGGAAAAAATAAAATTCTGTTTACAAAAAAAATAAAGAATCAACAAGACTTGACAATTGGTTGGGATTTATGTAGGTAGTGAGTGCAGAGGATGGAGAAATCACTATATTGGGGTTAGGTGTGGCTTGAAGGATGATAAGAATTAGATAGGAGGAAAAAGAACAATGTTCAGAAAAGTAGAACGGTATTAGCCAAGGTCTATGTATGAGGGACAATGGGTAGACCAGTTTGGATAAAGTGTTCTGGGTTTGTATAGGGGAGTATTGTAAAGAAAAAAATGAGGCCAGATTGTAGAGGATTTTGAATTCTATGTTCTTACTCCTTGAAGTTGACTTTATTTTGTAAGCACTGAGGAGCCTTTGAAGGATTTTGAGTGAAGGAATAATGTAGTGAAAAAGATCAAAGAACCAGAGGTTGGAGCTATATAATTAGTTAAAGATCTCTTCTTTATTCAAGTAATACATGTCACCATATTTATTCCAAGCAAACACAGGAGATCTTTATTTACTAAGAGGGTGGTACAGCGGATAGACTGCTGGGTCTGTGTTCATCCTTCGTTTTCGAAGAAGACCATGATATCAGAGAAATGATGACATGACTTGCACTTGACTTTGTTTTGAGTGAGGGAGGGCTGTGCAAGGTCACCAGCCTCACTTTCCCCTCCTGAGCCATCTGGATCCAGTGACCAGATATTCATCAGGATGACTGAAGACTGCCCAGGATGTAATGGGAGATCTTGGCCTATTCAGGTACTCACTTAGAGTGAGGTAATGCCCATTCAGTGAATAAGCCTCTTTAAGAAGTGGTTGTTGTCCTTAGTCTTTGAAGAGGACCTAAATGACATCACTATGATAAAGTGAAATTTCAGTGTATCCTACTGTGGCTGATCAGACAAGCTTGGAATACTCTTCCACAAGTTGGGCACAGATAGTCCATGTGAATATTTGGGGTGGATATCCTAAATTTGCATCCTACGTTTACTTTGTGCTATCTCAATTCTGCTTTGCTCAAAGAGCACAGCACCCTTTCTAATGTGGGCATACCATGCTGAGCAGTCCTGTGCCAGTGTCTCCCATGTTGCACAGTCAAATTCAAAGTTCTTGAGAGTGTCCTTGTATTGTTTCTTTTGGCCACCATGTGATTGCCTGCCCCATGCAAGTTCTCCATAAAATGGTCTTTTTGGCAAGCATACATTTTGCATTCAAACAACTTAGCCAGCCAATGGAGTTGTTCTGTCTGAAGCAGAGTTTGAATACTTGGCAGTTCAGCTCAAGCAAGGACTTCAGTTCCTGATACCTTACCCTGCCAGGTAATCCTCAGTATCTTCCTAAGACGGTTCAAATGGAAGTGATGCAGTTTCCTGGCATAGTGCTGGTGGACTGTCCATGTTTCACAGGCATACAACAATGAAGTCAGCACAGTGGCTCTGTTGACCTTCAGTTTGGTAGTCAGTCTAATACCTCTTTTCTCCCAAACTTTTCTTTGGAGCCTCCCAAACATTGAGCTAGCTCTGGCAATGCATGCATCAACCTCATTGTCAATGTGTATATCCCTGGAAAGTACACTACCAAGGTAAGTGAACTTATCCACAGCATTCAAAACTTGTCCATTTGTTGTAATTGACAGTTCCACGTATGGACGGTGTGGTGGTGGCTGATGGAGCACCTGTGTTTTCTTGGTGTTAATTATCAGGCCAAAATTAGCACAGGCAGCAGAGAATTGATCCATACTTTGTTGCATCTCAGCTTCAGAGGCTGCATTGAGTGCACATCTGCAAACAGAAATTCATGCACCAACACTCCCTCCACTTTCGTCTTGGCTTGTAGCCTTTTCAAATTGAAGAATTTACCATCAGTATGGTAGTTGACCTTGATGCCATGTTAATCCTCATTGAAAGCATTTGTCAACATGGCTAAAAACGTCATACTGAAAAGTATGGCAGCAAGAGCACACAACCCATTTTCATTCCATTGGTGGCCTGTTTAAGAAATAAATGGGGAATGCCCCTTTAATGAGCAAAAGAAAAAAACAAGTTAGTGAAGGTAGAAGGGAAAGAGCAACAGGTATCAACAGGTATCAATTACTATTGATAATCTGAAGGCAGGAGGGTCCTGAAAAGAGCCATGAAGTGCAGTTTGGTCACGGACCTATTGTTGTGGAAAGTATGGGCTTTGGCGTGCACTGGGTTTAGAGAGAGAGAGACAAAGACAGAGAGAGAGAGAGAGAGAGAGAGAGAGGAACAAAGGAGGGAGGAAGGAAAGAAAGAAGGAAGAAAGAAAGATCTGGCCTGTAAACCCCAAGTTAATTGGCCGTCCAAATTTATCTTCCTTTGGAGAAGAGAAGGAAGGGGGCGGGGACAGAAGGGAGCGGATGAGCTCAGTTACCCAGCTAGCTGGATCCCCATTCAGGCAGCTCGGTCTATTCACAGACTCATCTTCCTGAGTTCAAATCTGGTCTCAGACACTAGCTATGTGACCATGGGCAAATTACATAACTCTGTTTGCCTCAATTCCTCTTCTATAAAAGGATGAGGAAAAGGAAGTGGCTAACCACTCCAGTATCTTTGCCAAGAAAACCCCAAATGGGGTCCCACGGCATTTGATACAGCTGAAAAATGACTGAATAACAATAACAACTTCCAAAAATTCAGATTAAATTTGAATTTTTGCCACAGTGGTAGCATTTTTCCGAATACAGATTACCCACTTAAATCAGTAGTAGCATAGCCTCTATGAAGTTAGGAAAGAGTCCATGGAGGTGGTGCTATTTGAACTGGGCCTTGAAGGAGGGGTAGGATTCCAAATGGTTCATCTAGAAAGCAGTGTGAGAGAATTACTCAAGGAAGAGGACATGGCCTGAACAAAAGGTCTCAGAGGAAAGGAGGTGTAAGATGGGTTGGGGAAATGTCTAGTATATCAGTTCATTTAGGTCGTCTGGTATAGATTATCCTTTAGGTAGTTATGAGCCATTGGAGGGTTTTTTTTTCAATCTGAGGGGTGAATTTTGATTATAAAACACATAATTTGCATTCTTATATATGTTTAAGTAATGTATAATTTACATATGTTTAAGTAATATTTTATATATGTTCAAGTCATATGTATATATATGTTTAAGTAATAACCAACTATTAAAAGTTGTGAGCCTTAAGCAGACAATTCTACTACTATGACAGCAGAGCCTAATGAAACTAAACTTTATTACTGGCTTGGGGTATCAGCTTTTTTCTTTTTACTTGATTCCCAAAAAAAACCGTCATACCTAGTTTCTATCTAGAGTGAGTTTAGGAACCCTGGGCTAAGGTGATCCAGTGATTTACATCTAATGCCCCAGGGAGCAGAGGAACAGGAACAGCTGAGATTATGGATGCCGAGTGATTGGGGGGTAGAGAGGGAGGCTCACAATGAGGGGTTGCAGGTCACTAGGAGGTAGGGTGGAGAAAGGTAAGAAAGCTGCTCTGAGACCTCCCTGAAAATTACTTATTTGTTAAAATTAGGCTAGGTGATGTTAGAGTTACTTAAATATGTCCAGACTGGAGTTTGAGTAACCCAGAACTATTATCTCTTCCCTGTTTTGAACTGCCAGCTAGTAGTTGCCCTTGCTTCAAAATATCATCTGGCTACTTGAAGTTTATCAATTAGTTACTTAATCTGAAAGTCCACCATTTAGGGATTAGTTGGTGTTTAATAAACTACTTTTAAAAATGCATATGTCTTTTGGAAAGTTTATATATCCTTTGGAGATTTGATTCCCACCTTTATGTGAATTTGTTTAATGGTCTGAATACCTCTGTAAGAGAGTCATTGCTATGCTAAAGGAAGCTGGGTGGCAAAGTTGATAGAGTACTGGACGTGGAGTCAGAAAGACTTGTCTTCCTGGGTTCAAGTGGGGCCTACTAGCTGTGTGACCCTGGGTAAGTCACTTAACCTTGTCTTTGGGTCCTCATCTGTAAAATAAGCTGGAGAAGGAAATGGCAAACCATCTTAGTATATTTGCCAAGAAAACCCCATGACCAAGTAGGGTTATGAAGAGCCAGACAACTAAAAAATGACTAAGCAACATTAAAGGAAAAGAATTTTGTTTGAGTGGAAGAAGGAAAGAGAGTTCTATTTTTCAGGTGGAGAACTCTTAAGAGGATAAAAGACCTGGGTGGAATATGGCACAATGGAAATTTGGATAAGTAGAGGATAGCATAAAGGGTACAAGGTACCAGATAATGAGACAAAAAAGACAGGAAGCATAGTGGAAGGGTGTACAAAACAAACTTCACCTACTTTAAGATTTTGTCTAGTCTCAGTCCTCTTCCTTCCTTTGAGAGACAAGGTGAGAAATGGAGCCTTTCCCTGGAAAATGAAGCCGAGGAAGAGAGAAGAACTGTGATCTTGTCCTGGAGATAAGGGCAGAATGAGGCTGTGAAATTCTAGTTAGTTTTCTAATATTCGGTCGCAACAAGAGAGGAGATCCCTTTCTCTCTCTCCTCAGACCTCCTCTCTGACCTCATTTGGGGAGTACCCTTCTCCAGGAAGTCCTTAGTACCTTCTAATAGTGGAAAGCTGGCTCCAGCAAGCAGACATCAGTCTGGGGAGCCAATCTCCTCACAGGGAAGTTGTTGTTAGCTTTACATGAAAAAATAGAAATGGAGTTCATTTGAAATAACCTGATTCAATTGAAGATACTATTGGAATATTATACCTTGTGAATTCTTTAAATGTATACCTTCAGGTTTACAGGCAGCTAGGTGGCTCAATGGATAGAATGCCAGGTGGAGTCAGGAAGACTCATCTTCTTGAGTTCAAATCTGACCTCAGACACTTACTAGCTGTGTGACTGTGGGCAAGTCACTTAACCCTTTTTGCCTCAGTTTCCTCATCTGTAAAATGATCTGGAGAAGGAAATGGCAAGCCTCTCCCATGTCTTTGCCAAGAAAACTAGAGTCACAAAGAGTCATACATGACTGAAATGACTGAACAAAATGCCTCAGGTTTAGTAAAATGAACCTCTTCCTTAATTTATCAATTCTGTACATCTGGAATTCTGTAAAACAGGTATACTTATAGTGAGGCATACCTGAGAGGTAGCATGCTAAAGATGAAAGAGCACTGGATTGGGTTATGGTTTCCATTCTACCCATTATGAACTAATGTTTCTTAATATTACCACAGCTGGAAATGTTCTTTCCCTTCTGTAAACTGTTATGGTATTTTGTTTAGATTTTCCCTTGTGTATACACCTTCTACTTTGTATTATATTTACTTGTAAACTCATCTTCTGTTACTAAATTCAGCAATTCAACAAACATTATTAAGTGCCTACTATATGTAAGGCACTTTTAGACCCTGGCAATACAGAAAAGAAGAAAAAACGATTCAGTCTCTGACATCATCTAAAAGAGCAATGTGGTATATATACAAATAATGTTCCAAGGTAGAATATAATAAGGGCAAAGGAGAGATACAGACCACATGTTACAAAAGAGCTTGAGGAGTTGCCATTTAGCAGAAGGATTGTAACAAGAGGTACAGAATGAGGAATATGTTTTTAGAGATGGCTAAAGTGTTTATTTGTTTTGCTTAACTGTACTTATTATCATGGAGGCCTCTATGGAGGGATAGGAGCCATTGGGAAGTGGCAATGATGTAAACCCTGGATTACACCCACCATCTGCTTCCTTGCTGTTGGACAGAGCTGGGAGAGATTACTGGACCATGCTGATTGGGTTCACTACAAATTTACTTTATCTAATCTCAACCTGGAATTTCACTACAGCAAGGCAGTCCTTCCATTCCCAATTAATTCCTTGTCGTACTCTACAGGGACTATCTCAGATCTTCTCATCTCCCTCATCCCTGGAATGCTTTCGCTCCTCACCACCTCTTCTGTCTTCCCTGACTCCCTTCAAGACCTAGTGCAATTCTGTCTTCTTTAGGGCTTTTCATTCCCCCTAGCTTTTAGTGCCTTCCTCCTGAGGTTGCTTTCCATCATCTCATGCATATATTTTGCATGTACTTAGCTATTTACATGTTGTCTCCCTCATTAGGATGTCAGCTTATTGAGGGCAGGGAATGTTTTTGTCTTTCTTTATACAGCCAGTATTAATCACAGTGTCTGGCTCTTAGTACTATAGAAGGTACTTCATAAATGTTCATTGGCTGAATATAAAAAAGAATATTGATAAAACTTTTTTTAAAATTTGAGAGACTGATGGCTTTCACTTGGAATGATCAATCAGGAAAGGCTTCTTAAAGGAGCTAGCACCTGAGTTAAGCCTGAAAGGAAGAGAAGGATCTCAAGAGGGGGATGAGAAAGCAGGGAGAACCACCTCTGCAAATGCTCAGTCAGGAGACTGCACAATGAGATGAGTTTAATACAGTAAATTATATGAAAAGGGAGTAGAATTAAAATTAGATGGAAAGGGTAGGCTGAGGCCAGATTGTGGAGGGCATTAAGAGCCCGTTTAAGGGCTTTGTATTTTCTCCATTAGGAAACCTATAGATTTTTGAGCAGAGGTCAAATCTGTGTATTAGAAAGGTTCTTTTGGTAGTCTGAGAAAGGATGAGTTGGGGAAAGGGCAAATTGGAGGTAGAAAAGTCAGTTAGAAGGCTATTACAATTGTCCAAACAAGAGGCCATGAGGGCTTACAATAGGGATAGCTTTGTGAGTGTTAAGGGAGGGATTAATCCAAGAGATAATAGCCTGGTAGATTTGCCAGGACTTCAGTCAGTCAGCCGTGACACATTTATTATGTGCCTACTATGTGCCAAGTGCTTTTCTAAGTGCTGGGAATATAAATAAAGGTAAAAGATAGTGCCTGCTTTGAAGGATCTCTCAGTCTAATGGGAGACATAACATACAGGCAACTATGTACAAACAAGCTACATACGGGATAAATTGGAGAAAATCCAACTATCTCTAGGAGGGAAGAAGGCTTCCTGTAGAAGGTGGGATTTTAACTGGGACTTGTAGGCAGCTATGAAAGTGTTTATAATATATGAAATATATATGTATATGTATAATGAACACTTGAAAGTAGAAATGAAGTGAGAGAGCATTCCAGGTATGGGGGAATAGCCTTTAGAAATGCCAGGGAATCAGGAAATGCTGTCTTGTTCAAAGAGCAGCAAAGAATTGACAGCTAATTGGATTTTACAGGAAGGAGTCTGGGGGAGAAAAAGACTAAAGGTGACTTTGAGTTTAGATGAGGAGAAAGATTGTGGTGTTGTTCAGAAAAAAAGAATTTGGAAAGAGAAATAAATGAATGAAAAAAGAATTCATTAAGTGCTTATTCTGCACAAAGCACTGTATTAAATATTGGGGATACAAAATGAAAGTAAGACAGTTTCACAGGAGCTCCTATTCTAATGGGGATGACAACACATATGGAAAGTTTCCATTGCAAGTCAGATGGAAAGGTCCCCTGGTCTTTATGGTGCAGCCGTAAAGCAGATGGTAATGCTTTTTCTTTAGTGTCATTTTCACTGATAAATTATATTAGCTTCTTATGTTAGAACATTTGAAAATGCTAAGAAGGACTTTGATGCCAAAAATTTCCTTTTCTGAATCTTTTGGAGTTGTGGCTATATGGCACCTGCAGGTGCTGTTGCCAGGCTGCATCTCCATAGAGCTTGCTTCCCAGGGTGATGGCTGAGGGTCCTGGTCTGAAAGCATTGCTATTTCCAGTGCTTTTAGATTCAGGGTCCTGGGTTGTCTCCTTTGGGGTCTGAGAGGAGATGGTGGTGACGGTTTGACCTGCCTGCCATCTGCTTCTCTCTCTCTTAGGGTGTGGTTTTATTGTATGTTTTTTTAGGAGGGAGAGAGATGATGAATTCAATTTTGAATATTAAATTAGAGGTGTCAGTGTAGGAGATCTAGGTTACTTAGCATGCAGATGGAGATGTGACGTTGGAACTTAGTAGGGGATATTGGACCTGGATCTGTCTGTCTGTTTCTCTGTCTGTTCACACACACACACACACACACACACACACGCATATGTTTGAGAGCTATCCATGTAAGAGAAGTAGCACAGTGTAATAGAAAGGGTGATAGTTATAGAGTTAGAAGGATTGACTTTAAACCTTTTTGTCATTACATTTGAAGTTTTGGGCAAGTCGCTTAGTTTTGGCCTTAATTTCCTTATTTGTAACATGAGTTTAGACTTAGTTCAGGGGTTCATTACCTGGGGTCTGTGAGCTTGCTTTTTAAAATATTTTGATAGCTCTTTCAACAAAATTAGTGTCCTTTGTAGTCCTGTAGTGTATTTTATACATTTTAAAACATTCTGAGAAGGGTTACCTAGATTTCACTAGCCTGCCAAAGGAATTCATGACACACGAAAATGTTTAAGAGTCTCTGGATTACTTGATCTTTTTAAAAATTCCTTACAGTTTTAAATATATAACTTTATGGAAGTGGATAACGTTACTTAGGTAGAGAAAAATAGAGCCTAGAACAGAATATTGGGAAATGCACATAATGGTGAAGATGAATTAGTAAATGAGACTAAAGAAGTTTTATTGCTCAGTTGTTTTTAGTTGTGTCAGAGTCTTTTATGACCCCATTTGGGGTTTTCTTAGCAAAGATATTGGAGTGGTTTGCAATTTCCTTTTCCACCTCATTTTACAGTTGAGGAAACTGAGGCAAACAGGGTTAAATGTGTTGCTCAGGCTCACACAGCTCTTACGTGTCTGAAGCCAGGTTTGAACTCAGGAAGATAAGTGTTCCTCACTCCAGCTTTGGCACACTATCCATTGTGCCACCTAGCTGCCCAGACTAAGACGTAGCAGAAAGGAATGAAGAGAACTGTGTAAACATAATAAATTTGACACTAAATAAAACTGGACCAAATTGGGCCAGGAAAAAGATGTGTCATGGAACCCAAGGGAGAAGAGGTCATCAAGAAAGGAGAATAGTGAATGATGTCATACATTACAGGAAATTCAAGAATTCTAAGGTCTTGAAAGAAGGGATATGTTTTATTTGTCTTCATATTTCATTCAGTGCCTTCAATAAATATCAATTGAATTAGTGACCTTGGACAAATAATTTTAGCTCTCTAGATTTAACTTTTCTTATTAGCAAGTTAAGGAATTAAATTCAATTATCTTTAACATCCTTTCCTTCTATGATTCTATGTTAACTACTTCTGACTTTTGGGTAAGAGTGATTTATATTTGTTGAGCATCTGTTTTTACACTGGACACTCTGTTGGATCCTCTAGAGCATACAAAGAAGTTTGAGATGTAGAGACCTGGGAAGAATTTATCTGTGAGGCTTACCCATAAGCAGCATTCCTAGTGAGTGTTGCACAGGGTTTTGGTGACTTTGAAACAGAATAGCCGAAGATTAGCTGAAGCAGAGATGTGAGACTTGGAAGGGGGTAAGTGAGATACCTACCAGGTTCCATCTTGAAGACAGTAGCTACATGATTTGACCCAGCAAGTACCTAGAACTTAGGGTAGCTAGTAAGGATTGTGGAGAGGAGGAGACCCAGATGCTATATTGGTGGGGGCTTCTTTGGGATCAATTTTTAAATTTTATTTTTATTTCTTAAAAAAAAATTATTTTTAGTTTTCAACATTCACTTCAACAAAATTTTGAGTTCCAAATTTTCTCCCCATCTGTCCTCTCCGCCCACCCCAAAGACAGCATGTATTCTAATTATCTCTTCCCCCAATCTACCCTCCCTTCATCATACCCCTCCCTTCTCTCATCCCCTTCCACTGCATTTTCTTGTAGTGCAAGATAGATTTCTATACCCCATTGCCTGTATGTCTTATTTCCCAGTTGCATGTAAAAACAATTTTTAACATTCATTTTTAAAACTTTGAGTTCCAACTTCTCTCCTTTCCTTCCTCCCCACCCATCCCCACTGGGTAGGCAAGCAATTCAATATAGGTTATACATGTGTAGTTATGCAAAACACTTCCATAACAGTCATGTTGTGAAAGGCTAACTATATTTCCCTCCTTCCTTTCCTGCCCCCCCATTTATTCTAATCTCTCATTTGATCCTGTCCCTCCTCAAAAGTGTTTTTACTTCTAAGTATCCCCTCTTCCCATTTGTCCTCCCTTCTGTCATCTCCCATATCCTCACTTATCCCATTCCTCCCTACTTTCCTGCAGTGTAAGATAGATTTTCATACCAAATTGAGTGTGCATGTTATTTCTCCTTAAGCCAAATATGATAAAAAGTTCACTCTTTCCCTCTTGCCTCTTTTATGTGAGAGATAATTTGCCCCATTCTGTTACTCCCTTTCTCTTCTCAAAATATTCCTCTCTCACCCCCCGTTCCCTCAGTCTATATGTATATAATCCCTCCAACTACTCTAATACTGAGAAAAGTCTCAAGAGTTACAAATATTATCTTTCCATGTACTAATGTAAACAGTTCAGCTTTATTAAGTCTCTTATGATTTCTCTTTCCTGTTTACTTTTTCATGCTTCCCTTGATTCATATATTTGAAAGTCAGATTTTCTATTTATTTCTGGTTCTTTCATCAAGAATACTTGAAAGTCCTCTATTTCATTGAATAACCATTTTTCCCCCGTAGTATTATACTCAGTTTTGCTGGGTAGGTGATTCTTGGTTTTAATTCTACCTCCTTTGACCTCTAAAATATCATATTCTAAACCCTCCAGTCCCTTAGTGTAGAAGCTGCTAAATCTTGTATTATCCTAGTTGTGTTTCCACAGTACTTGAATTGTTTCCTTCTGGCTGCTTGCAATATTTTCTCCTTGATTTGGGAACTCTAGAATTTGGCTACAATATTCCTAGGACGTTTCCTTTTAGGATCTCTTTTAGGAGACGTTTGGTGGATTCTTTCAATATCTATTTTACTCTCTGGTTCTAGAATATCAGGGCAGTTTTCCTTGATAATTTCTTGAAAGATGATGTCTAGGCTCTTTTTTTGATCATGGCTTTCAAGTAGTCCCATAATTTTTAAATTGTCTCTCCTGGATCTATTTTCCAGGTCAGTTGTTTTTCCAATCAGATATTCACATTGTCTACTATTTTTTTCATTCCTTTGGTTTTGTTTGATAATTTCTTGATTTTTCATAAAGATTAGTTTCCATCTGCTTCATTCTGATCTTTAAGGAATTATTTTCTTCGGTAAACTTTTGTAAGTCCTTTTCCATCTGGCCAATTCTGCTTTTTAAGGTATTCTTCCTCTCGTTGTTTTTTTGGTTCTCTTTTGCCTTTGGGGTTAGTCTGTTTTTTAAAGTGTTATTTCTTCATCATTTTTTGTGGTTCTCCTTTTAGCAAGCAGTTAATTCGGTTTTTTTGATTTTCTTGCATCTCTCTTATTTCTCTTCCCAATTTTTTCTCTGTTTCTCTTACTTGATTTTCGAAATCCTTTTTTGAGCTCTTTCATGGCCTGAAACCAATTCATATTTTTCTTGGAGGCTTTGCATGTAGGAACTTTGATTTTGTTGTCTTCTGTTTGTATATTTTGGTCTGTCTTTTCACCAAAGTAAGATTCTGTAGTCTGATTCTTTTTCCAGTTTTTGCTCTTTTCCCCAGCCATTTACTTGACTTTTGAGCTCTTTGTCAAGATAGTTCTTTGCTTCCAGTGGGGGGAGGGAGGGTTTATACTGTCAGCTGCTTGATCCCCCCTCAATCTGTTGGCCTAAAGCTCCAGAAACAGCTGCTGCCATTGTCCTTGCACCTGCTGCTTCTGGGCAGGCTCTACCACCTCTCTGCTGCCCTGGGACTGGATCTAAACCACTCTAGTCTCTCACACAGGTCCCACAGATTTTTTCCACTGACCTTCCTATTTGTCCTTGGTGTTTTGGGGTTGTGAAGTCTGGAAATCGCTACAGGTGCCAGAGATTCAGTTCCCCCAAGGCCTGCCCAGGTCCTGTCTGTGCCTGCGGTGACCTACACTGGACTGCTCTCTGCTAGTAGAGTAGCACGATAGACATCTCCCATCAACCTTCCAGGCTGTCTTGGGCTGGAGATTTGCTTCACTCTGTCATTCTGTGGGTTCTGCAGCTTCAGAATTTGTTTAGAGTAATTTTTTATAGGTATTTGGTTGGGCTTGGGGGAGAGCTCTAGCAAATCAGTGCTTTTTCTCTGCCATCGTGGTTCTGTCCCCCCTTCTTTGGGGTTTTAACTCAGAACTCTCAGCTATAGGCATGTGAAACTTACCCCCAAGGAGTTTATAGTCTAGTTGGAGGGATGAAGGATACATGAAATGAAATAACCAGAGTTTAATACTGAGGCAACTTGGTGGCACAGTGGCTACATCACCAACTCTGGAGTTAGGCCGAATTAAGTTCAAATTCAGCCTCAGACATTTATTAGCTGTGATATTGGCAAGTCACTTAACCCTGATTGCCTCACCCCCCCCCCCCCCGCAAAAAAAAACAAAACAAAACAACAAGACAACAAGTTGTATGTATCCCAGAGTCCATAGGGAAGGGGGGAAAAACCGAAACATTCCCCCCTCACCTCCATCCAACAGCAATGTGTGTATATGTGTCTATATAGTGTCCAGATTTTGCATAGACCCTTAAGTAATAAATTGTGATATAGCCACTAAGTGGAAAGGAATGGTGGAAAAATCACTGGATTTGGAGTCAAAGGACCTAAATTAAAATCATGTCTTTTTTGCTTATTACTTGTGTGACCTTAGACATATCATTTTACCTGTGTCTTGGTTCTCAGATGCAAAGTGGGGAGGGAGTAATTTAGATGACCACTCCTTTCCGATTCTAAATCTTAAGAACCTTCTATTAGTATAACATTTTTCATACCACAAAGCACTTTCATAGACACCTCACTTGATTGTTAAGTTGTCCCATAAGAGTAGGTTTGGTAGGTTTCATTAGTTCTATTTTACAGACAAGGAAAATGTTTGTTAGAGAGGCTAATGATTTGTTGAAGGTAATATACCTTGGAAATGGCAAAAGAAGAATTTGAAGCTAGCTTGTAAGATCATAGATTTAGAGTGGGAAGGGATATTAAAGTTGTTAGTCCAACCTTCACATTCTACAGATGAAGAATCTGACATCCATGGGGGTTCAGTGATTTGTCCAAGTCTATGGAGGTGGTATCAGATGAATGAGTTCAACCTAGGTACATTGACACAAAAAACTTTATAAATTTACATATTATATATATATGTATATGTATATATATGCATATACATATACATATATATATATATACATATACATATATATATATATATATATGCTCTTTATTTACACCATCTCTTTCTTGAAGTCTTCAAGAAAAAGCTGAATGACCACTTACCAGTTATATTGCTGAGTGGATCTCTTTTCAGCTAAGGACTGGGCTACATGGCCAATGCATTCCTTCTAACTCTTTGATTGTCTCAAACCAAAGAAGGGCTGGGTGACTACATGTCTACCAGCACAATACAGAGAGAATTTCTGTGTAAGTCCAGGTTGGACTGAATGGTTTTTTAGGTTCCTTCCATTTCTGAATTCTGAGGTGTTTGGATGAAGACAATAAAAGATCCTGTTGTAAGTTCTTCATCAAGAAAGTTTAGCTTTCTTATGATTGCATTGTAGAAAGATTAACCTGGCCCTGATGATTGGAAGAAGAAGGAGCTAGAGGTAAAGTCCAACTAAGATGATGTTGAAATACTTGGGGATGATCCTTCCCATTTTTCAAAATCTGCATCTTTTATAGAGATCACACCCAACTAAATGCATTTCTCTCGTTTTCATTTAACATAATATTAAATTCATCTTATTAAAGTGTCTTAAATATTTCTGTCTAGAGCAGAGGAGCCAAGTTTTTTAGTGGTGGACCACATGATCAAAAATCCATATGTGTGTGGGCCACATAAATTTAATCATATAATTAATTACATTCAACTTCAATTATAATTACTAATTGCTCCAAGCCTGCTAGCAAGACACCTGGCAGCAGTCAGTTACACAACAGCAGTTGGCAGGTGGTTAGGTCCTACTAGTTCCTATGTGCTAGCTAATTAGGTAAAAAAAATTTTTTTTGCTAAAAATTTCAAGTGGCCTGCATCCTTCTCCCCCTCAGGGGGGCAACTTTTGGCCTGAGGCCACATGTTGGCCATCATTAGAGAGAATTGATCTCTGTTTACTTTTAATCTTTTAAATCTTTTGTTAAATGCTTCATACAGGTTCAACCAACTACCCAACTTAAATGAAAAGGTGCTTAAATGTGTCAGATGATGGTAATTCTATTAAATAGGATAGTCATTTGTCATTTTTATCAATGTAGAATTATTTCTGGTTTACTTTAAACTTGAGCAACCTCAATTTATTTTGATACATCTCTGGTATCTTGGCAGATTTGATTCTTGGGAATAATATTTGTCTAAACACTCTGTATCTTGCCTTTGCTTTTAAAACATTTTGATCGTGTTTACATTTAGAAAGATAGGATAATTTACTGGGCAGTTATTGGAAGGATGACATATTATCTGTTAGTCTCTTCAAGGTTATTGATTACTTTGTGACAAAGACTTATTTCTAAGTTCCATTCAGCAATTTTTGGGTACTTAAAAAATATCCTGCCTTATTAGTTTTCTTTCTGTTTACTTACATCCCTAAGAACTCTTTCCTGTTGCTGTTAGATCATCTCTAATGTCAGTATATTTCCTTTTTTTTTTTTTTTTTTAAAGAAAGAAGCTTCTGGGTTTCTATTTTAGAAATTTCTGACTGAAAAACTATACTATTTGAGAAGGGCCATATTCTGAAATATTGAGGTTTTAGAGGAAAAGTGTTGTAGACTTCTGACATAGTCTTGACGTGCTAAGTCTTTTTCTTGAAAAAAAAATTTTATTAATGCTTTTTGGTTTTGTATCACAGACATTTGGGGATTTCTTTCCTCCTTCAAAACTTTCCTTCCCCCCAAAATAAAAAAAAGATACCTCCCTTTTAACAAATAAAAAAGTAAGTAAAACAACTGATTCAATCCTTTTAGTCCCCCATCTCTGCAGAGTGGAGGGCAGAATCTTTCTTTATCTGTTCTATAGTATCAAAATTAGCTATTATAGTTATTGAGAAGTTAGCTTCTTTTTAGTGTTATTTCTATAGCATCATTATAGCCATTGTATATATTGTTTCTCTGATTCTGTTACTGACTGAATTATGCAAGTAGGACCGTATACAAACATGGAAGGAGCAGGGGAATGGGTGTCACTTAAACTTCACTTCTATCTAAACTAGTTAGAAGAGATTATACACACACACATACACACACACACACATACACACACAAACACACAAAAACACACAGAGGCGCGCGCTTTGGTGTAGAAATTAATTTAACCCAAATGGGATACATATAGATATAAGCCTAGGAAGATGGGAAAGGGGAATATAAAAGGAAAGGTAAATTCAGGGAGGGATTTATTATAAGCAAAGTAAACCTTAAGCTTGGAAAGGAGATAATGAAAAGAGTAATAAAAAGAAAAGAGGATGACTTGAAGCAAGCAAGGGAAGATGAATATAGAGAAGAAAAAGTGTAAGAATAAAACAGAGGGAGATGAGCAATTAACTATCATAACTGTGAATTGGATGAACTTACCCATAAAATGAAAGATGTTTGTAAAATGAACTAGAAATCAAAATCTTACAATATGTTGTTTACAACAGACCGACTGGAAGCATTAACACAGTTAAAATAAGGGGTTGGAGCAAAATTTATCATGCCTGTTGTGAACATAAAAAAGTAGGGGTAGCGATTGCGATTTCAGACAAAGCAATAGCAAAAACAGATTTGATTAGAGATAGAGGGAAGCTATTTTGTTGAAAGGTAATATAGACAATAAATTTATTTCGGAACTTAATATGTATTCATTCATATGTATGACTTCTAAATACTTAAAGGAAAAACTGAATTATAAAGAGAAATATGTAATAAAACTATAATAACAGATGATCTCAATCTGTTCTTATCATCTACAGATAAAGCTAACCTAAAGATAAACAAGAAAGATGTTACAGACTTGAATAGAATTTCATAAAAATTAGATATGATAAACCTCTGGCAATTACTGAATTGAAATAGAAAAGAGTATGCATATTTCTGAATTGAGGCTGGTCCCTTTACAAAAATTGTTCATGTTTTAGGACATAAAAATCTCACTAATTCAGAAAAGCAGAAAGATCATATACATGCTTTACTGATCACAATGAAATAAAATTATATTAAAGGCCATTGGAAAAAGTATTTTTAAAATGAACTAGAGACTAAAATAATTAAATGTTAAAGAATTATTGAGTCAAAAACAAATTACAACAATGAAAGGTAATTTTTGTAAAGATAATGACAATAATGAGACAACATTCCAAAATGTGGAGGGGGTATAAATTTTGTATCTCTTAGCATTTTCATTAACAAAAAAGGAGAAAGAACACATTAATGAACTGAAAATGGAACTAAAAATACTAGAAAATCAGCAAATTAAAAACTTCAATAATAATTCTTAAAATGAAAGAAGCTAACAAATTTCAAAACAAAAAAATTGAATTACTAAATAAGCCTAGGGGCTTTTTTTGGTGGGGAGGAACAATAAAAATCAATAAATCACTAGCTAATTTGATCAGAAAGGAGAAAACCAGCTTATCAGTATCAAAAATAAAAAGGAAAATCCACAACAAATGAAGAAATAAAGGATGTTATTAGAAATAATTTTTTGCTGAACTATGTGCCAACAACTTAAATATTTATTTTTATTTTAAAAATATTTCATATTTTTCTAAATCAATATTCATAATATGGGACAGTTCACAATATGTAACTCCCTATAGATTGGCAACTTGCCTGTCACTTAAAAAGTACACTGGAACATTCAGATATTAAGTGTTATAAGATGGTTGGACAGACAAAAGACCAAGAGACAAGGACAGAGAGAGAGAGAGAAGGAGACAGAGAGATGTTAATATTTAGAAAAATTTAAAATGCCAAATTAAGAAAACAACACAAAATCTAAACAACCCAGTTTCAGAGAAGAAATTGAACAAGCCACACAAAAGTGAACATCTGTGATTCCAAGTTAAGTGCTTTTTCCGCTGCAATCCCTTAAGTGTTGTCTCTTTTTAGGACCCTGCAGTTATTTCTTTGTTAGTAAATAAAATAATTTAAAATATTTTTAGTACTAACTGTAGTTCTGTAAACAGTATTCTTGAAAAAGCAACATTCAGGAGACAAGGATTCTAGCTCTGTGAGTATGAGCAAGTTATTTAAGCTTCTCTGTTCCTCACTGTCTATGAAGCATTATTGTGAAGGCCAATTGAGTAATGTAGGTGAATATGCTTTGAACAGTATAAGGCACTATCCCTGTGTCAGGTACAGTAATAGTACTTTCAGCATAATAAAAGCATCAGAACATCCATTCCAAAGTCACAGATAGACGACTCGTAGCAGGTTCCAGTTGTTGGTGAAGAGAATTAGGAGTTGATGATAACTATTAGCAACTATAGATTATGCTTATTATATTTGTTGGTTAAAAAAAGAAATAGGGAAACATTTCTCAATGGATATGGTAAAAGAATAGGAATAAACAGTTCTCAAAAGAATAATTGTGGACTCTTAACAAAAATATGAAAGTGCACTCCAAATCATCAGTATTAAGAGGACTACGAATCAAGACAATGCTGTGATTTTCTGTGTCCCAGTAAGTCATCAAAAAATGACAAAAGATGAGAATAGTCAATGTTGGAGGGGCTGTGAAAAGCCAGGTTCACTAATACCATGCACTCTTTGTAGAGCTATGAATTGGTCTAACTGTTCTGGAAAGCAATTTTAAATTATGTTAAGAAAGTTATTTAAGTGTAAATGTTTTCTTCCAACTTTAAATAAGATGATTTCCAGCTTTTCTGTTTTTCCCTGAAGACAAAAGAGAAAACGTGCTAAACTTGCAGAGAAAGAAATGAATTCAGATTAGATATAAGGATGATCTCTCTAGTTTTAGTTGTTAGGAATAGTATTTCTTTACATAGGGTTGCCCATCCTATTGGAAAGTTCAATTTATAAACAATGGTTTTTCTTGAAAGCTGAGATAAATCACATGATTTTTGAGGTACTTTACAATTTCTTATAAGAATTCAGACCACCAGTATATAGTACAAATGTGTTGCAGATGGTTTCGGTTGTGTCTAATAATATTAAACATGGCAAATATTTAAACTAGCTTTAGGACTGTGCAGCTTTAGACAGCATTTAAGAATGAATCCAAATCAGCAGGTGTTTAACTTCCACAAAAATATGGCTTGTTTTTTTGAAGGAATTTGTCATTCCATAACTTGCTCCTCTATCAGAAACAGCTGTATCCAAATATTGCTTGGCAATATCCAAATTGTTGGCAAATTCATTTCAAACGCAGGAAGCAACTCCCGATTCACGTTTTTGATTTGTATAAATAGTTGAGACATTCAAGCTATCCACAAACCGTTTTCACTAAGTCTCACTGTCTAAATCTGATCATTTAAAATTCTTTGAATTTTATATAAGAACACATAAGTGACAATTTAAAGTTTTTGAATTATCTCCTCTCTCTCTGCCCCCCCCACCTCCACCCCCCGGAAGAAGTTTCAGAAGGGACTCAGGAAGACTTGATTCAGGTCCTGGCTCTTCCACTAATTTACTGTGTAGTAACAGACAAGTCTCTTAACTGCTTAGGGTTCAGTTTCCTGATCTATAAAATTTAGGGTTGAGTTAGATGATATCCAAGGTTCCTTTCAACTCTGTTTTCACCCTGTTTCCTTACAGCATGTGTTAGTGGATCTTTGCCATAGGGAAGAAGGAACTGATCTGAGGAACATTCATTTTTCTGGATCTGTATCAGTCCAAATTCCTTTGCAGTTTCTTTTTTAATGAGGGTAGGACAGAGAGTAAGTGAGAGACATTGCTAGAAAATATTAGTGTCACTTGCTTGGGGAATCCTCTATTAAGATCCAGCTCTGATGGCTCATTATGGTATGGAAATGACTCAGTTCTTGAAGGCTGCATTAGTGGAGTGCATACTCCATTTGGTATGACAAAGCCAAAATTAGACGACTCAAGGAAGGTCATGATAATGGATGGGTTGTCTGTTGTCTGAGGATGGCTTAGCTAAATTCAGAGATGCTCATCACCTGATGAATTTTTCAGCCATAACTTTTGATGACCCAACTACCCAATTGTAGAGGGGTATCTGATTTTGTAGAAGGAGTATAACCCTTATAAAATCATAGATCCTTGAAGTAAGCACTAAAATATTCTCAAGTGGTAACTTTGAAAGGCTTTAATGGTTTAAAAAAAATGAATATGTTCAGTATTTTGTGAGACCAAGTCTCTTTGTATAAACAACTACTATGGTAGATACAAAGATTATAAAGACATGCTCCCTGCCCTCAAAGAAAATTTCAGTTTAGTTAAAGTTGTATGTAGTATGTTAATGTAAGTATCATGGAGTGTTAGAGCTATATAGAATCATAAAGATTTAGTCTTGACCTTGTTATATAGATAAGAAAAATAAGGGCCAGAGAGACAGCTAGATTGAGCAGTTGACAGAGCACTGGACCTGGAGTCAGGAAGACTTGGGCTCCACTCCTGCCTTAGATACTTACTAGCTGTGTTAACCCCATTGCTTAACTTCTGCTTGTCTCATTTTCCTCAGTTGTAAAATGTGAATAATAATTAATAATAATATATTATATAATGTATATATAATAAATAACAATGACAAAATAGGAATAATAATAATATCCCCACGGTTGTTGTGGGGATCCAACGAGATATTTCTAAAGTGCTTAGTACAGTGCCCGGCGTGTACAAAATACATATAAATGTTTATCCTGTTCTTCTTCCCCCTTCATTGATTTGGCTGAGGTCAGTAATTAAGTTCAGCATTTACCGAGACTTATCTCACACTCTTGTAGGCTGGAAAGCAGACACAAGTAAAACAATGTCCATCCTTTCAAGGGGCAGCTAGGTGGTGCAGTAGAGAGAATGCCAGGTCTGGAGACAGGAAGATTCATCTTCCAGAGTTCACATCTGGCCTCCAGACACTTACTAGCAAGTGGGCAAGTCACTTCACCCTGTTTGCCTCAGTTTCCTCATCTGAAAAATGAGCTGCTGAAGAAACTGGCAAACTACACCAGTATCATTACCAAGAAAAGCCCAAATGGGGTCATGAAGAGTTAGACACAACTAAACAGCAACCATCCTTTCAAGGAGTGTACAGTCTAGTGAGTTTGGACTGGTACATGTAATATACAGGAGGATTGTAAAAGTGATGCAAGAGAGAAAATGAGTTCAAAGAGGATGGGATCACTTTTATGAGGCTATCAGGGGAAGCTACTTTGTAAGTTAAACCTTTGAGCACAAATTGGAATGTCATTCCTCTGCTTCCAGTTCTTTGCTTTCTACTACATTGTTACCTTCCTAATGTATAATGGGTATCTCTCATTTAAGTAGCAGAATTAAAAAGTGAGGTTGATTTGACTGAACTTAAGTGAGTAATTAGACCTAGCAAATACAAGAACTAACATTAATTTTGATAATATATAATTAATTCACAAATTAAAGGTGTAGACAAGTGTTAGAGGACTTAGGAATGGGGATGGAAACAGTTGGGAAGGCTTTGCAGAAGAGGGAGGAATTTGAACTAGGTCTCAAGAGATGGGTAGGATTTAGATAAAATTAGAGGTGGGAGAGGGAATGCCAGAGGAACTAGGTGAAATGAGCAAAAATGTAGAGAAAGGAAAGGACTAAATTTTAATTCAAGACGCTCTTACAGGATTAACATAGCTAATTTGCAATTATGACTGAATGTTGTGCAGGTGTAACATTTAAAAAAATGAGAACTTTATGCTATTTCTCACATATTTTAAGTGCTTTTTTCTCTCCTCTCCTCCTCTCCAACTCCTGGACTTCATCCTAGTGTGGAGGTGACCCTGTGCTATTGATGACTATGTCAGCCAAGTTACAAGGCTCTGGCATGTTCTACAAGAGAGGGAAGATTTCCATCAGTTTCATGGTGAGGAGCCTCAGTACTGTCAAGGCAACAGTACTTACCTGACTTGGTCATCAAAACAACTGATAATCTATCGCCAGGACCAGAATTTGCCAGAGTCTATCTCTTTTTGCTATAATCTTTTATAATTCTGTACCATCAAGGAGTATTCTAAAGGAATGATAGAAATTTATGTTTGTATAGCATTTTATAGTTTGTAAAGTGCTTTCCTCACAGAAACCTTGTGAGGAATAGAGTGCAACTTATATCATTCATTTTATAAAGGGACAGAGGCTAAAGGACTTGTTCTTCTTGATCCCAGAATGCAGAACTTAGAAGAGATGGAAGTTTTAAATAGAAAAATTTAGGCTTGTGGTCAGGAAAAACTTCCTAATATTGTTCTAAAGTGGATTGGACTGCCTTGGAGTTAGTAGGTTCTCCTTCACTGGAGATCATCCAGCAAAGGCTGGCTGGCCATTTATTGTGTTTTAGAATGAATTCATGTTCCTCTACAGGTAGGACTAGGTCTCTTCTAACTCTGAAGTCATTGATTCTCTGACTTGTTCATGATCATAATCAGTTTCCCAAAGTATATTCATTTAACACTCTGTCTACTGTATCATATAACTTCTCATAAACAGCAGCTGTTTATTTTTTCATTTTAATTTTTAAATATATTTTCTCCCCCCCATTACATGTTGAAACAATTTTTTAACATTTGGGTTTTCTTTTTTTTTTTTTTTAATTTTGAGTTCCAAATTTTATCCCTTCCTCTTTCCCTTCCTGCCCTCCCTGAAATAGTGAGCAATCAGATATAGGTTATACATGTGCAATCATGTAAAACATTCCCCTATTAGTCATTATGTACAAGATGACTTAAATAAAAGAAAAAGAGTAAAAGAAAGCAAAAATTAGTATGCTTTCATCTATACTCAAACCATCAGTTCTTTCTTTAGAGGTGGATAGTATGCTTCATTATTTGGTATTGTCTTGGATCATTGTATTGCTGAGAATAGCTAAGTCATTCACAATTCTTCATTGTACAATATTGCAGTTACTGTGTACAACGTTCTCCTGGTTTGGTTCACTTCACTTTGCATCAGTTCATGCAAGTCTTTCAGGTTTTTCTGAAATCATTCTGCTTGTCATTTCGTATAGCACAATAATATGCCTTCACAATCATGTACCACAGCTTGTTTAGTCATTCCTCAGTTGATGGGCATCCCTTTGATTTCCAGTTTTTAGCTGCCATAAAAAAGAGCTTGTATAAATATATTTTTTTGTAAAAATAGGTCCCTTCCCCCCCCTTTTTTTTGATATCTTTAGGACATAGACCTAGCAGTAGTGTTAAAACAGCAGTTATTTCTAAGGTGCTTGAAAGTTAACAAAGTACTCTTTCCATAATCTCTCTTACGTAGTTGTAGTTGTAGTTATTTCTGTTTTACAAATGTGTAAACTGAAGCTAAGAAAGGTTAAATAAGTAGTTATGTGTAATAGGCAAAATTTTAGTCTTAGATGCTCTTTCTGCTGTCGCAATCTGTTTCTATTTGCCAAGGTCACATAGGTAGTAAGTATTAGAGCAGAAATTTGAAGTTATGGTTAGAGCAGACATTTGAACTCAGGTTTCCCAAGTGAGCCCTGGTCTAGTTTGAAACCCATGATTTTATTTTTTATTGACAAATTTTATTTTAATAAAACAGGCAAAAATTTAACAAAACCCAAAAATGCTCTTCAAGAAATGCACTCCCCCAAGATTCTGAATGTATATAATAGGACACTCCTATTATTTCCCTGTAAAAGTAGAAAAACCAAACATTTTAACTAAAATGAACTTACATTATTCCACAAGTTTTGGAAATTATGTAAATCAGAAGAGGTTCGTTGGTTTAGAAGACTTAATTTAAAGACCAGGCTGGTTAGCTGGAAAAAATCTAGGAAAGCCACAAATATCATAGAACTTTGGAGCTGCAAGGGGCCTCAGAGAGCTTGGCCCTATCATTTCACAGTTGAGGATATTAAAGCGTATTGAGTTTAAATAAATTCTGCAAGGTCACTCTACTAATTGCAGTAAAGCTATAACTACAGCTCTTGTCTGCTGAACCCCAGTATGGTGCTCTTACTGCTGCATCACACTATCTCTGTATCTGGGCCTGTCTCTCAACTCTTTCCCAGCCCAATTATGAGTGAGGATTGTACATTCCCTAGCTCCAAGAAGTTGCAGTAATTTGCTGCTAACATGGTCTATGATCTCTTGAGTGTGGGCCATTTATGCCTTCTCAACTCGTTGGTCTTGTCCATGTCATTGTATAAATCTTCTATAAATGATCAATTGATCATTAAGCATTAATTAAGCACCTATTATATTCCAGGCACTGCACTAGATATGGCCAGCTAGGTGACAGTGGCTAGTTCATTGGGCTTGGAATCAGGAAGATTCATCCTTATGAGTTCATATCTGGTCCCCAAACACTTACTAGCTTGTGGGACTCTGGGCAACTCACTTAACCGTTTTTGCCTCAGTTCTTCATCGGTATAATGAGTCAGAGAAGACATGGCAAACCACATGGCAAATCTTTGTAAGAAAACCCCAAAATGGGTCCATGAGGAGTTGGACATGACTGAAATGACAACAACAAACAAAAAGTACTAGATGGAGGGGATACAAAAATGAAAATGATATGCCTGCTTTCAGTGAACTTACATTTCATTAAGGGAGAGAACATATACACATATAAGGATATACAACATAAATACAAGATAGTAGAGACATTAGAGCTCAGGTAATCAGGAAAGAACTTACATAAAAGATAGCTGAACCTTGAAAGAAACAAAAGCTTCTAACATCTGGAGGTAAAGCGCAGTCCTGGCAATGGGGGAAAGCGAGGCAAAGGCTCTGAGATGGGACATAAAAGTTTCTGCAGCATTGTGTTTGGGGAACAAGAAGGTCAGGTTGGCTAGACCATAGTATGTGTATGCAATGATAAGATGACTGGTTATTAAAGGACTTTAACTGCCAGGGGACCTTGATTTGATCCCACGGGTTAGAGGGAACCATTGGAGTTTGAGCAGAGGTGCCTTACTTCCTAAAATATAGACACTGTATTTTAGGAAAAATATTTTCGCATCTCTGTGAAGGATGAGAGAAAAGAAACTTGTCACAGGGAGATCAGTTAGGCTCTGCTCACTGTGGTTGGTGACCTTCCTCTGGGTCTTTTTCCTCTGGGACTATTTCACTACTAACAGTATAGCCTTCCAGATGTCCATCTGTTATTTCTCACCCGAAATACTTACGTGACTCTAATCCTTTTTGGATCCTGACTTGTGTGCAAGAAGTGACATCCAAGCTTCATCAGAGCCATAATGACTAAAAAAAAAAAAAAATCCCAAATTCCATCCCTGTCCCCTATGCAGAATTATGGATGGGGGTTGGAACCATGGCTTACTTGGTATAAGGAACTTCTGGAAACTTTTTCTAACAATGAAGGCAGGCATCTTCTCCACAATCTACAGACTGAATGTTGTCTGGAGTCAAAATGTTAAGTGTTTTGCCAGGGGTCACACAACCAGTATGTATTGAGGTGAGGCTTGAACCCAGGCGTTCCTGGGTTCCAGGAAGACTTCTAAGACCCATTCTCCATCTACTACACCATATTGCCTCTCAAGATAGAAAATATTTTTTTTTTAATTTAAAGACAGAAATTAAGATTCTCTCCCCTCACATCTCTGATTAGACAGTAGTAAAAAGATTACTGGTCCCAGAATCAGGTGAAATCTGAATTCAGATCCTATTTCAGGTACATATTAGGTATGTTGCCATGGAGTAACAAGTTAACTTAATCTCTTGGAGCCTCAGTTTCCTTATCTATAAAATGGAAATAAAGTCTAATTTTTGTATAGTGCTTTGCAAAGCTTAACTGGCTTTAGTAGGGCCTCCCTACTAGGTGCTGGTGAAGACCCGCCCTTTTGAGCAGTTTGGCTCTCCTTTGCCTAAGGAAAGGCTTTGTTTGACTGAGTGAAAGAATATTGTCTGTGGTCGATAGCTGATCTTTATTATTGCTAAGAACAGGAAGAAATAAGTAGTTTAATTCTGAGCGGAAAGATTTTTAGTTGCATTTTTTAAAAGGTAGTTTGAAAAATCTTCAACATGAGGAGTTTTGTGACTGAATACTTCTTGTAAAATAAACTATATAATGCAAAGGAAATTATGTGCATAATGGTGCATCTTTGCTTGGAAACAAGGGGATGGACTAGACAGCCTTTCAAGGAAGCTTCTCTCCTAGGATTGCTATTGATGTTTTCATTATCCCTACTGTAATCAAGGGAATTGAGATTGTATTTCTACAGCAGCTATGGCATAGATCACATAATACCAAATACTTTGTGTGCATGTGGTGTTAACTCTGACGCCTTGTACACTACATGTGTGGCAGTTACTGTTGCTATGGAGACACAAATCTATGGACACATTTTGGTTGATAATGATGCCTTTTTAAATGTGGCTTTTGCTGCTGTGTGAATCTGAGGTGATATGAGGGCTTGACCAAGATATGCACAATGAAATCAGTAATTTATTTTAAAACTTGTGGTATTTCTAAATATAAAAGCAACAGCAAAACCCAAAAATCAGCTTTTCAGTAACAAGTCAATATTTGCCATAATATATGAAGTTTTTTTTAAAAAAGTCGGGATTAATTTGAAAATGGGAAGAAAAAATATTCTGTTCTTAGGGACCCATTATGTACAGGAATTTGATAGACTTTTCTACCTAAGCGGTTTACTTAATTTCTGATACATCTTATAAAAGGTCAGAGATTACAAGTCTACAGGACAACAATTATGTAAAGTAGAATTAATTTTCAGTGGTAAAGATTAAAGGAAACTTCCATTAATGATCTGATCTCATTTGAATCTAAATCCTCAGAGGTAAGAGTTAATAAGGATGTCCTTATGGAGCATATATCTGCACACAGTTTTTCTGATACCTTTCCTAAAGCCAGGAAACTTTAAGAAACATGGTTAAAGTGATTTATTCATTGCCTTTGTGGAGGTTCATGTCAAAGGTTGAGATGGACTTCAGTGTGAGGCCTAAATTTAGTCCTGCCTTTGTGAGTGCATTAATTTATAGCAGAGAGCGTTTTTTTTTTTTTTTGAACACTTATGAGTAGAAACATTTGTTTCCCTCCCCTCAATGAAAACAACCTTATATAGTTGTATCTCAGGTTTTGGTTAAGATCACTTCCTTGGTATGGATTATAACACAAGAGTATGTTCCTTTCTGGTTAAGTGTAGGTTCAGAAAGATTTATTGAGATAAAATGAAAACCTTTGGGATTTTGTGAGTCCAGATCTGCATGTATAAAGAATGAATGCATAATGAACCAAAGCCAAGTGTCAGTCAGCTGTGACTAGAGACTGCTGGAGTGACAGCCACTGTCTGTTTCACCCAGTCTAGTTGTTTTGAAACAAATTAAAGGCCTTTGTGGGTAAGAATGGATTTGAAAGCTCACTGGGTTCCCAGTAGTTCTGTTTTTTTTTTTCAAATTGGAAATGAGCTGGGGAAAAAGGGAGAGATAAGAAGGCTGGAAAAGAAATCTAACAATTCTTATCATATTTTAAGATGTTATTCCTTAGAGAAGTGCATCAAACTTATTGTTAGATTGTATAAAGTAAAGAAGACCTGGATTCAAATCCTGTTTCTGAAACTTATAAAAACAAAAGCTATCAATACATTTTTAAAAGATCACATCCATTTCCCAATGTATCCTTCTTTCTTTGTAACAAAGATTTAAAACAAAAACAATACTGGCTTAACAGAATCATCCTACATAGCCAGGTCTGATGAAATTTGCAATATTACACAAGTGTAGTCTTTTATTATCTCCCCTCCTCCCTGATGAAAGGAGGATAATATATTTTTTTGAAAAAAATTACTTTTTTAAAAAATTTATTTATGTAACTTTTAATATTCATTTTAACAAAATTTTGGGTTCCAAATTTTCTCCCCATTTGTCCCCTCTCCCCACCCCAAAACACCGAGCATTCTAATTGCCCCTATCACCAATCTGCCCTCTCTTCTATCATCCCTCCCTTCCCTTGTCCCCAACTTCTCTTTTGTCCTGTAGGGCCAGATAACTTTCTATACACCATTACCTGTATTTCTTATTTCCTAGCAAGAACAGTACTTGACAGTTGTTCCTATAACTTTGAGTTCCAACTTCTTTACCTCCCTCCCTCCCCACCCCTTCCCTTTGGAAGGCAAGCAATTCAATATAGGCCAAATCTGTGTAGTTTTGCAAATGACTTCCATAATAGTTGTGTTGTGTAAGACTAACTATATTTCCCTCCATCCTATCCTGCCCCCCATTGCTTCTATTCTCTCTTTTGATCCTGTCCCTCCCCAAGAGTGTTGACTTCAAATTGTTCCCTCCTCCCATTGCCCTCCCTTCCATCATCCCCCCCACCCTGTTTATCCCCTTCTCCCCCACTTTCCTGTATTGTAAGATAGGTTTTCATACCAAAATGAGTGTGCATTTTATTCCTTCCTTTGGTCGAATGTGATGAGAAAAACTTCATGTTTTTCTCTCACCTCCCGTCTTTATCCCTCCACTAATAAGTCTTTTGCTTGCCTCTTTTATGAGAGATAATTTGCCCCATTCCATTTCTCCCTTTCTCCTCCCAATATATTTCTCTCTCACTGCTTGATTTCATTTTTTTAAGATATGATCCCATCCTCTTCAATTCACTCTGTGCACTCTGTCTCTATGTGTGTGTGCATGTGCATGTGCATGTGTGTGTGTGTAATCCCATCCAGTACCCAGATACTGAAAAGTTTCAAGAGTTACAAATATTGTCTTTCCATGTAGGAATGTAAACAGTTCAACTTTAGTAAAGTCCTTTATGACTTCTCTTTGTTGTTCACCTTTTCATGCTTCTCTTCATTCTTGTGTTTGAAAGTCAAATTTTCTCTTCAGCTCTGGTCTTTTCATCAAGAATGCTTGAAAGTCCTCTATTTTATTGAAAGACCAATTTTTCCCCTGAAGTATTATACTCAGTTTTGCTGGGTAGGTGATTCTTGGTTTTAGTCCTAATTCCTTTGACTTCTGGAATATGACATTCCACGCCCTTTGATCCCTTAATGTAGAAGCTGCTAGATCTTGTGTTATCCGCATTGTATTTCCACAGTACTTGAATTGTTTCTTTCTAGCTGCTTGCAACATTTTCTCCTTGACCAGGGAACTCTGGAATTTGGCTACAATGTTCCTAGGAGTTTCTCTTTTTGGATCTCTTTCAGGCGGTGATCTGTGGATTCCTTGAATACTTATTTTGCCCTCTGGTTGTAGAATATCAGGGCAGTTTGCCTTGATAATTTCTTGAAAGATGATGTCTAGGCTCTTTTTTTGATCATGGCTTTCAGGTAGTCCCATAATTTTTAACTTGTCTCTCCTGGATCTATTTTCCAGGTCAGTTGTTTTTCCAATGAGATATTTCACATTATCTTCCATTTTTTCATTCTTTTGGTTTTGTTTTGTGATTTCTTGGTTTCTCATAAAGTCATTAGCCTCCATCTGTTCCATTCTAATTTTGAAAGAACTATTTTCTTCAGTGAGCTTTTGAACCTCCTTTTCCATTTGGCTAATTCTGCTTTTTTAAAGCATTCTTCTCCTCATTGGCTTTTTGAACCTCTTTTGCCAATTGAGTTAGCCTATTTTTCAAGGTGTTATTTTCTTCAGCATATTTTTGGGTCTCCTTTAGCAAGGTGCTGACCTGCTTTTCATGCTTTTCTTGCATCTCTCTCATTTCTCTTCCCAGTTTTTCCTCCACCTCTCTAACTTGATTTTCAAAATCCTTTTTGAGCTCTTCCATGGCCTGAGCCCACTGAATATTCATTTTGGATGTTTGGGATACAGAAGCCTTGATTTCTATGTCTTTCCCTGATGGTAAGCATTGTTCTTCCTCATCTGAAAGGAAGGGAGGAGATATATGTTCACCACGAAAAAAGCCTTCTATGGTCTTATTTTTTTTCCCTTTTCTGGGCATTTTCCCAGCCATTGACTTGACTTCTGAGTGTCCTTTCCACACCCATCTCGCCTCCAGATCTGCCTAGCCAGCACTTGGGGTCTGAGATTCAAATGCTGCTTCCCAGCCTCAGGGCTTTGGGTGGGGGCGGGGCTGCTATTCAGTGTGAGATTAGGTTCAGGTGCTCAGGTGGGGGCAGGGCCACCACATGGAGCTCAGTTCCCTCAGGGAGTTTATGGGGAGACCTTCAACAATGGATCCGAGCTCCTGCCTGCTCTGGCAACCCCTGTCCGCTGCTGCCTCTGCTGCTGCTTCCCAAAGGGGTCTGAGTTAAGGGGGCATCCCACTCCCCTCTCCGAGAACTGAAAAGCCCCTCTCACTGACCTTTGGTGCCTGTGGGTGGAGGGACCTGCTCTGCCTCTGGAGATTCTGTCCCTGAAGCCTGCTTGGATTGGCTCCTCTCGGTGCTTCGAGGCTGAGGCAGGGCCACCAGTCCACGAGAGGACCTTTCGGGTCAGTTTTTCAGGTCTCTCTGGAACAGAAATCTCCTCTGCTCCGTTCTTGTGTGGCTTCTGCTGCTCCAGAATTTGTTGGGAGTTCTTCTTTATAGGTATTTTATGGGCTGTGGCTTTGGAGCTAGCATATGTGTATTTTTCTACTCTGCCATCTTCAAAAGAATTTCTTAAAGGCCAAGTTTGCTTATTATAATTACAAAGTATAGTTTTGTTTTTACTGTTCCTTCCTTTTTACATTGTTTGTAGCATCGTATATATTATTTTCTTGGTTCATTTTACTTCGCTCTACAGCAATTCATAGTAGTCTTCCCATGTTTTTTGAATTCTTCATATTCATTGTTTCTTACAGTGCATTCATATAGAATTATTTGTTTAGCTGTGTTCCACTCAATGGATGTACACTTTGTTTCCAGTTCTTTGCTGCTACGTAAAAGTGCTGTTGTGAATGTTTTGATATACCTGAGAACTTAATAGTTTTTGCTTTTTTGGAGTATATATTCTGCAATGAGATCTTTGGGTCAAAGAGTGTATGGCTTTTTTAGTCTCTTTCTTAACATAATTCTGATAGATCAATCGACAGTTCTACCAACAGTGTATTAGCGTACCTGTGTTTCCTAAGTCCCTCTACTGTTGACTATTTTTCATCTCTCATTTTTATTTTTCTGGATGTGATCTGAAACCTCAAAGATATTTTAATTTACATTTATTTTTAGTTTGCAGTTCTCTTGAGATTTTTGTTCATATCCTTAAGACATATATTAGGGAATAGTTCCTGATTTTATATATACATATATACATATATATGCTAAATATATACACATAAATGTGTACTATGTACATGTGTTATTTGCTTCTGTGTGTGTGTGTGTGTGTGTAGGCAAAAACCCTACATATCAGATTTCAGACCCCTATCATCTGTATTTGATAAAAAGCTTTATTCCCCCAATGAGTAATTTCCTTTCCTGTATCCACCACATAGGTTTTGTTTATGAAATTTTTTTTCCATTTCATGCAATTGAAGCTTCTGATTTTTATCCTTATTTCCTCCATTCTTTGATTGAGTTCTGTGCCAAACCATGGTTGTGAAAGATGCTTTCATCTGTTTTCTTCTAGTTCACCCGTACACAGATTTTACTTTCCTCTCTTTCCCATCTTGATCCCCTGATGAACCATTTCAACTCTGCACTGTCCTTTTTTCACTAGTTCCTTGTGCCTTTATCTTATCATTAGTTTTGTCCTGCCAAGCTTCACCTTTGGATTACTTTTACCATGTACTACCTTCACTGCTCTTTCTATGCTACAGAATGAAAAAGGACTGCTTCTGACACCAGCTTTGTGACCACCAGCAATCAACCAGAAAACATTTATTAAAAATTCTTATTATGTGGTAGGCATTGTGCTAAATGATACTGATAATAAAACCAAAAATGCCCTGTGATATTATATTATCTAAGACATCTCTCTGTTGAGATTTTTAAACTCAGCTACATATTTATACTTCTTTCTATCTCCCCAAAGTACCAAAAAGTTCTAGGCATATAGTAAGCACTCAATAAATATTGTCACCTGAGTAAAATGCCACCAACAATTACTTCCAAATCATTTAATGTCTCTGAGTTGGAGTTGTCTTGTCTGTAAAATGAGGATAATAATTGAAGGGCTTAGCTTCCAGGGTTTTCATGAGGCTTGGATGAGAGGATGGATGTAAAACACTTTGCACTTTAACCACCCTTAAAGTGCTTTGTAAATAAGGATTGTTTTGTGAACATGTAGAAGATTTTGAATTATGGTAAGCCCTGTGACTCTAACCAGGTTAATACTCTTTAATTTTACTACAATTTATTTTTATAATAAAAGTACCTTCTAGCAGACCATCGGTGATTTGTTGAATAGCTTTTATACTTCGAGGAGTGTTTCGTTTAATGTCAATGAAAAATATGCATGGTATACTTTGAAGCACTGAATAATATTTATTACCCCAGAATGTCTTTGTGACTGTCACTTTGGTTTCTCTACTCCATATTCCTTGCATCTTTATTCTAAATTCTGTGGTTTTATGATATGTTGCATTTTAAAATTCTTCTATTCAAAATGAGCCCTTGCTGTAGCCTGGCAGAATTCTGCCATTTACAGCTGGATAAAAATTTGTCTTCCTTCTGTAACTAAGGATAAGATAAGCTGTTTCCAAAAATCAAACCATTATATGTGTTCATACTTGTTTAAGTTGGTGTGATTTTAATCTTATCTAGTTCTTATAAATATAGCTTTCATCACAAGGGTAGCTGTTAGATTCTGTAATATCTTCTATAACATCTCAGTTGGTCTATGAGATGTGTGTTTGAAAATGAAATTGGAATAAGAATTATCACTTATTCCTTTTGCTTGAGAGTATCTCCTCCTCTGGGCTGATACTGAGTAATAAACTTTTCTTTCTAAAGTGAATGCAGTTCTCTGATGTTCTGGCCTTTTCCTGGCCTTTCTGCTTTCTTACTCTTAAGGGCAGAATACACAATGTTTGACCCATGTCACTGAATCACAATGAAAGTGATTGTTGGTAGCATTCTGCCCATTAAATTGGCAGTATTTATTGAGCCATTTACTGTGTGCCTAACGCTATGGCAGGCACTATGGAGAATTATACAAAGAAGTATAAAACTGTTGAGTTGCAATTTCAGTGAGGTGATGTCATAGGTCAGTGGTCCCAATGTGTTTTGTTCTGGCAGACCTTTCCAACAACAAACTGTTGTGAACCCCCCAGGTAATTCAATATTCTACTTATAACATTTTTGATTTATTCATTAGGTATTTATAATAATTACAATGATAACTTTTGCCCTCAAAAGTTCCAAGTTAAAATTTATATCATTATAATTATAAAATATAAAATTTTATTCTTCCTATAATTATGAAAACAATGTAAAATTTATAATTTTAAAAATTACAAATTCTTTATGTGGGACATTCTGTAAAAATTAAAAGAAATAATCCATAGTGACCTCTTATACTTACTTGCAAGATTTCATGTTAAATTTCTTTGTTTTATAAATTTTTAAAATATAACATTTTTAATGAAATAAGGTGGAAGGTGTTCCATATAACATAGTAATCATGCATTATTATATTATTAACCTACCCTCATAATCATATATCATGATTACATAATAATCATGAGGTAGCCAGGTGGTACAGTGGGTAGAGTGCTGGGCCTGGAGGTAGGAAGGCATGAGTTTAAACCCTATCTCAAACACTTACTAGCTCTGAGACCCTGGACAAGTCATTTAACTTCTGTGTGCCTTAGTCTGCTCAATTGTAAAATGGGGATAATTATAGCACCAATATCCCAGAGTTGTTGTGAGGATCCAATGGGATTTTATTTGTAAAATACTTCACACTGTGCCAAGTACATAGTAAGGACTTCCTTCTCCCTTCCTTTCATGTTTTAATTTAATTTCATTATTGGACTCTTTTATTTGAACAGAGGTTTGTATCTGACTCAACACCAGACAAACGCAGTCTTAAATTTGGATCCATATCCAGTTTATTTTGGTATTTGATTTAAAAGGAGAATGAAGTGAAAGTGCTTCCTCACATACATATCTAGTGGAGAAGGGTAGGAAAATGTTGTAATCTCTCTTGCTTGTTATGATATAAAATATTAACTTTTGATGTGATATAAAGTATATTTCATTAGGACATAAAATATTTACTTTTCTACTACCTAGTGACCAGAACTGTATTAAATAAGTGTACCTAAAGTTCAGTTGCATGTATTGCTTTATTTTAAACAGCGTTTATGTATAAACTAACCTTTGTAAGGAAAGAATCTTTTTAGATGTGACTTTCTTCTCTTCTACCTCTGGCATACTGACTCATGGGGATTCTGCTGAATGACTGGCCAGTGTTGCTATCTAGTGCATTTGAAAATTCACCAGGTAAAAGAAGAGTAACATAATTAGAAAACAGATTTAGTACTGCCACCAGAGGCTATGTAAGGTTTGTTTCTGCAGAATATTTGTGATGGTCCCTAATGGTTTTAAGGTGACTTGTATTGCTTATGCCCCATGGTCACAGTTTTCAAACACCCTGACATTTGTGGTGCAAGGACACATATGTTCAAAACATCTTGATCATGTGATTACACAGCTGAGGGTATCAAAAGGGAATAAGGGAGCCACTGGTGCAGTGTTAGGTTGCCTGGAAAAATACTAGAAATTAGATGTACTGCTTCCAAGTGCAGTAGTTTTTATGAAGTTGATTCTGGGGAGCTGGAGTGAGAATGGAAATGGAAGACAAAAGGGACTTCCATTTTGTTTTTTAATTAGTGGATTTTTGTGTTAACAGGATAAACATAAGCATATAAACAGGAGGTAAATGATACTTCTAGGAAAAAAAGGTCCCACCCAGACTTCAGTTCCTCACTTTTTGGTAATAGTCTGGAGAAAGAGGCCTCATACAACCTCTTGTGGTAAAGATCTTGCAGGGACTAGACTTTTTTGGTTGATCTAAGGGTATAGTTCCACTGTAGGGTGAGCCCATTTCAGTTCAGTCTAGATATGTTTGCGTTCCCTGAAACTTTGGGTTTATGTCAGTTGGCCCCCACTTCTGTGGACTAGGGCAACACAGACTAGATGAACTTGTGATGAAGGTGAGATTTGGCCTCAGGGTCATCCCTTAGCATCTTTTCTCACTTTCTGTACCACTTTCACCCAAGGTCCTCTTCAAATATATCCTCCATCATTTTTGTCCTTATTGTCCTGGGTTCTGAAGAGACACCTGCCTAGGCTTGTCTTCCCTTAAACACTCTTGTTTACTTCTCTAATTGCTTTGTATCTTTTTCACACCTCCCAAGTTAATAATCCCTTAGGATAAGGCTTTCCTTGACTTCCTTATGAACATTAACTAATCTGATAAACTAATTCTTGCCAATTAGAGAGGGGAGGTAGAGTATCACAATGGCAAGAAGGTTAGAAGTCAGAGAATTTGTGTTAAATTATTTGTGTGAACTGGACCTCTTTAAGCCTCAACTACCACATTTGTAAAAGAGAAGGTAGTATTAGATCATTTCCAGTGGACTTTCTGACTCTAACCAGCTCCAAATTCATGGTCCTGTGACCCCTCTAGGATCTTCCCTCTCCTTTCAGGTAATGTGAATTTTCACAGTACCCTTTACCAGGCAATGCCTCTGCTTTTGTGAGCTTATTTAAGAGTAATTCTTTTAGGAATTTTAGGCCAAGTAGAAGACAGTGGCATTGTGATAGGCTAATGGGTGAGATGTTTCTGGATAAATGAGACCTTGTTGTGTCTTCTCACCTCACACTATACAGACAAATAAATTACTTATATATCAAAGGCCACACCTGTGAATGGACCCATACTTCCTAGGCTAATCAAAAACTAAATTAGTTTAAAAGGGCATAGCCTTAAAAGAACAGCTGTGGCTATCTGCTTATGTTTGCCCATCCCTTCTAGCCCCTAGTTTTCACCTACTTTCTCTTGTCACCAATTTAGGGAATTATATTGGAAACATTATCTTATGTTTCCCGTACATGAATTATAGAAGAGGTCTTGTCCCCTGATTTCCGTCCAGTAACTTTCCCTGGGGGATATTTAGATCTTATTTTGAGAGGCTAAATTAAATAATAGATGTAGTGTAGTATTTTACTAGTAGAATTGAAGGTATTTCTCAGTGTTGGTGCTATTATTACTATACAAAGAATCAACCTTTCACCTTAGAGCAAATTGATATTTTGGCAAAATAATCTCTGTTATCTCTCATATTAAATTGCAGACTCCTTGAGGGTAGGATCATAGATGGAGAGGTGGATTGGATTTCATGACATCAGACCTCAGAGGTCATGAAATCCAATCCCCTCATTTTACAAATGAGGCACTGATACCCAGAGAAGTGAAGTGATTTGTCCAGTCACACAGCAATATGTCTTTAGTAGGATTCCGATAACATCTTAATAACTCCAGGTTCAGTGCTCAATCCATTACATCATGCTCAATTCTGTGTTGTACAACTTTATATCCTTCACAGTGACTGGGACAGTAGGATGGCTCAGTAAATATTTACTGAATGAATGAATATTTAAATTACTAAAATTATGAACAGGCATGATTGATTAGAGATTTTGAGCCAAATTTGGAAAGGTGATTGCTGAGGCTAAGCACTTTTGTTGTTGTAGGAGGAAAATATTTACTATAGATAAATAATAAACTCCATAGGCTAAACCTTATGTAGAGATTTCAGTTCTCTGTGGACAGAGGAAGAGTTGGGCTTTATACCATTGGTAGAATATCTGTGAGAAGAAAAGAATAGGACATTCAGTTCTTTAACCATCTTTTTGGCTTCCATGTCAAAGTAATACTATAATGAAACTACCTTTTTTATTTGCTTATTATACTGTTTTTGCCCTGTGGAAGTATATTTCCTTAATTTTTTCATCAAATAGTAGGCAATTTTAAAAAATACACCAAATAGATTTGTCAGTTGGAAAGTTGGAAATGATTGCATCTAATAATCAAACTGTATTTGTCATAGCAACTAAAGTTGTAAAAATCAAGCTTATTCCAAAATTGTATGACCTAGAATGATGATTGTGAACAAATGTATCATGTTATGGCAACAGGAACAGAGGTGGTTATGAATCATTGGGGTTATATCCTCTATCATATGATTTGTGATGGTGAACTTGGAGAGTTGATGCCACTTTTTAGTCTGCTGTTATGTTGCTTCACCTCGGCTCACACCAATTGGGAAAAAGTCAGTGTGTCATTTTAACACTTACTTTGTGTTAGGTTTTCCTTTTTAAGCATTCTTTAAGCAGGTATTAAATCATGTCTTTATTCTGTTCACTATGCTCCCTGAAATGAAATGTTGACTACAGCTTTTATAGGGAAGATTATTTTATTTAGTTCTTTGATCTACCATAGGGTATATAGAGGTAACTGAAGAAGAGTTTAAATGTAGCTTGCTTTATAGGTAACATACTGAGAGTAGGAAAGGCTAGTTTGTTGCTTGCCCAAATGATTCAGCTTATGTAGCTGCTATGAAGTGTTCGTTTTTTCTAGGCTCTTCAGTTTCTCAAGTATCTAAGCTCTTTCTTGGTGTAGCTAATATATGAAATGACCATACTATGCATTCCTTGTTCTGTTCCTTTACTGCCACTGATAGTAAATTTCATGGGATTTAATGTCACCATTTGCTCTAGAAATTCAACTAAGTTCAACTATTTCATCTTGGCATAGTTCACTAAATAAGCATCAGATAAAAAGTTACTATATTTACAGAAGTGCTCATTCTGACATATGCTCATTCTCAGAATTGTCTGTGTATGTCAGTCAGTCTGTAAACATTTATTAAGTTCCTATTAGGCACCAGGCACTAAAGATAAGAAGAAAGGCAAAAGATAGTCCTGTCCTCAAAGCGTTCATAGTTTATTGGGATAGACAACATGCAAACCGCAGTGTAGAAACAAGCTACATACAGGATAAATAGGAAATAATCAGTGGAAGGGAGGTGCAGAAATTAAGAGGAATTAGAAGGTGGAATTTTAGCTGTGATTTGAAGGAAGCTAGTGAAGCCAGTAGACAGAGGTGAGGAGGGAGAGCCTTCCAGGCATGAAGTACATGAAAATGCTTGGAATCAGAAGATGGAGTGTCTTGTATGAGGAACAGCAAAGGAGCCAGTTGCACTGGATTGCAGAATATGGGGTGCAGAGCGGAATATTGAGGAGTAAGGTGTAAGAAGGTCGAAAAATAGAGTGGGCAGTTAATGAAGGACTTTGAATGTCTGATGATTTTTTTTTTAATCTTAGAGGGAATAGGGAGCTATTGGAGTTTGAGTAGGGGGAGGTGACATGGCTAGACCTGGGCTCTGTGAATCCCACCATGTGTGAATGTGCATGTATGCTAACACATATACTATGTGTGTAAATGACTACATCTAATTATTAGTACCTGGGTCATTCCAGCCATGTATTATCATCTTCTGGTACAGATTTGTTTATGGTTATTCTCTTTCTCTCATTACATCAACCTTTTTCTCAACCCAGTTCACTGTTCAGAATGAGATGGAAAGGTCATGTTTATATTCTTAATTACTAGCTAGAGCTATTCTGATGCATCTGCCTTTTGATTCCTGTTATCTCACTATCTTCCTGGTACCTGAAGATTAAGATTATCTTAAGATCATTTCAGGTTCTGCACAGAATTGAAGGAAACAAAATTACCTGAGTAGTTTCTAGATGGATGATGGGGAATGGGTGTAGCTGTAGACATTTAAAAAGGAAGAGGAAAGACAACAAATCCATGTCTTTCTGAGTTGTCCACAAACTCAGCTGAGTACCTTGTTAAACCTTTTGGAAATGATGGTGTATTAGCAGTGCTTTTGTAATTGTTTATAGACAGAGTGAAAAAAAAAATCACAGATTTTTTTCTTTTTTTCTGGAAGTTAAATAGAAATCAGCAGTTGCTTTTTCTGCTTCCCATATATTTGAGTTTAATTGGCTATTGAAGATGTTATAAATTCAGATCTTTTGAGGGGTGCATTTAACCCAGGCTTGTGTACATTTGTGAAATTAGAGAATCATAAGTTTAAACCCCAAGCCTATTTACCTGGTGGATATATTTTCCTAAAGTTTATTTTATAAATTTCAGAGATATGGATAGAGTGAAATTGGACTAAAGACTATAGTTCTTTTGCTGTTTAAAGAAAAAGTTAGCATTGCTTTAACTATATTATCAACCAGACTGAGCCATTCTTTAGTTCCCTTGGGTGAAGTTAATACTTAACTTTTCTGTCAAAGTTGACAGTGTAAACCTTACTTTTTATGGTTTAGAAATTAACAGTGTGAAATTTATAACTCAGATTCTAGAAGAATCAAGTGTAGTTTTTTTAAAACCATACTGTGTAGTCTGTGTATGTGTGTGTAGATAACAATATTGATACAGACATATAACGTTTCTAAGTAAAATTACTTCTATGTATCTCTTTTTTTAAAAATCCATTATTCTTTTAGCTTATTTATTGTTTAACCCTCATCTTTTTGGTGAGGGGAGGAATAACCAGAGAGTTAAGGGAGTAGAGAGGGAGCCAAGGGAGGCATGACTTACTAGAAATTTATAAATATCTTAAAGAAATAGGCAGGAACTTCTTTAAGTGAAAATATAATGTGCCATTTCAGGGTTGAGGATGTTCTGGTGATTTCTGAAGCACAAATTTGGGATGCTAAGCCATGCAGAGCTTTGGCTAGCCTGAGGCTAATGGTCTGAATGCTTTCAGTAATGATTTCTTAGTGCTGATCAAAGTCTTAGAGGGGAGGTGTCTCATCCTGCAATTATAATAATTACAAACATTTTAAAATCATCTGTTATTATGTGGTCTATATAACTGTTCAATAAATGTTATATGTAGAAAAATTACTTTTTAGCACATGGAGAATATATCTTGGGGGAAAATAATTCTTATGTAACGTTCACTTACTAGTGATACCCAGGTATATTTTTGGCTTGGGAATTGTAGTTAGATTCTCCATTATGTAGTACTTTTTTTGTTGCCTGTAGAAATCTGGAAGTCAGGCTAAATTATAATTCACCAAGGAGGGAGGAAAAGCTTATTAGAAAATAAGCCCAATTTTGTGAGAGGCATTTTTCTTTAAAGATATTTAAGGAGCTTTTGGGGAAAGAATAGAGGAGATAGCCAATCAGTGCCCTTTTCTTTTTCCAAAACTGGATTGCAGACTTGAGTCTTACAGTAAGCCTTTCATACCTTATAGTAAGCCTTTCGTGAATAATTCTGAATTTCTTGACTACTTCATAATACTTGTGTAATATCAATTTTTATAATATTATAGGCATACAGCATTTTATTGCACTTATAGCTACTGCATTTTTTTTTTTTTTTACAGATTGAAGGTTTGTGGCAATCCTGTGTTGAGCAAGTTCATTGCTGCCATTTTTCCAACAGCATATGCTCATGTTATGTCTCTGTGTCTCATTTTGGTAATTCTTGCAATATTTCAAACTTTATTATTATTATTATCATATCTGCTAGGGTGATCTGTGATCTTTAATGTTACTAATGCAGTTGTTTTGGAGGACCACAAACTGTTTCCTTATAAGACAACAAACTTAATTGATGTGTGTGTTCTCACTACTCCACTGACTCTCTCCCTGTACTTGGTCCTTCCTTTTCCCTGAGGCACTACAATACTGAAATTAGGTCAGTTAATAACCCTACAATGTCCTCTTAAGTGTTCAAGTGAAAGTAAGAGTCAATTGATGCTGCAGACTTTATTACTGAATCATTTTAAGAAGTTACCACAGTCACCCCAGCCTGCAGCAGCGACCACCCTCATCAGTCAGCAGTTATCGACACTGAGGTAAGACCTTCTACCAGCAACAAGATTACAGCTCACCGAAGGCTTAGATGATGGCTAGCATTTTTTAGCAATAAACTATTTTTTAATTACGGTATGTGTATTTTTTAGACATAATACTTTTTTTACACTTAACAGAATACAGTATTGTGTTAACATAACTTTTATATGCACTGGAAAATCAAACATTTCATGTGACTCACTTTATTGCAATATTCGTTTTATAGCAGTGGCCTGGAAACAAACCCACAGTATTTTCGAGGTATGCCTATATTCTATATTTGTGTTTCTCTCTCCTTCAATGAGATTGCAAGATGCTTAAGGCAAAAATTAGGGTTTATATTTTGGCATCTTCCCCTTAGCATGCAACGTAATCTTTCCACCTCTCTTTCATCTCTTCTACCCCTATTCCCTTATGATGAGGGGTTTTTAAAAAGAGCGATCACTTGTCAGGTATGTTCTAGAGGGATTTCATGTTTCAGGTTGAGGTAGGAGTATATGACTAGATCCATTACAACTCTGAGAATCTATACTTCCATAATAAAGTCCTCAGGGTCTACAGAGAGCTCCATGCAGGTCTACATAGTATAGGGTCATTAATGACAGCATCTGGTATGTACCATAAATGATTGATTAATTGAGGAAAACACGTTAGGAGAAAATGGCATTTTAGGGGTACGTTTTTCTGAATATATAATGTTACAAATGAGTATTTATTTAAATATCATTTCAGTGGAATACAGTAACTTTATGGTGGTCTTTGGTTATAATATATTAATGACACTTGCACCATTGATTGCGACAACCTTAAGTGGATCATCTGTATGCAAAATGGCTGCTAATGCTTTTTCAGAATTTCTGGTTTTTTGTGAGGTTTTGGCAGAATTCTCCCTTGCTGTATGCTGTCATTTCTGGCTTTTGTCAATATCTTCTCAGCCCCTTCCTATTTGCTACTTTTACTCTGCTGTGGGCACAGAAACCTGACAGCTCAAGTTATTAATAATTGTGTTTGTAAAAAGGTTCTGAGTGAAGAGCTGAGGGGCTTTTCTATGAATAAACACATGACTTTAATAACACTTACACTACGTCACAGGGTTGTTATGTGCTTTAAACCTTAAAGTACTGTGCTAATGTTTGTTATGATTATTACCTCCACATTGTGGCCCCTTTAATTAGAAATAGATCATAGCATTTAGAGCCAGAGGTGGTCTTAGACATTAACTAGTCCAATATATGTTAAGGATAATTTCTCCATAGTACTTTGTTGGTTTTCATTTGGTAGAAAGTATTAGACTAGTGTATCAGAAGAGCTAGGTTTATGTGCTAGTGGATCATTGGAGCAGTGAGGAAGGAAGGAGACCCTTGCCTGGTCAGCCATATCAGCTTAATCCGTCTGGCTTCCCATGGCCTTCTCTTCTTCCTCCATTGCCTGAGGTCTTGGGACAAAGACCTTCCACCGTGGTGCCCTTCTCCACAGGCCCAACATGGAAGCCTCCAGACAAGGCTCTTTTAGCTCCTCCTGCTTCTGCCTGTTGTAAAGCAGGCCTCTTGGGGCCTGATAGAACACCTCATGTGCTTTCCTCCATGGGCCTTATCAACTGTTGATATTGACTATAATGATTTCTCAGTGACTGGCATGTTCCCACCCCAATACTCTACCCGATCCCCAGGAGCCAGTGTACAAACTCTGTTCCTCATCCTCAGTTCTTTATTCCTTTACTTCCATGCACCTCAGTCCTACCTTTCCCTTGCTCTGTGTCCTCGATGACTTCTGATCCATAATTATCAAGCTTCATTTCATCTTAAACACCCTCCTTTCTCACTCCTTCCATATTCTGATTCTTACTGGGACATGATGCTCATCAACATTTCTTCCTTTTCTAATACTGGCTATACTTTTTATCATATCTCCTATAGTAGTTGAGGTAGGTGGGTTGGAATACTCCTTCCTCCCCATTGCCATGTCTAGACTCTCTCTCCACCATCATATGGTGGTGAGAGCAACCTCTTTTCCCTATGATAGTCATACTGTTCAGATTTATCACCCAATCTAGATACAGGTAACCATTTATCTGTTGACTGCACCCCACCACCCCCTTCCTTCAGGATGTTCTCCTTTTCTCAATAAGACCATTGTCTTGTTTACAGTCTTTCCCTTGTACTCCACATCCTCATACTAGAGGAATTCAACATACATGCCAGTTCTCCCTAAAATATCCTAACTTCCCAGTCCCTCATTCTCTTAATTCCCATGACCTGCTGCTCCTTATTCTTCCCCAATTACAGAGATGGCCATACTTTTAATTCTTCCATCATCTGCAAGTGTTTCACTTTCATGTTCATGAATTCTGAAATTCCTTTATCTGATTGTAGTCTTTCATTATTCTGTCTTTCCCTATACCTTATAACCCCTAACCCTGTTCTTCCTCACTGTGACTTCCATTTTCTCTATTCCTCAGTTTTTTCCCTACCTCTGTCTGTACTAGCTGTTGGCAAACAAGGTGGTATAGTGGATAGATCACCAGGCCTGGACTTAGGAAAAACATGAGTGCAAATTTGGCCTCAGACAGCTGTGTGATCCTGGGCAAATCACTTAACCCTGTTTGCCTCAGTTCCACATCTGTAAAACAAGCTGGAGAAGGAAGTGACAAACTACTTCACTGTCTTTGCCAAGAATACTTCAGATGGAGTCACAGAGAGTCAGACGTGACTGAAACAGCCGAATAGCAATAACATATTGGTTGTGCTCTCCTGACCTCTTGGTGAACTAATTCAGTCCTATACCATCCTCTACTCTCACATCCCTTGCCCATTTGTCTTACTGCCTGTCATTCCTTGCCAAACCCCAGCCTTGGGGTTCATGTGCTATTAAACTTAGCTTGAGGAAATCTCAGAATTGTTGATTGGATCCACTAATTTTATGTTATCCACAAATTTATGTTCTCTAATCTCAGCTGGGCCCTTACTGCAGCAGGGCAATCATTCTACTCCTCTCCATTCTTTTGCTGTATCACTCTCCATAGCAGCTGTTTGAAATCTTCTCATCTTTTGTTAAACTTCCCCCACATCCCCCTCCTTTCACCTGTTCACCAGAAAAATTGAGGACATATGCTCAGTTATTTCTTTTTTCTCCTCATCTCTTATTACTCAAACATCTTTCCCCACTGTCTCCTTTTTCAGTCCGTTTCAGATTGCCAAGGCCATGCCCTCTATATGCACCTTTGCATACATAGTGTTGTGTGTGTAGTACTGACTGTTAATAATATATACTTAGTGGATGAATTAAACCCCAATAACATTAGATGGTAATAGACCTTTAAATATCAGGAATAGTTTCTCTATTTTTTCTTTGTCATTGTCTTCTTCTGATTTATGTGCCATTGAATTAAAGTCTACATTTTGGAGTAACTGACTTATGAGCAGCCAGCTGGCCTTGCTGAATGTTTTCTCAATCTACAAGCCTTTTCTTCTCGTGAACTTATTTTCTGATTCCTATATTGTACTAATAATGTATAGGCCTTCCTATGCCCTTTCATAATGTATGGTATTATCCTTCCATTATAACATGAGCTCTAAGATTCCTCCCTCCCCAGTAATCATTAGAGGTACAACTCTAACATCAGCACTCCCTTAATTCAGGTTCAATTTTGGGAGGAAATGAGGCACTCATAAGTTATTGAACATTTAACAAAGGAAGTTTACTTTTGTCTAACACAGCAAGAATAAGCAGTTTGGATGCTGTGGTCTTCAGCTTTGGGGGACTCAGTCTCCCTCTCTTTCTCACAGAAACATGATCAACACATCATCATGTTATGGACACTCATATAGTCTTAGGCACCCCCCAAGTCTGAGAGGCCTAGCCGGACTCTGCTTCATGTGGCTGGGACTTTTTATGTTAGATGACCAGGGAAGCTGGGACCAATCAAATCCCAAAGGCAGTTTTATCCTAGCCCTACCCTATGTTGCCTTTGGGGTGTGGTGGGAAAGCTTCATTGGGAAAATCCTGGCCCTGTCACACTAAACAGTGATATATTGATGTTGTTTGTCAAAAAAGCTACAGATCTAGCAGAAAGCAATATTAAAAGGAAATTTCTTAATTAGAGCAGATTTACATCTCTGCTTTTTCTGTTTGTATGTGATGGGATCTATTTCTGGTTGTCTTATCTTTATGCACCATGATCTTAATCTCTTCAGTGTCTAAAACTCTAATGTTCTATATAATAACGTTTGGTCTACTTACCCTAAGGTGTCCTGGGCAGTGATAACATCCGTTCTCCATAGTTGTTGTGGACACTTCACCTTAAGAGTTGCCTGATTAGCATATCAGAATATGAACCTTTGCCCTTTTGTTGCTTTTTTAAATTTTATCACTATTCCACCACTGGCACTTCTCTCCTGGGAGCCTTACTTGCCTACCTGCATGAGTGTAACAAGCCCCAGGCAAATTCCTCTTTAAGGGTTGGGGGAAAAAAGGGAACTGCCTTGATCTGGTTTTGACCCCTATATAAACTCTCCTCTGTGACCATATTCCTGCACTCACCATCCAAGATGATACATCCTGTGGTTACAGGGAGTCCTTTCCTCTGCCAGTTCTCTTCCTGGAGATTATGTGGAATAAATCTGCTTACCTTACTTAACCTCTGACCTCTAGGGCCCTTGGTGCTTGAATTATCTCTCTAGCACCTTTAGATATGCCTGACCTCTGGCACTGTGTCTGGATACCCTAGGCCTGTCAACCCTTGCCAAGTACTGGGTCTAACCTCCTGGTAGCCACACCCACCTCCTGAGATTTGTTTTAAGGAATATAAAGTTCTAGGGGTAGGAGAGTGAACTCTGTGTTTATCCCAAGGAGTGGGAGGGAACTTAATTAGAGGCTTACCCTGAACTTTTTACCCATTGGTTCCCCTACCTCCTGAACTCATGAGTAAAGCTAGTAGGAGCCAGTAGGGGCTAGACACCCATGACATCAGGAAAATATTTGTTCTGATCAAAGAGATGTTTATCTTGTAGTATAGGTGGACCTGTTCTTTGCTTTTTAATTTATGAATTTCCAACTTCGTTTGAATCACTCTAAGAAGTAAGCAAAAAGTCTAAGATTTATTATATCTGTTGTTACGACCAATTATGAACACAATGGGAAACCTCTTCTTGTGTTTTATAATGAACATATGATAAACCAATTAAAGGAAACTGTGAGTGAGGAGAAGGGGAGGAGATTGGGAACCTGGATAAGAAAGGGTAAGTAAGCAAAAATATTGGGGCAGCAAGGACTGTCAGATACTTACATGGATCTGTGATCTCATTCACCTGGGTATTTCCTAACCAATCCAGGCCTGCCCATCCAGTATGACCTTTGCCCTTGTTCTTCCTTAAATTTGCCATTGAGCAGTTTACTTGATATGCTGTTGGGCCTTCTCTGGTTTCTTTGACATCTCGTGTGTTAATGGGGTATGATAATATTCTGGACATCTCTTTGTTACGCCAACAATAATGAAAGGGATAAAAACACTAAAAAAAACCCCAAAACAGTCAAACTCTGATAAATTGTAATGAGCAGTCTAAGTCTTGGAGAACTGATACTCCTTAGTGAAGAGGTGGGAACTGTGGATGCCAAATGCAGTAGATACTGTCAGACTTAGTAGTTATGTTTTTTGGCTTGCCTTAAATGTTTTTCTTTGTTAAAAGGAAGGTTTCAGTGGAAGAGGGGGAAGGATGACTGGTGTAAAAACAGAAGGCAACAGCAAAACTCTTTTTTAAAAGAAGCAAAACAAAATGAATTACATTACACTTTAAAATCTTAGTAAGTGGTTGATTTATGATTACATTTATTATGTGGGGGAAGAAATTGCATGGAGATAGGAAAGGACAGGACAAAATCAAGGAATGGTTAAAAATTCATTTTGGCTAGATCAAAGAAATTAATGTATAGAAAACATTTGTAGCTCTATACACTATATGAATATGAATTATTATTGTTAGCCATGGCAAGTATCCTGATAAGGATACTATCTAATCTGACACTCAACATATGTTAATTTGCATTGTTGTCTTTTTATGTATATATCTGCCTTCTGATTTCCTTAGAGTGTGTAGTCCTTGAGGAATGGGAACTGTCTTATACTGAGCTCTTACTCTCTTACACGTTACCAGTAATCAGTAAATGATCATGATGATGATATCTAAAGAGATCTAAATCTTGTTTTAATTAGATAGCATTGGCTTATTCCCCTCTCCCCTACCCTCCCGTTGAGGAAAAACTTGGTGGCTAGAAAACTTGGTGACAGTCCCAAATAGCCAAAATCAATTGTGAGGGCATTTAAAATTGAATCTAAGAAAGGAAAAATGGAAAAAAAAAAACTCAGTCAAGATTTTTATAACAAACTTTTTTTTTCATCAGTGGCAAAGGTGTCTCCGTTTTTGGATTCTGAAATCACAGTCCCTGATGTGTTGTTGGTCAATAAGCAGTCAACAGGCATTTATGAAGCACCTATTATGTGTAAGGCATTCTGCTAAGTGCTGAGGCTATAAAGAAAGGCAAAAGACAGTCCCTGCCCCAGGAACTCACAAACTAATGGGGAAGAGAGTGAACAATATGTAGGAACAAGCTCTGTGAAGACGTACATACATCAGAGATATTTCAGGTTTGGTTTCACACCATCTCAATAAAATGAATATCACAATAAAGCCAGTCACACAAGTTTTTTTCATTTCCCAGTGCATATAAAAGTTGTGTTTACACTGTACTGTGGTCTACTAAGTGTGCAATATTATGTCTAAAAAAATACACATACCTTAATTTAAAAATACTCTATTGCTAGAAAAAAATGCTAACCATCATCTGAGCCTTCAGCAGGTCATAGTCTTTTTGCTGTTGGATTTCTGGAGGGTCTTGCCTCACTGTGGATGACTGCTGACTGATCAGAGTGGTTGGTGGGTGCTGAAGGTTGAGGTGGCTGTGGCAGTTTCTTAAAGTAAGACAACAGTGAAGTTGACTGTTGTCAATTGACTCTTCCTTTCAGTTGAGCACTTAGAGGCCATTGTAAGGTTATTAATTGGCCTAATTTCAGTATTCTTGTGTCTCAGGGAGTAGTAAGGCTTAAGGAGGGGGAATTTGTTAGTGGAGCAATCAGAACACACACAATATTTCCTAAGAAACAGCAAAGATTATTGATCACAAATCAACATAACACATACAATACTGTTTGAAATAGTGTGAGAATTACCAGAGGTGACATGGAGGTACTTTGTGAGCATATGCTGTTGGAAAATGGTGCCAGTAGACTTGCTCAACACAGAATTACCACACACCTTCAATTTGTAAAAAAATGCAGTATCTAGTAAGTGCAATAAAACACGTGGGTGCTCCTGTACTGTATAAATAGGAAATAATTAACAGAGGGAAGGGACTAGACTGAAGAGGGATTGAGAATGGCTTCCTGTAGAAGGTGAAATTTTGATTGATACTTAAAGAAAACCAGGAAAGTCAGCAGGCAAAGTTGAAGAGAAAGAGCATTCATGGCTCTGGGGTCAGCCAGAGAAAATACCAGGAGGGAAGAGATGAAGTGTCCTGTTTTTGGAACATCTGGGAAGCCAGTGTTACTGGATTGACAAGTACACTGGAGGTATAAAGTGTACAGCAGAGGAGTATTGCATAAAAAAGCAGAAATAGCACTAAAATCAAAGATGGAAAAAGCAGCAGGATGAAACTAAGTATATATAAAGGAGGTTCATGCTGGAGAAAACACAATTTTAAGGGAATTAGGTAATAAATTCTCAACAAATAGAGAATACCAAATGTTGGGGGAGGGGAGGAATGGGGAAGGTGGAATCATGAATCTTTTTGTTACCCCTCTCCTCTAAAAAAGACAATTGAAAAATATAACTAATGATCTATATTCTACTTGCCCATGTCTACAAAGTGTTAATTAAAATGATCTGTATATTCATCAAAGGCAACCTTGATAAAGCTCTGAGAAGAGTAACAAGTCTTTATAGTCACATAGTTGACCAAAGATATGTTTTGGTTCCATTGTGTTTTTTGTTTTGTTTTGTTGTTTTTAATTAATTAATTAATTAATTTTTAAAATTTAACTTTTAACATTCATTTTAACAAAATTTTGGGTTCCAAATTTTCTCCCCTTTTGTCCCCTCCCCTCCCAAAACACCGAGGATTCTAATTGCCCCTATCACCAATCTGCTCTCTCTTCTATCATCCCTCTCTGCCCTTGTCTCCATCTTCTTTTTTGTCCTATAGGGCCAGATAACTTTCTATACCCCTTTACCTGTATTTCTTATCTCCCAGTGGCAAGAACAGTACTCGACAGTTGTTCCTAAAACTTTGAGTTCCAACTTCTTTACCTCCCTTCCTCCCCACCCCTTCCCTTTGGAAGGCAAGCAATTCAATATAGGCCAAATCTGTGTAGTTTTGCAAATGACTTCCATAATAGTTGTGTTGTATAAGACTAACTATATTTCCCACCATCCTATCCTGTCCCCCATTACTTCTATTCTCTCTTTTGATCCTGTCCCTCCCCATGAGTGTCGACCTCAAATTGCTCCCTCCTCCCCATGCCCTCCCTTCCATCATCCCCCCCACCCTGTTTATCCTCTTATCCTCCACTTTCCTGTATTGTAAGATAGGTTTTCATACCAAAATGAGTGTGCATTTTATTCCTTCCTTTGGTCGAATGTGATGAGAGTAAACTTCATGTTTTTCTCTCATCTCCCCTCTTTATCCCTCCACTAATAAGTCTTTTGCTTGCCTCTTTTATGAGAGATAATTTGCCCCATTCCATTTCTCCCTTTCTCCTCCCAATATATTTCTCTCTCACTGCTTGATTTCATTTTTTTAAGATATGATCCCATCCTCTTCAATTCACTCTGTGCACTCTGTCTCTATGTGTGTGTGTGCATGTGCATGTGCATGTGTGTGTGTGTAATCCCACCCAGTACCCAGATACTGAAAAGTTTCAAGAGTTACAAATATTGTCTTTCCATGTAGGAATGTAAACAGTTCAACTTTAGTAAGTCCCTTATGACTTCTCTTTGCTGTTCACCTTTTCATGCTTCTCTTCATTCTTGTGTTTGAAAGTCAAATTTTCTCTTCAGCTCTGGTCTTTTCATCAAGAATGCTTGAAAGTCCTCTGTTTCATTGAAAGACCAATTTTTCCCCTGAAGTATTATACTCAGTTTTGCTGGGTAGGTGATTCTTGGTTTTAGTCCTAGTTCCTTTGACTTCTGGAATATGACATTCCACGCCCTTTGATCCCTTAATGTAGAAGCTGCTAGATCTTGTGTTATCCTGATTGTATTTCCACAATACTTGAATTGTTTCTTTCTAGCTGCTTGCAACATTTTCTCCTTGACCAGGGAACTCTGGAATTTGGCTACAATGTTCCTAGGAGTTTCTCTTTTTGGATCTCTTTCAGGCGGTGATCTGTGGATTCCTTGAATACTTATTTTGCCCTCTGGTTGTAGAATATCAGGGCAGTTTGCCTTGATAATTTCTTGAAAGATGATGTCTAGGCTCTTTTTTTGATCATGGCTTTCAGGTAGTCCCATAATTTTTAACTTGTCTCTCCTGGATCTATTTTCCAGGTCAGTTGTTTTTCCAATGAGATACTTCACATTATCTTCCATTTTTTCATTCTTTTGGTTTTGTTTTGTGATTTCTTGGTTTCTCATAAAGTCATTAGCCTCCATCTGTTCCATTCTAATTTTGAAAGAACTATTTTCTTCAGTGAGCTTTTGAACCTCCTTTTCCATTTGGCTAATTCTGCTTTTGAAAGCATTCTTCTCCTCATTGGCTTTTTGAACCTCTTTTGCCAATTGAGTTAGCCTATTTTTCAAGGTGTTATTTTCTTCAGCATGTTTTTGGGTCTCCTTTAGCAAGGTGTTGACCTGCTTTTCATGCTTTTCTTGCATCTCTCTCATTTCTCTTCCCAGTTTTTCCTCCACCTCTCTAACTTGATTTTCAAAATCCTTTTTGAGCTCTTCCATGGCCTGAGCTCACTGAATATTCATTTTGGATGTTTGGGATACAGAAGCCTTGATTTCTATGTCTTTCCCTGATGGGGTAAGCATTGTTCTTCCTCATCTGAAAGGAAGGGAGGAGATATCTGTTCACCAAGAAAGTAACCTTCTATGGTCTTATTTTTTTTCCCTTTTCTGGGCATTTTCCCAGCCAGTGACTTGACTTCTGAGTGTCCTCTCCACACCCACCATGCCTCCAGATCCACCCAGCTAGCTAGGGGCTCAGATTCAAATGCTGCTTCCCAGCCTCAGGGCTTTGGGTGGGGGCGGGGCTGCTATTCAGTGTGAGATTAGGTTCAGGTGCTCAGGTGGGGGCAGGGCCACCACATGGAGCTCAGTTCCCTCAGGGGGTTTATGGGGAGACCTTCAACAATGGATCCGAGCTCCTGCCTGCTTGGGGAGCCCGGGTCTGCTCCCGCCTCAGCCACTGCCTCCCGAGGGGGCCTGAGTTATGGGGACACCCCACTCCCCTCTCGACCCGCCAAAGAGACCCTCTCACCGACCCCTGTCACCTGTGGGTGGAGGCACCCATGTGGCTGCTGGAGATTCTGTCCCTGAAGCCTGCTCAGATCTGCTCCTTTCAGCACTGCGCAGTCACTGCAGGGCTGGGCTCGGGTCAGCGTCCGCAGCGCGACAGACCTTTTGGGAGAGGTTTGCAGGGCTCTCTGGAACAGAAATCTGCTCCGCTTCGTTGTTCTGTGGCTTCTGCTGCTCCAGAATTCACCGGGGGTTCTTTTTTACAGATGTTCTATGGGCTGTGGGTTCAGAGCTATGTGTATGTGCGTCTTTCTACTCCGCCATCTTGGCTCCGCCCCATTGTGTTTTACCCAATTCCCAACACATCCCCTACAAGATTACACTGTGCTTATTAAAAACAAACAAACAGAAACGTTGGATTCAGCAGAATTTCTTCATCTATCAAGTGAGCATGTATTACTAGATGATCACTAAGGTCCCTTCCACATCTAAATCTGGGATCCTGTAGGACGAGATGCAAGTGCTCTACTAATAAGGTGTTTTCCATGCCTGTGGAAAAACCACAGGAAACCCCTTCAAAGAAGTTACACCTTTTATATCTTTCAAGCAATCTGGTATGATTTTGGCTGATAGTGAAGCAGCTGAATCCACTAAATGCAAACTTTGGAGTCTTCCATTCAGTTGAATAATCATTTGTTAAGCACCTGATGCATGTAAAGTGGGCTGTGTGCTAGGTATTGGAATATAAAGATGAAAAAAGGAGCACAAGGAGTTTTCAGTTTAATTCCTTATTCTATACCTCTCCAGCTCTGAACCTGGCATAGAATGCTGAATCTAGGAGGTTCCCATTAAAATAAGCTAGTGTCAGCTAGGTAGGTGACACTGGGGATAGAGTGCCAGGTCTGGAGTCAGACAGACTCATCTTCCTGAGTTCAAATGTGACCCCAGACACTTACTAGCTGTGTGACCTTGGGTAAATCATTTAACCCTCAGTTTCCTCATCTGTAAAATGAGCTGGAGAAGCAAATGGAAAACCACTCTAGTATCTTTGCTAAGAATACTTCAATGGGGTCACAAAGAGTCAAACACAACTGAAAAATGACTGAACAATGTCAGTCCAAGTCATCTGGAACATCTCAGTACTAAAAGAACTTGTGGGTGTGATGGATGAGTTGCTCTCAGGAATCTTTGAGAAATTCTGGAGAATGAGCAAGGAGCCATAGGACTGGATCGGGGCAGATGAGATCCTGATTTTCAGAAAGGGAAACAATAGATTTTTCAAATTGTCAGCGTTCTTGCCTTCAATTTCTGGCAGACTTATATAATGGATTACGGTATTAAAGGAATGATTTGTGAATAGATACAATGAAATACAAAGAAGATACAGTGGTCAAGAGCCAGCTTTAGGATTATAGGATTGTAGATTTAGAGCGAGACTCTTTCATTTTGCAAATAATAAAACTGAGGCAGAGGGAAGTTAAATGACTTGTCCAAGTTCACACAGGCACGAGGAGCAGAGGTGAGGTTTGAACACTGGTTCTCTGACTCTAGAGCCATCACCCTTGTTCCTGTACTAGTCTACATTAGAATCCAAAATGAGAAAAGTGAGAGCCCCTCTGTGTTCTGCTCTGATCTGTAAAAGTTGTTCAGGTTGGAACATTTTAGGAAGAATTCTGACAAAGTGGAATGGGTTCAGAGATGTGTTACCTGGTAGGTGAAGAGACTTGAAATCTTCTCTATGAAAATTGGAAATGCCTATCTCTAAACAGTATTAATTAGAATAATCTATATTGGGCAACCTTGATAAAGCTCTGAGAAGATTAACTGGAAGGCTTTATCTTTATAGTCACATGGCTGTCCAAAAGGTGGGGGGGGGGGGGGGGGGGAAGAAACTGGAAATGCTTAGTTTGGATAGGAGAAAATTTAAGGGGACAGGATTGCTGTCCACAAGTAATTAAAGAACCAGGTAACAGTTATTCTATTTGTTCTGATTGGCCTCCAGGGCAGGACAAAGAGCAGTCAACAACTAGGTGGGGCGGGTTTTGTCTTAGTATGCACAGCTAGTAATTAAAACTGTCTCCAAGTAGAATAACGACCCTGGAAGTTAATGAGTCTTATTTCTGGATCTCTTCAGGAGGGTAGTGTTGATCCTATATGATGAGGATGTTGGTGAGGGGATATCCCTCTTCTGGCAGAGTCCTTGAGGTTAACTTCTGACTTAGGACCCAAACTGACTTTTTGTTGTGGTGTGGGCATCTTTATATGGAGTATGCCTGTACTGTTTCTTAAAGTTGATTTTGAATATCCTTTGTTCTTCTGTGCCCTTATGTTGTTACATTTTTGTTTGGATTTCTTTGTGATCCTTAGGTCTTTAAATTCTTTTATGTCATATGCAGTAACTAATCTCCCTTTCCCCAAAAACAGTATGATTGATTTTCTGTAACACTGTTTAGCACAATCACTAAGTACTAGGTTAATATCTTTATTTTTAATGTAATGTATGTTGGTCCAAGCTCCCCAACTAAATTATTAGGTCTTTGAGGACAAGAGTGGGTACCGTAGGCATACCTCATCCCTCCCTTGCAGTGATATGTCCAATGAGAAAGCTCGATATATACTTGATTAATTTTGGAAGTATTCTGCCCTTTGCATTTCAGACCCAGGGTGGCTAAGAGAGTCCTGAGATGTAGTAATTTTTTACTGTCAAAATTGTGTCAATGGATCATGTTTCATTTACTTTAAAAGAATATTTGGTGAAAAAATACCTGAGCAAGATAACTTCCCTTTTGAGAATTATTTTGAAGATGAACATGGAGCCAAAGGAATTCAGAAAGATGACACTGCAAGTCTGGAGCTTTCTTAAAAGAGGGAAGGCGATTTTCAGCCGTCAGAATAGTAGAGGTTTTTAAAAAATCATTTTTGTCTTCTGCTGCTGTAGGCATTTTCAAGTAGTTTTATTTGCTAAGGGCTAAGTAGAAATTGTCAGGAAGTTTGATGAAGTCTCTGGCATGGTTCAGGCAAAGCTATTGTGTATTTATAAGTAACTTTATTCCTTACAAACTAGGACTTTGCGTTGACAAAATGTGGACTTGTATCCTCTGTGCTTTTCATGATGGGACTCTTTTAGTGTAGACTTTTCTCTCTATGTACTGTTTCACTTGATCATCTCATCTTTTCCCATAGATTTAATTATTATCTTCATCACATCAACATAACTACCCCAACCTCTCTGTTGACCTCTAGTCTTGTATCTTCAACTGCTTATTGGATAAACATCTTGAACTAGTTATTCCACACACATCTTAATTCAACATGTTCAAAACTGAACTCATCTTTCTTCTCAAACCTTCCTCTCTTTCTAACTTCCTTGTTATTGTTGAAGGCACCACCATCCCCCCAGTACCCCATATTCACAACCTAGGTGTCATCTTCAACTTCTTACTCTCTCTTCATACTCCCCTCCTATATCCAATCCGATGCCAAAGCCCATTAATTGATTTTACCTTCATAACATCTCCATATACACCCCATTTTCTCCTGATACTACTATCACCTCATGCCTGTACTATAGCAATAGCCTTTTGGTTGGTCTCCCTACTTTGAGTCTCTCCGTGTGCCATTTCATCTTCTACTCAGCTAACAAAGTGATCTTCCTGAAGTACAGGCCTTGACCAATCACCCCCCCCCCCCAATAAACTCTAGTGATTTCCTATTATCTCCAGGATCAAATAGAAAATTCTATATTTGGCATTCAAATTCTTTCATATCTTGCCCACCCCCACCATTCCAACAGTCACCATGCCTTATACCTTACATCTTCCACAAATATCCCCCTTCTCTTCTGTTCCTGCAACAAAATACACCATCTCCCAGTTCTAAACATTTGTGTTGGCTGACCTCATGCCCTGGAATGCTCTCCTTCCTCACCTCACCTCCTGACTTCCTTCAGATCCCAGATAAAATCCCACATTTTACAAGAAGTCTTTCTCAGTCCCTCTCAATTCTAGTGACTTCCCCCTATTGATTATTTCTAGCTTTACTTACACATACATACATATAGATAGATAGATAGATAGATAGATAGATAGATAGATAGATAGATATCTGTACTAGTTTATACATGGTCATTTGCCTGTTGTCTCTATTATTAGATTATGAGCTTCTTGAGAAGTAGGTACTGGCTTTTTGCCTTTCTTTGTATGCTTACCTTAGTACTTGGCACACAGTAGGTGTTTAATAAATAGTTATTAACTGAGTATGAAAATGGTGGCTAAAACTTCTATTGGGCATGTTTTTGTTGAAGGGAAATGGTTGATTTGGGTTCACTTGTCCTGCAGTCAGTGAGAACTATGATATTCATACTGGCTTTTTTAACTTGAGGATTTCTGCAATAATTGTTTTACTTTTTATAGTTTAGGGTTATCTCTTTAAACAGGAATTTTCCCTGCTTAGAAAGTGGCCAGAAGTTCATCTATTTTATCAAAAGTTTATTTTATTTTTACTTATTTTATCTAGTTTATCAAAAGTGGGAGTTATACAGTTATTTAAAAAATGAGTTTTTGGAGTAGAGGAGATGGGGGCTGTGGTCCTACTGTTACATTAAGCTTTGGTCATAAAATTCACAAGTAGAATTGACTGAAAAGTCTTTCTTGCAGTTATTCCAGTTACTTTGGAGTCTTTACTTCCATAAGTTTATATGGAACATGGACTTTACAGCATTTGCATGCATTCCCCATATATTTTCCCTCTATACATGTTGAACAGAATATCAAGAAAATATTTACCCCAAATAATTTCTCCATACTCTTTCTCTCCCCCATCCGTTTTCTACTTTGAAGCTGTGAAGGCAAAAGAAACCTTTTCTAAGAGAATGTTCTTTCAGACCAGGCAAAGGGGTCAATGAAAGGAGCCGCCAGCGGCTGGCCAGAGTAGGGGAGCCCTTCTGCTAGTGCCTTCTTTTTAAGATTACTTTCCATTTATACTGTGTACGTCTTTTAAGTACATAGTTATTTGTATATTCTCTCCCCTATAGAATGTGATACGCTTGAGGACAGGAATTTTTTTGGGGGGGGGGGAGCTTTCTTTGTATTCACCACTTAATAAATGATTGTTTACTAGCTATTCAGTAACCATTCTTCCATCCTTTACCTAATTCTTTCTCTCTCTCTCCATCTCTTCCTCCCTCCCTCTCCTGTTTTCTCTCTACCTGGTTAGAGGTTCAGGGCTTTGGGACTACCTCTAGGCCAGTGAAGGGAGATGACAGGTTTTCTAGTAGGGAAGTCCCCCTTTTTATTTTCTGGATCAAAGTACTTGAGATCCATATCCAGAACCTGAAAAGAAGTCCCTCTGTCAGTATTAACATTTTGTGAGAAAACTTCTCCCCTTTTCCTCTTTCCACAGTTGTTTTTTTTCTCTTTTGTTCAGAAAGACTGAGAGAAGTAAGTCTTTTATTCTCTAGGTGAGGAATTAGCAAAGGAGTAGAGAATTTTAAGAAGATCTAGGCTGTTGCCATCAACTTTACCATTGACTGCTTCATAACTCTAGGTATGAATCACTTTGCGATTCAACATCTTGAGACCTAGGTTTGAATACACTCCTGTGCTATTTATCCAGCTCATTTTACAGATGAGAAAGCGGAGGCAAATAGGGTTAAGTGACTTGCCCAGGGCCACACAGATAGTAAGTGTCTGAGGCCAGATTGGAACTCAGGAAGAGGAGTGTTCCTGAGTCCAGACCTGATGCTCTATCCACTGTGCTACCTAGCTGTCCCTTATTTACTAGTTTTGTCAATTGACCTTTCTGAAGCACTTCCACTTCTGTATAATGGAAATGATCAGTCATGTTACCTTTCCCACAACTTTGTGAGAAAAGAAAAGGGGGCCAGATGAAATAGCTTCTTTGACAAGATCTGATTTGGGAATCTTGTCATTGCTTGTCACTCCCTACACTTCTCATTTGGGTACAGTTTTTATTATTAAAGATGTAAATTGTAGCAATGAAGATTTTGAACTAGAAGAGACTTAAGAGAATTCATCCCCAGCCCCTTTCTAGAAATGAATAAACCGAGGCCAGGAAAAGTGAAGTGACTTGTCCAAGGTCACATAATAACAGCAGAGCACAGATTTGAATCCAGTTTACATCCGGATCCAATTTTCCTTTTTCCATACGTTGCCCATATGATTTGAGGAGCCAGCAGAGGGCAGCAGAATCCTGGCTGAACCAGAGCAGTATTACCCTGATCCCCATAACTGAACAGGTGATTTCTGGGGTAAAAAGTTCACAGGAAATATTCCATAACGGGGGTGGGGGTGGGGGGGAGAGTGGGGTCTGAGGGCAGGTAGATGGTGACGCTGAATTCTCAAAAAGCTGAAGGCTCCAGAGTTGTGATCATGAAGAAGCAGGCTGAGAACCAAGGCAAATAGCCCCTTAATAGATATGCAAGAAAGTGGTTGGAGAATCACTGGAAAACCAAAAGAAAGTAGGGTGACAACACCCCTTTTGGTGCTTTAAAGAGCTTGTGGTGACTTGACTTTTATGGGACCACAAGTAGCTTTACACATTTTTATCACTGAGTTGGTTCTCAAGCTACATTGGAATTATTGTTTTGTTTTTTAAAGTACTACATCTGATGGAAGAAATGGGGTTCCTTTAGACTTGGGTAATAACGTAGCCGTTAGGGTAGAAAGCTTCAAATAGGAAATCTTTCAGGGCTGGAGAGACATCCCTTAATTTCTTTTGTTGACTCTCCTTTGGTTCACCCCATTTCTAAATATCAAGTAAGGATAACTAGTAAGATTTATTTGTATTATTAATAGTTAAAAGAGTAATATCAAATAAGTCTAATTGCATTAGGTATAGAAAGCTTCTTTATCTTCTAGTTGTAGCTTGACTATTCTTCAGTAGCCTAGGGCAAATGCTCTTTCTGCCTTACCTTAAGCTTAAGCAATTAGAGCAGAATTTTTTCTTTTAAGATCTGCTTTCCTTTGGTGACCCCAATTTTTCTTGTACAAAAAGGATGTAAGCAAAAAGAGTTCAAGGCTCATTGAAAGAGTTTTTGAAACAAACCACCCCTCCCTGTTGGTCACTCAGAAGACTCTATAGAGAGAGAATTCATTTAAATGAGTTACAAATGTTCCTGGAAGCTCAGACTACTTCTTCAGTCAATCATACAGGTAGGATCTCAGTTCTCAGGTCAGAGGCCACAGGTACATCTCCAGGCCTGTCTCCCCTGAGAATAGCTGGCCAACCTTCATAGATTTTGTGACTAAAGCTGGGAAAATGCTGAGGGAAAGAACCAACTTCCAGATGTCACAGGCCAGGTAGGTCAAACCAGACCCTCCCTTGGGAACTCACCCCAAAATAATGATCACCCAGAAAGCAAGTATGATATTTGGCAGAAGACTGAGAGTCTCCAACAAGTCTACGTGAGGGAATTTGCTGATTAAATTTCCTATTGCATATATGAGGTTGTTTCTTAAATCTAAGCTCAGTTACAAAATAATATTGAACTTATTGCTAGGGAAAATAATGGCGGAGAGAATTCTAAATAACCTTTCCTATTTTATTTTTTGTTGTTATTATAGGCATGGGGTGGGGGTGGGGGGGCTCTTTGAAGACTACAACTTTTAATATGTTTGGGCTTTTTTCACCCTCCCAGAGGTACTTAGCCATAAATTCTTCTGCAGTCTCCCTCACACAGAAACTTGCCCTGTGATGGTAGAGCCAAACAGATTCTTGATCCTTTTATTAAGAGATATTTCTTCCTGGTTAAAAGTGACTCACGTAGGTCAGTGCTAAAATAAAATGTAACTGGTATTATTTCTGCATGAAATGGGGCCCTGGTACTAATGATTAGCGCAACTTAGTGCTTCAGAATGACATTTCATATTTACCAGGTGATTTCACAATCAGTTTTATGTAATCCTAATCTTTACTATGTACAGCAGTCCCTTTCATTATGGTGGGAATTAGGGGCACAGCACCCTCATGATTCGGAAAATCTGTGTAAAATTTTTTGGCCCTCCCTTTGTACTAGAAAAGAAATTTGAATTATGGTATTAAAAGATGAAAATATGTTGATATTATACAATAACATACGTATATTTTATGCATTTCTGAGTTTCTAAACTTTTTCTGTCATGGGCTGGCCTTTGAGTTACTGTCATCTGTGGCTTCCTCAAAACTCCCTCAAAATTTCCATTTAATTTTTTATGCCTACCTGCGATATATTGAAACCGTGATGGGGAAAGTCCCGATGTAGAGCAAAACATGAACCGTGATTGGTACAAACCTTAAGGGAGTGTGAGAGGCAGTGCTGAAGGGGATAGTCAAGAATGACACAGTATCATTGGAGGAGCCAGGTAAGGGCTAAGACATGAAGAGTGTGAAAGAAAGAGATCCAGGATGAAAAAGAGTTAGGCTGGGTCTGGTTCTGTCCTTTCACTTGATTGGCTGGTAGAGAAAGGGGAGACATGGGGGTGGGAGTGGAGAGTAGTTTCCCTGCTGACTGAGGATTCTAGTTGACTGTTGGCCCTAGATCTGGTTTGGATTTAGACAGGTGACTCTCCTGGGAATGGGTGTGAGAGGGTTTATAGTGGCTGTGGCTGTGCCTGTAAGGTGCTAACAGTTTACTGGAAGGGATAACCTTGGGGTTCCCTGTATTAGATAAAAAGAATAAATGTCTAGTCTTCTGATTTTTGTGAGAAGCCCTATGGGACTTCTACTTACTGAAAATCTTAGCACCTGTCCACTGACAAACAAGGGAATTTCTGTGTTTGTTTGGAAGGTTTTGGGGCAGATGGGGAGGAGAAATTGGTATGAGAGAACAGGACTGGGACACTGAAGAGCTTTCCCATTCTACATAGAGGGGCAGGCTTTGGGAATTCTTTAATTATTCTAGCATTTTCCCCACTCCTTATTAACCTAAGGAAAAAGATCTGATTTCTAAAATGAAAAGGACCATAGTTCATATAGGATCATGAACTTCTATCAGATCTTATTTGAAATTGCAAAGAACAGTGAAAGACTTCTTTACTATTTCTTGGGCAAAATTCAGTATATAATCTCATTTTTATTAGCTAAATGAAAGCACTATCCTGGTACTGGGAAATATACTATAAATAATTTGGCCTTTTCTGTATTGATGGATTCAGCAGGTATTCAAAATATCAATAATGTTTTAGAGTTTTCCTGGTACTATTGACAAATCAATGAAAATGTTCTAAGCAAGAGATCAGAAGTGTGAATTCATGCCTATTTACACTTTTAGGACTTCATCATTATTATTACTATTATTATCAAAAAAGCATATATTAAGTAATTAGATATACCCAGGCTGATGTTACACACCATACTACAAAGTAAACTAAAAACAGCCTGGGAGTTTATAATCTGAGAAGAATAAAAATAGAAGAAATAACATAATTAAAGTTGAGTATACAAATGAATAAAAATGTGTTTTATAGGTCCGAGATGCTATGAATTTTTAGAGGAAGCAAATGATACAGCATAATATTGGGGAGAGTTGACTGCAAGTTTCATGTCCATTCTAGATACTTGGGGGATATTTTCCATCTTTTGGTGATTCCAATCATGTCTCATGAGGACTTATTAAAATGCAGATTCAAATATTGATTGAATAACTCAATAGCAGTTTCCCCTTTTAGCTTTTACTTTGTAAAATCTCTGAGTTGAAAGACACTTTAAAGGTCATCTTATCCAACCTCCCACCTTCCACCGAAATTTCTTATACAGCATCACTGAGGTCATCCTCCTTTTGCTTAATCATTTCCAGGGATAGGGTACTCAATATTTTTTGAAGGAGACAACTTCATTGTTTAAAAATGGGAAATTGTACCTTATTTTAAGCCAAAATTTGACCCTTAAAACTTCTCATGGTCATTATTCTTGGGTCTAGAAATTAACTGGACAGCTATAGGTTTGAGGAGAGGGGATGGGGTTACTTCTGGTGAGTTTCCCTTCACTGGAGTTCTTCAGATGGAGACCAGGTAACTATCCTTGGCATTTAATTCAGCACACATTTAATTCAATGTCTACTGTGTACAAAGACTAGGGTCACAAAAACAAATTCTTGACCTCAAGAAACTTATTCTTTTGGGTGATGTGACTTTGTCTGTTTTCTGCCAACTAACCTTGCTAAGTTCAGAAAGGCTTATTGTCTGAAGGTGGGTTGTCAAGGAATTTTTTGTTTTGGAGGCCTCACAAACTCATTAAACCTGAAAGGCTTGTTGTGATCAGGGTAGGTAAAAGCAAAGAGTGCATGATCTTTTAAAAAAGTATTGAAGCCTGTTGATTTGAGAGGCAGTGTGGTATAGTGGAAAATTGCTGAACTTGGAGCAAGGAGAATCCTGCTGCAGGGGGAGTGGAGCCAAGATGGAAGAATAGAAGCAGTGACTTACTAGACCTCTCCCCCCAAAGCCCTCAAAAAAACGTGTAAAAAATGACTCTAAACAAATTCTAGAGCTGCAGAAGCCACAAAAGGACAGACTGAAACAAATTTTTAGCCCAAGACAATCTAGGAAGTTGACAGGAAGGGTCGATCACACTGGGCTGGGAGCAGAGTGTAGTTCGGCGTGGACTGTGCCTGCACAGACAGAGCTGGAGCAGGCCTTAAGGGTCTGAATTGCTGGCAACTGCTGTGGTTTTCAGACTTCTCAACCCACAAACACCAAAGACAAATTCAGTCAGTGGAAAGGGTCTCTCAACCTGACTGAGAGGTGAGCATGGCCTCACTCCAGGTCCAGGGTGGGAGCAGCCTCTGCTTCTGGAGCCCTCCACTTCACAAAGAGCTCATAAGTCAAATAATTGATTGGGAAAATGGGCAAATGGGGGGAAAAGAAAGAGATTATAGATTCTTACTTTCTCAGTGAATAGGTATTTTCTTATGCCGTTGGTGATGAGGAAGATAAAAGCATACAACCAGAAGAAGACAACAAAGCCAAAGCTTCTGCATCGAAAACCTCCACAAAAAATATGAATTGGTCTCAGGCCATGGAAGAGCTCAAAAAGGATTTTGAAAATCAAGTAAGAGAAGTAGAGCAAAAATTGGGAAGATAAGTGAGAGTGATTCATGAAAAACAAGTCAACAGCCTGCTAAAGGAAACCCCCCAAAATGGTGAGGAAAATAACAGCTTTACAATTAGACTAACTCTAGCTAATATTGGGGGAGGAGCCAAGATAGCGGAGTAGAAAGATACACATATGTTAGCTCCCAACCCACAGCCCATATAATACCTGTAAAGAACTCCCAACAAAATCTGGAGCAGCAGAAACCATGGAACAATGGAGCAGAGGAGATTTCTGTTCCAGAGAGACCTGAAAAACCGATGCGAAAGGTCCATTGCGCACTTACCCAGAGCAGAGCCCATCCCTGCCTTGGCCTTGCAGCACCGAGAGGAGCAGATCTGAGCAGCCTTCAGGGACAGAATCTCCAGAGGCAGAGCAGGTCCCTCCACCCACAGCACCAAAGATCAACGAGTCTTTTTGGCTCGCTGAGAGGGGAGCGGGGTGTCCCCATAACTCAGGCCCCCTCGGAAGGCAGCAGCAGAGGCAGCAGCGGACAAGGGCTCCCAAAGCAGGCAGGAGCCCAGATCTATTGTTGAAGGTCTCCCCATAAACCCCCTGAGGGAACTGAGCTCCACATGGTGGCCCTGCCCCCACCTGAGCACCTGAACCTAATCTCACACTGAATAGCAGCCCTGCCCCCACCAAAAGCCCTGAGGCTGGGAAGCAGCATTTGAATCTGAGCCCCTAGCTAGCTGGGTGAATCTGGAGGCATGGTGGGTGTGGAGAGGACACTCAGAAGTCAAGTCACTGGCTGGGAAAATGCCCAGAAAAGGGAAAAAAAATAAGACCATAGAAGGTTACTTTCTTGGTGAACAGATATCTCCTCCCTTCCTTTTGGATGAGGAAGAACAATGCTTACTATCAGGGAAAGACATAGAAATCAAGGCTTCTGTATCCCAAACATCCAAAATAAATATTCAATGGGCTCAGGCCATGGAAGAGCTCAAAAAGGATTTTGAAAATCAAGTTAGAGAGGTGGAGGAAAAACTGGGAAGAGAAATGAGAGAGATGCAAGAAAAGCATGAAAAGCAGGTCAACACCTTGCTAAAGGAGACCCAAAAACATGCTGAAGAAAATAACACCTTGAAAAATAGGCTAACTCAATTGGCAAAAGAGGTTCAAAAAGCCAATGAGGAGAAGAATGCTTTCAAAAGCAGAATTAGCCAAATGGAAAAGGAGGTTCAAAAGCTCACTGAAGAAAATAGTTCTTTCAAAATTAGAATGGAACAGATGGAGGCTAATGACTTTATGAGAAACCAAGAAATCACAAAACAAAACCAAAAGAATGAAAAAATGGAAGATAATGTGAAGTATCTCATTGGAAAAACAACTGACCTGGAAAATAGATCCAGGAGAGACAAGTTAAAAATTATGGGACTACCTGAAAGCCATGATCAAAAAAAGAGCCTAGACATCATCTTTCAAGAAATTATCAAGGCAAACTGCCCTGATATTCTACAACCAGAGGGCAAAATAAGTATTCAAGGAATCCACAGATCACCGCCTGAAAGAGATCCAAAAAGAGAAACTCCTAGGAACATTGTAGCCAAATTCCAGAGTTCCCTGGTCAAGGAGAAAATGTTGCAAGCAGCTAGAAAGAAACAATTCAAGTATTGTGGAAATACAATCAGGATAACACAAGATCTAGCAGCTTCTACATTAAGGGATCAAAGGGCGTGGAATGTCATATTCCAGAAGTCAAAGGAACTAGGACTAAAACCAAGAATCACCTACCCAGCAAAACTGAATGTCATACTTCAGGGGAAAAAAATGGAACTTTGGTGAAATAGAGGACTTCCAAGCATTCTTGTTGAAAAGACCAGAGCTAAATAGAAAATTTGACTTTCAAATACAAGAATCAAGAGAAACATGAAAAAGTAAATAGGAAAGAGAAACCATAGGGACTTATTAAAGTTGAACTGTTTACATTCGTACATGGAAAGATGATATTTCTAAGTCATGAGACCTTTCTCAGTATTAGGATAGTTGGAGGGAATATATGTATATGTGTGTACATATATAGATATAGATAGTTAGTCTTTCACAACATAACTGTTGCATGACCACACATATATAACCTATATCAAATTACTTGCCTTCTCAATGAGGGTGAATGGGGAGGAGGGAAGGGAGAGAATATGGAACTCAGAGTTTTAAAAATGAATGTTAAAAATTGTTTTTACATGCAATTAGGAAATAAGATATGTAGTCAGTGGGGTATTGATAATTATCTTGCCCTACAGGAAAATAAAAGGGAAGGGACGGGGTAAGATGGGGGGATGATAGAAGGGAGGGCAGATTGGAGGAAAGGCGGGGCAGGAATGGGGGGAAATGGGGAGAAAATTTGAAATTCAAAATTTTGTGAAAGTGAATGATGAAAACTGAAAATAAATAAATTTTTAAAAAAATTCTGCCATAGCTACTTGGCTATTATCAGGTCATTTAATGATTTTTAAACTTGAGTTTCCTCTTATTTGTAAAATGGGGATAATTATACCTGTAGTATCTACTTTAAAGGGCTATTTTGAGGATTGGATGAGATCATTTATATAAAGTACATGCAAGCCTATCTATGTAAATGCCAGTTATTATTATTATTATTTTGTCAACTACCTTGTCAGCTTCTTAAGGGAAGTGGTTAAGGGAAGCAGTATTGCTTTTATTATGTGCCTGATTCTAGGACAGCATGTTTCATGAAGTGGGTACTAAATAAATGTTTGAACGAAGTAATTAATATTGCATACCTTCTGGGGATAAAATTATAGCACAACTGTCATGTGAAGGAAGAAATAAAGCATTCCTAAGCTTAGGAATCCTATGAAAGAAAGTACAATCATGTCAAATAGAGTGTTAATATTAAATCAGTCACATTTTTGAACGGTATTCTAATATTAGAAATATCGGAATGCTATGAATGTGTGAAAATGAAAAAAAAAACATGCCTGATTTAATGTTAGTCTAGCATCGTGTAACACTAACCTATTGGTTACTGGGCAAGTAATTTCACTTTTCTGGGTCTCAGTTTCTTTACCTTAAAACTGAAGAATTTGGGCAACACCATCCTTAAAGACTTCCATTTTTCATTTTTTTTTACTCCGACGTGACTAAAAGGAGTGCTAAATTGCAATCATTGCTAATGCAATAATAGTAGTTCTTTAGTGTTCCATATAGCTAAAAATCAACAGGAAAACTTACTACTTTAGATTACAAAGATTATTTATACTTTCAATTGTACACATATGCAGACTGTTAAATTTTACTGTTTTAGAAAGACTACTGTGTAGAATTTTGACAATAAAGCAGAAATCATGTACTTTAACTATAATGAATTGTTTTTAAATCCATAGACAGGGAAAATTTTAAAGTAGTGAATTTTAAGTCCTAAAATTGGATCATAACATTTAACTCAAAAAGTCATTTTATTGTGAAAGCATTAAAGAGACATTAAATAAAATGCCTAGTAGTATGCTAAGCAAAGCACCCTACTTGTGGTCCTTAAAGTGCCAAGTATCAAAAATAAAATTAATTATACATTTAACCAATATTGCCTTATTTCTTTGAGCTGCACCTAATAAATATAGTTATTATATCCTGGGATATGAAAAAATAATTAAATAAGAATCACAGCATCACAAGAAAATGCAAGAGATCCATGAATGAGGTAAAACAACAAACAAACAAAACAAAACCCCTCCGTTGTATGGTAGCAAAATGAGAGTGTTAATGACTTTGTTACTACTGGCTATTTAAAAATACCAAACTTATGTAGTTATTTTTGTCTTCCTGTGTATCCCTAGAGTTTAATTGAGTGCCTGGCATGTAGTAGGCACTTAAGCTTGTTGACTGACTGTAGCAGAAGGGAGGAAAATGGAACCTGATAATTTGGACTACTTTAAAACCACCTCAGTTGAGTAATCAGGCACTATGGACCTGATGGGGCACATGGAAACTTGAAATAAGTAGAATCATGATCTCTGGAGTTAGAATGGACCTCAGAAGTCATTGGACTCCAATGTGTAACTCTAATAGGATTCTCCATTTGTGACAAATAGTCATCTAGCAACCATTTGAAGTGCCCCATAATTGAGGAGGTCACTGCCCCTCAAAGCGACCAATTCAGTTTTAGAAAGCTCTTGTTGCTAAGAAGTTTTTTTCTCTCATCCTACCAAAATCTTTCTATTTGTAACTTTTTATTCATTGTATCCAGTTATACCTTTTGGGGCAGGCAAAAATGTCTAATCTTCCTTAAGCATGTTAGCCTCTTCCGAGTGTTTGAAGTTAGCTAGCGTGCCTCTGTTGGCATCTAGATGGTGCAGTGGAGAGAGTGCTGGGCCTGGAGTCAGAAAGACTCATCTTCCTGAATTCAAATCTGGCCTCAGACACTTAGTATCTTTGTAACCCGGACAAGTCATTTAACCCTGTTGGACACAACTGAAAACAAGTGAACAGCAGTACGTAACTCTTCTTCAAATTATAAATGGCTCCCCATTCCTTCAATAGAATCTCATGAAGCATGGTTAAAAATCTCTTACCTATCTTTAAAATGACCCTTCTCTGCTTGTTAATATTCTTACTGAAATGAAGCTTCAAGTTCTGACACATTGCATGTACTCCAATATCACCTTATCAAAGCAGAGTATGAAACATATTCCTCTTTCCAGTATTGCTTTTATTAATGTAGCTTAAGACCAAGTTAACTTTTTGGGGGGGCTATTCTATCATACTGATGATTATGAAGCACTAAAACTCTAAGGTCCTTTTCACACAAATTGTTGTTCAGCTAAGGCTACATCATGCTATATTTGCACATTTGTATATTTTTGAGCTTATTTAATTTCAATTTATGAGAGTCCATCATTTTAGCTTGTTGAGATCTTCCTGATTCAAGTGTATATGCTAGACTCTGGGCATAAAAATGTAGACAGTGACACAGTCCTTTTTTCCCAAAAGACCTATAGTCTAGTAGAGGAAAAATGATGGTTTCTTCTGTACTAGTAATTCAGATTTCAAAATGAGAAAATTTTTAGGAGAGGTCACAATGAGTGACCCAAGGGAGTCATAAGGAGACATTGGTTCTGTCCAGGGTGATAAGGAAGGGTCTCATAGAAGATGTAGCAACTGAACTTGGTTATAGGGAGAGAAAAAAAATCATTAGACAGAGGTAAATGGGAATCAAATCTAGACTTGAAGGATAGTGTATAAAAAACCATCAGAGATGAAAGGGAACAGGATTAAGATGAAGAAACTTGGAAGTAGTTCTCTTTGGTTGGATTGTAGTATGCATAAAGGGGAGTACTGTGAAATAAAGTCATAAATGGAAAACATTGAATAGCAAAGGAATCTGTAGTTTTTTAGGGCAGTTATGACAAATTTCTGATAACTTTTTAAGAAGGGAATGATATGACCAACCTTTTTCCTTAAAAAGATTAGTTTGAAAGCAAGGTAAAGGCTGAATTGTAGTAAAGAGAGACTTCCAATTCTGTTATCAAACTTAACAGTTTCCAGCATTGTCATTAAACAACCTGGTAAGTATGCCACCTCTATTTTCAAACTAATGACAAAAATATAAAATAAGACTGTGTCGAAGAAAGAAGCATGTGCTATTGCTCTTCACTTCTGCCTCTCAGAGTCCCTAGCTTAGCTTGAGAATCCCTATTTACGTGAAACCTTTTCTGATCCCCTAGTTCTTTATTTCTCTCTCTACTCAAATTACCTCTTTTATTTATTTCTGTACATGGTATTACCCTCCAGGTGAATGCCATTCTCCCCTTGAGGGTGTGGATTATTTCATTTTGTCTTTTGCACATAGTAGAGACAATACAAGTATGCTGAATTAAATTGAAGGAGCTTAGATTTTACTGGGTTAGATGTAACATCACCATGCATTGATCAATTGGGCAGCTCAGTGGATAGATGGGATGCTGGGTTTGGTTCAGCTACGAGTTCCAATTCTGCCCCACACACTTATCTGTGTGACCCTAGGCAAATCACTTAATCTTTTTCCCACAGAGATAACCGTAGTACCTACCTCTCTGGGTTGTCATGAAGATAAAATGAAATAACATATGAAAATGGTTTTGCAAATCTTAAAGACCTATAGAAATCCTAGCTATCATCATTATTTATCACTGTTATCATTATCCTATAGAATCATAGAGAATAGATTTTTTTTTTTTATAGCTAGAAAGTACCCTTAGGCATTGCCATCATTTTACTGCTCAGGATATTGATCACCAAGAGATTAACTGATTCACTTCTGGTCACGTCCCTGGTTTATGGCAGTTCGGGCAGTGATCAGTGGCCTGTGGTCTTTTCACTGCACACTATTGCCTGAAGCTATACTGTTAGATACTTGAAATTCCCTCCATACAAATGATCTTGTCTGTGAAAACTGATGCATACCTTTGATTATGTGAGTCTATGAATAACCAGATTGGTTACTAGAAGAAGCTGGTAAATTGGTGGGCAGTACAATTCATATTCTAGTATTCTCTGCTTTTTACAGCTCTGAACTGAACTTTAAAAGGTTAGTCCCATATTTATAGGATTATAATATACCATGAACAGGTGGTTAACTAGATTCCTACAGATGCTTAGCTTCTTTTGCTTAAAAAAAATATACTTTGGACATATTTTGCCCAAACAAAGAATATGATGTATTGTGTTTTAGAAACAGTCCATAAAAATGGTTTTAAGAGAAGTGAATATCAGTTAAGAGAAATGAATATCAGTTCATATGAATCTTCCCATGCCTTCCTATTTTCTCCATCTCATTATTTCTTGTAGCTTAGCATTATTCAATTACATTATGGTACTACAGCTTAGCCATTCCCCATTCCATGAGTTTAAACTGTTTTCAGTTTGTTGCTGCTGAAAAAAATGCTGCTATAAATGTTTGGGTATACTTTGGAGAAGCTATACCCTTTTTCAAAGCTAAAATGAAGAGGTTGTTGAAAAGAGAACCTCAATATTAATTATTGCTCCTTTTTTTGTATGTAGTCCTGAGTAACTGGTTATAATAAGGTGTCTTAGACATATTTAAATACAACAAATGAGAGGCAACTTGGAGTGTGGTACCACAAGAACTACATTGGAGCTGAAGGTTCATCATTGTTCTTATCTCTACTCCCAGCTACCTTTGTAACCTTGGGTGTCATCCATAACCTCCAGGCCTCATTTTCTTCATTTGTAAAATGAGCTTATACTATGTATAATATGGATTGTATAATATGGATTGACTGGTGTTTGGGGAGAACTTGCTGAGCCTTTTCAGGGCTGCTCATCCACATTTGGTGTCCACCTTCACCCAACTCTCACCTGTGGCTTCAAGAAACTATAGCATACATGGTGGCCATCTCAGCATACAGCTTAAAACAGGTTGAGGTCTCAAACCTGTCGGTCATTTGGAGGATGCCTACCCTGAGCATGTGAAGATTTTCCCTGGTGGAGTAGGCAGATGAGAACAATTTGTTTCAACAGCCATGTGAGCAGTTAGAGTTTGGTCAGACGTTGAAGACACCAACATCATCCACAATATCCTGAGCCATCTCCAGCAATCCTGACTTTTGTCCTGGCATTGGCCTTCAGTGACTGGAAGAGAGAGTGAGGCTGATGATTTTACCCAGCTCTGCCTCACTTAAATCCAGTGAAACCTAAGTCAAGACATAACCTGTAATGTCCTATTCAAAAACATCCTACTATTTGCAAAACACTGTGCCAGGCATCCAGGATACAGGTGCTTGTATAAATGAATGGTAGCCTTCCACTTTATATTCTACTGAGTGAACTATTTCTTTAGACAAGTTTTTTATTTTATTTTTAGACTAGTGCTCTTCTTTTGAAGCCTAGGTATTACCATTTCCCCTCATAAACTATGTACATTCTCAAGTCATTTCCAAAATTTTGTATCCCTAGACTACAGGGTAAAATATGTAGGTACAGTATTTTTTATTTATTTTTTATTACTAATTACAATACACCACACAAAAGGAAATAGTGTGTAATATTGGGACAAATTTGATTATGAATCTACTTAACTTTTCCCCCATATCATGTTATCCTTTTATAGTCCTGCCACTGGAAAAACTAGAAAAACTGACATAATTATGTGCTTGGATAGATGTGAATATGTAGGCATGCAGAAGACGGATGAAAGTTATGGAAGTATCTTCCTTGTCAGAGATAATTTTTTTTTTATTTTAGCATGACATCTAGTTGACTATCTGTGTAGTGATTCTTTGAATAGTTTTGTCACTCAATGAATACTTTGTTATAAATAAAAATCTGAATTTGACTCATTAATTATAACTGTCCAAGATCTTTTATGTCAAAAATACGTAGCGACGAAAGACTAAGAGTTGTGACAAGTCAGAATAAGTAGCATTTAATGAAACATTTCCCTTTGTTCTGTTTAAAGAGCCTTGCCCTATCTACCAGAAAAATCTGGAAAGTACCATATTTCAACCTATAAGCTGCTTTTTCTTAATCTTTTCTACATACTTGAAGGAAGAGAGTGTAGTCTCTGATCAGGTATAGTCATTAATGTTAGAATCTTTGACAAACATTCCAGTTAATATTTTGTATGCCTTTCAAATGGTGTAGTTAAAAATATATTGCATTTGGAGTCCAGGTTCTTTGGTTCACATCTTGTCTCACTTATGAATGACATTAGGCAAATCATTCTCCTTTCCAGAGCTTCAGTGTCCTCACCTATAAAATGAGGGGGATGGACAAGATAACCTCTAAGGTCCCTTCTAGCCTTAGAACCTTTGACCTTTGGAATACTGGTATGCCTGATTAGAGAACCTCTGGCTCCAAAGGCTTTTTATAGCTTCCAGAAGTTCCTCATTTTCCCTTCCTGGGATGAATGCACATCAACTGATTTGTTACCTGAGAATGTCCCAGGATTCAGAAATGTCCTGATCTGATATTTGGAGAAATGATAATATGTTAAAAAGTTTTGGTAAATTAAAAGTATTTCATATAGAAACTATCAGTCTGTGATTAAAGTTAGGAGCACACATACATATTATAGGTAGTTTCTTTGACATTGAATCTTGCTATGATCAGCTGACAATTTGACTTTTGTATTTTCTTTCTGGAATTACTTTTTTTTTTTACCTGGATTTTATGAACCTCTGAAACATTTTGTGAGAAGAAATCTAATAAAGGTTTTTCCTTTCTTGTTTGAATTGAATTGCTGTTATAACTTATAAACAGCCCTTTCTGAATGGTATTTTACAGGAAAACTGCAAATATTGTACTTCTTTCTCACTTTTTTTTTTTTTGTCTCTTGGTTTCTGACATTTCATCAGACACTTAATTGCCTCTGTGTTTAAAAAGAGAAAAAAAGTGTTGTTGTGATTGATCTTGGGAAGAGAATAGAAGACTAGATAGGAATCTTAACAGCAAAATTTCTGGCTCCATTAAATTATCTTCCATCGTTTGAAAGGAAGGGAAAAATTAATCATTCTAGATTGGTATCTAAGGGTACAGAAATGATGTTTGCTAAATGGGGAAGGGACAAATTTGGCAATTGAATCTTTTATATTTTAACTGGAGAGGGACAAATAAAAATTTCATTACTGGTAGTTAACATGCTCTTCTCTTTGAAATACACTTCCTATGCCTGACTATGAGACTTAAAATTCAGTGTTTTAAAACCAATCATTTAAAAGTTTTAATTTAATAACAGTAATAGTTCACATTTCTTTGGTGCTTTAAAGTTTGCAAAGCACTTTCCTCACAGCAACTCTTTGAAGTAGGTAGGACAAGTATTATTATTCCCATTTTCCAGATGATGGAAAGGGATGAGAGGTTAAGTGCTTTGGCTTTGGTCACTTAGTTATCACTGGAGTTGTGATTCAGATATCAGTTTCTCGAGACTCCGCATCCATTGTTTTTAAAACATTTTTATATAGATGGATCTCAATGGTAATAGAGCTTGCAGAGAAGAGAAGGTCTGTTTGATTGTTAGAAATCCTTCATGGAAATAAAATGATTTAGCATCCTTGGTGGTTCTCCTCCCACATCTCTTCCCTCCTCCCCGAATCCCTCTTTCAAAATGGGTTTGCCCTTGAAAGTGGCAGCAAATTACTCAATTCTTATGTGGAAAGAGAAGCTGATAACTTCTAGGGGACACTGAAGCATGTCCCATCAGTGAATGTACTTTATATTCTAAATCTTAGATGTTTTACATGGTAAAAAAAAAAAATGTGAATTTAGGTTTTGGTTGATGATCCTTAAAGCTTATCAAGTCTTCCAACACACTCTTTAAACATAATCTGAAACTAAATGGAACTCTTGAATGCAAAGTGATGTTCTCAAAGGTCCCTCTCCCTCCTCCCTCCTTATCTTTGGTGATGCTACCTCTTGGAAGTTTATTGCTGCAGTTTATTTTTCAGTATTGTGCCACAGTTTTGTCTTCTCAAAGCACTTTTCACTTCTCTTTTCTATATTTTGAAAATTGCTTAATAGCAACACCAAACTTCATATATAGATAGCAAGTTATACAAATTATGTGGGTTTTAGTCTTTGTTGTGTCCTTGTAATGTATTGGCTCTTTTTTTTTGTTGTTCGATAGTCTAAATTTCTGTAATTAAAAATGCTGAACTTCAAACATGTTAGTCAACACTAATGTGATAAAATGCAAAATTAAAGGCAGAGATTACAGTTATCATCACTGATAATCTTTCCCTAATCATGTTCTTAAGTAAAATAGAGAAAAGTAACGCACTAGTTTAACAAAAGGCAGTGTGGAATCCATATCCTTTCATTCGAAAAACAGTAAATGATAGTTTGAGCATGAAGTTGTTATCACCAGAGATCTGAAGGTGAACATGTAAAGCATGAACTGAGAGATATTTGATTTTTTTCTTATTATAATGAGAGTGCTTTGCAGTTAGAATATAGTTGCTTGCTTTCTCCAAAATATACTCTCTATATATTTCTTAAGTTCATTTAATACCTTAATAGGGGAGTTCTCTACCTAGTTCAAAGTGATTCACCATTCATCATTTATTGTGAAAAGATCACTGAAATGACAATCAAGAAGCAAATTCTAGGCCTGACTCTACTACCCAATGACTTTGGACAAGTCATTTATTTAGTCCCTTTGACCTTTATTTTCTTCATTTATAAAATAAGGGAATTAGATGAGATAAAGGGCAATTTCCTTTCCAACCTTCAAAATCAATTCCATGTTTTTGGCCTTGAGAGATGCATTGTTCACAGAATGGTCAAAAGGCAGAATAAGAAAGAGGTAGGAAAGAGTAGGACATACTTTAGGGTAAATGAGCAGAAGAGAAAAGAACGACCTCTGTAGACAAATAAGAAAGAATTCATCAAAAGCCTACACAGGAAGAAAAAAATCCTGAATTGTCTTAGAGGAGATTTTGTTCCTGTAATATTTCTCAAAATAGTCATAACATCAGTAATACTGATTACTCTTCTGATTGTGCAGAGAAACTGAACTGTAGTGAAATAATATAGTAAGTTAATAGTGAAGTAAAGAAGTTAGAATTCAGAGTTCAAGACTCTGAAAAAGGCTTTGAGCTGAAGGAGAAAGAATTCTGAAGGATGTGGGGGTGGGGGAGGGAATAGAGGGTTCCCCCAGCAGCCATCCTCTAATGTAAAACCAAAGCCCTTTCCTAGCAAATAAAGGGTCAAAGGTATGAACAGTTCTCAAAAGAATTGCAAACCAGTAACAACTGTATGAAAAAAAAATACTCCAAATCACCAATAGTATGAGAAATGCAAATCAAAACCTTAAGTATTATAATAGCAATATTATAATAAGTATTATAGTAGATCAGAAAGGGGTTGTGGGAAGATAGCCACACCAATGTATTATTGGTGAAGCTATGAATCTGCAGCTGTTTTGGAGAGCAGTTTGGAATTAGAAAATGAAGAGTCTATGCCCCAAGGAAGCCATTGATAAGAAGAAGGACCTCAGATAAACCAAATTATCTATAGCAGTACTCTCTTTTTTTTTGTGATAGCAAAGAATTAGAAATAAAGTAGGTGCCTGTTGGTTGGGGATGGCTGAACAAACTGTGGCGCACGAATGTAATGGGATATTACTGTGCTATGAGAGATGATGAATAGAATAAAGATGGGGGAATATACAAAGATTTACATGAACTGATGCAGAGAAGGAAAGGGCCAAGAAAATGATACATAATGACTACAACGATGTGAATGGAAAAAACTAGAAAACAAAAGTGAATGTTGCAAAATTACGAAGAGCAAGCTTGGCTCCAAAGAAGAGACCGGAGATGATGCCCCTCCCCCACTTCTTTTCAGGGTTGGGAAGTCCACAGATGTTATACTTTCACATATTTTTAGAATTTGAGAATGCTTTGATCATTTTTTGCTGATTTTTTTCTTTAAAATATATGTTATATGAGATGGCTCTCTTAGAGGGGCAGGGGAGAAGAATATTGAGAAAAATTCTGGTGATGTAAAAAAACAAACAACATGAATAAAATACTTAAAAAAAAAAGATACTTAAGTATCTATTCATGAGGAAATCCAGGAGTAGAAGAAAGAGAAAGGGAATAAAGCATGGTATAAAGTGTTTGGACAAAGATCAATGGAAATAGAAGCAATCTTTTTATGGGCATATATACTAAATTCTACCTGGACAGTAAGAGAAAATAGATGAGTTCAGGAAGCAGGGTTATTTATCCTGGAGACGTCTTTGAGGACGGATTGGGGGTGGGGATTGGAGAAGGAACACATAGTTTGTCTTTAAGTATTTGAAGGGACAGTGAAATGTGCTGCCTTATGAGGTAATGGAAGCCCTTACTGGAGTCTTCAGGCATGGACTGCAGTCTTTTTCAGTTGTAGGTTGGACCAGATGGCTTCTGAGACCCTTCCCTCTGGCCTTTAGGTGATGAAGTGGATAGAGCACTGGGTCTGGAGTCAGGAAGATCTGAATTCAAATCCAGCCTCAGACACTTACTAGCCATGTGACCCTGGATCAAACCACTTAGCCTCTGTCTGCCTCAGTTTCTTCAGCTGTAAAATGGAGAGCTTATTAATAGTACCTGCCTCACAGCGATGTTGTGAGGATCGAATATGATGGGATCAGGAAAGCACTTAGCACAGTGCCTGGTACACAGTAGTTCCTCATTCCCTTACTCTTTGCTCTCACCCCACCAACATTCCCAGATCCTTTGACTTTCTAGAGTGTTCTTACCTTCTCGGCTATGCTAATGAAATAAGACTGACTCAGTTCTGCTCTTATTTCTTACCTCTTAAAGAGTGAATTCAGGTCTTTTCTTGTACAAAAATACCGTTGATTGTATATTTCATGGCAGTGTTATTTATAAAGGATCCCTTGATTGGCTAAAATTTATTCTTTTGGCTTCATTACCCCTGCATATAAATAAGATGATTTACTACCCGAGTGAAGCACTGCTTTCAGCATTTAAAGGGGCAAAGAGGAAAATATGTCATCTCTTAAATTCTAATTGAAATCCAGAATGGGTTAGAAAGCTTCATTTATCCCAGAAGTTATCCCCAGTAGTTGATAACATGCTACTTCCTTTTATTTTTAGTTTAAAAATGCCTTTTGTTGGATTAATTCAACACCTGTGTGTAATGTCCCTAATGCCCACATAAAATTCAGGGAGTATACTTCATTTTTATAGGACTTAGTATTTCTAAGAAAAAATATATATGCTATATGTACTGTGCTTTTCATTTAGAATTATTTCAAGGAACATGAAATTAATGTTTATGGGGTTTTTGGAAGTGGATTTAATATCCTTTGTAAGATCGGTGTGTATATGTGTTCATTTTAAATGGGATCATTCATTGAAATTTGGAGCAGCATTTTGTTAAAATTTCTCATTTGTCTGCAGTGAAGGTTTTCTGGATAATGTAGTTTGGATATTTATCATAAATTATGAAGCTTGTAATTTATGTAAATGATAACATTAAATACAGTGTAGTTGGGTATTACAGTCCCTTTAACTAAAAATAGTTTATCTTCTACATAGACCAGATTTTTCTGTATTTCAACATTTGAAATTGCATTTTTGTGTGCTATAATGAAAATGCTATTCTGATTAGTTTTAAAGAAATACTTTTTATTTTGGGGTAAATTCAGACTTGACGATATATCCTGTCCTAGCTACTAATGTTAGAATAATTGCTTCACAACCAAAACAAAGCAGATTTGAGAAGTTTTCATATACTGGTTTTTTCATATGTCTTGTTTTGCAAAAGCACATGGATTGTTCAAGGTGGCAGTTGTCTCAATTAAACCAGATTGAGTCTATATGCTGAGGGGTAGAACCACTACAAAAATCAGACACAGACCTTTGATCCTCTTACTGCTTCCTAATGAAAGACTTTGGGCCTTCATAGGCCATCTCAGTACCACCTCTTCCAAGAAGCTTTTCCTCATTCCCTCAGTTGGTAGTGTATACTATTCATACCTCTCGTACACTTATATTCTTTCTTTTTTTTTTTTAAAGGGAAGGGAAGGTGGTGAAACAGTTGGGATTAAGTGACTTGCCCAAGGTCACACAGCTTGTAAGTGTCAATTGTCTGAGGTTTGAACTCAGGTGCTCCTGATTCCAGGGCCAGTTCTCTATTCACTGCACCACCCTGCTGCCCCCTGTATTCTTCTTTTGGCTTTGGCTGCTCTCTCCTCTTCTATATTTTAAGTTCCTCTGTCATGGCAGGGATTGTGCCTTACTACAGCTTTGTATCACTAGTATCTCCCACAGTAGCCATTTGCACCCAGTAGACACCTAAGAACTGCTGGAATTGAATTAAATTGAAAAACCTCAACGGAAGCCAAAACTAGTGGGTTTTTTCCTTATGCTGGCCTTCTGCTCAAGATTCTCAAGTTTACCTAAATGCTCAGTCCATCCAGCAGCATGCTGCATGTGGAGAAAGTTAATCTTGCTCTCATCTTCCGCCAGAAGTAGAAGTGTATTGCCAAAGGGTGTTTTGACTTTTTGTGCAGACCCTGAAGATGCCTGTAAGCAGAGAGGGCACTAATGGCAGGCCTGTCTCCAGGACTTTGCCTCCAGTGTGCTTAACAACTTACACACTTGATCCTGAGAGCACTCACTCATTGTTTTGTAAGTAGCTCTTAAATTTTTTCTCTTGTGGCCCCTGCCCATCTTCCATTTCCAGGCAAGTCTCTCTGTGCCCTGGATCCTACATTTTGCTTACAATTTAGCTGCAGCCATCATTAAATCAGCATGTCACAGCTAAGGTCTGTTGCCTGGAAGGAGTACAGAGAAGATGCAGAAATAGAATCATCTCATCCCATTCCTCTGCACCATACTTTGTGCTCACCATTGTCTTGCACCTCTACTTCTCTGACTTTCTAAAAGCTCTTTAGCGTTTCTTTTGGGCTTCTTTCCTACAGTTTAGGAAACATTGATGTGATAGGATACCTGACACACGGTTAGTTAATTTACTTGTCTAATTTACTTGGAATTTATTCCTTGGAAGCTTGTAGCAGAAGTCCCCAGCCTCCAACACCATTATTGCATTTTGGTATTTGGTTTGTGATTTCAATATTTAAGAGTCCCACTTTTAAATATAATTCTTGATATCTAGGAGTCGATTACATCTTTTAGAGAGAATTATAGTTTCCAATGGGCTTTCTTAGTGTTAGGTGGGGTTGTATCTGGATGTATTATGTATATTTTTATTGTTTTTTAGTCATTTTTCAGTCACGTCTGATTCTTTGTGATCCCTTTGGGAGTTTTCTTGGCAAAGATACTGGAGTGTTTTGCCATTTCCTTCTCCAGCTCATTTTACAGATGAGGAAACTGAGGCAAACAGGGTTATGTGACTTGCCCAGGATCACACAGCAAGTAAGTGTCTGAGGCCAGATTTAAACTCAGGTCTTCCTGACTCCAGCCCTGGTACTCCATCTATTGTGTCACCTCACTGCCCATTTTTTATATTTTAGCAGCTTGAATTGAGTTTTTTAAAAAGCAGGACTTCTTGAATTCTACCTTTTTAAAATAATTACCTTGGTTTCTGTTTCCTGACTTGTATCCAAAAGTTAGAGGAAGATGAGCTGGTAAAGACAACATTAACCACAGCCACCTCAGGCTTTTCAGGATAAGCAGTATAAAATCAGATAGCACTGGGGAAAATGTCCTGATTTTGGGTTCAAGCACAGTTATCTCTTTATCCAGTGCCTAGCACATATGTAGCACACAGTAAGTGCTTAACACGTGCTGTTGATTGATTTGTAAGCTTGCAAAAATGATGCTAATCATTTTTAACCTATAATAAACTATAAATCTGTGCAGGAATTCTTTTCAAATGGAGTTTAACATTATCAAGATAATATAACAGGCCATTCATGAAATTCAGCTACTTAAACCCTTGCTGTCTGTACAAAATTAAGCTTAATTTTAATGTTTTTATTCTTCAACCTGTGAAATATTTATATATGAAGTTGTAGCATCCTCTTATGATTGTGTGCATTTGAAAAAACATTTGTTTTCATTTGGCCTCTGGAACCCCAAACATTGCCTTCACCTGTAATTGTTGGAATTTTAAATTGTATTTATTTTTAATCAGTTGTCTGGTACTAAAAAAATGAATTTAGATACTGGCAGCTCATAATAGTTAATAGCCTGAATAAATGAGTCCAAAGACACCTGTTCCTTTATTGTTAAAGAAGTTCTGGTTGATATGTTGGAAGTCTAGAGTTCCTGTTGTTTCTCCATCCTAGCACATCTCCCTGTCTCCTCTGTGCATATTTAAATAACATTAAGCCCTGTTATTTCCTCTTGTTTTCTATTGTCTCTAGATTTCTGCCAGACATACTTACTGTCTTTAATAGGTTGCTTCTTCCAAAATGCATTAGGGTGATGTTTTTTCCTGTTTTGTGTGTTTTGTATCTTTTTGGTATTGAACCTCAATCATGTTAATGGTGAAGATTTGATGTAAAATTATGATTATTTAATACCATCAGACACACAAGTAGCCAAACAAAGATTCTCAGGAAAAGAGTAGATGACTTTGGGAAATTTTTGGTGGCCTGCAGAAATATAAGAGGAAAAAAATCAGATTTAGAAACAATATGCCAAGGTCTGTGATATGTGATTCTTACATACGACATGTTGCTGTTGACAATTACCTATAGATTTACTTTTTACCCTTTTTTATCCCCAGCACATTCGTAATGTCTCTGATTAGTCTTATTTGTTTTCCAGGTCACATAAAGGAAACAATTCTTTAGTTTTGAGCCCCAAACAAAAAAGTATACGTAAGTCAGACCTCTAACTGATATGTGACAGGCATTCAGATTTTTTTTCTTTGTAGTTTTTGTTGTAATGAGTATATTGCTAGAAATAATATTCCTGATTCTGCATTTACTCTTCTATGCAGTTGATAAGTTTGCTGAATTCTTTCTTTTTTCTTTTTTAATTGTCATTATAAGAGCAGGCATGCTGGGATAAAGGAGGAAGGGAGATTTATTTTCCTAAATGAATGTGATATAAATACAAAAGCTATTAGTTTAAAAAAAAATAGAATGGATTTTTTTAAAGACCCTAAAAGGAATCCTCTTCATAGGATCATAATTTCACGGCTGGGAGGATTCCTAGAAGTCATCTAGTTCAATTTCCTTATTTTTACAGATCAAAAGAACAGGCTAGAAAAGGTTAAATGATTTGCCCAAGGTCACATAGCTGTTAAGTGGCTGAGACTTAAACTTAGGTCCTCCTGCTTCAACCCCAGTGCTCTTTTCACTGTATTATGGACCTCCATCTCCTGGCTTGCAAAGTTAATTTACAAACTCATACAGTAGACAGATCATAATTGATGAACATACAGAAACTGAGCACATGACAAGAAAGAAGAAAATGGAAGGTGCTACTCATACACTTTGACCCTCATCCTCCTCTGCCCCCAGGTTTTTGGCTCTTGGGTGGGTGTGTTGGGTGGCTGTGTTGTTTGGATGAGTATTTGTGATCTGCGTGTTGAAGGAAGTAGGAAGTTGAAGAGTTCTGAGGTTCAGCCCCTTTTCCCTCTGATTTCAGTTGAAACTTCTGCTATGGAGTAAGTAGGAAGTGAAAATTTTTTTACAAACCTTAGATAATTTGGCATTTTTATTCATATCAGTATTAGGTTAAATGTACTGGGAACAGACAAAACATTTGTTTTACAGAACAATAGATGTGAAGGATTCATTTTATACAGACCAACAAAAAATTCTTTTGGTATGTACCATCCCAAAGGGACTTAAATAATAAATTCACTACTCACAACTCTTAATCCTAATATTATTGATTCTAATAGATAAAATAGTACTGAAGCAATCTTACCACAAGGATAGTTGAAATGCTGGGGAGAATATTTCAAGTAGATTATCATGCAGAAGAGACATTAGCTGTGATTACACTCATTTTGCTGATGAAGTAAGTGAACCTCAAAGGGGTAAAGTGACTTGCCCAAAGCCACAGTGCTTATTAATTAAGTGGCAGACCCAGGATTGCAGTTTCTAGTCTTCTGGCTCCAGAGCAAGAATGCTTTACCCTTTGTCATGTTCTAGTTACAACAGAATTCACTAACAGGATCCAGCGCAACAGATAGTAGTTCTATCGACTGCCCTGGGAGACCCTGGGAGACCAAAACTGAATTCATTATCTCTTTCGCACAAACTCTGCCCTTTTCCTAACTTCCCTATTATTTATTGTTATGCTCCCCGTCACTCAGGCTCCCAAAATAGCTGTCACCCATGACTCCTCACTCTCTTTCTTCCCCCATCTCCAATTTGTTGCCCATTCTTCTCTTCCAGCACTGCCACCTCCAGCACTGCCACCACCCTGGTGAAGGCCCTCGTCACCTCATGCCTTTCCTATTGCAATAAATTTCTGTAGGGTCAGCTTTCCTCAAGTCTTTCCCCACTGCAGTTCAGCCTTCACTCAGCCGTCAAAGTGATCTTCCTAAAATAAAATGTAGGTCTGATCATGACATTTACCTATTCAATAACACCAATAGCACCTTATTACCTCCTGAATCGAATATGAAATCCTCGTTGGCTTTTAAAATCCTTCATACCCTGGTTCCTTCTTAATCCCTTCCACTTACTTAGTCCATTCAGTGGTCTCCTTGCTGTTCCTCCCATAGGAGAACTGATCTCCCAACTTTGTGCATTTAAAAAGTTTTTTTCAGTCAGCAAAAATCCCCCTTCCATACCTACCTCTAATTGAGAGCAAAAGAAAAGCAAAATTCCTGTTACAAATATGTATTTTCAAGCAAAACAAATCCCCACATTGGCCATGTTTTTAAAAAAATGTTTCATTCTGCACTTTCAGGAGGTTAGCTCCTATTGATTGATGGATTCCCCTTTTGCTGGGAATTTTTTGCCACATCACTGTTGACAGCTAGCATATGCAAGGATTGACCATTCAAACCCTGCCAAACTAAATACATTAATATTTTCATGACTCTTTTCATTTTCTTAATGTTTCATTATTAGTCCTCTTAAATTGTGGTTGATCATTACACTTATCAGAGTTACTAATTCTTTCAAAGTTCTTTATCTATACTGTATTGTTGTCATTATATAACTTGCTTTCCTGGTGCTGTTCATTTTACTCTGCATCAGTTCATACAGTTCTTAGCAAGTTTCTCTCAAACCATCTCCTACGTCACTTCTTACAGCATAATAGTATTCCCTCACATTTATACACCATAACTTGTTCAGCCATTCAGCTCCAAGCATTTTCACTTGCCCCTGTTACTCACATTCTCTCCCTCCTCATCTCTGCCTTCTGGCTTCCCTGGCTTCCATCTGCAAGAAGACTTTCCCTATGCTCCTTAATGTTAATGCCTTCCCTGTGAAATTATCTCTAGTTTTTCTTGCATATAGCTTGTTTGTACCCAGTTGTTTGCATGTTGTGTCTCCCCAATTAGACTATGAAATCCTTGAGGGCCGGGACTGTTTTTGCCTTGCTTGATTGCTTCCAGTGCTTAGCGCGCTGCCTGACACATAATAGGTGTTTAATAAATACTTGTTGACTTGACTTCACTTGGAGTCAATATAATAAAAAAAAAAAAAGAAAGAAAGAAAATCTAATATCTAGAGGAGGAATTCAGGTGCGTTAGATATCCTGGTGGAAACTTTATCATCTCCATCTTGTTTAATGGAGAAACAGTGCTCTCCCAATCTGTTCTTTTTAGAGACAGTAAAACTTACTAGTGGGCTTACTAATTACCAAGATAACTTTTCATGATTTGAAACAAAAATTAATACAAAAAGATGTATATTGGAAACACCTTATTAAGGATAAAGGAAATCATTCTCTTCTAGTAGTTAAAGAACTTTTCTTGCTGTTTTATTGCTTTTGGATCCTTCCCATACAGGTGTTTTAGTGAACAAAAGTGGATGAGCATGTCTGTTCATCACAAGATTGTATACCATATTTCCTTAGTTTTATTTATTACCATTGACATTCACCTTTGGGGGGGGGGGCTCTGCCTGTAGATTTTTCTGGTATATGATTTGGCCATTAAATATGTTTTAGAGATTGATGCTTACCATTGTGAGCCAGATAAAAAAATATTCTTCTTATCTAAGATCAAATCTAAGATGTTCCATGTTCAAATTACTAAAAATAGTAAATATTGAAATCTTGTGCTTTTCAGTTAAATCATGATAACACATGTGTTTCCCTGCATTACTTTGTCTTTTTTTTAACCTTCATCTCTCTTGATTTGTTTGCTGTATCTCTGTTTTCCTTTTCGGTTCGCATTGCACCAGTATCTTACTCCCAATCTTAGCCTCTTTTTCCTTCAAAGTCTAGAGAATTGAGAATGAGAAAAGAAAGTTAAAGTAGAAATATCAGTGGTAGGTCGGGGAATTCTGAAATGAATAGTAATACTTGACAGGATTTTGATTTCTTAAGATAAAATAGCATCTGTACAGCACGATTTGATTTGTAGCCCCCAAAGACCTCTTGTACTATTAAAAATAGAAAATTTGATGTTTTATACTAATAGCAGCTTTAGCTGACATTTACATAGAGCTTTTTAAAAACACCTTCATTTTACTGATCAAGAAACCAGGTTTCATAGAGATGAAGTGGTTTGGCTGAGGTCACACATTTAGTAGCAGAGGTGGGATTTGAACCCATGTCTTCTGACTTCCAATCCAGGGCTCTTTCCACTACACTGTGCCTTCCTTTTTTATTAGAATCTCAGAATAACATTGTAAGGAATGTAGGTGCTATAGAGATCGCCATGCCATTTCATAGATGAGGAAAACGAGGCTCAGAAACATTCAATGACTTGCCTGTGATCCTGCAGCTAGGAAGTGGCAGAGGTCTGGATTCCAAGTCTGGAACTCTAACCATTGTGCTTGACTGCCTTTCATAATGATAACTGGCATTTATATAGTACCTTAAAGTTTACACAGTGCTTTATGTGCGTATTCTCATTCAGCCCTTCACAATAGCCTTGACATAGGTAGAGAATAAAGGTAAATCAAGTTCCTATGATGATCTCACCGTGTTAGTGATTCTGATGTAGGTTTGATGTGCAAACTGTTGTGCTGTCAAAGTCAGTCCTAATGTTATTAAGTTAAAGCCTCCAAAATTAATTCCAGGCATTCATACTCTGCAAAAAGCAGTTGCGGGGGGGGGGTAGATCCAGAACTCTATTGGGCCCCTACTGATTGATGGACTCCTCCCATGCTGGGGATTTTTTTTTTTTTTTTTGCCACATCACTGTTGACAGCTAGCATATGCAGGAATTGACCATTCAAACCTTGCCAAACTAATCACATTAATATTTTTTTGGCTCTTTTCATTTTCTTAACAAATAGTACATTGCCAGTTAACCACAACTCAGACCAACCCAGCTCAGAGCACCTGTGTGTATCAAAGCCACTACTATATACATGAAATAGTATCTGATAAAAAATCTTCACCATTTTTAACATAAATTTTAGCAAAGATAATTTTTGTTTTCTAATTTATGATTTTAGTTTTTAGAGGAGATGGTGAATTAAGTATAATTTCAGAAGTTTAAATTTTAGTACATTTGGGGTTGTACTTTAATTATTTTAATTCATTATTTTCTCCTCGTCAGATTCATATTTGTGGTTATATGCCCTGCATGGCAAGTGCTGAGAAAACATTTGTAGAGCGTGTTGCCAAAGACGACTGTTGACTATATGGAGTACAGTGACTTTACTGTTCAAAATTTTCATGTGTTTATGAAAAAAAAATTCAGATACTAGTTAATTATATTTGCCTGTCAGAATTACTAGCTCTTTTTTTTTTTACTACTATACACAATTTATTAAATAACTCAAATGTATTCGATACAGTAGTACAGCAGTTTTATTGATATGCTGGCAAAGAAACAAACATGACCACTCTTTACCATCTGTTTATAATGCTATATAAAGAAGACCATGTTGGTTGCCTTGGAAACTAACATTTCCAAAACCACGAGTGTTTGCTTAAATTCTCCAACCTTTGAAAGTCTTGAGATTTCTTTTTCCTGAGAAGAATAGAAAGAAATACATATAAAATTTTCCAGTGATTTTCTAACAGTCCTCTGTAAAATTCATTTAGCATTTCAACAGATATATTTTGCTTCAGGGCTTCATAAATTAAAGTATGTGTAGTTTATAAACTGATAGTCTTCTGGCTTTTCCAAATGTTTAGAAGATGCTAATGCTGTCTTGTTGAGTACTTACCTTTTATCAGTAGTTTGACTTTAAAAAGAAAAAAATCCTGGGTATTATACTACAAAGTGTGTGTGTGGGGGGGGTTCATATATATGTGTAAAGATAATGGAAATATAAGCTGGTACTTGTGTGGTAAGAAAATTTTTTTAAAGTGGATAGAATTTAATTATGGAAGATAATCTTTTGTATCTCACTGAAAAAGCCAATATTAGCTATGTTAGCCAGTCAATGAGAAATTATAATGGAAAAGAGCTTAACTTTTGAGCCAATATATTCACAAGAATTATAGATATTGAAAAAATAAAATTGAGGGGGAAGGGCGGAAAAGCTTTGCCACTTAGTTGTGAAATTACTTGATGTAGGATCTGTTCATGTTCCCTGGGGTCAAAAACAAAGAAATAGATCCGTGCTTTTTAAAAAATTGAAACTAATATGAGTGGAGCCTCAGACCTTTTAATTCTGCTTATTCAAGATTATATTTGGATTTTCTGTGTATGTTTTCTTCAGAACAAACATTGTGCCAGCACGGAAAGGAAAAAGCATCTTCTTCCAGCCTTCATGTAGTTCTTGTTTAAAGGTTGCTCCCAGTATTTGCTACAGGGCAGGATGAGGTTGGAATGCCATCCCTTTATCGAGAGGGTCAGAAATGATCAAAATATCATGTAGTGAATAGGTTAAGACTAAATAAACTGCTGTATTCCCCTATTTCTTTAGGTGAATAGGTACAAAACCATTTCCCCCTCCTCTTTAGTTACTGATTGCTGTTAAATTATTTCCACTTTGTTTTCTGGATATTAAAATACGTGTACTCTTAAGATTCAGAATTTTTAGAATAATGATTTTAAAACAATTAAGAGTTATAAAACAATAATTAGAACAAAATTTTAAAACAATAATGAATTAGAATGGAGTAAATAACACATTGTCATAACTACAGAGATGTAATGGGGTCTTTGGATGACAGGATTTTTAGAATCAGTGATTGATCTCAGTATAATGACATTGGGGGGGAAGCAAACCATTTCATGTGCTTAGCTACAAATGCTAAACTAAGGTTCCTAGTTTGGGTTTTTTTGGGGGGGGTTGCATCTAGGATACTTTTTTTATTTGAATAGGATTACTATATTGAAACCTACGTGGAACTGTATTTTACAGAGTGAGCTCATAATAAGTATTTCTTGAATGAATAACTTCCTGATGCTAATTAGAATTTTTTATTAAAATTTTTTTTTTATTTTTTTATGTCAGCATCTATCTTGCCAGTTTTTGCTTGAAATTTTATTACTTTTAAAATGTAGGACACTTGGTGTGCAGTGAGCCAAGTGCTAGAGCTGGAGTCAGAAGACTATACTATAAAAACTGGCCTCTGATCACAGTAATCAATCATAAGACCTTACCTTTAGAAGTCTAAGAGACTATAGAGGACATGGAGTCCTGTGACCTAATTTTTCAGAAACGCAGAAAGGTTAAGTGATTTGACCAGAGTCTTTGAGTGTCTGTGGTGAGATTTGAACCCAAGCATTTCTAACTCCAAGTCCAGAGTCCTATCTACTTTACTCTGAGATATTAAGCACCTCCTTTGTGTTCTGCTCTAGATACAACAACCACCCAATGAGACAGGTTCAACCCTTAAGGAATTTACAGTTTATCCAGGAAGCAAAGGCATATGTACTTGGGTGTATACAAAATAGATTCAAGGTAAGTTGGAGGAAAAGGCACTGGGAGCTGGGAAATTGGAAAGGTTTAATGGAGAAGGTGGCATTTGACCTGAACCTTGAAGGAAACTAGGGGTTCTTTGAGGCAAGGGAAAGGAGGGAGGGAGTTTTAGGTATGAAAAATAGCCAATGCAAAGGCATGGAGATGGGATATAGAGAGCCCTATATAGGGAACAGAGAGATGTCCCATTAGGCTTGACTGCAGTGTGTGTTAATACTGAAAACAGGTTGTGAAAGGCTTTAAATGTGAGAACAAAGGAGTTTTTATATTCGATCCATGAAGTAATAGGATGCCACTGGAGTGACATGATCAGACCCATGCTTTAGGAAAATCATCGTGGCAGCTTCATGGAAGATGAATCAGATTGGGAAAAGACATGAAGCAAGGAAACCAATTAGGAAGCTATGGTAGTAGTTCAGGCAAGAGATGGTGAGGGCCTAAATTAGCGGCTGTGGGAGTGGAGAGAAGAGAAAAGATTCAGGACATGTTGAAGACATAGAAAATAGATAGGATTTGGCAACCGATTGGTTATATGGAGTGAGTGAAAATGAGGACTGGCAGATGATGCCAAGGATGTGAATTGGGGGAACTTGAAGGATGGTATTGCCTCCTACACTAATAAGAAATGTCAAAAGAGTGGTGAGTTTGGGGGAAAAGGAGAAGATGAGTTCTGTTTGAGTTGGACTTGCCTGTGGGACATTTAATTCAAAATGTCCAGTAGACAGTGATCAGGGACTAGAACCCAGGAGAGACTGGAAATATAGATCTGGGAGTCATCAGCATAGAGATGATAATAGAACCAATGAGAGCTGTTGAAATCACTCAATAGAGAGAGAAGGCCCTGAACAGTCTTAAGTATTAAGTTATCAGTTAAGGGATATGATGTGGATGATGATAACAGCAAAGAAAACTTAGGAGTGATCAAACCAGGAGGAAAACCAAGAGAGCAGTGCTATGAAAGCCTGAAGTGGGGAGACTGTCCAGGATAAGTGTGCTACAGAGAGATTAAAAAGGATAAATGTTGGGAAGAGACTGTCAGATTTTACAATTAAGAGAAAACTTTGGAGAGAGCAGTTTCAGTTGAATTAAAAGATTGGAAGCCAGACTGCAAATAGTTGAGAAATGAATGAAAGTAGGAGTAGAATCAAGAAGTGTAAAGAACTTTTTTGGAGAGTGTAGGGATTACAAAGGGAGAAGTAATAAAGGACAATAACTTGAAGAAGGGATCAAGGAATTTTTTTTGGTTTTATTTTTTAATTGAGGAGACTAAAACATGTTTGTAGGAAGCAAGCAGAAGATGGGAAAGGTTTAAGATTAGACAGAGGGAGATTACCGAGAGGATGAGATCAAGGGAACATAGAGAGATTGGAGTAAAAGTGGACGATGAAGCCAAGGGTTTATCATAGGTCAGGAAAGGAAGAAGAGTAAGGAATGGGCTCTATATACCCTTGTGTAAGTCATCTAACTTGGTTTCCTTGTCTGTAGAAAGAGGAGGTTGGATTTGATGAATTTTCAGGCATCCTTTGGCTGTAAATCTTTGATTCTATGTCCAGTAATTCAGCTGTCATTGTAGAATTTATTTTTTAAAAAATTAGATTTTTATTGAGAGTTTTTCTTTTGCCTAGATTTTCTTCTGAATCCTTCACTATCCCTTTCAGAAAGATGTCTCTTACGACAGGAATTTTTTTTAAGAGGAAAAGGTGAGTGGGGAATGAGCAAAACTTATCAATACATTGAAAAAATGTATTTTGTGCAGTGGTCTAAACTTGGCATCTCTACAAAAAAGTGGGGAAAGGTATTTTCTTCTATTTCTTCTTTGGAGCCAAGATTGTTCCTTAGAGTTTTGCAACATTCTTTTTAAAAATTATTTTATGGCCATTGTTCTTGCCATTTACATTATCACATTCTTTGTGTACATTGTTTCTCTGGCTCAGCTTTCGACACTTTGCATTAGTTCAAGTAAATCTTTCCATGCTTCTCTTTGTTCCTCATGTTCGTCTTTTCTTATAGCACAGTGATATTCTGTTGCATTCATGTACCATAATTTCTTTAGTTTTTCTACAGTTAATGGTGGGGGAGGGGAGACCTTTGTTTCCCGTTTTTTGTTGTCACAACAAGTGCTGCTATCATTTTCTGTTTGTTTTTCAGTCAAGGCTGCCTCTCCATGGCCCCATTTGAGGTTTTCTTGGCAAAGATACTTCAGTGGTTTATCATTTCCTTCTCCAACTTATTTTACAAATGAGGAATTTAGGCAAATAAGATTAAGTGACTTACAGGATCACACAGCTCGGAAGTAGTATCTGAGGCTCGATTTGAATTCATGAAGATGAGTCTTTCTAGTTCCAAGCCCAGCGCTCTATCGTTCCACCTAGCTGCTCCCCTATTTTGTATTTTAGTATAAATGAAACTTGTTTTTCTCCAGTACGTTCTTGGACTATACCTAACAATGAATCTCTGAGTCAAAATATATGGATATTTTAGCTGCTTTTATTTGCATAATTCCAAATTGCTTTCCAGTATGATTGTACTAATTCATAGCTCCACTGACTGTATTAGTGTTCCTGTCTTTGCCTCCAACACCGAATATTGCCATTTTTATATTCTGTGCTAATTGGTAGGGTATGAAGTAAAACTTTGGGGTTGGGGTTGGGGCTTAATTTGTATTTTTAACTATTAGTGACTTGGAACTTTTAAAAAATATGTTTGTTAATAGTTTGCCATTCATCATTTGAGACCTTTTTGTTACTTCTTTTGACCACTTCTCTCTTGCAGAATACTTTTTGATCTTAAGTGTTTGTTGTTTCTGTCTTTGATACCACACCCGTATCAGAGAAAATTTATACAAAGAATTTTTTTCCATTTCAGCCACTGTCCTTCATATCTTAGATGCATTAATTTTGCTTCTGCAAATGTATCGTGTAATTATATTTTATGTTTTGTAAATACTTTTATCCCTAGTTGGTTAAGAATTCATTTTCAGCCCTTAGCTGTGAAAGATATATATGACTAACTTCTCTTCTAATGTTTCTATAATATAGTCTTTAGTACTCAGATCACTTAGCAATTTGGTGTAAAATCTTAGTCTGAGCCTAATTTTTTGCCAGGCTGCTCTCCAGTTTTTGCACTTCTTAAAAAATAGGGATTCTTTTCCTATGTAAATTATATTTTCAGGTATAGTTAAGTTTTACTGTTTCTGATTTCCATTATCTAGCATGTTCCATTGGTCTGCTTTTCTATTTTTAAGCACTGCCAAATAGTTTTGATGATTGCTGCTTTCTGATATAGTTTAAGCTTTCTGATATGTCTGATATAGTTCTGCGTGCGCTATTTTTCCCCTTTTCTTCTTTTTTCTCACTATTTATTCAGACTTTTACTCTGTGCCATCCTAGTTTTCCTTTAACACCAGACAAACTGAGTGAAATTTAAACACTTTGAAATGTTTTAAATAAAACCAATCTGCTTCTGATATATCTTTACCACATTAATGGATGTGGGTGATTTAATTGCCCTGTACAAAGATGTACAGTTAGAATGACAAATTTTGGAAAAAGATAATAATAGTGATAGCAAACACCTATAACCACCTGTGAAACAGTTCACATAACATTTAAATGCAAATGAACAATGACATGCTATTGTCTCTTAATTCTTACTTTTTTCCCATTATTTTCCTTCATATTTTAGACTTTTTGTTCCTCCAAATCATTTTATCTATCTCTTTAAAGTTTCTGATTGGTAATTTGATTGATATAACATTAAATTTGTCATTTAACTTTGGTAGTATTGTCATTTTTATTACATTAGCACAACCCAGTCATGAGCACTGAATAACCTTCTGGCTATTTTAGTTGTTCTTTGTTGTTTTTAGGAGCTTTTTGTTGTATTGTGCTGATATATTGACTCCCAAATACTTCATGCATTTATAGTTTATTTTGAATGAGGTTTCCCTTTCTGTTAATGATTTCTAGATTTTTGTTGTTATTGTATAGAAATAATATTGAGTTTTGTGGGCATTGTAGAATTTTTGTAGAAGAGTTTGCTTTAATGAAAAATACATTTTCTGACAGACTTTGTGATTGCAATATTAATCAAAAGACTGTCTCCAGAGGTACGTAAATTCATTAGCTTAGAGTTAAATCATTTCTGTCATTCATGAAATTTTGTTTCCTAAAATAAGCAAAAGCTCACATGCACACATAGAATCAGAATTTCCCATAAAATCCAGCAAAACTCTTAAGAAATTCTTTTTGAATTTCAGAATATTTTTTCTTTCTTTTGGAAGCACACTTTGAAAGATTTGTATTAATGTATGGATAGATCCATTAATAGTCTATCTGATAAATGAGTGCTAGACCTCCCACTATGTTTAAATAAAGAACATTCAGGAAGAATGTAAAGAAAATAGCCATCTGCCTATTTAAGTACAACACTTGTAATTGCACATATGAGGGGAGCAAACCTGTTAGTTGTCCTAAAGTAATCACATGGAAATGCTGCCTTTTTTTTTTTTTTTTTGACACAGGCTGTCTGTTCTGCTTTTTGTTCACATTGTATTCTGAGGCCAGGTTGAAAGATGAATGACAAGGGAAAGATAGTAGGAATGGATAGGTGCTTGAACTTCTTTGTTCTGACTTATTTAGAACTTGAGTGCTGTGCAACAATTAAGAGTCATTTGACTGAAAGTAAGAATGATAAAATAGATGAACTCAAAGAATAGGTTATAAACAGATTCTTTCTCTTTCATACTTTAATTTTAAAATGTTTAGTACCTTAGAATTTCTGTCACTGATATTATGACAGTTCTGGCAGGATGATGCATTTCTACCTGGGCATGAATAGCAGAGGGAGAATCATCCTGAAAAATTAGTCCCAGGACCACTCTACCCCTTTTATTCTTCTTGTTTTAAGAGCCCACAGCCACTGTTTTCTCGTGCTTGTTCTTATATTGCCACTATTTCATGAATAAACTTTGGTTGTAGGGTGACACGTAATCTTAAATGGTCCTAACATAGCTTCACTGGAGCTTCGTAATAGGAATGATCACTTCCTCTCATTTGTTTGGAATGTTTATCTACATAAATGTTATTAGGCTTCTTAGCAGATGTCCTCAGAACTGTCCTTAAATTCTGAATTTTTGGTTCTGTGTTTGAGGTACAGAAGGTCAGTTATTGCTGTTTTGTCTTTGCTCTCATTAACTCAGTTTATTTTTTTTTTACATATGTATAGCAAAAAAAAAAATACTTTACCTTTATTGCTCAAGAAAAAGCATATACTTTTTTCTGTATTATCACTTCTCCTTTTGCTCTATTACAGACTTTATATATTTTGTATCATCTTCTGAAAAAAATCACCATTTAAAAAAATTTATTTGTTTGGAGGCAGCGTTGACTATAAAGCTTTAATGACATTCCTTGTTCAATTATTTAGTTGTTAAGTCATATAATCTTACCTTATGTAAGTAAGGTACTAAAATATTTTCACTTAGAATGGTCCCGATCTCACTCTAAATTAAAATGAGTGTCCCTTGGTTCAGGTAGTAGCACCATCTTTCTGTAACAGAGGTAAACTGACCATAGGAATAAATAGAGTTGTCTCAATATTACTGTCTTCAGTACAGGCTGTATTCACAGTTTTCTTGCAAATTTGTGCCTGTTTCCTGAATCCCAGCTGTATGCATAGCACACATACACACACACACAATAACTTTATATTATTGTTGTTGTTATTTTTTCTTTCAGAATTGAGCATTTAAGATAGTCCTCTCAAAAATAAATGGTCCGTGTTTAGAATTTGGGATCATTAGAGAGCAATTTGTTTCTATACTTTGTCTTCTATCAAGGCAGGGAAAGCTTTTTAGAAATTTAGTTTAGAAAATAATGAAATATTTAAAATCTGCATACTCAACAGTGATTTAAAAATGAAAAACATTTAGATCTTAAATCTAAGTGTTATATTTCTTGAACTTTAAGTATTGACTTCAGCAAATCCAGATTTTGAGAAGTATTTTAAAAATCTCTGTTACATGATAGTTTGCAATTTAAGTGACTTTAAAAGTGGTCAGTGCTGAATTAGTTTTGTTTTGTTTTTGTTTTTTACCTTGGACAGTGTAAAAAACCCTTCTTGTTCTTTAAAAGAAAGTCACTGGGCCGATATATTTTCCTTGGCCCTTTCTGCAATCTCTAGTGCCATTCCCACAATTTCCTGCTATTCTCAATATTACCTAAGTCCCAAAATGTGTGTCTATAGCAAATATTATTACTGAATAGGCACAAAGCAAAGCTTTACCTAAAAAAAAACAAGTAAGGGAAAGGTAATTATGTACCTATTGGAAAACCAACCTTCTGTTAGGCACAAAGCTTTTGCTAATTGCATAGCTGCTCTTGTCAGGGTTTTCTCGTTACTGATGAAATACAGGATATCATTTTTCAGCATACCCATCGACTTTTCTAGAGAAGAAAAAATCATGGATGAGAAACTGCATCTAAATGAGATGAAACCCAGTAATGGCAAGAGATATTTGCATCTGTTGTATGCTTTCTGTTTGTATTACAGATCTATTAAACCACCTTTTTCCTCAGTCCTTCCTCACTTTAAAATAAAATTATTACAGCATTGTTATAGGACAGAAAGCAGATATTAAAAGCAAAAGGGTAGTGGGAGGGAGTAGTGTTCAGATATGCATTACTATTTTTTTAAACATTAATGCAAAATATAGAATATATTTTAAGTGTGTCATTTGGCAAAACAAAAAACAAAAAGAAACCCAAAACCAAACCCTCCACTGACTATTTCTGTATAGGGAACAAAATTCTTTAGCAATCCACAAGTGAAGAGATTAAGGTTTGAGGTGTCTTTTAGGGAAAAGATGAGCGAAAAAATGTCCATTTCCTTCCCTGGAAGGTATAATCTTGTATACCATTTTGGTGAAACAGATGCCACAGGCCACTAAAAGGCACAAAATCTTAAGTGATGAGATATATCTTTGTATTTCCCAATTTAAAATTGAGACTTCATAGGCAATAGAGTAGACACTGGCAGCCACTGCTGTCTGGCTTTTTTTCAGTTGTGGTTTTATAACCAGGACAGCATTTTTACTGTAGTGTAGTTATTTCTTAGTTATTTCTCCTATTGAACACCTATGTGAATGGGGGTCATTCAAGGCTTCTCTCTGGCCTAGCCCTACTTTTCCTCTCATGAGTAGAAGGAAATAAATTTTCTGGTTCTAAAGAAGTGGGAAATCTTTTATCTTCCCAGTCACAGGGCCTCAAAACCTTGGAGCTGTTTTTGAGTCTTCTCTTTTCTTCACCTCCCACCTCCATTCAGTTTCTATGTCCTATTAACTCCACATTTGAATGAGATATCACTTACATACCATCCCCTCTTTCTGCTCTCACAACAGCCACACTAATTCTGACTTTATCATCTCATTGTAGTAATAGCCTCCTGGTCTTCTTGTCTTTAGTTGCTCTAATCTCAAGTAAATTTCTTAGTACACCATTCTGATCACATCATGCCAGTCTTCCAATCTTTCCAATGATTCCCTTTTACTTCCAAATAAAGGATAAATTCCTTAATTTGACCTTGAAGTCCCTTTCCAGTATGACTGCTTGTACAGCCTCACCTTACCTTTTTCATATACTCTACATTCAGCTTGCCTCTACTACTATAGGTGTTGTTATCCTGTTCTCTTCTGTTTCTGTGCCTTGGCTTCTGCCATTTCCATATGCCTAGAATTGTCTCCCCATCTCAACTTTTAGGCCCAAGTCTGTAATTACCTTCCCCATGAACCTTTTTCTGAGTGACCCAACTGAATATGATCTTTTTAGAAGCTCGTTGGAAGGGATGTTAGAGGCCATCCAGTTGAAAGCCCTTTATTTTACAGATGAGAAACTGAGAGCCAGAAGTGAAGAGAATGGCCCTTTGTCACATAGTAATCCATAGTTGGGGAGTTTACTTTTAAGCAGTCCAGGTAACACTATGGAGGAAGCAATTCACAGCATCTTTAAATAATAGTTTGTCTCACGCAGTCTCTGTGTTTATGGTGGCAACATTGCTAGCACCATTTCTTTCTCACTCAGCTATGTCTGCACCACGTTGAACTCTTAGGCAGGCTGTTTCCAATTTCATTTTTGTATCATCAGCACCTGCACAGCAACTAACAAGTTACCCTACGCAGAGTTCTCATTTTGAGCAACTGACACTTCACAAGTGCTTTATTGAAACTATTTCTATTTTATTGCTCTTACCTCCTGCTTTTAAGTATGGCACTTTAACACCCCTGAACCTTAGAGTCTACTTCTTCTCTTTTAATTCAAAAGCTATGTGTGGTGACTTGCACTTTGTCCTGTGAATTGCCCTAGTGTTGGTCCATGGGTGGCATTTTCCTCTAAGAGTTCGGTTGGAAATTCTACACTCCAGAATATTCAGTGAGTCAGTCAATAAGCATTTATGAAGTGCCTAGTATTTGCTAGACACTATGCTGGGGATGCAAATAAAAAAGGAAGACAGGCCCTGACCTCAGGGATCTTATGTGGGAACACCTCACATAGAGGGCAAAAAGAAGGCTAAAAAGGAGGATAGAGAAGAAAAAGGCTAGAGAAGGTAGAAAAGTCAGAGAAAACCCAAATTGGAGCAGCTGAGTGAGAAAAGAGATGGTCTCAGCTAAGCTCCCTCCTTCAATGGAGGTTTGGGAATTCATAGCTCTACCCTCCAGCAGAGAGATAGAGGCTGGTGATGAGGTGAAGTCTCAAAGCCAATAGATCTTTTTGCAGGATGATGAGATTTTTCCCCAAAATAAACTTCCTAGGGCATGGTGTAAAAGTCAGAGATGTCCCAAGGAAGTGCAACCAGGTGAGAAATGAGGAAATGTTCTGAGCCCAGCTTCCTCCTTAAATTCAGTATTCAGTAAGTACAATACTATGAAATAGTAGGAAAATTAAACTTTTTCATAGCAGATTATGTTTTCTGATTTTCATTTCCAAGTGATGTTTTAGAGACCTTTACTACCACTATGACAGTAGTCTTTCGCTTTTACCCCACTCATTTGTTTATCATTTATCCATTTTTATTGTCTACTCCATATTTAAGTTTCTGAGAGCAGATAGGTGCAAACACAGGAATGTGGTAAGCTTATATTTCATATTAAGAAAATTCTGTACAAGGAAAATCAGTTGCATTAATTTTTAAATTTCTCCCAAAGTTCTTTTTTTCGGGGAGGGGAGGTTATATAATCCAAGTAGGTAATATATTTTGTCTTTATAAAGATTTTCCTTATGTCATGGTTAGTAAAAACTTCATTCCCTATCCTATTTTGAGAGATAGAGCCTTTCATTTTCCTCCAGTTTTTTAATAGTATGGCTTTTTATATTTAGTTTTTTCATCCTTTGATAATTTATTACAGCATATCATGTAAGATACTGGTCTAACCCTGCTTTCCATCAGACTGCTTTCCAGTTTTCACTCCCAAAAGTAATCATTACTGCGGCCTGTCTTTTTCAGAAGGTTAAAATTCCTATATTGAGATATCATACTGTAGTTCACACCAGAATTTTGAGTACAGTTTTTCAATAACTGTGGCGTATGGAGAACAGTTTTATTTTCCCAAACCAAGTACATTTTAATTAACAAATTTGTGTTAAACTACAAGTAGATTCCTAATTGTTATTTTAAACACACTTTCCCGACTTAATTTCCTCATTTTTTTGCTTTTCCTTCCCCCTCCCCCATGAGGCTTTATATAGTTCTTAGTAAAACATTTCTTTCTTTTTTCTCTCTGATTTATTAATTTTACCAGCTCCCATCTGCTATTATATTTTTCATGTTTAACTTTGACCTTAATAATCAGCTACATACATGTGAAAGGCATTATTTTGAACAACACCCTATTTTTTGTCTATCACAACTTGTTACTGAGGCAAATTTTCTAAATTCTGCACAGTTGAACAACCATCATTAGCTAATAGGACTGATACTCTGAGTACTAAGTATTCATTACTTGTACTGAGGTTTGGTGTGGGTTTTGTTTTTGTTTTTTTTGATAGAATATGGCTGTTTACCAGTTGAATAAAATTACAGGAGATTAATTTCAAAACATTTTTCTTATATTTGACAATGGATTCCATTGAATTTGGGGCTACAAGTTGAAAAAAAAAAGCACAGAGCATTAAGGGAACACTCATTCATGTTTGCTTGATTTATTTTCTGCAACAGACGAACTGTGGTAGTAGGAGGTGTAATTCACAGTACATTAGCTATTAGCCAGTGTCACTGTCTGAATTCTAGTGAGAGTCTCTTATGTCTGTATAGTGTAATGATGTACATGTTTCAGAATTCAATTTTTCTACCTCTATGCTCCAAAACTACGTTGAACATTTTAAATAATGTGATCAAAGAAGTTATATATAAAATCTGGATGATTATATTAAGTGGTCTTTTTTAAAAATCCCTTAGTATTTTTATAATGCTCAGATTCATGAAGCATACCATTTTCTTACTGTTTCCTTAATTCTAAGGTGTCCAGTCTTTAGTTTGCCATAAACCTGACCAGTCTATTATTCCTTTAATTTTAATTATCTATCTTGATCTCACTTTGGTATTCTCTGTAGCCTGCTGTTGGTTAATGCTATTTAGGTTTTTAAATAAGTCCTTAGTGTGATTTTTTTCCCAGTGCTTCTCTCACCTCTCATCCTCACCCTGCTTTCTTTTTTTTTTTCTTCTTTTTCTTTTTTTATAGACACCTGTCTTCTGCCACAAATCCATCAAATCTAATTGCAACTTCTGGAAGGCTTTTCTGTAGCAGTTAACTTGGTCAGGCTATCTCTTGAGAATTTCATTCAGGTACTATGTGAATGTGGCCCAGAAGCCATGTCAGATGGCCCGCTCTAATTTCTAGATTTTAAAGGCTGGTCACCTCAGGCCTTAAATTTGTTTCAAGTATAGAGTGGTTTGAACTCAGCATATATCAGTAAAAATGCAATTTTCAATGGAAATTGACTTCTGGAACTGTTGCTAATTTTGTATAAAATTCTACAAAATTCAAACTTTTTATAGTCTGCTTCAAGTTATATAATGGTTTACTGTTGCATATGTTTTGACTTTTTACATAGGATTTTGACTGTTGGTTTATTTTTTTATTTCATATTTCATTTTTCCCTAATTACATGTAAAACCAATTTTCAACATGCATTTTTAAAATTGAGTTCCAACTTCTCTCCCATTGAGAAGGCAAGCAATTTGATATAGGTTGTACATGTGTATTCATGCAAAACATATTTCCATGTTAGTCATGTTGTAAAAGAAAACATAGACCAAAATAAAAACCCAAGAAAAATAAAGAAAGTTTAAAAAGAATGCTTTGATATGTATTCAGAACCCACCAGTTCTTTCTCTGAGGATGGATAGCATTTTTCATGGTAAGTCCTTCAGAGTGTCTTGGATTATTATATTGCTAAGAATTGCTAAGTCATTCACAGTTGTTCATCTTACAGTATTGCTGTTATTGCGTACAGCATTCTCCTGGTTCTACTCATTTTACTTTGCATCAATTTGTGTTAAGTCTGTCCAGGTTTTTCTGGGAGCATCTAACTCATCATTTCTTATATTACAGTAGTATTCCATCACAATCAAATACCACAAATTATTCATCCATTCCTCAATTGATGTACATTCCCTTAATTTCCAGTTCTTTGCCACTAGAAAAGAACTGTTGTAAATATTTGGGCATAGTTCCAAATTGCTCTACCTAAAGATTAAATCAGTTCACAATTCCACCATCAGTGCATTAGCGACTCAATTTTCCCACATCTCCAATATTTGTCATTCTCTTGTTCAGTCCTATTAGCCAGTCTGATAGGTGTGAGTTAGTACCTCAGTATTATTTTAATTTGCATTTCTCCAATCAACGGTGATTTAAAGCATTATTTCCATGTGGCTATAGTTAACTGATTATTTTATCTAAAAACTGATTGCTCATATTTTTTGACTGTCATTGGAGAATGGCTCTTATTTTTTATAAATTTGACTCATTTCTCTATATATTTAAGAGATGAGACCTTTATCAGAGAAACTTGCTTCAAAAATTTTTCACAGTTATGATTGCTAATTGTATCTCCCTCCATCCTTTTTCCTCCTTCTTTATTCTATTCTTTCTCTGCTTTCACCCTGTCCCTCCCCAAAAGTGTTCTGCTTCTGACCAACCCCTTTCCCAGTTTGCCTTGCTTTCTATCAGCACATTTCCTCTTCTCTTATCCCCTTCCCCTCCTACTTTCCTTTGGGTAAGCATGATTTCTATATCCAATTTAGTGTGAATGTTATTTCCTCTTTGAGCCAGTTCCAATGAGAGTAAGGTTCAAGCATTCCTCACCACCTTCCCCATCTTCCCCTCCGCTGTAATAGTTCTTTCTTGCCTCTTTTATGTGAGATAAATTGCCCCAATCTACCTCTCCCTTTGTCTTTCTCTCAGTGCATTTCTCTTTCTGGCTGCTTGAAATATTTTCTCTTTAACCTGGGAGCTCTGGAATTTGACTATATATACCTGGCAGTTTTCATTATGGGATCTCTTTCAGGAGGTGATAGGTGAATTCTTTCCATTTCTATTGTACCCTCTGGTTCCAGAATATCAGGGCACTTTTCCTTTGTAATTTCTTGAAAAAAGTTGTCTAGATCCTTTTTTTGATCATGGCTTTCAGGAAATCCAATGATTTTTAAATTATCTCTCCTGAATCTGTTTTTTAGGTCAGTTGTTTTTCTAATAAAATATTTCACATTGTCTTCTATTTTTTCATTCTTTTGTTTTTTTTATTTCTTGATGTCTCACAGAGTCATTAGCTTTTACTTTCTCAATTCTAATTTTAAAGCATTATTTTCTTCAGTGAGATTTTTACCTGCTTTTCCATTTGGCCAATTCTGCTGTTCAAGACATTCATCTCTTCATTGGACTTTTGTTCTTCTTTTCCTGTCTAGCCTATTCTGTTTTTAAGGTGTTATTTTCTTCAGTATTTTTTGTGTGTACCTCCTTTACCAAGCTGTTGATTCTTTTTTCATGATTTTCTTGTACCACTCTCATTTCTCTTTCCATGTTTTCCTCTACTTCTCTTACTTGATTTTTAAAATCCTTTTTGAGCTCTCCCATGACCTGATACTAATTAATATTTTTCTTAAATTTTTGGATGTAGGAATTTTTGAGTTTGCCTTTTTCTTCTGAGTGTGTGTTTTGATTGTCTTTGTCACCCTAGTAAATTTGCATGGTCAGAATTTTTTTCTGTTGTTTTCTCATTCCTTCATCCTATTTCTTGGCTTTTAACTCAGTTAAAGTGTGCCTCTGCTTGCAGGGTGGAGGGTACAGTGTCCCAAGCTTCAGAGATTTTGTGCAGCTGTTTTCAGAAATACTTCTAGGGACCTGAAGGTTTTCAATTTTTCCAAGGTGGTATGATGTAAGGAGTCTTGTGTTTACTACTCTCCTGGTATGTACTTTGAAACACTCTTTTCTACCCTGGAACCGTGATGAGGGTTCCTTCTCCACTGCAGGCACAAGCACTAATGCGCTAGTGCTCTTCCTCCCCCTGCCACCCTGGACTGTAACCTGGATCTGAGTAAGGACAAAGCAACAGAGATCTGCCCCCAGTGCCAGCAAAGAGACCCTTGTAATCTCCTTGTGATCAGTTGTTTGACCCCCTGCTGTCTGTGAGCTGAGAGCTCCAGAAGCAGCCACTGTAGCTGCTGATGAATTCACTCCCTTGTTCCTGGTTTGTTGGGGCCTGCCTGGTCTACGCTAGTGAGACTTGAACTGGATTTTGCTCCATTCTCACCCTGCTGCAATGGACCCTTCCTACCAAACATTTGGGTTGTATTGGGCTGGAAAGTTGTTTCACCCTGTCCTTTTGGGGATTCTGCCACTCCAGGAATTGTTTTAGGGCATTATTTAAAGATCATTGGTGGCTTTGGGGCAGAGCTCAGGAAAGTCCCTACCTTCTCTCTGCCTTTTTGCCTCTGCCCCCTTTGATTTATTTTGTATAACGAAGTATACAAAATGGTAGTATGACTGCATTGTTAAATATATTTTTAAAATATCAGTTCTTCTCTGGCACATCTTAAACCTTGGTCTTGCATCTAAGTCTTGAAGCAGTTAATGGTTTTGTATACATGTACTGATGAAAAAGATTTTAAGGAGATACTTAAAAACACAGTTATAATATGAAATCTAGCCTTTTAAAAATTCTATTTTACCTTCCTAGAAAAAATAGCTTACACTTCTCAACAGCAATAAATTTGTTAGCATGTAGAGGTAGATTTCTCTTTAAAACATGATAAATACATCACATCTCTTCCTATTTTATTTTATTTTTTCATTTCTGTTAGCTTGTTGTTGAGTCACTTCAGTCATGTTTGACTCTTTGTGACCCCATTTGGGGTTTTCTTGACAAGAATACTAGAGTGGCTTGCTATTCCTTTCTCTCGATCATTTTACAGATGAAACTGAGGCAAACAGGGTTAAATGACTTGTCTAGGGTGACACAGCTAGTAGCTGGATGTGGCTGAATTTGAACTCAGGAAGATGAGTTTTCCTGACTCCAGGCCCAGCATTCTATCCACTGTGCCACCTACCTGCCCTTTCTTAGCTTAATAGACCATATAAACATAAATATTATATGCTTGCTTACTGGATGGGTTAACCAATATGTAGTATGTTTTTGCCAGAAAAGAGCACTGGACTTAAGAGTCAAATGGACCTGGGTTTTTAGTTGGATATGGTGTTTCCTTCTCCCATTCCTTTTAGTATATCATGGAGAGGTCTTCACACACACACACACACACATTGGTGACCTTCACTAATCCCAGTCCCTTACCTGTCTTTGGGATTTGTTGTGGGTTTGTTGCTCTTAGAGTTGTCTGTCTCTTCAATAAGGGAGCTAGGGTCCCAGTGCTTTAGTTACAACTCCACTTCAGATTAACAAGGAACAGTTCTATTTTTGGATTAATTCTAAGGGAGTGGGAAGAAGGGGGGGGGGGGAATTAAAAAGATATCTATAGTACAAACATGAATTAGATATGGAACAGGAAGTTTTATTCCCAAACAGAAAAGGAACTACTAAGTAGTAAAAAAAAAAAAAAAAGATTATTACAGCGAGAAGCTAGTATTTAGTAAGCTGATTTGGTAAGCATGTGAATAGTGCTACCCACAAATTATTTTACATTTCACCTCTGTGGATCAATCATCAATGCCAAGTGGCCTCTTTCTTCCCTGTATTCTGTTTTCCTTCTCAATCACTCTGAGGTTATCGTTGTTTCTACCACAGCTGCTCCAGTAGCCAATACACTGATGCTAGCAAAGGGAAGACTACAATTGCTTTTTGAGATCTCAAAGCCCCATCCAGATCACGGGCAAGTCACTTAAATTCCCACAGTATAACACCTTACTTCTCTCATAGAGGACATTCAGTCATCTACTCACTCTCAGAGCTGTCTCTGCAGTCTGTCCACATATTGGAAAGTTTAGGTTACCAAAGAATGATTACCACTGAAAAGTTATACTCTTACTCCAAGGAGTAATTCTATTGTGGAAGAATGCACTGCCCCTACTGACCACTTTAGCTCCTGAGCTGCCACTGATGAACTTTTATTTGTACAAACCCAGACACTCAAAGGATGATACCTTTGATGAAAGCTGACCATTTATTTAACAATAACACAAAAGAAACAGTAAAACAATAGAAGTATTCATATATTAAAGTAAACGTGGGCATAATAAATACATCTCAATCCACACAAACCTGAGTAATCTCCTTCCAAGGCACTAAGGATCTGTAGATTACGCATACCCTTGCAGAAACCTGCCAAGGAGTCATACGAGTGAGAAAAACCTGTGTTCAGAGTGACTTATAGTTCCAGAACTATAAACTTTGGTGTTGTCTTTCTGTCTTGGTAACTGTCTATAAAAATTCCTTGATGAAACTAACTTCTGTGATGAACAGATGCTTCCACACTAAGCTGACTTGATTCATGCTATGATGGAATAACACCTCACTGTGCGCTACATCTCAGCAAACCAATCTCCTGGGTGACCTCTGATTCCCTACTTCAAGCTGTTCCTCTGCTCAGAACTTACTACTTAACAGCAAAGTAGTATCTATCACTCCAGCTTTGAGCTTAATTGATGTAGTTCTGAAACATTTCCTTTCTCATCGCTCTTATCTTTCTAGGTTTATACTCTAGACCCTCCTCTGAATGACCCAGCTTAGCTTATTATTTAGTAACAGTTCTCATCGTATCTGTCTATCATCAGATAAATTGTATTTGTCCTATATTCTTAAAACATTTTTTGGTGCCCATCTATTTCCAACATACTCTAACTTGTCACATTGTAATTGAGCAACAGCTGTGTCAAAATTCTTGAGTCAGAGTAATAGTTCCTCTTAGGACTCTGAGCAGACTTATGTCCTAGACAGATGAACTAAGCTTATTTAACTCAGCAGCAAAGTGCTACATGTGAAAGGATAGTACTTTAAAGAGATAGTACTTCACATGTCCAATTCAGTGAATGAAAAAAGATCTCTTAGATTAACATTAATCAAATCTCATTTTAGTGATTGTTATCAAAATGTCCAATTCTAGGTTAAAGGCTATCTATAGTAATATAGGAGAAACTAAAATTGTTTGACTCATATGACTATAATAAATTTCATTCAATTAAATCCAATGTAAATTGATTAGTTTCTTTATGTCTTTTCCCATTTAGCAGTCATTTTAATCAAAATATCCTTTGGGGGGCAATATTTGTATAAGAACTGTTTAAAATATATTATTAGATATTCTTATTAAGAAAACATGGTTTTTAAAATGTACTTGGGTTTTTTTTCCTTGTAATTATAAAGCCTATTCTCTGAAGGAACTGGAGGACTCTTTGATGTCAGGTTTATGACTTCAAAGTACTTGCTGTCTTGTGCCACAGTCATTGTAATTTGTGAGAGGTATTAGAATCTCAGAGAAGTTAAATGTTAAAGTAGTGGGCAGGGAGCAAGTTAGTTATTGGGAAAGGAAGTAATAAAATGAAGAGTTTTCCATAGGTTAATGTAAAGAACATTAGATTGACAACCTGAATTTGAATCCTTGCTCCATCATTTATTACCTTTGTGACCCTAGGCAAATTGCTTAGCCTCTCTGGGCCTGTTTCCTTTCTGTGGATTGGGAGAACTTAACTAGATGACCTCTGAGATTCATCTCAATGCTAAATCTTCATAACTGCTCTATAAACCCAAGAACAAACTAGTCAGCGAAGAACTCCCTGTATAACCAGAAATATAGGGAAAACTAGAAAGTAGCTTGGCACAAAATAAATATGTACCATCACCTTGCCTATATACCACAATAAGCTCCAGTGGATATGCAACACAAATAAAATAGATCACTTCATAAAAAGGGTTGGAAGAAAATGATGTAGTACCATCACCATTATGGCACAGGGAGAATTCTTAATAATGTAGGAGACAGAAGAATTGATAAAAGATAAAATAGGTACCTTTCATGATATGAAATTTAAAAACTTTTGTAAGAAAAAATAGCACGACTCAATTAGAGAAGTAGCTGATGATTGGGAATAAAGGAACTTTGCATCAAATATCTCCTCTGATAAAGATCTTATATCTAAGACATAAGGGAATTAACGTATGTATGAAATCAAGAACCATTCTCTAATGTTTAAGCAGTCAAAAGATATGAACAGTTCTCCAAAAAAAAAAATGGCAAACCATTAACTTATATGAAATTTCTCCCAAAATCACTAATAAGTGAAACGTAAATCAAAATAATTGCGAAGTTTCATATTGCATCCAACAAATTGGCAAAGATAAAAATAGTCAATGCTGTAGGGGCTCAGGGATAGCAATACAATATTAGTAGGGCTGTGAAGTGACTCAGTCACTTTCAAAAAAGAATTTTGAATTATGCTCAAAGAGTGACTAAAATTGCTATACTGTTTGAACCAGCGATTCCATTGATGAGTCTATTCCCTGAGGAGTCAGAGGCAGAAGGAAAGGTCCCATGGTGGCAAAGAATTAGAAACAGAATGGGAATGGCTAAGCTAATAGTGATACATGAAAGTAACAAATATTATACCATAAGAAATAATGAATATCAAGAAGTCAGAGAAAAATAAGAAAACATATTAATTGAAAAAAAAAACAGTGAAGTCAGCTGAATCAGGAAAACAACTTACATAAAAGCTACAGTAATATAAGTAGAAAGAACACAAATATAAAACTAAACACCATGTAATGATAATGACTCAAATTGGTCCTGGTAAAGAGATGAAAAAGTGCAGCTCTCTCCCTAATTTGGAGAAATGACTGGCTATATGTGTGGAATGTTGGATATGTTGTCCAATGTATTTAACGTTTTGGTTGCTTTTACTGAATTAAAAAAAATCTTCATTAAAAGGAAAGATCTGCTGGATAGGAGAAAAGGAAAGAGTACATTAGAAAGGAATATAATGAAGAATGAAAGGATACCAATAAAACATTTTTTTTTTAAACAAGAAATAAAAGTTTCTGGCCATAATGACCCTTAGGAAAGCCACTTTATAACCACACCACCCCTCCTATTGTTTCTGGGTTCACACATAGACTAGTTGCCATAAACTATTTTCTAAATCAGTCACAACTGATGTTTGCCTGTCCTCCTCTCTTTTCTCCTCATTTGATGAATTATCAATAAACTCAAAAAAGAGGATATTTGTAATATATACTAACTTTAAAAAGGCTTCTGGAAACTATTGTAAAAAGAAGTGAAATAGATTTTCATGTAAAAAAAGTGAATTTACTACTCTAGGGGCAGATTAACAGCTTGAATAAATTAAGTAACTGTTTCCAAAACAGTATATCCTTAAATTCAGTTCATTAGCACCGTTTTCAAAAGTAGTCATGATGAGATAAACCGATAACACCTACAGCTCAAAAATTAGCTCACTGCTAAAAAAGGAAAAGAAATTTTTCTCCAAATACCAAAAAGCTACAGGTTTTCAAGTATCTTCAGAATTTGCTGGACAAAATTTTTCCAAGGCTGAGTAGACATGAAGAAATAGCATCTTACCATATTTAAGTATTTTATAATCTAGAAAACATAAAACCAGGGCATAATCTATGCTATGATATGTTATGATATTATCATACAGACAAAAATACGAACTAGTAGCTTCCAATCCTTATCATCAATGTTTCCTGAAATTATTTTCCTTTGAGCTGATATTAAGAAATTAGGACAAAAGAGTCATTAAAACACTACTCCAACTGAAAATGTACTGTTGGATGCCTAACATGTATGAGTTTTAAAGGAAACAGGTCATGTAGCTGTATGAAAGTAACTTTCAAAGGCCTACAAAATATTTTTAAATGATCTGCAATCAGAGCTACTTATTTAACAACTGAGGTCTGCATGTGCACAAGCACACGCACACACATACACACTGCCAAAAATCTTAGTGCGACTTTAAGCTTTAAAAACTTTAGAAATATAAGTGCTTCAGATTTACACAAAGCATCATTTGAAAGTTTGTTTAAATTTCTTCTGTATTTTCTTAATTTTGTAAATTTTTAATAATAAATTTTTTATTTTTACCAGACAGGATACCCTATTTACATTGTATATGCACCAATTTCTCAGACATGTAGATTGATAGAGGAAGTCTTCTTGCTTAACCAGATTGGTCACTCCATTAGACTCTTTATTGTACTGTCACATCAAAATTGTCATGGCTGCATAAAACCTAATTCTTTGGATGATTTTAAAGCTAGGATTACAAATGCAGTCCTTTCAGTCACTGAGTAGCAGTGATGAAAGTTTTTACAAAGTTGAAAAATCAACTAGAGTGATCTGTTTGCACAAGACAGTGGTTATGTTGAATTTTTGTAAGAAACATCAATATTGAAGATTTAAATAATTAACCTTTCAGATGTTTTTTGGTAAGTTTGCAACATTATGTGTGTGTGCTTGTATACATTTTAAATTAACTGTGGTGGAATGTTTGTTTTGAATTTGCCAGAAAAAGCAATTAGTAGGCAAAACAAGTATTCTATCTTATACAACATCAACATTTTTAAAAATTGTGTATTTACTTTTTATAACTTGATTTTTCTATCTTTTCTTTCCTCTTTTCTCCAAAATCAGTGCTCTTACACATGAAATCTAGATGCACCTACAAAAATAGCATGTGCTTCATAATTCTGTCATTCTTCCAAATTCTGTAAATACAACCTTGTTCACAACCATTTCTGTACCACCATACTTCTTCACTGTTATTCTCTTCTTTCTGCTTTGTCTCAGAATCCCTATAAATGCTTTACTTCTTGACTCTTCTTATGTACCCAATACCAAATCCTCTATCCTGCACATCTAATATCTTTCCTTCCAAACATAGGATCATAGGATTTGGAGCTGGAAAGAACCTTAAAGAGAATTCAGTTTAACTTCATTTTCACAGATGAGGAAGTGGATGACCAGTGAATTCCCAAATATGTTGCTTTTTGCCACATTACCTTGCTGCCTCCTCCTCCTATGTTTTAGGCTCCTACCTGTCCTATAAATTCCAACTCAAATGTTGCCTCCTTCTTCCTTCACCACCCAAAAGACCTTCTCCTTTAGGCCTCATATAGTGAGTGCTTTGTTTGAAGCTCTTTGATGCAACTTTTGAGTGATATAGTATATTAGAGATTGTTGTGGCTCCTATTCTTCTATCACTCAGCAAGTATTTATTAAGGGCTGACTGTCATTGATAAAGAAACAGTCCCTGACCTCCAGGAGCCTCTATTATGTGACAGACAGGGAGGGAGGAACAACATGTTTATGTAAGTGTATACAAAATAAATACGTAAACACAAGGCAGTTTGGGGAAGATCTGGAAAGGCTTCATGCAGAAAGTGGTTCTTGTGCTGAGCTTTTAAGGAAGACGTAGGGAGCTTAGAGTGCAAAGGCAAGAAGGCCAGAGAGGGAGTATGAGGAACAGTAAGGTGACTAGGATGGTGGACTGGAGAGTTTAAGGAGGGTTATATTGTGTAAGGAAACTAGAAAGCTGGAAAGGACTAGGTTTTAAAGAGCTTTAAATGCCAGTTCACTCATTAGAGTGAATCCTGGTATTTCCTTAGATTTAAACGTATCTCTTAGTTCTCAGACATGTTTGACCTATTCTGCAAAAGTCCTGGGGGCTTTGTGACCTTCATCAATTTTTAACCAAAAATTAGAAAAAAATTGTTTAGTTGTCATTTCACTCATGTCTGACTCTTTGGGGCGGGGGGGGGGGGGGCGGCTTCTTAGCAGAGGTGCTGGAGTGGTTTGCCATTTCCTTCTCTAGCTCATTTTACAGATAACTAAACTGAGGCAGAGATAAGTGACTAGCTCAGGGTCACACAGCTAGTAAGTGTCTGAGGCCAGATCTGAGCTCAGGAAGATGAGTCTTCTCAATTCCCAGCCCCAGTGCTCTATCCACTGTACCACCTGGCCTATACTAAAAGTAATTAGGAGCAACTGAAATTTATTGAGTAGGAGGGGGTGACATGGCCAGATTCACATTTCATAAAAATCACTTTGGCCACTATGTGGAAGATGGATTAGAGTGCTGGGAGATTTGAGACAGGAATACAAATTAGGAAGAAGGCTGTTGAAATAGTTCAGGAAAGAATGGTAATAACTTTATGAGGGGAAAGAAGACCAAATCATTTTGATGACTCCTACTTCATAATATATTTTGTGTTCTAGAGGTACTAGTCACTTTTCAGTCCCAAGCAGTTGGCTCAGTTCCTGGCACATACTAGGCACTTGATAAATTTTCATTTCCTTCCTTCTTCCCTGTTATAATAACCTGGAATAGAGATTTTAGAAACAAGAACTTCTTTTTAGCATTATTATGGAAGAAAAAATAACTCCCAAATAAAAACATGGTGGCATAGAGTTAAATTCAGAGTGTTCAAACATCCATGTCAGCTCTCAGAAAAGGCCCTCTTATCTTTTGCAAAATAATGGCAGTATTCCCTGCCAACTCATATGAGCAAGATTGAACTGAAGAAGGTATTGTATAAGAACATAGAACTATGGGAATTTGGAACAAATTTACATACAATTAGTTCATATTTTTAGTAGCTTTTATTCTTTTTTTCACCTAAGAACCTAAAATTTTTAAGTAAATATTAACTAGATTTTTAAAAATTTATATGCAAAATCATACCCTTAAAGACACCTAATAATTTGGTTTTTAAAGTGTGTATTGACTTTCCACAAAATAACAGTAATGCTTTATTTTGATCTCCTCTCTGATTTGTTTTCTTCTATTTTAAAATTCAGTTGTAGTTACTGCCTTTCTTATCTGCTTCTGCTCTGCTTGTTCTCATTTTGCTTTCTTTGCTCCACATCACTTTATATACATCTTCCCATACTTTTTTGTAGTCCTCATGTATTTCTTTATCACATTTATTATTTGTATGCTGTAATTTGTTCACCTACTCCCCAACTGTTAGACGTATGGGTTGTTTTTAACTTTTCTAAAGCTTTTATAAATAAAAGTACTATGACTTTCCTATACAGGTAAGTCTTTTTTTTTTTTTTTGATAATACCCTTAGCATAAAGCCCTATTAATGGGATCACTGTTTCAAAAAGGTGTGAACAATGTTGTCATTTACTGTACAGAGCCAGCTCGTTCCCTAGGAGCTTTTTAAGAACCTCAGCTTAAATGGAGAGGTCTTCTAACTGACCAAGGATCCCTTTTTAGTTAAAGAAGATGAAACAGATTTTATTTAGAAAACTCTGTATTGCAGGAGGGGCCATACATCTAACCATATTAATACTAACAAAGCAAAATACCTCTTTGGCATTTTTGTCAGGATCTTGACAGTCCTGTGTTTGACCCATTTATATATTGGACCGATTCTTTTATTTTGAAATTGCCTTAACTTAAATTGGTCCCTTCCTCAAAACATACCTATCAGAATATTAATATTCAATAAGTTTAGGGCATAGTGATTGAGAAATAACAATTTATTTCATTCTTGTTGCTTACTTCACTACATTTACGACTTCAATATAAAAATGTATGTGTATCATTTTGCGTATTAACCATTCTGTTTAATTTTTCCTTATGCTGTGAGATTATATAAAATATCTATATGCCTACTGTGAGCATGGCACCATTCCTCAGTACTAAAAAGTTATTTTAGATAACATAAAATACTGTCCTTAGTTTTAAAAGATGACACTGTTCATTTCTTACAGAATTACCATTTGCAACAGTCACCTCAAAATATTCCTGCCGACTGCATTGGAAATCCTGGAAATTCATCATGCAGAGCAAAAGGAAGTTAATATTCCAGATTGAAGCCTATACCTGTCTGGAATGATAATATTTTGCATAAATAACTAATGGAAAATAGCAAGATGTTGCGGATAATGTTTCTTTTTGCTTATGAGTGAATTGAGGGGTTTGCTTGGATTTAAACTGATCCCTTGGCTCTTAGACATCTCCAACCTAAGCAGCAAGAATTCTGAGGGTTTTTTTGACCTATATCACCCTTTCACCAAAAATTAGAGAAAAAAATCACCACTATTTTTATTTCTCATACTGTTGCTGCCACTAAAATGTCGTTTGTAGATTTATTCTTCCATTTTCTGTCTTAGGATATCTTTTCCTCTAGAAGGTGGATATACTGGATTGAGAATTCAAACTGAGAAAGAATCCTGACCATTTTTTTTCCCCTGTAGCTACAGTTTATCAGTCTTATCTCTAAATAGGGATTGAGCTTAGTTTTTCCTAGGACCTCCTTAAAATTCTCCTGAAAACTCTGTTCCTCCTGCATTACTCTCCCGACTCTGCTTATGAGTTTCCCCGCTTTGCCCTGGAACTCTATGCTTGGAGCCTTTTCCCCCTGAATATCCTTGTCCTTCTGCCTTCTGACCCCTGACCATCCCTCTGTCATACCCTTCCATGTCTCACATTGATGAGTTCCTCTTGGAACATTTCAGGGAGATGCCCGGTGATCTCCCCTCCCAACTCTGCTTCTGATTTTGTGATTTAAACGCATGTCCCTGCACTTGTTCTCTTCCTACCCAACCTCATCTTAAACTCCTTTTTTTGTGTTGTCTTCCCCAGTTAGAATGTAAACTCTCTGAAGGCAGACTGTCTTTTTGTATACTTCTGTATCTCCAGTGTTTATTAGCACAGTGCTTGACAACATAATAAGCACCTCATAAATCCTTCTTGCTTTGCCTCTTAATCCATCCACTCCCTCACAATACTTATATATTCTCAGAAATCTTGAGTTTTATAAATACTTGTGTACTAACTAGGCTGTATATAGAGTGGTTTAAAGTTTGCATATCCATTCATTTACTTATCTAATGTGTCTCCTAATCCTGGGAGTATAGGAGTGCAATCTCCAGTTTTCATATAAAGAAACTTGAGTCTCAGAGATAGCAAATGACTTGCTCATGGTCTCGCAGGTCTCTCTGACCACGTCCAGAATACTTTCCACTAGATATATATTCTGTTGTGATTTCGTGAATCCTGTTAAAATGAATAATGGAAGGTCTTATTCATCTTTTACTTTTTGGTGTTTTTAGGAGGCTTGTACATGACAGTCGGAATAACCTCCAGCTGCGTGGCCTAGTAGTCTTACTTATTTCCAAAGCTGCTGGACCCAGTAGCACTGCAGCATTGTCTCTCAAGCATGACATGGTCAGTGGAATTTATCCCAGGTAAGAAGAAATTGACCTTGAGAAAGTTTTTTTTTTTTAAATTAATATACATTGGTTGGGCAGACTATAATTATAGCTATTGATTAAGTATATGAACTTTACTTTTTTTTTTTAAGCTCTGTCATTCTCTGAGGCAAAGAGAACCAATGACTCCTTGAGGCAACAAGGTGTATTAAAACAAAGTCAAAAAGCTACAGAAATGGAAAAAGTGTAATGTACCTCTAGTACCACTGTTACCATCTCACCCCAGGCCTTCCTGGAGAGTGAAGTCTAGTTCCTCCTTGGTTATGATGATGGAGTAGAGTCTTTAAAATAATACCATATGACCAGTGAGGAAGACAAATGACCCCTGGGGGCTTACAGTGAACTTTGGGAAGCTAAACATGGTTGTCACACCAAGTATTGGGGTAATTTCTGGCCTCATCAGTGTACCTCGAGGACTTAGGTGTATGGTATTGGGTTATTGACCTCCTCATTGTATATTTATTCATTTGTCTGAAACTAGTTAGTAGTTAACTTTTACTTAGGAAGGAGTGCAGTATATTTTTACTTTCCTTCCTGAAGGCTACTTCATATGCCTTGGTTGGATAGGCCTAGACCTGAAAGAGACTCCATTTCCTGAAGGCTTTGATGTCCATCATTACATTGATGGCATTCTGATGACCACACCAGACAAAGCCAGGGTGACAGTGGCTTTAGATAGAATGGTGGCCTGTGTAAAGAACAAGAGGTAGGTAGGTGATCAACCTAAAAAAATCCAGGGATTAAACAAGAGCTTTGAGACACTCCAGAAGAGGAGGCTGCTGTTCTTTTCAGATGCATGCACTACAATAAGGCCTGGATCAAGATGAAAACAGTGGTGCTGTGAAGTACCTTATTCTTTTTTCTATTTTTGTAACCTTTTGACTTTGTTTTAATATTTCTTATTGTCTCATGGAGTCATTAGCTTCTATCTGGTCCATTATAATTTTCAGAGAGCTTTATTGCTTGGACAAGATTTTGTACCACTTGAACCAAGCTATTCATTCTCTTTCCATTTTTTCCCCCATAGCTCTCATTTCATTTCTGACTTTTTGCTTAAGTGCTCTCATTCCATTTATGAAAATATTTTTAACTATTTTTTAAACTCTTATTTCATCTCTTCCAAGAATTCTAGTTGAGTTTATGCCCAAGCTGTGTTTTTCTCTGAGGCATTTCTTGTGGATATTTTGGAGTCATTCTCTTCTATTTGTGTCTTAGGGTCCCTGCCACCATAATTGTTCATTTTGGTAGGGTTCTTTCTTTGTTTGCCCATTCTTCCAGACTGACTTAGGACATGATGTTGGAGTTGAACTCTGCCATACTTCTGGAGGAAAGGTCTAGGCTAGTCCTGTTATTGCTTCTTAGGAGAATATTGAGTGTTGTATTATTCTAGGAGCTCAGGGACAGGCTGGGAGACCTGTAGGCTTTCAGTGCTCTCAGAATGGTCTGATCCAGGCCAGAGTTTGTTTGTTGCAGATCCTACCCCACCCTCCTACCCTCACACTCCTCAGCTTTGCAAGTTTCTGACCTGAGTTTGGGTCTGTGCAAGGGTAGACTACTTATGGACTGTTAGCTAGTTAGAAAGCTCTTTTGGTTCCGAAAGGCAGAATTATAAGCTCCCCTTTGGTCTAGTTTTCCCACACTGGTTATTCTGCAGGCTGGAAGTCCTGGAAATGAGAACCTGCTCTGAACTTGGGCTCTGAGCCACACCACTGCTGTTGCTGACCTCTGCACTTTGTCCTTTCTCCATATACTGCTCATGGCCCCCTTGTGTAATGTTAGTAGAACAGGAAGATCTTCCCTGCCCATTAATAGGCCTAACACATGGAGCCCAGGTCACATGGAACCTGGATCACATGGAGCTCAGACTAAGAGGAATTTGCCTAAGGAAGCAGAGTGAGAGCAGGCAGAGCAGAGAGAAGCAAGCTGCGAATGGGCAGAGGGAGAAATTTGTCTAGGGGAACTTGATTTTTGGGGAGGCCGACAGAAATAAGGTTTAAGATGTGGGTGTTCTCTGGGTTAGTGATAAGTACCCTGTTAAATCTTACCTCCTGGTATTCTAATGATGTCCCAAATAAATATGTTGGTTTTATCTTTGAGGAAGAGAGTTTATTATATTTTTGTGAATTTACTCTGGAAATACTCATGCATATTCATAGCAGCTGGTATGGGTATCGCATTGGTGTTACACCTTGACACCACTCCCTGTACAGGTCCCTATCTCAGTTGCTCTTATCTGTGACCTAGAACTGGGTAATAGATGACAGAGCTGCCACTTGGCATCTGTCCTTTCTGCAATGCCCCACTACACGTCTGAGAGTGTCCCAGTAGGAGTCTGGAGCTTCTCTTACCCTGGTATGCAGTCTCTCCCTGTGCATTGTACTGCTTGGAGCATGACTGCTCCTGGTTCAATTCTATCCCTACTGTACATAGACCTCCCTTTCCATCTCCCTGTGACAAACTAGGCTGGACCAAGGACTCACTATGACTTTTTCTGTATGTTCTATATTTTCTGTATTTCTCCATCAGGAATATTTGGACAGGAGCTCACCACATTGCTTGCTACCACTCTGCCATCATCTTGGTTTAGCCCTCTCCTACTTGGATAGTTAAGCTGAATTATTTTGAATAATTATGCTTCTACATTTTAGGAAGTTTTGCAGTCTTCTGGGGCTTGATTCGCTCAACACAGTGTGCTGAGCAAATTGCAGCATCTGGAGGATCTCACTGGCTTTTTAATATCAGTCTTATTCCATTGATGCTGACTGGCTTATGGGATTTCATAGTCTGCAAATAATAAAAATGGAGGATTAACAAAAACCCAATAGAGAGATACTACTGCACAGTAGGTAAAGACAGGGTGTTATGAAGAATTGTACAGTACATATCATCAGAAGTATATATGAATGGAAAAGAAGGTGGTTTGATCATGATCAGATGAGTTAACTTTGCCAGCCTTTAAGTGCTATATAAACATTGGATGTTTTGGTGATGATAGTGATGATGCAGTGGGGAAATGAATTGATGGACATCCCTCCAAGCTCTTATACAGGCTTTGGAATATCAAGATCAAGATCCTGAGCATATTTAGTACACTCCCAGTGGAATGTTTGGGGGAGTACTTGGACAAGTCACATGTTTTTGAAATCCCAGATCCTTCAAAATATCAAAGTTACACTTAAAATACAGTCAAAATTTCTATACTGTTGATCTTTTATAAAACACATGTTTTGTGCTTCTATTAGAATCTGTAATCTGGATGATTGTATAACACTTTGCAAAATAGGAAGTGTAAAGAGCTTAATTTATATACTAATTTCTAGATAAATTTTATGGACCCCTGTTTCTAGTTCTAGAGCAAGACTATACTATTATTTCGGGAAAATAATACATTTTGATTTGGACTGCTCCCAACATTCTGAATTCATACAATAATATATTGGTGGCACTTGAATGTTTTTCATAGTTGTTAATGTAAGAAAGTGTTAGTGATTAAAAAAAAGTTATTTTCAGTAGTTCTATAGTGGTTTCCATAGTTCACTTAGCTCTCAGTAAAATCGTTTATTTTGGTTGGTTCTTTCTAATTTAATTGTTAGATTTGCTTTAGGCTTATGTTTGTCTCTGATGCCAAAGTGAATTGTTTAACATTTTAAAAAAAATATCAATTTATCAAGGTTTTTGATTCACCCTCAGGCTATTTAGATTAACATTTTGGGCATTTTTCTCCCATAGAACTTGTTTTTTTTATCTCTTTAGGTAATTGAGACTGATAAATTATCCTAAGGGGGGATGCCAAAATGACCACTTTTAACCTGGCCTCAGGAAATAATATGACTTATATAGCCAATGCACAAATTAGCTATTTGTAACTGGTCATTCTAGCTGTGTTGGATAAATGGTTCTTATATCAGGTGATTGGATCTAAATCTAAGATAAAATGTGTGAGTTTTGAAAATCCAGTGCTAATTAAGACAAATTAGTAATCAAGCTGATTATAAACAGTGGTTACCTAGTACAATGAAAAGAGCTTTGGACTTAACATCAAAAGACCTGGCTCTGGTACTTCTTAGTGTTGTGGCCATAAGAATGTCAGGGGAAAGTCTCTTTATCTGTAAAACAGTTAATGTTTCCAATACCTGCCTCATAGGTTCATTGTGAGATAAGTACTTTATAAAATGCAAAGTGCTACAGAAATTGTGACTAGTTAGTCCCATTGGTAAGAATACCGTGCTACTAATGAAGCCAAAGTCTTTGAGCTTTCATTTCTTACTTCTGCCTCCAAAAGCTTGATGGTAAAAGGGATAGGACAAGAGGGCACAAAGAGTTTATTGAATACCTGTCACTGAACATGGCTTGTATCCTGTGCTCTCCTTCCCCCTTCCTCCTCATCCCTGCCTCCATACTTTTCCCAACATGAGACTGGAGATCAACTCTAATTCTCTATCAGTGCCTCTTGGTAACCTGCCCCTACCTCTTCTTTCCTTGACTAAACTGAGAGGATAAACTCTCTCTCTTGGACCAATGGACACTGGACATTTGTCCCCGTACACAGCTGTTGGTTCCACATTACACTGTTCACAGTGGGCTTTCCCAGTAACATGCATCTTGTTTTTTTTCCTCAGGGTAGTGTTTTCCTTGGTCTTAAATTGTAATTAGAAACCATTCTTAAGCTGATAGTACTCATTAACAGAACATTCTCTCCACTTATACAGGCAGAACCTGGCATATAACACAGTGTAGTCTCCAGATGAAGACATGAATAATAATGGTATTCAAGAACATCTTTTTGAGATTGTGTCCTAAATTTTTGTGATATGGTCCACTTAGGAGGTAAAATTATAAAAATGATGACATAAATAGGGCATCCATAAATTGATCTGTTCCCCCTCCAAAAAAAAAATTGCAAAAGCATAGTGGCTTTTATATATATATATATTTCAAGAATTCCTAGTTTCAACAATGTGGGCCCTCTCTGCCTATCAGTGCACAAGGATTTTTTTATTATATCCCTTTTGCATGCTAGGCACTCTAAATTTTTCTACACCCATGGGGCAGTTTATATATTGGGAAATCTAGATGATATAAAAGCAAAATATGCAAAACAATTCTATTAAATAAAATATAAGTAATACAAAGGAGGTAAAGGGGATATGTGTAAATAAAACAAAAGTTTAAAAATTTTTAAAGAGATAGGTAGAATCTTTGATTTTATTGGTATGTTTAATTCCTATTGAGGAAACTCTCTCTGTCAGTACAAATCAAAATCTGCTTTGCAGCTTCTAGTCTTAGACACTAGAGGTAAAGTGATGTGCTCAGCGTCACACAATCAGTATGTTTTAGAGGTGAGACTTAAATCCAAGTCTCCCTGGTTGTTTATCCACTATCCCATGCTGTCTTTCTTTTATAAACAAGCCACCAATTTTTAATTTCTTAGAGATAATCTGTTTTACAAAACTGTGTTTCAACATAGACTTTTGTTGGATTTCCTTACCTTCTTGATCCTTCCCTTCCCCAGTTCCCATTTATTCTCTCTTCTCTATTTGGCTTAGTAGTTTTACCTGTATTTTTCAGAGACCCCTAAGTTTGTGTTACTCTAAGATTTTTTTTTGCTGTCCCTAGTGTAGGGAGGTGAACTGACGTAGTAGGAACCCTGCAATTACCATCAAGATTGCAGCAGAGTGAACATGATGGTTTTCAGTGTGGATTTACCAGGTTCTCCTGCCAAGTCTGGGCTCCACTCACAGACTCTAATGAAGATCTACTGTATTTTTAATGTAGAGCCACAGTGTCTAATGAAGATGCACAGTGTAGGATGATCATTACCTTTCTCTACGTCCATCTTGCCTCATAATCTACCTGTTGGCCACAAAGAGAAATGTGGTAATAAAAGTAGAACATGCCAGCGTGAGAAAGAATTAAATGAATCAGAAATAAGGTAGTTATGGCCATATCAGCCTCGTAAATAGCCACTTGTCTAGGTGGGTAATGTGCACTTGGCAAATAGTAAAGAGTGCTGATTTTATTTTCTCTAACAAGAATTCTATTACCTGCATAGCTGCCTAGATGCAGTAGGAGCAGGTCAATAACAGTAAAATTTGTAGGCAGGTAATCTTTTGTATTTATTTAAAATGCGGATAGAGGGCATTCAGTCAATTCTTGATTGTGTGCTTGTTATCCATGTTTCAGATTATCCTGATTACTAAACACTTTGAAGATTACTAAACCTACAAGTAGCCTTGGGAACCATATCCTGTTGCTTAAAGGGCCTGGCTCCCTATTGATAAGAGAAAATGTCATAAAAAATAATACTGTTTGTGATTTTACTCTCCCCAAGTCCCTTAAAATTGTATAGAAGTAGAGTGAAATAATAGCTGTGTAGTTTTTTTTTTAAGCTGTCCTTTTGTTTCCACTTAAGTTTAATTCACCAAGCATTTCTTTATTTTGTATCTATTATGGACAGAGTACTATTGGGTATATCCATCCTTCTGTATCTGACACTTCCACCACTCTGGTATAGGCCCTAATTACCTCACACCTAAACTATTGCAATGACCCACTTGATTGTTGTCTGTTCCGCAAGTCTCTCCCCGCTCCGGTTCATCCTCTGCTCAGCTGTAAAATTAATCTAACCAAAGTACAGATCTAACCATGTTGCACCCCTATTCAGTTATTTTCAGTGACTCCCTGTTATATTAAGAATGAAATATAAAATCCTGATTGGCTTTTAAAGCCCTTCATAACCTGGCTCTTTCCTACATTTCCAGTCTTCTGATACCTTCTCTTCTATGTATTCTTCAATCCAGTGACACCAGTCTCCTTACTATTCCTCCCATAGGATACACCATCTCTAGACACCAGGCATTTTCACTGGCCATCCCCCTTGCATGGAACTTCCTCTGCTCGCCCTCATCTGTTTCCTAGCTTCTCTGGCTTCATTCTGTATCAGCTAAAGTCCCACCTTTTGCAAGAAGTCTGTTCTGGTCCTCATTTGACCTAAGTGCCTTCACTCTAATATGATCTCTCATTTATACTCTCTATATATTGTTCATAAGTAGTTGTTTTTACTTTGTCTCTCCTATTAGAATGTGAGTCCTTTGAGACTAGAGGCTGCATTTTGCTTTTCTTTGTATTCCAAGAGCTTACAACAAATGCCTGCCTGGCACATTGTAGACTCTTAAGTATATAAAGCAAGTAAAGAATGAGCTTTTCAGTATCACTAGGGTTCTTTGGGTAAATATACTAAATTTGCCTTTTATATAATACCATAGAATCACTAAGTCATTCTTACAACTTGATATATTCAGTTGTTTATCAAAGTTTAAAAAAGATGACATAACCAAAATAACTATTCTGCTTCACGGTCTAATATATAGAATTGTATGAAAGCTTAACTGTTCAGAGTTGTATCTAGAAAGGGTCTTACCCAATTCAAATGAATAACCATAGTGTTCCTCTCATTTTCTTTCCTCAAATTCAGTGGAAAGCAAGATGGGAAACAATAAATATATGTGAATTCTTAGTTCAGGGAAGAAGATAAAGAAATTATAAAGCTCTGAAGTTCACTGTCTCTCTTTCCATGATCCCAGCATGAAGACTGGACTTGGTCTCAGCTGCAGATATTGCAGTGATTTATCTTATTAATGTGGTGTTAATTGGTGTCTGGTGACTTCTAATTATAGTAACAATAGGATCCAACAATCAATCCTCACCTCCACTGTGCACATTAGGATTCTGTTCATCATTTAAACAAATAAACAGCCCTTCTTACCACCCCACTCCTCCTTCCTCCAGCTTGTCTTTTACTTTTGGGACTGACCTATTCAGGTCTTGTCATATGGGTTGTTTTTTTTTTTAAACAGCTGTGTTTATAAAAGAATACCTGAAAAAAATGTTTTGTCTTAGGGTTTAATTATCTATTAAGGATAAATGAATAATGTTAAAAGCATTTAGTTAAGCCAGTATTATATGACTCTGATAATTTTTTGAACAAAATTGTTATTTTTTTTTTTTTTATATATGAGGGGCAGCATGGCATAATGGATAGAGACTACCTTGATCCAGGAAGACCCTGAGTTAAGTCCTATCTCTTTACCTATATTGTCTTAATGACCCTAGACAACTCCCTTAACTCTTAATTCTCTGAGTCTGTAGGTTAAAAAGAAGGCACCAACAGTCATTAGTAGAGGGAATTTTTCCCACCAGGGAGTGCCTGTTGCCTTTTCACCCTTACCTGTGAGAGTTTTTATGTTTTTGAAGGAATGTATTGTGGGGCTTTTCTCCTAGGAAAACCTTTAACATGAGGAATGCTTGTGACACCATTAAATGATTACCCTGAATTATTCAGTTTAACTTGTTCTTTCCAAGATAAATTGAAGACACGTAATCTTTTTTACAGAGAAATCTCAGGAGATAAAAGCTTGTATACTGTTTGATTACATATTCCTATTGATTATATTCCACCCACAGCAATAAAAGTAAACTTCAGATACAAATCTAGCAATATTACTAATTCATTACAACCAGCACTTATTTTCTTCATTAACTTTTTATTGTTATTTTCAACATACACAGCATGCACAAATGCAGCAATTATATGTTGAGCAGGAAAGGGGAAGGCCCTTTATGTTCAATGTACAGTACATCAGAAGTCATTGCTTTACCAGAGCTGTTGGGAAAACAAAATAAGATCAGCCTCTTACAAAACAAGTGTAATTAACAACAGAAAGTAGGTGGGCAAACTTACCAATCTACTTCAGAGCTGAGAGTTTGTTATCGTATATAAATAACATAGTATAGATCAGACTCACTAAGGAAGTGGTAGTTTGGGGGCAGGGAGAGACTTAGACAGCATAAATTCTTCTTTTAATAACTGAAAAGCTTTAGCTCTCTTTCTAAAAGAAATACTGTCTATTAGACATGAAGCCAGTAGGTAAGCCCTTCCCTCTTGGATCTTTAGTCTTTCCCTCTAGCCAGGCTCCTCCTCTTCTCTGTACAAATATACTTAGGTCTCTCCCAATCCCAAAGCAAAAGCCTTCCTTTGAAGGCCTTAGTCTCTCTTATTCCTTATCAGACATCATGATTGCTCTGCTGCTCTGGTCAGTTTACAGTGTTCAATTCTGGGCACCATTTATTTGGAAGGACATGGGTAAACTAGCGAGTGACCAGGAGAGGACAACCAGGATGATGAAAGACCTTAGGTGGTGTCCTCTTAGAGACAGTTGAAAAAAATGGGAATGTTTAGCTTGGTAAAGAAGAGATTGCTAGTTCTTTAGTTAGTTAGAGGATATTAGACATTCTCAAATATTTGATGGATGTCGTCTGAAAAAAAAAAAAAGGCCGTACAAGCTTTCTCCTTGATTCTGAAGAGCAGACTCAGAGCTGTGAATGCAGGTTGTAAAGAGGCAAATTGAAGCTTAGTAGAAAGAAGAACTAGGTAACAAATACAGTTATCCCTGCCATATTGTGGGTATTAGGGGTACAGCATCCCCACAATCTGGAAAATCCACGTAAAATTTTTTGACCCTTCCTTTGTGCTAGAGAAATCTGATTTTTTTTCTTTTTCTTTTATGTGATTTTACAGTACCTTATTTTAAATGTAAATTTGAGTTGATATTTTGCTTTGCATATATTTTATGCATTTCTGAGTTTCTAAACTTTTTCTGTGACTGGCCTTCATGTGTTGTTCACAACTTCCACAAAATTCCCATTTAATTTCTTATGCCAACCTGTGATGTGTTGATACCACAGTGGGGAAGTCACTATATGGAAGGGAGGGTGGCTGTAGAGATATTCAAAAGAGAAAAGGGCTACCTCTGGAGGAGTGGGGGAAGTTCCCGCTCCCCCAGAACTTCTTTAAGCAAAGGCTTGATTATTGCTTGTCCACTGTGTTGTAGAACAGATTCTTGTTCAAGTACAGACTGAATTCGATGGCCCCTGAGAATGCTTTCACTTTTGTCATTTGGTGAATCCTGCTGCCCTACTTCCTCACCACCCACTCCTTGACTTCCTGCAGTCAAATCTGGCTTTGGTCACTACTGTTTTTTTCTGAGTTCTTCCTAATCACCAGCTAACAACGGATCCTCCTTGTTCCTTTCTGCATCATTTTCACCATGCCAAATATTGGGAGTAGAATGTACACACGCACAGAAGATGAGTGACACAATAAGGTAAAAACTTTGGCCTATAATGTACAGTTTATAAAGGGGGTGGGTGTCACGTAAAATAATACTGGAAAGTGAGTTGGAGCCAAACTATAGAAAGCCTAAATACAGCAAAAAGATTTTTTATTTTAATCCTATAGGCAGAAGGGACCTACTGAAAGTGACAAGCTCAATTTTATGCAAAGATTATTTTGGCATTGTGTGAAAGACAGATTAGATCAGGAAGGAGGCAAACAGACCTATTACTATAGTTTAAGCAGGAGATAAGTGTATCAGGTAGGGCAGTAGCAGTGTAAAAGAGGGGATACACGTAAGATATTTCAGAGATGATGATGAATTGGATATAGGCAGTAAGGAAGAGGGAGGAGACAGAGATGGTCCCAAGGTTTAAAGCCTGTGTGACTGGAAGAATAAACAGAAAAGGAAAGCTTAGAAGGTCAGGTTTAAGAGAAATACACTGAGTTTATTTTTGAACTTGTTAAGGTGTTGGTGAAACATATATTCAGATAGAAATTCCAGCAGAAATAGTAACTAAAGCCTTAGAAGAGAAGGCGAGAGAGGATGAAGCATAGAACCTTGGGAATGCGCATTCCCAGGATGGGGGCAGGGAAGAAGAAAAAGAACAAGAGAAGGAGATTGAAAAGGATGGTGAAAAAGCAGAACTAGGAGAGGAGAGTCAGAGGCCAAGGGAGGAAAAGAATACCAGGGAGAAAAGGCTGACCTGTGCTTACTTGGCAACTGTTGTATCATCTGTGTGGTTTTGTTGTTTCTGACAAAGCCAGCCTCCAGTGCTTTTAGGAGCCTTGGTTATTCCTCTCTCTCTCGAGGATAGGGTTCTAGAGGTGCATTAATTCAGGCTATTGGAACTTGTAATGATCTGACTTAATCTCAGCTGTACTAGAGGTAAAGAGAGAGTATGTTAAAATTAATAGTATCAAGATTTCTGAAGGTTTTTTTTCTAAATGTAAGGGATTAAACCATTAAGGTTTATAGAATTATGCCCAAATTAAATTTTTATCTTTGTATTGACTAGGAGAACATATTCATAAGAAGTTTATATAAGTTATTATATGTATTCTTTTAATTAATAAAAATGCAGCAATACAGACTGGCTACATATCTCTCTCAAGGTCTTAGGGCACCCCTCAGTGGTTGGGGGGGTTTTCCCTAAAGTTTTTCAGTGTGCGGTCCCTGCTGTTAACCACCAGGGATCTGTCCTAGTTCCATTTAGCCAATTAACGTAATTTAGCTTTTTCAAAGAGATATTTACCCTAATATATATCAATAAAAGAAGTAGCATTTCTCCCCACTTCCCACAGAAAGGAATACACTCCTCCACTACATTGGTCCTTAAGGAGAGTGTACCCAGACTTAAAGTACTTTCTACATAGCATTGATCCCACAAATTTAGCCTCCACATATAGAATAATCCTTTCATGAGTCTGGCAGAGTTCCTTAGGTCACTCATCAGGGTCTTGCTGCTGGGCCTTGCCTGTATACCTTGTCACAGACTCCAGCTCTTGGATGTCTCATAGCTTGCTATTCTGACCTTTGAAGTTCACAAGAGCATAGCTGTGTCCAATATTCTTCTGCCTAAAAGCAGGGAGATGAGACAAAGCAGAGACAGAAGCAACCAGAGGGCCTTAACCCTACAACTTCATTAAAAGGGCTCAAAGTCTGTCTCTACCCAGAGGCTTATGGTAGTTCATCTTCCTTGAATACCAGCCAGGCAGAAAAGAGCTATCCTAAGAGACTTGCTTTGGCTAGTTATTGTCTTCTGAATGTACCCTTGTTCTGTACCACTTACAGAATGGCTGCACATGTGCCAAATTGGGAAACCCTTCCATTAGATATATGTGTATGTATATGTATACATATATTCATATGTGTGTATGTTTATATGTTTATGTATGTATTTGTATTTGTACATGGACATGTGCACACACACAATTTTTCCTTTCCAGAAGTAAGCTCTTTAGCCTCTTCCATGTGGAGATTGAATCGTTGTCATCCTTCATTGCAGAAGAAGACCATGCCATCAGAGAAATGATGACATGACTTGCACTTGACTTTGTTTTGAGTGAGAGAGGACTGTGCAGGTCACCAGCCTCACTTCTCCTCCAGAGCCATCTGAATCCAGTGACCAGATGGTCATCAGGATGACTGGAGATGGCCTAGGATACAGTGGGAGACCTTGGCGCCTTTAGGCCAAGGTCTTTTCAGGTACTTACTTAGGGTGAGGCAACACCCATTCATTGAATAGGCCTGTTTAAGAAGTAGCCAGGGCAAGGCCCCTTTAATGAGGCCAAGAAAAATAACTACATCAGGCTGGCAGGGAAACAGATTGAATCAGCTAAGCACTATACGCATACTCACTGATCTCCCTCCATACAGAAATAACTGATATTTACAGTTCTTTAACACTTGCAGTGCACTTTACATATACTATTTCATTTGGTTCTTACAATAACTTTCTAAGTTAGATTCTGTCATCCCATTTTACATATGAGAAAACTAAAGCACAAAGGAATTAAGTGACTTAGGTTAGCTAGAAATATCTGAGATGAAATTCTAAACCAGGTCTTCTGACACTTAACCTCTCAGCCTTAGCTTCTTTAACTAAGAAAGAGTTGGAGGCCTCCGAGGCCTCTTCTGGCTCTAAATATTTGATCTTGTGATTCAGCTTTATCCACTGTGTATCACTGCCTAAATTAAGTACCTGCTAACTTAATAATCTTATCATGAAGACTTTTCCAAATCCAGGCTGATCTTCTACAATTAGTTTGAATTTTTATTCTCATACTGGATGTCCTTCCTCCCTCCATCCTTCTCTCCTCCCTTCTTCCACATTATTACATAAATCCAATTGGTTGCAGTAGAAAGAACATTGAGGCTGGGAGTATTGTTGTGATTGTTGTTGTTGTTGTTGTTGAGTCATGCCCAGCTCCTCACGATCTCATTTGGGGTTTTCTTGGCAAAGGTACTGGAGTGGTTTGCCATTTTCTTCTCTGGCTCATTTTACATATAAGGAAATTGAGTCATGTAGCGATAGGTGACTTGCCCAGGCCAGATTTGAATTTAGGAAGATGAGTCTTCATGACTCCAGACCTAGCACTCTATCGCCCAAGTGTAAGGAGTGCTGAGTTCTAATTCTGGTACTACTTTACTGTGGAAAGATCCCTCCAACTCAAAAATTCTTAGACTGTGAATTTACTCAAATTTTAATGGTATTGGGGCACTTTGTTTTCTAAAACAGATCCTACTTTCTAATCTAGAGAAAGGTTTTGCTATCCATTAATGCCCTACCCCTTTAAAAACTGACAAAACCAGGAAGTAAATATAATAACTGAGTAGCCAAAATAAAAAAGTCCTCACACTAAAATGCATTTACTTTATTCATTCAGAGCCTACTTATTCATACATTAATCACAGTTCTCTCAAGCATGATATAGGTTTTGAGCTACAGGAAATTAAAGGGATATAGGTAAACACACTGACCTCAGTGAGAAGGGATGGCTGGCATTAAGGGAAGAGGCAGGAAAAGGACAAAAATAGATAAAAGACTTCGAAAAATATAGCCATCCGGGTCCATTTAAATAGCCCTATATACTCCAATAGATCCTGAAAGCACTGAGTATTATTTTTATTATGATATTCTCCTCACTCAAAATTGTTGGGGAAAATAAAGGGTGCCTAAATAAAATAGATGCAAGGCTTCAATGAGAAAAAAAAAGGAATCTGAGTATTTGGACAGTGGAAAAGTATTGTTTAGAGGAGAAAAAGAGGAGAAGACAGAATTGACATTTAGAGCTTAAAAAGATTGAGACTCTTCCTGAAATAATGGCTGTTACACTGAGGAAAAAGAAATTGCCTGTTCTTTGAAGAATAATACTGGAGAGCTGCAGAAACTACTAGGTAAGAGATTATCCAGTAAGGGTCCGAAGAAGAAAAAAAATGTAATATTGCTTGTTGATTCTTTGCTCAGAAGTACTGAGGCAACTATTTGTCAACCTGCAAACAACAATAAAGATGTCTGCTATCTTCTGTGTATGCTCCCCTTGGGGATTAGCTCCCCTTGGTTGACTCCTGGGTTAGCCGCTCAGCAGTGCTTATAGATTCTTTCACTCTAAGTTCATAGCAGTCTTTTTAATTTAGTTTGAAGAGCCAAGATTTATGAAACTGCTTCCTCCCCTCAGTGACTGTCTCTATGTATCTGGGTATGTCTCTGCTTCTAGGTAGATATATATTCTCCTATTTATATAGTAACTCCAGTGACATGGCCAATATAAGGAGAAAGGAAAGTCTGCTCCCTGCTTTGTTACTCTTTAGTACAGGCGAGGATCTTTCAGTCTTTCCTGAAGAACTGTGACTTCTCTGGAAACAATGACCTGTTTCTTTTATAAATGGTCCAGGGGGTAAGACTGATTCTGTCAGCTAATCACAAGATGTTTCCTGTGTTCTATCAGTTGACTTCATCCAATGCTAAGGTTCTGTAATTGTTTCAGATTGATTTATAACTTATTTTCTCATTGTGTGGTTGCAGGAAAATTCCTTGACATCTACTTTACTCATTGTCATTCTGAACCCTCCCTGACCACATAAATTGAGGTGAGGAAGGGAAATTCCCTTCCTTATACTGAAGGATGAGTTGATATAGGGATAACAGATTCCTGACCAAGGATGGAGTAGCCTAAGAAAGGCAGTTATAAATGTGTTTGCCAAGTGCTTTGCAAAACTAATTAAAGGAATTTTAAACTAAAAAGAATAGGGTGGGACAGGGAGGTAGTGATAAGACTGCCCACATGTATTCCCCCCCAAGTTAGGTACCATGGAGAGTAGCTTCAAAAAAGGGAAAATAGCAGTTGAGACACCAAGAAGTTTCAGTTCTCCTAGATTGGCTAATAGAAATGGAGGAAGAAATAAGATAAAATCATAATTGTTCTGTCTGGAGGGTGAAAAAAGTATATAGATTTTAATGATGTTTAGCTTTTTAATAAATTGCCTGACCATTCCAAAATGGGAAAATCACTCTGCACAGGCTTCATTCAGTCTGTAGGGGAAGAAGATGTCAAAATGTATTCATTGCTTGAATTTTTCTTTTTAAAACTTTTTTTCACTCTCTGAAACCAGTCTTTTGTGAACAAGGACCTTCTTAGTACTTCACCAAGAGGAATGTATCACTTTATTGAGATGGGTTCTGCAGGCAGTTGCCTGGGGCTACACTATTTCCAAAAATTTTATCAATTTTTTTGGTTACATTTTAAATTCCAAACTGTCTCCTTTCCTTCCTTCCCATCCCACACTGGAGAAGGCCATCATTTGACACAGGCAGATTGATATACGTATAAATATAGGCATATATAATATAAGATCATACTATGCTTACTTCTATTTATCACTTCTTTCCCTGGAGGTGAATAGCATCTTTTTTCATCGATTCTTTGTAGCTGATTTGAGTATTTATAATACTCAGAATAACTTAATTGTTCACAGTTGTTCTTTAAACAATATTACTGTTACTTATATACATATTCTCTTGGTTCTACTCATTATTTTGTGCAAGTCCTTCCATATTTTTCTAAGATCAACCAGCTCATCATTTCTTAGAGCAGAGTAGTATTCCACCACAGTCATATACCACAACTTCTTCAGCCTTTCCCCAATTGACAGGCACCCCTACAATTTCCAGTTCTTTGCCCCCACAAAGAAAGCTGCTATAAATATTTTAAAACATATGGGTGCTTTTCCTTTTTCCTTGATAACTTTGGGAAACAGACCTAATAATGATATTGGTGGGTCAAAGGGTATACATACACAGTGTTTTCACTCTTTGGGCGTAATTCCAGATTTCTCTCCGGAACTGTTGGATCAATTCACAGTTCTACCAACAGTGAATTAGTGTCCCAATTTTCCCACATCCTCTCCAACGTTTGTCACTTTCCCCTTCAATCGGTTTAGCCAATCTGATACGTGTAAAATGATATTTCAAGGTTGTTTTAATTTCCATTTCTCTAATCAATAATGTTTTGAGCATTTTTTCATGTGACTATAAATTGTTTTGATTTCTTCATTGGAAAGCTGCCTGTTCATATCCTTTGATCATGAATCAGTTGGAAAATGACTCATATTCTTATGGATTTGACAAAGTTTTTAATATATTTATAATGAGACCTTTATCTGAGAAACTAGCTATTAAAAATTTCCCCCAGTTTTCTGCTTTCCTTCTGATCTTGCCTACATTTGTTTCATTTGTACTAAGCCTCTTTAATTTAATATAATTAAAATTATTCATTTTACACCCCATAGTTCTCTCTAGCCCTTATTTATTCATAAATTGTTAGTCTGTCTCTAAGTCTGGTAGGTAATATATCCCTTGTCCAAATTTTCTTCTGATATCTCTCTTTATATCTAGATCATATATCTATTTTGGCCTGATCTTGGTCAATGGTGTAAGATATTGGTCTGCCCAATTTCCAGCTTTCCCATTAATTTTTACCAAATAATGAATTCTTATCTCCAAAACTTAAGTCTTTACACTTGTCAAACACAAAGTTATGGAGTGATTTTTTTGTTGTAAATTGTATGTCTGCTTTGTTTCTCTGATCTACCTTTCTATTTCTTAGCCAGCACCAGATAGTTTTGATAATTACTGACTTAAAATATAGTTTAATATCTGGTACTTTTTAGAGTTATTTTAAATGCTATTTCTTACTATCTCTTCTTGTAAGATTTTGTTTGTGATTTATAGGAATGCTGATGATTTATGTGGATTTACTTTATATCCTGCTACTTTGCTAAAATTATAAATTTGTTTCACCTCACTTTTTAGTTTAGTCTTTGGGATTTTCCAAGTATATCATCATATTGTCTGCAAGAATAGATAGTTTTCTTATCTTGTTTCCTAATCTAATCATTTTAGAAAATTTTTAATTTATAGGATAATAGATTCAGGAGTTGGAAGGGACCTAGGAGGTCATACAGTCCAGCCTCCTCCACATGTTTAAAATGGAAAAGGTTTTACTGCTTGAAGGGATAGACACTCAACTATCCTCAAAGCTTCATCATCATAATAGCTCAATTTCTAGTGTTTCTATATAGCTAACAGGGAATTACAAAAGACAAGCCAAGTAAAATATGACTTCTAAAAATTCATATACCATTCATTTGGTCAACAAGCAATTATTAAGTGCTTATTATGTGCCTAGCACTATTCTAAGAAAGACTCAAAGAAAAACAAAAACAATCCCCACCTTAAGGTAGATTACATTCTAATGAGAAAAATAATATACATGCAAATTAGATAGAAGGTAGTATCAGAAGAGAAGGTATTTGACCAGCCAAGTGAATTGGGAAAGGTTTTCTGCAGGAAGTGAGATTAGAACTAAGACTTAAAAGAAATCAGGGAAATGAAAAGGCAGAGGTGAGGAAGAATATTCTATGCTTGGAGTTGTTTGTCACTCATTTTTCCCCCTCAAAGGAGGACCAGTGACATCACAGAGTGATGTCTTGACTATGTGAATTGGATTTAAGTGAGGCAGAGTTGCCTTACCTGTCTCTTCCAGAGTCATCCAAGTCTAGTGGCAAGACAAAAGTCAGGATGACTGGCAATAGCCCAGGATGGAGCGGATGACCTTGGCCTCTTTACTGCCTGACCAAACTCTAAGCATTCTGCAGCACTTGCTTTGGCCACCTGCATGGCCCTTGGAACAGATTGTTCTCTCCCACCCTTTCTGCTGGGGGCAATCTTCACAGGCTTGGGGTAAATACCTCCCTAATTCATCTACAGGTTTGAGGCCCATTGGTTACTCTCAACCTGATTTCACCTGTGTGCTAAAACAGTTTTACCAGGATGTGACCACTGTACATGCTACAGCTTCTTAGAGCCTCAGGTGAGAGTTGAGTGTCAGCTAGACACCAAAGGTGGATGAGCAGTCCTGAAAGGAGTTCTGCAGACCCTCATACATTTTAATTCTTATATGCAACATGACTAATGTGAAAATGTGGTTATAAGCATGCCATCTTGAGGATGGAGTGGGGACGGAGAGGGAGAAAATCTAAGATTTATGGTAATGATTGTAGAAAACTCAAAATGAATAAATTAACTTTAAAAAAAAAAAAGAAAATCAAAATCCTTAAACCCCTCCCTCCAAAAGAACCACAGCAGAGGTGCTAGTCCTCTTTGAATACTCCATACACTTCATGGAGTACAGCAGATATGTGTGAAGGCACATAAGTGAGATATGGAATGAGGTGTGTGAAGAATTGCAGGTAAGCTGTGTGGCTGAATCATGGAGTATCTGGAGGGATGTAAGTGTAAGAAGGCTGGAAAGGAAGTAAGGCACCCAGCTACAAAGAGCTTTGTGTGTCAAACAGAACATTTTATATTCTCTCTTGGAGATTGTTGTTTGTCCTTCATTATCGAATAGGACTGGTGACATCACAGGGTGATATCTTGACTTGCATGTGAATTGGATTTAAGGGAGGCAGAGTTGCATAAAGTCATAATAGGGTACCATTGGAGTTTATTGATCAAGGCCCAGGGTGACATGGTTAGACTTAGACTTTAGAAAAATCACTTTTGCATCTATATAGCAGATGGATTGGAATAAGGAGATACTGGAGACAGAGAAACCAAATTATAAAACCATTGCAATAGTCTAGTAAAGAGGTGATGAGAGCCTGAATCAGAGCAGCAACTGCGTGAGTAGAAAGGAAATGCATATAGGAGATATCGTGAAGGTAGAAAATGACAAGATTTAGCAATGGCTTGCTATTTGGGTTAAGGGACAGTGAAGGACTGAGGATGAAACTGAGGTTGCAAGCTTAGGTGACTAGGAAGATGGTAGTCCCCTCAACAATAATAGAAAAGTTGTGGGGAGGAGAATTTGGAGGGAAGGATAATGAGTTCTGTTTTGGACATAAAATATATGAGATGCCCATGACATCCAGTCCAAAATGTCCAAAAAGCAATCAGTGATACATGACTATAGCTCAGAAAAGAGACTAGGGCTAGATATATATATATCTAGAAATCATCTATCCATAATGATGATAACTAAATCTATGGGAACTGATTGGACCACTAAGTGAGATATTATGCAGGAGTTCTTAAAATGGGCTACATGAATATTTAAAAATATTTTGATAACTATTTCTATATTGGTTTCTTTTTTAGACATGTTTTATTTTAAAACAGTCTGCTGAATGGGATAAATAGGCTTTACCAGACTGTCACAGAGATTCATGACACACAAAAAAGGTTAAGAACCCTTATTGAGTCCTAAGAGAAGAAAACCCAGTACAGATCCCTAAGGGCCACTCATAGTTAGGTGGGCATGACCAATGACCAGCAAAAGAACCAGAAAAAGGAACAGACAGGAGAAAAACCAGCACAAACACTGTCATGAAAACTCAGAAGGAAAGTGATTGACAATGTCTCATGTTGCAGAGAGGTCAAGGATGAAGACTAAGAAAAAGCCATTAAATTTAGCAATTAAGAAATCATTGGTAGCACTTGAGAAATCATTGAGAACGCTTTCAGTTGAATGATGGGGTCACAAGCTAGAATATAGAGAATTTAAAAGAGAATGGTAGTAGAGGAAGCAGAGTCTCCAGGGTTAGATGGCTTCCTCAAACAGTTCATCTGTGAAGAGGAAGAGATATCTGTCATGATGGCTAGTGGGGATGGTTGGATCAAGTACAAAGGTTTGTTTTGTTTTGTTTTGTTGTTTTATTTTTAAGAATAAAGGAGATATGTTTATAGGCAACAGGGAAGGAAATAGGGAGAGAATAATGATAAGAGAAAGGGGATATATTGGCTGCAATCCACTTGAGTAAATGGGAGGGAATATGATAAATAATTTGTGTTGGCAAGAAGGGCCACCTCTTCACCCTAGAACAAAGTGAAGGAGGTCATGGTAGGGGAAGGTGTCTTAGTGATGTTAGAAGAGGAAAGGGGCAACAGGGGAGCTCATAGGAAATGTCCTAAATTTTTTCAGTAAATTATGAGAAAGCCAGGTCCTCAGCTGAGAGTGTGGTAAGAGGGGATGTCATAGAAGACTTCAGAGGTAGGAAGGTGAAATCAGCTAGAAGAATTTCTTTGAAGAGCAGAATGGTGAATCAGTTAGGGAAGAGTAGAAAAATAAGATGAGCCTTCCTCTGTGCTCTGTTGGCATTCTTGTGATGTCAAGGGAAATTGAGGAAAAGCCCTAGCACATTGGGTGGATTGGATGGAAAGTTATAGGACTTAATAGGCAAGTGACATCTGCCCTGCAGAGGGACAAGCATGGATGGGTGTGTTGACCATTAAGTCATGCTTTAGGTAAGTGCTTCTTAAGCAGAGTGATATTAAAAATGGAGGTAGATGTTTCCCCCTCTCTCCATGTTTTGAGAGGCCATGGTTTTGGAGTATTAAATAAAGCAGTAAGTGTATTATGAGCTAGACACCTGTTACAATCTTGGACTTGCTTTAAGAATAAAATCACTAAGCCTGTAATTCCCCTGCTGTCTGAATGACTGACTTTGTAACCTGAGCACAGCTTTTTAGTTCTCATTTTTAAAATGACATTTGTTTTGCTCTCTGTTTTATAGTAGTTTTCTACAAGAGTAGATTTATGAAATAAAATGAATTTGCACTTTGAGGAAGAGGCTATCTTCTCTTGCATATTGGCATTTTAAATAAGTTAACTTGGATTACTACTAGTATCATCATTACCAAGTTGATAAAAGAAATCTGATCACATTATATTTTACATTATGTTGAATACAGAGAAATTGCTACTAATTGCCACTTATGTATCCCTTTGGATATTAGTATGGGTTCCTCCAACTTTTAGCTTTTCCAGAAAGGGAGAGCATTCTGGAATATTTAGATGTAACATATCTTAAGGTTCAGTTAAATAGGCAGGGCTTGAGTTTTTTGTTGTGCTAATGGGTTGGTTTTACCAGGTGAGCAAGAAAAAGTTGAATTTTATTTTTGTTTTGCAAAATACAAGCTTAATACAAAGATTAAATTTCACAAACTAAATCCAAGTCCCCAAGTATTCATTTGCTGTATGCTTTTATTCAGGTGAGTTGGTCATAGCAGTTACTCGATAAATACTCGAATGAATATGATTACAAAATATAACTGAAAGTAGTACTTCTTTCTCACTTTTCTCTGTAGGATGTTACATAAATAAGGGTATATATTTATTACATGAATACAATAAATTGCATTTACTACATAAATATCACATCATGGTAGATATAGTGGGCAGGTGCATGAGAGTATAGGGACGGACTTACCTTTCCATTAATGACCATCTGCCAAAGGTACAGGCACCTTTTCACCAACATTCTTAGGATACATGCCCAATTTAATCTATAGTATTCCACCTACTTGATAATCCCTGTGCCCCATAATGGCACATTCTTTCCTCTTGTTCTTCTAACTCCTGTGATTTAGAATCTTGTTTGAGTGAAAACCCAAAACTCTCATCTCTCCCTATATTCTAACATCTGCCCCTATCCTTCATTATCTTCTTCTTCCACTCTGCCTTCTGACAATTCTTCCATCTTCTGGCAATATTTGAAACTTTACTTTTTCCTGAAGTTAGGGCATCTCCTATCTCCATCTTCAATGCATGCCATTCTTTTCCTTGCTTCTATCTTCCCTCCATCTTCACTCACCCCTATAGGACAAGGAGTCAGCATATTCTGTGATTCTCACTATGACTTTTAGACTCTTCTTCTACCTACATCACTCAATACATTCTGTTACTTTGCAGTTGGTGTCATCTGACTATATTGCCTACTTGTATTCTTGCCCCTCTTTCCTCAGTGAGGAGAATATCTTCTGTTGTTCAGTACTCAAATTTGGGTAATGTCCACCATTCACCTTCTCTGCTCCTACCCCTAGGGTACCAATGCTGCTGGGAAAAGTCATAAAATTCTGTGTCATATTAACTGATCTTCAATGAGCCCTTTCTGCTGCGTGAAAATATTCCTCAGTCATCTTCACCTCATGTTCCCAACATTCCAGATTACAAACTCAATGTAGAATTCCAACTTCAATCTGAATACTTCTGACTAGTGAGCCTGCATCATTTCAGACCCAATGCAGACCACCACATTGTGGTTTCCTCTTGCCATGTTCTCTCCATGCTCCTCCACTCCATACTCTACCTTTAATGATGCTTATGATATATCAGCACCCCACCAAATTGTCTAAGGGCCTTTGGCTCCTGATTGTTGAGTCTATATATTTCTAATCCAATCCAAACTCTCCCCCACTCCCTCCCAGTTGCTTCACTGGCCATCTTCATACCATATTCCTTCTCACTACTCCTCTCACCTTTCCCCTACCCCCTTTTCTATCTTTAGGTCTTTGAACAATAATCATGCCAACACTAGGATTCCTGGAAAGGATGTCATTCATTTTCTCTGTGATTCTATTCACCAGCCCTGTAACTTCCTAGACCAAAACACTCCTCCCTGATGATCATGTGTTGTTGTTCTGTTTTTGAATAAAATATAGGAGTTTTTGAAGGCAAGAGTTGTCTTTTTTTTTTCTGCTTGTATCACCAGCTTTTTTCATAGTGCCAAGCACATAGTGAGCACTTAATAAATGATATTTCATCCATTCATTCATTCATGGAAGTCCTTTAGATTATTCTAATTTACTCTGTTTTATAATTGACACAATTTTTTCTAATCCTCTTTCCTCAAGCCTCTAACTCCAAGATCTCTCTCCAACAGATGAATTTAATTACCATTTCACTGACAGTTTCCATTATAAGTCCTTTATCTCTCACCTTCCACACCTGAAAATTGTTCTTCAACTTCACCCATCCCTTGCTTTAGCCTCTGAGGTTGAGGTAGCCCTTCTCCTTAAGAGGGTTGATTGTACTATTTATACTGTTCATCTTGCCTCCTTGTCTTCTCTTCCTCTTTTGCTCCCATTTTGTCTCCCTATCTGTTAACTTCTTCTGTGCTTTCCTAAAAACATTCAGTATTCAACATTTAGCCACTATACTATATGTATACCTAGCACTTAGTGCTGAATGTTAGATGTGCTAACGACAGAACAGAAACAATTCTGCTCCTAAGTAGCTACTATTGTGGTGCAAGGAAACAAAGGATATAGGTTCTCAGATTTCCCTGTGCTTAAAAACTCTTCACTTGACTTTGCATCCCTTCAGGATATCTTCCTACATCTATACTCTCTTTCATTACCATATTTCTCAAAACAGTTGTCAACACTTGATGCCTTCATTTCTTCACCTACTTCCAAAATTCTTGCAATTTGGCTTCCTATCTATCCTGTCACTCTGCTCTATTGAAACTGCTCTCCCAAAGGTTATCAGTGGTTTCTTAACTGCTAAATCAAATGGCCTTTTCCTCTTTAAACAGTTTATTAATGCCTTATTTTTTGCAACACATTTCATTACTTAATATATCTCCCTTTGAACCCATTCTTATAACAAAGGAAAAGAGATAAGAAGAACTATCGTTGTACTAACTACATAACTAACCCTAACCCTAAATACGTATACATGTATGTATGTGTATGTACACACACACACATATATGGCATATATAAAAACTCTGCACATATAATCCTACCCCCAAACTCTCTTGTAAAAGAAGAGAGAAATATTATTTCATCATCTGTTTCCTGGGACCAAGATTGATCTTTGCATTTAATTCTGGTTTTCGTTACCTTTTAATGTTTTTTTAAAAATTTATATTATAATTGTTCTATAAGTTCTAGTTCTAATTGCTTTTCTCTTCAGTTCATACAAGTCTTCCTGTGTTTCTTTGAATTGTTCATATTCATCATTTCAGTAACCACATAGGTATTCCATACTAGTGAAGAGGTTGAGGGGTGATCGGGGACCCCAAAATACCGACGGTCTGGGTCGTGCTCAAATGAATTCGACTCAAGCCTTCTTAGAACCAAAGAAAACAAAGTTTATTAAGGATTCGCCAAATTGGGTTGCCTCTTAAGGAGCCTAAGCATTTGTAACGCTTGTATTCATATGCTGGCCAGACACAATCCCAGCTACACAGAGTCTGAGCTGGATTGCATCTGAGCGCCTTCATGGAGGCAAGATGGAACTTAAATAATGAAAAGAGTATAGGAGGGATCTGGGGGGGGGGTGGAGGGGTGGTCTGGTAGTCCAGGGTGATGGAAGGAGGGATTTAGGAAGGGTCTTGAGGAGAAGTCCAAGGAGGGAATCCAAGGAGGGTCAAAGGCTGGAAACACCTGGAGGCTATCATGAGACAGACTAGGAGGCAGACTAGGGGGCGCCTAGGTGGCAAGCAGGTGGGGCAATCCAGAGATCTTGATGGGAGTGGTCGGCAGCCTGGGGCATGGGGTTTTGATGGGATCAGGGGTGGGGAGTGCAAGAATGAAAAGCCCTTGGGCTTCCTGAGACTGCCGGAACAAATGGGAAGATTAGATTTGAGTAAGAAAGATCAGATTAAGTGGGAAGACTCAAGGGGAGCTCAAGGAGGCTCCCAGAGTCTGAACCTCATCAGTAGTACTGAATTAAATTTCTATACCACAGTTTATTAAGTTTACCCCAACCTTTTTTCCAGGTTTCTTTTTCCACACACACAGAAAACTCCTATGATAGGCACATTACGTATAGCCTTTTCTTATTTCATATCCTCAACCTCTGTGTAGCTTTTGATTTTGTGAACCCCTCCCCTCTGTATACTCTGTACAATCCTCTGACTGTGACACTGTTTTCTCCTACCCCTTCTATTCTCCTTTCTCATTTTCTTTTGTTGTTTCAGTATCTTGCTTCTCAAATGTGAGTATCTCCCAAGACTGCACCCTAGAGACTCCCTTCTCCTTAATGATCTTTGGTGATCACATTCAGTCTTGACTGTCATAAGACATAAAGTGTTATATAAAATACGTGTTAATGTTTGTTTTGGGAGAAGTCTCTACTTTTTTTGAGTTCATGTGATAGGTAACTGGTGCCGAAATAGTTCTAACACAATACAGAAGTTATAGAGGTGAAAATCTAACTTTATTATGCTTAAGCAGAGGTTCAGGAGATAGAACAATAGACAAGTTTACATCAGAGTGACAGAGAAATAACTCTTTTACATATTGCAATCTCTTACAAAAAGGCATACTCCTATGCTTCTGTAACAGCAAGCAGAGTGGGATTTGTTGTTTTCTTTTTGGAGTTCAGTTTCCCAGGCTCAGGCTAAATTGTGAGCATCTGAAGGCTCAATCTCCTTTGAACCCTAATAGTTCACCACTTTGCTGAGTCATGTAAGCTTCAGTGCCTACTGACTCTGAGCCAATCAGGAGGCAAGTCTTTCTTATATATTCTGGGAAGTTGGTATTTTACTTTGGGGGTTCCCTTATGAGAAGGAGCTTGTGATTATGATTACCAGGTTGAGACTCTGAGTGACCATATGTTCAGAAACATCTCCCCCCCCCAGATAAACTGCTCAGAAGTAAAAGCTCTCCTGATCCAGGGATGTATGTAAAATGTATAGCAATGTCACTTTGATTCAGGCAGTAGAGCCCTGTCTGTTGGTCTTTATTTCTCTGCTTATATTTTCTATGTTTATTGAATGTAATTTAAAAAGATTGTTGACCTCTTAAACAGCTATCTTTCCTAGTAAAGCAGATCTAAGAACCTGTGCTAGCAGTCATCCTGAGTATGCCAGTGTGGTTGCTGTTACAGCTTCCTTCAGTGTCACAAAATTTGAACAAATTTATACACAATTATAATCTCATATGTCCCCTAAGGAAACAACCTACTTAAATTTTTTGGCTAACTAAGTTAAATGACAGATTAAACTGCATTTAGAGGGTTCATAGTAGGCTGATTGAGAGGGAGATTTACATGTCACCAAGATAACCAAAGAGTTTGGGACAGTTGGGATTCTTTGTAAAGTAATATATCACTTTTACTCCACTTTGACTTCTGTCTGAGGAATGTCAAAGAGTTTCCCCTTAACACTATTATTCTGTGAGTATTAACAGAAGACAGGCTTTCAGTTCACCACAAGTTGCGGGAGAAATGGTCCTGAGCCCTGAATAATAATTTAAAAAATCACATAAAAATTCTCATAACATTGTTATTAAAGGAGTTAGGTAATTTAAGTGATTCTATAATTAGTGGAATTGTGGAAGCATTTTGGAGTACAAGTCTCTTTCAGTGCCTCTTAACCTCCTCCCATTCAAATTAAATTCTCCTTGAAAACAAGAATTATGCCTTTATACCTGCCATACTTAGGACACTGTTCAATATGTAGTATATACACAATAAATACTTGATGATTGAGACAGACTTGTACACAAGAAACATTTTCTAACCCAGTACCATGATCTGAAGGATTTATTGAGATCTGGGGTTAGGAGTAGCAGATGGGAAAAATTCTTTCTACTGTATATGCATTTTTAACTGTCATATTTTAACTGTACTGGTTATCAATTATTTAATAGATTTTGTTGCTCAGGTTTGGTTTAACAGAGGAATATGTTCTTTCTACAGGCTAGCTTTTGAACAGGTCTTTCTGATAAGCTTCCCTTTTATATTTGTCCTTAGTATGAACCTGTTGGTTTTAGAAGTCAACTGTATTATAGCTCCTGTGTTGATGCTTAGTGTGTATTCTTACTAAAAAGCAGAGACATCACCTTGCTGACAAAGGTTCATATAGTCAAAGCTTTGGTTTTTCCAATAGCAATGTATGACTGTGAGAGTTGGACTATAAGGAAAGCTGAATGCCACAGAATCAACACTTTCAAATTGTGGTACTGGAGAAGATTTTTGAGAGTCCCTTGAACAGTAAAGAGATCAAATCAATCAATACTTAAATTAATTCAGGCTATTCACTGGAAGGTCAAATACTGAAGCTGAAGTTTAAATGCTTTGGCCACGTAATGAGAAGACAACTCATTGGAAAAGACCCTGATGTTGGGAAAGATTGAAGGCAGAAGGGAAAGGAGATGGCAGAAGATGAGATGGATAGATAGGATCATGGAAACAATGAACATGAACTTGAACAGACTTTAAGAGACAGTGGAGGATCGAAGTGCATTCCATGGGGTCATGACTCAGACATGACTGAGCAACTGAATAACAACAAAGGTGTGTTGAATACCCCAGTAGTCACACTTATTGACGATACTATTTTTTTAAAAAATGAGGATAATTATGCCCACATCAGAACTGTTACTATAGATGGATACTGAGTGTTTTTCTGGGCCACCTATTCCTCTAGTGAAGTTATTTAAATGCTAATGTAACAGTTTCAGAGACCTTGAGTAAGAGTACCAACAAACTGAGATGCAAATCAAGATTCTACTCCTTCTTTCCAAGACCATAGATAATCACTTGAATACTATCCAGTATAGCAGAAAACTGGCAGAATTGTCTTTGCAGTTGGCTATGTAAAACTGTTGTTTATAATTTAAGGCATATTATATATCATGCAAACGGCTATGTTCCCACTGAAGAAGCAACTGAGAAAATATGCCATGAAATTACCTGGTTTTCCCTTTGTAAGCTATCTTTCTGGCAACAGGTAAGTGAAACATGGCACTTAAAATGCATTGTATTTCTGTACTTTATTTAAAGTTGTATTAATGTCTTCCTTCTCTTTTAAAATGGGAATTTACTTTTCCATATATTTGATTGTAGGTGGACCAGAACAACTTTGTTTAACCCAAACACCAAGCTGCAATAGAAATTATCAGTGAATTGAACTGGAATGGTAAAAATTAATAAAATGAACTCATTCAGTTTATGGTTTCACTGGCATAAAAATCTGTATTTTAGTCCATACTTTGCCAGAAGAATTAAGGGGGAAAAAACTGTTGGTGTTTTGAGTCACATCCTAATAATTACCTAAATAGGCTGGTTAGAGGGCAGGCAAGCTGTAATTTGTTACATATATCTTTTAAAGATCTTTTATTAGTATTTTCTCTCTTCATCAGTTTGTACCCCCCTCACCCCCAATAGATTATAGGGATTCTGAAAGTCAAAAATATTTTGCATTTCTAAGTTCCTAGAATGCCTCCCTAGTAACAGTGCTCCACACTTCACCCACAGTATCTTTCTGCTCTGCAGGAGAGATAGATGTTCCCAGCTGTAAGACTTTTAAACCTTTTGGACTTGTCTTAGGAACAGTGGACACTTTAGTAAAGTGGTTTTGAATGAGACAGGTAGAACAAGCTCAGCACAGGATCCTGAACTTGCCATATCCTAAACTTTAAATGAGATGGAGAATATCAAGAAAAGTGTGAAGTGATAGGGGAAAGGGGAGGCACATAGGGAATGAGCTCACACTTTAGTGTCTGTTCTCCACATCTGCAGTGTGGAAAATGACTGCTAGAGTAGTTGTATAGTGAAAGAGCCTGCTGTGTAGTAATGCCTACCATAGACAAGTATATACTCTCCATCTGGGGTGGTAAGGGAACCAATTTCCTCTAAACTGATATGCTAATGAGGAAACACCCAGTAGATCTTGATTGCTGATATTGCTTCCTATAATCCAAGTTCCTTGAGCTCTTTTAAAATCATTTAGGGGAAATGCAACTTGTTTTTATAAATAGATCAAATTGTCTTCTTTTTTTGGATAAGGGCAGGACATTTGTCTGAATCATTCCTTAATATTTTATAAAAGTCATTAAAGATTTTACCACCACTGTAATGTAGCAGACATACTGGAAACAAAGTAATTTGCATATGAAAAAACACTATAACAAAAGAGTTTAATTCAAATGGTATATAAAGCAGTGAAGACTGAATGTAGTATTCTCTTGATTTGTCTATTGCTCTGTGTACCTCATGTTTAATTTTGGTCATTTGACATTTTGCCAGAGAGATTGGGAAATTTTTATTCAGTTACCAGATAAAACATCTTTCATTTTTCTTTTTGTCTTAGAATCAATTTTGAAGTGGGAAATTTATCGTTCTTGGCTGTTTTTTAAATCATTATTTCATTTATTTGTAAATGCATCAACTGTGAATTCTTTTAAAAACAAACCAAAAAGCCCACACAGATTAAACCCAGTTACCAAATGTAATGTAAGGTGATTGTGTACCTGTAACATGTAAGGCTTTATGTAGATTATTATCCCTAAGGAAATATGTCACAGCAACTCTAAGGGAATAACAGATATCTGCTCTTCTTTAGGCAATTGTTTTCCCTTAAAAAGTTACATTGTATTATCAGTCATATTTAGGGAAACTGCCCTAAAATATTCTCTTACTTACAAGTTTATTTCAACCTTAAAGTAGGCAGAAATTGGACTAAAATAACAGTTTTTGAAATGTCATTATAACTTTCCTCAGTTCCATCATCTGTGTTAAAAGAAACTAAAATTGTTGAAACTATGCTTGGTTTATGGGGGGGTGGGGGTGGGGGGTGGGGAGTTGGGATGGGAGTGTCAAGTACTGCTCTCTAGTGACCTCCTCTGGCAAATTTTTGGATCTAATTTTGAAGAGCTAATTGCTCCCTCTTAAGACACCTGTGTTGCATAATGGAAGAGGGATAATAGGGAATAAACCAATAGAGACTGTGTCGAAGACATGTCTCTAAAGTGACTGTCATACTATTGGTTAGTATAATATGCCTTTTAAAAACCTTCTACCTGAGGAATAAAGACCCTTGCTAAAAACTAATGCAGTTTTTAGTTTTACAAAAGAATTACCCTAGGTCATGGTTGCAGATTATAGCTTCAATGAGATTTAACTTTTTTAGACTAGAGGGTGTAAATAGATAGTAGAGGAAATAACATCAACTCTGATGACATCATAAGACTGTTTACTAGGACAAACAGGAGCCTTTGCCTGTGTTATTTTTTGAAAATAGAGGTTTAGATAGAGTATTTTGGCTAATCCTTTAAAAGTTTACATTCATGTCTACCAAGTCAAATGTTGAGGCGATGTTTCCTGTTACCAACTGTTACCAGAAAAGAGGGACCTTTTCTTTCCCTGAACATCATTTAAATAAATCTGTGATTGTGGCCATTAATTGTTCATGCTCTTCTCAAATTTCAGATCCATTTACCTCTTGCTACACTTTGTCATGTGTTTTCTAACTATTTATGGGGTGATTCGTCTGTTATAGTCAGTGAATGTTGATTATTGGTGCTAGGCTTATTTTGGGGGGAGGGATGCTTCAGTCAGTCAATAAATGTTTATTAAGCACCTACTATGTTTCAAGCACTGTTAAGACTAGGGATGCAAATAAGAAAAAGAAAGGTAGTCCCTGTTCTCAGAAAGGTTTCAAGCTAATGGGGGAAGAAGTCATACAAAAGAAAACTGAAAAGGAGGGAGGAGGTACCCAATGTGGGTGTGGCAGACATGGTGGAGACCAGTCCAAAGAGTGTACCTGATGGAAAATAAAGATTTGACTTCGGGAGAAGTTCTTTTCCCCTCCTGTCAGAGAGGCAGGGGATATTAAGGATATTGATGAGATAGATGTGAGTACCAAAGCTGATGCAGTCACCCAAGATGATAAGTTTCCTGAGGATGAGAATTCCTGGGGATTTGATCATGATGAGAGTCCAGATCAAAAGAGCGTATCTGATAGGAAATGAATGTTTCCTAGAAAAGCAACATTGTTTTTTTAGAGCTACTAGTTGCCATTTACTATTTTGCCTTTGATTCTGTTGTGTTCCATGGTCTCATTCATGGGTCTCACTGAAACTTATTCTAGCTCTTGTTCTTTTAATACTGTTGTCATGCAGGAATGAACTTCATACTAAGTAGACAAATAGCCCATCGCATACCTATCTTCCTGGAGCCCTATAGAACAACAATTCACATTTATAAGACAGAAATACAGCAATGTGCAAAGAGAAAGCACCGCATTTATATTACTTCTTATCTCTTGGACAAGAAATTTTCCATTTCTCAACAGTTTTGGCCCCTGTAAAACAAAAAAGTCTTGAACTAGATAATAGATGGCTCACATAACTAAGAGTTACAAAATACTTTGCTCATGTAGCATCTCACATTTTTCTTATAATACTGTGAGATAGGTAGAATGTGTCTTTTTTTTATTTTAAATAGGACTTGTGAGTATAGTGCAGTAGGAGGTGTGTTGAATTTGGAGCCTGAGGACTCATGTTCTGCTTCTTTGCTGGCCCCGGATATTGGTAATACAGTTATCTCTTCTATGCCACAGGAGTTTAGGGGCCTAGCACCCCAGTCATCTGGAAAATCTGCATGAAAATTTTTGGCCTTCCTTCGTATTAGAGAAGAATTCTGAATGATTATGGTATCAAAAGACAAAATATGTTGATATTCTGCAATACTATACGTATATTTTATGCGTTTCTGAGTTTCTGAACATTTTCTGTGTCATCTGCCGGCCTTCGTTGTCATCTGCAACTTCAGCAAAATTCCCATTTATTTTCTTATGCTGACCCATGATATACTGACATCATGATGGGGAAAGTCATGATGTAGAAGGGATAACTGTAGTTGTCTAATTGACTTTAACTTAAAGGGGGGAAGTTTTTTTAATGTGTAACTAGAAGGGAATTTCTTAGAAATCAAAGATCCCAGGAAGACTCTCATCCATCAGTGAGTGATGAAATAGACTAGCCAAACTGAAAGGTAAAGAGATTTATTAGTGTCTTAAGGAAGATTGCTTGATAGTAGCATCAGCCTGCTCCGGAAATAGTTTTTGATTTTGTAACAATATAGCAGGGACAGATTTAAGTTACATAACCAATAAGCAACATTCTATTATTCTGCCATATAAGGAAAACTGATTACTGGATTTGACTTAGGTCCCTGTGATGGAAGACCCAACAGTTTGTTGCTGTCACCTTCTTGCTCAAGTGGAGGAAGAGGGCTGTCAGAGCTTGAATCTTGACTTATGGTCCTTGCAAGTGGTCGACTGGAAAGCACCTCCCAGAGGAAAGAACAAGGTTGTCATTTAACTACATAATATGTTTCTAAAATGGTGACTTTTCTCCTCCTTACATGATTTAGCAGGCAAGAATTTAAGCTGCCTGTGGAGTGACCTTACTACTATATGCAGATCTGTAGTTCAGGAAGAGAATACAAGTTTAAAAAACAAAAAACTTGCCTTATTTCTGAGTTTTAGCTATCCAAATTTCCTATTTGTATAGGAAAAATTTTTGCTGAGTGGTAGAGCAAGTATTGTAATATGATCAAAGCTTTTGTTGCCTATTTATTTACAACCAAAAAAATTAATTCTTACTTCGTGTCAATAATTTGTGACCATGATATTTGGTGATACTTTTGTACTAACTGCAGCAAAATAGCAGAGGTCACAATTTCAATAGCTAAAAATATTTAAGAAGTGCATTCTGCTTCTCAGCAATATTATATCACTATAACCATATTTTAAACTTGTAGGACCCTGGAAAAGTCACTTAAGCTCTCTACGCCTCAGTATCCTGAAATAAAAAGAAAAGAAATTGTATTAGATTACTTCTGAGGTCCCTTCCATCTATAAATCTGTGATCCTAGGAATTTTATTCCATGTAGGGAATTCCTTGTATAGAAATGTCTTCTACCTATGCCAGGATTCTTAACCTGGGGTCCACAAACTCATATTTAAAAATAATTTGATAACTGCATTTCAATAAGATTTGTTTCCATAGTGATCCTCTATTTTTTATTTCATTCATTTAAAAACAAGACTCTGAAAAGGAGTCCATAGGCTTCATTAGATTGCCCAAGGAGAGCATAATACAAAATAGGTTAAGAACCCCTGACCTGTGTAGATCAATAATTCACCTGCTAACAGTCTCTAAGACTGCTTAGGACATTGAGAAGTAAATGACTTGACCAGGACCCAGAGCTCCTATGTGTCAGAAGCAGGTCTTAAACTCAGGTCTTTCTAAGTAATAGATCACCTGTCTATTTACTATGTCTCTTAGTGGTATTATTATCTCCATTTTACAGATGAAGGATGAAGACTCCCTTTTTAGATAAGGGAAATGACTTCATCAGGGCTACACAATTAATAAGTGTTGTTGCTAGATTTGAATACAGGTCTTAAACTCCAACACTGTTACTCTTTCTACTACTATTCCACTCTCTGCTGATAATACACTAGGTCAGATTCCACACCTCCCTGCCCCCCTTGTTATTTATTTGGCTTCAACTTCTTGCCTTCTGCTGATCTTGCCACAATTACCCATGCCTTTGTGACCTGTAATACTCTCTATTTAAAACTGCTCTGGAGGGAGAAAATCCCATCTACTCAGAATTTCAAATAGAAAGAACTCAGAATTCATTTACATTAAGTAAATTTAGGCAGATTTGGAAGAAAAGAATAATCAGTGGCAGTCTGTTCCATAACACCTGTCTACCAGAAGAGGGGAAAAAGAGAAATCTAGTGACCCAGGATTTCAAGCCTATAGAAATGAGATGTTGATGAAAAAGGGTAACAGAGCAACAAAGGGCAACTAGAAAAAGAAGAGAAGAGTATGTTAAAAGAGGCAGATAGTATAGGAGAATATGCTGGACTCACATCAGGAGACTAGGGTTTCATCCTGGTCTTCATACTTACTGTGTGACTCTCCACAAATCCCTTCATCAGCTGTCCTCTGTTTCCTTATCTGTAAAATGGAGATAATGGTACTTTCCCTGCCTACTTCTCAGGGGAATTGTGAGGGCTAAATTTATAAGTAAAGCATTATTAGTATTATATTACTAATATTATTATTGGAGCAGGTAGGTGGATAGAGCACCAGGCCTAAAGTCAGGAAGATCTGAGTTCAAATCCAGCCTCAGATATTTGCTAGCTGTATGATCCTGGGCAGTTACTTAACCCCTATTTGCCTGAGTTCCTTATCTGTAAAATGGGGACACACTGGAGAATGAAGTGGCAAACCATTCCAGTATCTTTGCCAAGAGAAGTCCTGTAAAGTCAGACACACCTGAACAGCAATAATATGGTATTATTGGTATTATATCATAGTTTTTATATAAACGTATGTATGTATGCATAGAATATATCTTCAGTATAAATGCTTTTGTGTTTAAAAAAAAATGTGATTTTAACAGTGGGGTTACTCCTTCCACAAATACAAAGGACAACCCCTTAATACCTTACTAGGCAGTTTCTGGTGATTATCTCTCCTAACTGAATTGTGCTTGAAGTCTTACTTTTTTTGCCCAGACTTTTCTTTGGAGGTCTTCAGTAATACTGAATATTTAAGGAGAATTATTTTTGAAAATGTATAAAATACTTATGCCTGTAATTTACCAAAAAAAATATGTGTATTTGAACAGTAATATTTGACTGAGTAAATTATTTCTCGTTAAATATAAATAAATGTGAGTTTGCAGCATAGGCAGTGATGAGGACCCAATATTGCCTTTTTTTTTTTTTAGAAAATATAAATGTTTGTAACCATCAGTGAATTTGTAACCTTTAATGAATTTTTAAAAGGTATACACAAAGGCAATGTAAAATGAAAACTATTTAAAAATAAATTGATGTAAATGAGGCATTTCAAAGTATAGGTTGACACTTTATCATTAACTTTAATTTTGCAACTTTTGTCAGTTGGTGTCACAACCTTAATGTTATTTTTTAAATAGTTTTTTTTTGGTGTTTAATTAAGTAATGTGCTGTTTGCTTATTTAAAACTGCCTGTCTTTGTTCATGTCAAAGCTCTACTGGCAGTGCTTTTCTTTTCTCTCCCTCTTTTTAAAATATTCGATGTTAGATAATGGTTTAGGAAATAATAGATTCCAAGAACCTTTGATCCACCATTACTACAAAATAAAATGCAACTTAATTTTTTTTCTAGGCATAATGGTTTTAACCTTGTGTACTAATTTGACTGTGCTTGTGGGGGCAGAGCCTTAAATGAGACACAAATGAAGGAAAAATTGCTAATGCTGCCACTGTATATCTAATGAGCACTGTGTAATAAACCATAACCTCTTCGACATTTCTGTGGAAAATGGCGTGATTATTTTGGATGGCTGGCCCTTTGTGTATGGCTCATTACCATCTGGCATAATGTGTATTGATATAGCCTGTAATTGTCAACTCCTATTTGACATGCTGCCTTTAATAAATGTGACTTGCATGGTTAGAACCCACTAATGGTTATATGGGAAACTGTAATTAAAGAAAATATATATAGTTAGATAAAATATACACACATGCATGTACACAATATCTTTATAGATGGACTTTCAGTTTCTTTTCAGTTTCTAGTCTTTGAAGGAGAATAGGGATGCATTTTCACTCCAGATTAATACTGGTTTTCCAGTTTAGGGGCCATCATGTCAGAAGACCAGTATGAACCAAATGGAATATTTTATGAATTTTCTTTGGCCTTGGGTAAAGCAATTCCATTGGAATCTAGGAGGCAATACAAAAAGAATCTTTTATCCTTATAGTTGTAGCATGTAGATATAGATTATACATTTTATTTCCTATATTCACGAAGTTAATAGCGACAAAATTGGTTATTTTGTTATCGTTCATCAATTTAATTTTAAAAAAAATTTGTTGAGGGCCTACTTTGTACATAGCATATTGTGTTAGATACCAGGAAATATGAAAATGAAATATGGTCTCTGACCTCAAGGAATCTGTAATTTAATGGGAGATAAAATGTGTATACAAATAAAATAAGACAATTCAGGTTGTGATGAGTGCAAAGGAGAGAGATTCTGACAGGATGTCAAAGAACTTTGAAAGACTTGAGAATTCTGATCAATGAAAGACTCAAAATGCAGAATAAGACATGCTTTTGGACAAGAACAATAAGGGAATCTTCTTTGCATGATTATGCATATTTGTTACAGAGGTTTTCTTTCTTTTCTTTTGTTGTGTGTATGGCAGGGTGGGAATATAAGAGGGAGAGAAAATAAATGCTTACAAAACAGTGCTACAAGAAATGTAAGGCAGAAGGCATGATTTCGAGTTGAGGTCACAAGGAAAGCCTTCTTGGAGGAAGAAGATAGCACCTGTTACGGACCAGGAAGGAGGAGAAGGGAGAAGAGAGCATTTATTGAGCACTTCCTAAGTGCCAAAGACTGTGCTCAGTATGCACATACTAAGATCAAGACAGTTTCTGCCTTCAAGAGGCTTGGCATTCTTATAGGAAGAAACAACACTGGTAGGAGAGCGGTGGACAAGAAAATGTATTCTTGTTCAAGGAAGCCACAAAGATGATGAAGGGAACTATGGGACAATTGAGTGGTGTGTAGGGATGGCTATTTTTTGTTTTATGCTCATTTTCCTGCTGTGTGCACGCGTGCGCGCGCGCGCGCGCGCGTGTGTGTGTGTGTGTGTGTGTGTGTGTGTGTGTCTGTCTGTCTGTCTGTCTGTCTGTCTGTCTGCTCTTGCACCGCCCCAGACTTTTTGTGCTGGGGCTCTTGATCTTACTGCTGACTTTTACTTGGCTTTAGGGCTTAGTTGCTTCCTCTTTCTGGAGGACAGACTTCCCTTCTAGCTTGAACTGGGGGGAGGGGCCTCCCTGTGCGCCTCCCCTGGATGTGGGCTTTATCTGCTGGCCTGTTGCAAGGCTGGGGCCTAGTTTCTGGGTTGCTGTGGTACCAGTCTTTCTGGTGGCTGGCCCTGGATTAGGGATCTTATTGCTGATCAGCCTCAGGAGTGGGTTCCTGCTGCTAGGTTGCTATGGAAACAGGGCCTCTTTACTGGTAGGTCCCAGGGGAGGGGTCTTCCTGTTGGCCAGCCCTAGTGTGTGGCTTCACCATTGGTCAGCCATGGGGTCAAGGCCTAACTGGTGGCTTGTGCTGGGGGTGGGGTTGCTGGGGTAGGACTTTATTGCTATGCACAGACTATTCCACTGGCCTGGGGGCTGCTAGTTTAAGGGAGGGTGGACCTTGCTGCTTGATTTCCCCAAGCTTGGAGCCTTGTGACAGGCCCCCCTGCTGTGAGGCTAGCTGCTACCTTACCCCACTCCAACTCCAGTGAGATAGACCTTTCCTGATGGGCTGATAAGCTACTTTCTTGCTCCTAGACAAATTCTGAGGCAGTTTTCTAGTTGTTTGGAGGGGAATTTGAAATTACTGGTAGCAAAAACAAATTTTTGGGACAGCAAATAACTTAAGATCTTTGAAAACATTGTACAAATTGCCAAACACATTCCAGTCCAGCCTCATTCCCCTGTTTGGTTCTGGGCCCATCTGCAGTGCCTTCACAAGATATATGTTCTGATGAGCTACTTCAGTGAGATCTCCGTAGAACGGCACATCCAAATTGGGGTACTTCTTTATCCACTTGGTTTTCCTATGTGGTACACTAGGCTAGTCTCTCTTGTATGGAACTCATTGAGGAGGTCCTGTGGTCTTGCGGGCTTAATGCCTTCAGCACAATGTCATCTAAGACCAAAAGCCTTTTCACAAATCTTACTCCAGTATGACATTATGTGAAGGAGACTCTGGATTCTCAAAAACTTTGCCACAGCCTCTGGCAGGTTCTTCTTGAGTTAAAGGCTTCAAGTGTGGTCCTGCAGGTAACTTTCCTTGATCTTCTGTATGAGGACCAGCCTATCTCATATAGAGAGACTCATCTCCAGAAGTTTGGCCACTAAGAATTCTTGGTTTGCAACAACAAGTAAATCACAAAATGCCCCACCTTTTCTCTGCAGCATGCCTCTGTTTCTATGGGACAGATGCAGGAAAGATAAAACAATCCTAAGAATCACAAAGTTTTTAGACTATCTTCAAACATTTTGGGAATCATTGGTATTCTTAAGAACCTGACAACATCCATATTCCTATTCTTTCTATAAATGAAAACAGGTAAGATACAGAAGTCATCCCTAAATGGATGGATGGATCACAGGTTCTCCTTTAAGAGGGCAATAGTGAAGTTGTCAGAGTTGGTTTCATCCTGCATCTGAAGTATAAAGCAATATCATTTAATGGGATGCCACTTCCTCTTTTCTTGTAGCATTCATGGTGAGCCCAAGCAAAAAAGTCACCAGGACTACAAATATGTTACAGAGCATAAAGAAGCAGCTAAATTTTATAAGAAACTTGACAAATTCTCCAATCCAAATGAAGTTACACCCTGGCATTTGCTGACTTCGTTGTGAAAAATGGTAACAAATAGAATTCAAGATTTTTAAATGACAGAACAAAGACTCATAGACTGCTTAGAAATCTCACATCTATGTATTATTGATATTTCCCTCAAGAAGAGAGTTCCAAACATAATGACCATTAAACATCACGAAATATTAAGTTGACTATGCCTTAACAGTAAGGAAGAGACTAGTGACCATCGTGCCAGTCATTTCAGAATCAACTATCTGTGTCCAGTTGAATCACTTAGCAAAGATCAAAGAATCAATGCCACATTAAGATGAGAAGAAACTGTCTAATTTTAATATCCCCAGTCCAGCCTACTTAAATAAGCACTCAGACAACCGGAATTGGATAACAGTAAAGATATTAAGTCTGATTGTATTTCTTAAAGAATTTTAACAAATGTAAAAGAGCTGCAATCATGAGGAGACCAAAAGAGTCCCAGTTGTGATTTTTAGGGGAATGTGATGGTTCTGCTGTTAATTCTCACTATTCAGGACACATCTGGAGTATAGTTTCTGATTTGGGCCACTCTTATGGAAAGACATTGGCAAATATGTCCAGTGGTGGGCATACAGGATGATAAGGGGACCTGAAACTACACCTGTATGGGGAATTTAATTTTTGAGAGAAGACAGTTGATAAGGACATCTGGCATAGTAAAAAGAACACCAAATTCGGAGTGACAAGACCTGGAGTCATGTTCTGCTACTTAACTGCTTTTGTATCTTAAGTTACTTACTCTGAGTTTCAATTTCCTTATCTCTAAAATGAAGGGAATGGGTCTACTTGGCCTTTAAGCTCCCTTCCAATTTTTGGTTCTGTGGCTTAATCTGCTAACTCACAGAAAACAAAATGAAAACCAAACGTGCAGAAGTTATAAGGAAGTATGTTTCTGCTTAGTGTAAAGAGAAATTTTCTGTCAGAGCTTTCAAAAGCAGAATGAACTGCCTTGAAAGGTAGTGAGTTCTCCATCACTAGAAGACTTCAACTAGAGGCTGGGTGACCCCACTCATCAAGGATGTTGTGGAGAGGATTTGTGATTTGCTTAGGGATTAGATTGGCTGACCTTTAAAAGTCCCCCTAACACTAAGATTTTATACTACAATTTAGAATTTCATATGTTGATCTGCTGTTAACTCATTTAATATGAATTTTTCTGTGCTTCCATTTAATTTTAATTAGAGACATCCTGTCTCCACTCCAAAATATTTATCCTTTGATCCCAAATTTGAATACATTAGGATAAAAATCCAACTAAGGAAAAAAGTGTAGTCACAAAACTGAACACAAAATAAATTACATAATATAGAATGAACTAAAATAGTAGTGGCATGATTTGTGATAACTACATTATAGCATGGATGCTTAATATCCAGCCTCACCTGGGAAATGGGATAGCTTTTTGTAGTCCTCTCCTTACTTTCCTGACTTATGATTCATCCTGTTCCTATAGGCAAGGAACATAGAGGGGAAAGGGCAATTTTTAAATAGTATTTTGCAGCAAGAGGGCAGGTACCATGTAAATTGCTAACAACCTTATATTGAAAAGTAGGTATCTTTTTATCTTTAAGGAAGATTTCTAAAAGTTCATTCTAGATCTAAAATTCTGTGATTTTCTGCTATAGGGTTTGCTGTATGGCAGTGTCTGATCTCTTATTTATGACTGTTTTCTCTTCTTCACTGTAAAAAACTGATAATAGGAAGTGGGTTAGCCCTGTTCATGTCTCTCTTTGTAGTGATTTCACCTGATTATATTACAGGCAGATAGGGAAAAGAACCAATTGTGTCAAAAAGAAAAACATGGAAGTGAGAAATACATATTATATTATAAGATACTCCTGGTTGTTAATCAGTACAGAATATTTTGTCATTCTATACAACATGTCAAAGACCAAACTGTTTGCCCACATGTCATCTGCAGGACCAGTGGATTAGTTAACTTAATTTACCATACAGAATATATGTTAAGCACAGCCTAGTTTTTTTTCAGGCTTTGTGGAATCCCCATTTTTACATAGAGTAGAATTCTCTCTATCTGGGTCCCAATTGTTCTGTCCATTGGGGTCTCTAGGCCATATTAGGCAGGAGCCTGAAGATAATATAGGTCCCTGGGCTATTCCTATTCGTATTTTCTTTGGTCTTAGGGCCTGTTCTTCTGCTCTAGTCTCTTCCTAGATTTTTCTCCCCATTTTGACATCTATTTCTCTTCCCATTGATTGCTATCCATTTTAGTAGAATAGTCAATTAAATCTGGTAAATTTAGTTGATGCTAGTAAAGAGTACTGTTTCACAAATTCCCAATCAAGAAAGCAATCAGTAAGTATTTATTAAGTAATTACATATTCACAGCCACTGTGTTGGGTACTGCGGATACAAGTACAATGAAAGAAACCGTCTCTACTCCTGAGGAGCTTACATTCTAATGGTACATGAGAGGACTGGAGATGGTGGCAGTAAATGACAGCAGGGCCACTGAATAGGACCAAGAATATCTCAAATCCTACCTCTTTCATGGAACTTTCTTCCACTACCCCAGTCCTTAGTGTTCTTATCCCTTCCATATATATATTTCTGTGATTTTGTTCAGTATTACTCACTTGGAATTTTTCATACTTTATTATTATTTCTCTTTTTGTGTCTAAATCCTATTTCCCTAACTGGATCAAAAGTCCTTCTAGGATGCCTCTTTAGCGTAATGCCTCACACTAAGGATCTCAGTAGATGTTTGATGAGGATGAGGATGAAGAAGAGCTTCAGTCTCTGCTTTTAGACTCTAGATTTAAAGCCACTCAGATCCTTCTTGAGCCCAAATGATCCAAGTAGCACAGTTCCTCTAGTCTTATTGCTAATTAGATTAGGTGTGTGCTTCTTTTAATTCAAATATACCTTTGCTGATTAAATGTGTTTTAGCCTGTTTTTACTTATAAATTGTTTGGCATTTCAAATCCTTAATAATCTGCCCCTCCTACCTTTTCAGTCTTCTTACAGTTTATACTTGCCCCACCCCGCCACCCCTCCTTAGTACTCTGTGAACCAATGATACTGGCCTCCTTGCTGTTCCTTGAACAGGACACCCCATCTCCAGACCCTGGGCATTTTTACTGACAGTTCCCCATGTTTGGACTGCTCTTTCTCGTCATTGCCACCTTTAGGCTTCCTTGGCTTTCTTTCAGTCCCAGCTAAAATCCCACCTTCTACAGGAAGCCTTTCCTGATTCCCCTTAATTCTAGTGCTTTCAGGGGTGGAGCCAAGATGGCAAAGTAGAAGGATGGACCTGCTCAACCTCTACCCCCATAGCCCGTAAAATACTTGCAAAAAATGACTCTAAACAAATTCTAGAGCAGCAGAAGCCAGAAAGCGACAGAGTGAAGGGGATTTTGAGCCCAAGACAGCCTGGAAGGCCAACAGGAAAGGTCTGTCACACCTGGCTCAGAGCAGAGCACAGCCAGTCTTGGCCTCATGACAGGACTGGGGCAGGCTTCAGGGCATGGAATCACAGGCAGCAGCTGCAGTTCCAAGATTTCTCAACCTAGAAATGCCAAAGACAGCTTCAAAGGTCAATAAGAAAGCTCTTTCACCTGGGTGAGAGGGGAGTGCAGCCTGGCTCCAGCCCCAGGGCAGCAGCAGCCACTTTTAGAGCCTTAGGCCTAAAGACCATGGGGGAATTGAGCAGCAGATCTGGGTCTCAGTCCTGAGTGGTGGCCCTGGGGTGAGGAGGAGAGCTGACGTAGTGGAGCTGGTGGAAGCTCTGGAGAGGGAATCCTGTTCACAAATCCTGGGTAGAAAAAAGTGCTCATGGTTGCTCACAGAACAGAGCTCAGGTCAGGACAAGAGTGAACTCCTCTCCCTTGATTGTGCCACCTTGGAGGAATTGAGAACTTCCAGGTCCCCAGAGTACACCCTCCACTTGACAAAGGACTCAAAAGTCAAGTAATTGGCTGGGACAACATCCAAAGAAGAGGAAAAAAAATAAGACTATAGAAGGTTACTTTCTTGGTGAACAGGTATTTTCTTCCATTGTTTCAGATGAAAGCATAGCGTCAGAGGAAGACATCAAAGTCAAGGCTTCTGCATCCAAAACCTCAAAAACAAAATATGCAGTCGTCTCAGGCCATGGAACAGCTCAAAAAGGATTTTGAAAATCAAGTAAGAGAGGTGGAGGAAAAATTGGGAAGAGAAATGATAGCAATGCAAGAAAATCATGAAAAAAGAGTCAACAGCTTGCTAAAGGAGACCCAAAAAATGCTGAAGAAAATAACACCTGTAAAAGTAGACTAACCCAAATGGCAAAAGAGGTCCAAAAAGCCAGTGAGGAGAAGAATGCTTTAAAAAACAGAATTGGCCAAATGGAAAAAGAGATTCCAAAGATCACTGAAGAAAATAGTTCTTTAAAGATTAGAGTGGAGTAGATAGAAGCTAATGACTTTATAAGAAATCAAGAAATTACAAAACAAAACCAAAAGCATGAAAAGAAATAGAAGACAATGTGAAATATCATATTGGAAAAACAACTGACCTGGAAAATAGATCTAGGAGAGAAAATTTAAAAATTATTATTAGTCTACCTGAAAACCATGATCAAAAAAAAAAGAGCCTTTCTTGAAGAAAAAGAGTCTTTCATGAAATTATCCAGGAATACTGCCCAGATATTCTAGAACCAGAGGGTAAAATTGAAATGGAAAGAATTCACCGATTACCTCCTAAAAGAGATTCCAAGAGGAAAACTCCTAGGAATATTGTAACCAATTGTAACCAAATTCCAAAGTTCCCAGGTCAAGGAGAAGATATTACAAGGAGAAAATATTACAAGTAGCCAGAAAGAAACAATTCAAGTATTGTAGAAATACAATTAGGATAACACAGGATTTAGCAGTTTCTATACTAAGGGATTGAAGGGCTTAGAATATGACATTCCAGAGGTCAGAGGAGGTAGGATTAAAACCAAGAATCACCTACCCAGCAAAACTGAGTATAATACTTAGGAAAAAATGGAATTTCAATGAAATAGAGGACTTTCAAGCATTCTTGTTGAAAAGACTAGAGCTGAAGAGAAAATTTGACTTTCAAATACAAGAATGAAGAGAAATATGAAAAGGTAAACAGGAAAGAGAAGCTTTAAGGAACTCATTAAAGTTAAACTGTTCAAATTTCTACATTGAAAGATATTATTTGTAACTCATGAGACCTTTTTCAGTATTAGGGTAGTTAGAGGGAATATATATATATTAATATTTAAATTTGTAGGTGGGTATGGGTATGTATGTATGTGTATATTATATGTGTGTAGGTATGTATATGTTCATGGGTGTATATGTGTAGATAGATAGATAGATAAAGGCACAGGGTGAGTTGAATATGAAGGGAGAATACCTAAAAAACTAAAATTTACTGTTTAATGGAATGTACTAGGACTAAGAGAAAGGGAGAGGTAGAATGTAACAAATTATCTCTCATAAAAGAAGGAAGGAAGAGCTTTTACAATGGAAGGAAAGGGGGGGGGGGAGATGAAAGGAAATAACTGAGCCTTACTCTCATAGGATTTGGCTTAAGGAAGGAATAACACACACTCAATTGAATATGGAAATCTATTTTACCCTGCAGGGAGTCAAGGGGGAAGGGGATAGGAGAAGGAAGATAGTAGAAGGGACAGCAAATTGGGGAAATGGATAATCAGAAGCAAACACTATTGTGGCAGGACAGGTCAAGGGAGAGAATGGAATAAATGAAGGGCAGGATAGGACAGAGGGAAATGTGGTTAGTCTTTTATAACACAACTATTTATAGAAGTGCATTGTTATACATGTATGACCTATATTAAATTGCTTATTTTCTCAATGAGGGTGGATAGGAAGGGAAGGAGAGAATATGGAACTCAAAACTTTAGGAATGAATGTTAAAAATTGTTTTAGCATGCAACTGGAAATTAATCTATACAGGCAATGGAGTATAGAAATCTATTCTGCCCCACAGGAAAATAGAGGGGAAGGGGGATGAAAGAAGGGTGGGTAATAGAAGAGAGGACAGACTGGAGGAAGGGGTGGATGGGGTACATGCTTTCCTGGGATGGGGGTGGGGAGAGATGAGAAAATTTTGAATGCAAATTCATGTGGAAGTGAATGTTAAGAACTGAAAATAAATTATATATTAAAAAAAAAATTTTTTTAATTCTGGTGCTTTCTCTCTACCGAGTATGTCAGATTTATGCTGGTTGTAACTTGTTTGTACATAGTTGTTTGCATCTTGATTCCCCTATTAGTCAGCTCCTTAAAACTGGGGACTTTCTACCTTTCTTTGTGTCCATAGTTCTGAAGACAGTGCCTGCCACTGATGTTTATTAAGCTCCTTGCAGGTGCTTAATAAATGACTGGTCTGGTTGACTGTGAATTCTTGAACTTCTGTCACTTGGAGACAGATGTCTTGCTCTCTACCATTGTATAACTTTTTGAATGAAGCACTTTGTGTCACTCCATCAGTTTCTTTGTTTCATGGAGGTTTTACTTTGTATGTTTGTAAGTCAAAAACTTTATTTTAGTTCACGTGATAACATGAAAGGAAGCATGAAAACATAAGGGCATTTAAAATAAAGCCACAGATTAACTGAAATCTGAGAAAGGAAAAGAGAAATTGGTCACTGTTAATGAAAGCAAAAACATTATAAAGAGGAAAGTCAAAGGAGCTTAGTGCCAAAGGAGCAATGCATGGTTTTCTTTCCGTACCTTCTTTTATGCTGCTGAGGATCATTATCATGGTTTAGAATCAGTCAGGCCTTCCCATTTGGTCCTCCATGTAGCAAAGTATTTTGAACCTCAAGATTCTGTTGTCACTCACTTTCTTCCTTTCTTTCCCTGGCAGAAACACCCGGGAGAGTGGGGTTTATATGTGATTTCTTCTTATTCAATCAAAATCTGACTCCCCTCGCTAGATTTTTTGAATGACAGACCCCAAATTTGCCTCTACACAATGTCAAGTTGACTAAAACCAGAACTTTAGAGAGACGTGAAAAGCAACGGGAAAGGCGCAGAAAGTAAAAATGAAGCCAGGTCCTTTGGAAGAATATAAATAACCATCTCAAATTTAGGAGGGAGTTTTGTTTCAGTTTTCACATACAAAAAAGTTAAGAGACACTGAACATACTATAGAATTTTAAATTTTGCTGCTTAGCTTCAAGTCCCTAAGCTCATGCATAAATACCAATTGTCAGTGGTTGTTTTGTAGCAACAATAGGTACGCGTACTTGTTTTGTTCAGTAGTTCTGTTAGAAACTTATTTATTCCTCCTCCCCCGCATTTGGACTCAACACAATGAGTACCCATTTCCTTTGCCTCCCCAAACTAGAAAAAATAACTATGGATCAGGAGAGCCAAAACTAGACATTATAGAAATGGCCAGGTGCCATGGAGGACACAGTGAGCTAGCTAGATTGGGATCAGAGAGCCAGAAGTAATATGGGCTTAGAGGATCAGGAACTATATGAATATTGGGTATGCTTGGATATTACTCAGAGACTCAATGCCAAGGAAGCAAAAATGCAGTCCCTTTTTTACATGGAAGCCATTCAGATACTTGAGTACAGTTATTATCTATCTAATTCCTCTCATTTCTGAGCTAAACATTCTCAAACCCTTCAACTGTTCCCTAACACAGCTAAAGAATGTAATATTATAATCCAGCTCATATTTCTCGGTCTTGACCATTCATTTTTTTTTTAACTGTTCTCTGCATTTATTCCAGACTTCACCATCCTGGTTGTTCTCTGGATAGGTTCCAATTTGTCAAAACCTGTTTTGAAAAATAGTACACTTAATTAAATGCAGTAGTGCACATGTGATCTAATGAGTGCATTGATTCAAGTGGTTCACTTGCCTCCATATTTCTAGATTCATATGATTACTGTATCGTACAATTCAATTAGCTTTTTTAAGTAGCCATGCCACAATATTGAGTTATGTTGACCTTTAGGTCTACTAAAACTACTTCATCTTTCTTTTTTTATAACATGAATTGCCATTACTCCAGATCACCAGTATCCTATACTTAAAATATAATAGATATTTATGTATCTGTGGTATACAGAACATTATGCTAATATTGGCTGCTAGGTGAGGTAGGGGATAGAGTGCTGAGCCTGGAGTCAAGAAGCCCCAAGTTTGAATATGGCCTCAGATGTTTATTAGTGGTGGAATCCTAGGCAAGTTACTTGACTCTGCTTCAAGCTCCTCAACTGTAAAATTGGAATAATAATGTCACCTAGCTCCCTGGGTTTTTGTGAGGATCAGATCAGGTATTTGTAAAGCTTTTAGCACAGTGTCTGTTAACTTCCTTCCTTCCTTTCTTCCTGAGTGCTGAAGGAGAGACAAAATTTAAATAAGACGTAATCCCTACCCTCCAGGAGTTTAAATCCATGGAGCAGGATGCCAGCATGGATAATTAGTATATGAAGTATTACGAAAGTACATTAGATCAATCAGTCATTAAGCATTTATTACAAAATAAAGTGCTGAATGAGTCAAAGGGTCATTAAGTTTATTCATCAAGGAGATTGAAGCAAGCTTCCTGTAAGAAATAGCCAAGGTGTACTTAAAAGGTGTGAATTCAAAAGGCAAAGTGACGAAGAGAAGTGCATTCTGGGCATAAGGAGTGCTGTAAGTAAAGGCACAGATGTATGAGAGTGGAGTGTACGTTGGAGACAGATTATTCTAGGTGGGCTGGAAAAGAGTAATGTCCAGACAGGTAGGGTGGCATTAGATTAGGGAAGGTCTTGACTGCTAGCTAGCTAGATGAGTTTAAACTTTACTTTATGTACTTTGACACTTTTTTCTCTTTTTCTATGAAATATTCCTTCCTCTTATTTATATTGAGTTTTGTTTCTTTGTTTTGTTTTTTAAATTCAGGACCAAAACAGCACTGAACTTAGCTCTCTTTCTCGGCTTTATGTCATTTGTTAAGCATGTCTCTATATATGACAGTAATTAAAATATTAAATAGAATAGTACATATGATAGGTCTCTATAGCAGCATTAGAGATTTTTCCTCCAAGTTGACATAAATCCTTTAATTGATGCTCTTTCCATTACAGTTGTTGAGCTGGCAATATATCCACTTAAATGTATTATCCAGTACATTTCTATATCTAGGTCACTCATCTTTACAAAACTATACATTTACTTATATCTCTTTCTTTAAATAATTCTTTCCTCATTTTCTTATTAGAATCACTTGTGATTGTTTTCAGAATTTCATTTTGTCATATTAATAAATTTCATTGATATCTCATTCCTGTACTTTTGGTTAATTTCATCTTTGTGCTTTTGTGATGAATATGAATTAAAAATTAGAATCATAATTCATAAAAATAACTCCTGTTGACTAATCACTAATTTATTAAAGTGGCTATTTTTGTAACTGATTGATTTATTGACTGATTTATATATGCAGTAGAAATCCTTTAGGTAATGGTCCATCTGCTTTAAAGTGATGATTTGTTTTTCCATCTTTCTTCTGAAACTCCACTGCATGTCTAGTTAGTTTCTTTTCTTAGATAACATTTTACATATTACATTTAGCTGTGATCAAGTCTGTGAATGGCATTTATTGCTGCAGCATTTGATCTTTGACCAAGAAAAGCAATAATTGGCCCATTCTGCCTCATTATTGCACATGACCAGTATCACTTAAAGGGGATAAATGTGACAGCCAAGTTGCTGGATGTCTATGCAACTCTAATACTTTTAGTATCCTTAATCTCTGCAGGATGCAAATTGTCAGACACCTGTGCTATTTGAAAAGCTCCCTGTGGCTTTGTATATTGAAATGTTATTTGGTGACAGTGCTAGTAGTTGAGTTTTCTTTTGAATTGAATTTAGAACTTTAAAAAACCCTCCTGATATGTTTTTTCAAATTTCACTTGGTTCTGACTGACTTTTCAGTAGCTGTGCTAAGGTTTCTTGATGTTGTTTACGCTAATTAAAATCTGATTTGGCGACTCACTACCTCTTGGGTTGAGGGAGTAGCTAGGTTTTTAGACTCTTTGGCCAATATTTTGACAATTGTAAAAATGCTTTTTAAAATACATTTTGCCTCTACTCTCACCTTCTCCTACCATCTCCTCTCTATAAAAGCCTCTTTTAATTTGCTTTTATATAGCAAGTGATTGTAATAACCTGTCACCTCTCTGGAGCATAATGCAGTTCTATTTTGAATTCTTTTTCTTCCCCATACAACTGAATAGCCCAACTTTTCTTCTCTCATTTTGGCTTGGAACTTTAATTCAGCATCATAATTGGATCTGAGATTTTATTTTTCCTCCTTTTATTTCTAAGAAAATAATTCTTTAATGAAATGTGCATAGCTGTTATGGTCTGTTGTGTCAGTATTCAAGGGAAATATACTGTGTGAAAAGTCTTGATTTAAATGTTTTATTTGCTTTATAGAATTGTTCTTGTAGCTCTTCAGTTATATGATTTGACTGGATCCAGTTTAATTTAATATGATGTTTCACATTTTACTCTGAGCCCTGGCACCTTTCTCTTCTAAGGAAAAGTTCTCTGCCCTTTAGTTTTTCACCTTGCCTCTCATCCCTAGTAGCTGCAAGTGAAGCCTGCCAGGCTTCCCATTTCAGTCCATCGGTGCTTCCTGTGATTCAGTCAGAGAGGTCACTGTAGAGTGACATCTCCCTCCTTCAGTGGGGCCTCTGCTCTATTTAACATGCAGCCTCCACATCACTCTTAGCCCCCATCTGTTTGAGAAGCAAGAGAAAAACCCAACCTCAGCTACTCTCACGAGGTGATGCAGCCTGGAAACTAGGTAGCCAGGTCCACGCAAAACCTCCGCAACCATCCAAATTCCCCTTCTTCTCAGACAGACTCCTTTCATAATCAAATAAAAAAATCTGCCCTGCTTCCTTGTTCTTTTTTTTTTTTGCCCCCACTTTCTGCCAAAAAAAAAACCCCAACCCACCGTGAATCTAACTTGCAAAGATTTCCAGATCTCCTATTAAGATTCAGATAAGAACAATTCTCTGATTTCACATCTTATTGTCCACTGGACTATCATATCTCCCAGGAAGTTTGTGCATAAAGCAGTTTTCATAGCTGAATTATGAACCCCCAAAGAAAGGACTTGTAATGAAAATGGCAAGACCACTGTGTTCTTTGTAATCAGTTCTTTAATACTCCACCTGCTGTACCATGGAGACATCCTGTAATTACTGGAGCGGAGAGCTGAACCTACCGAGGCAGCCCTGAAAGAATGAGCACTATGGGATGTTGGATGACATAATCTAATATATAATGGGGGATGGGAGGAACAGATATTTTGGAGAAGTATGACACTCGATCTGATATATTTGTGTAACCTTTTCATGTAGAGCTAGGCTGAAGTCAAAAGGGAGATTTTTGGTTTCCTTCATTAAAAGCTTATTAAATGAAGAAATAGAACAGTCGTTTTGCCTCAGTAGATGAGGGTCAGAGAGGCGGGTCTGATCTCCTCAGGATATTAATGTCTGCCTTCAGCTGGGGGAAATGAGCCGTCACTTGAGTTAGCGGCAGCTTTATGTGCTCATCACTAGGGATTCCCATATGTCCTGGGATCTGCAGCAGTAAAAAATGGCAAAGCTCAGTTGTAGAGAGCAGAGGGCGCTCATTGGTATTCATGTCAGGTAACTCAGCTCAATCTGCCCAGAGCAAGTCTGTTTAATGTTGATCAGCTGTCCATCTGATAAACTGAATTGATATGGGCATTCCCTCCAAGGGCTGCCCTGACAATGACAGCCAGAACATCTAGATGTCTTGTTAGTCTTTTTCTGTAGACTCAAGTATTTTTAACCCTTTTTTGAGACTACAAGACACAAAAGTAATCTTAGTGACATGGATCTGGCTGCCTAGGTGATCTGTCTTTCTCTGGCAGAAAACTCTCCAATCTCGAACCTTGTTCCCCATGTACCAGGCACATCTCTTGTTGATTAACCACCCTTCCTCCGCCCATCACAAGCACTCCCTCCCCATAGGCAACTAACTGTCCTGCAGGGTAGTTGTTTATATTGGAGGGGTCACGCTTTTGTTAAAAAAAAAAAAACTAAACACTAGGTACCTTTCATGGTAGTGACATTTAAAGTAGTCCTCTGAGTGTCTTTTTCCCATGCAAGAAGGGATAGAATAATGCAAGAATCTTTTTTGGTCAGCTAATTTTTATAGTAAAAAGCAATGATCTTTTGGTCCCCTTCCCCCATTGTGTGCTTTTTGAGGCATTGATGCCCCTGTGCAAGTTATCTAACCTATTTGTAGATCAGTGCAAGGGTGTCAGTGGGAGATTCATTTACAGAATGGATCAATGCTGAACTGTCCTCTTTAGAAATAAGCATAGAGAACTTAATCTGTGAAGCTGTAATTTTGTTTCTGAATTCAGCATCTATAGGTAAAAGTATTAGCAGTGCGCAGCTGTGACTTACAACTCTGTATCAGTATCTTTGTCTGTGTGTGCTTGTGTAAGACTTTTTCTGCAGATCTACTTAAACGATTTTTGTCCTTAGCTACATCTGAACCGTGTATTTGCACAACATGACAGGATTCTAACACAGTCCCAGGTGTTTAATCTCCTTAAAATGAGACCAGCTACTGAGCATCATTTCTCCAAGACTTTCCTTTTCTAAAAAAAAAAAAAAATCTTCCTCTTTATTATGTACTTCAACATTGGAGGTCAAGTATTGTTTGTCCTTCATTCTTGAAGAGGACCATGGCATCAGGAAGGTGATGTCAGGACTTGCAAATAAATTGGATTTAAGTGAGGCAGGACTGTGTCTCACTCCTATGAAGCCATCTGGATGCAGTGACCAGATATAGATCAGGACGACTGGCAATGGCCCAGGATGCAGTAGGAGACCTTTGCCTTATTAAGCTAAGGTCTTTCCCAAGTCTCAGTTTGAGGCAACACCCAGTCAGTGAGTGATTATGGCTAGGTAAGAAATGAGGCAAAGAATGTCTTCTTTTACCTAGTCAAAAAAAAAAATATCTAGGAGGGGGATGACCCTCAGGGTTTCTGACCAAAACGGAAACAATTGCTATTTACACTCGCTCTCAACCATCTGAGCCCAAACAATGACCAAGCCAGGTCTGGGCTGGGACCTATTTATTGTTGGCCAGTCAATAAGAGCCAGTGATTTGAGTTTAAGGCATGGTCCTTGAAAAAGAAATCTAGCCTATAAACCAGAAGATATCTTGTGAGTTTTCAGCATGAACTATCACCAGAAGAGGTTCAGAGACCACAGCTGTTCACTGATTGCCTAGTAAGTATTGTTAGAGCTGGAAATGAGGTTACACTATATGTTTGTTGGTTTGGTTTTATGATCAGTCATTTTTGATTTGGAACATTGTAACCTGGGTGCTGCTTAGAAGTTAACATTTCTCCCAACTATAGATTTACCATTTTTGTTTTCAGTGAATGAGATTTTTCTGCATTTTGGTTAGATTCACATAGTGCAGTATAAGAGGGGAATGAATGAGAAGAATGATTTGGGAAGCTGCTGTCATTTTACACCTAAATTTGAAAGTGTAATTTTAATGGAGACAAGATGTCAACATGAATAAATTGCAAAACTAAGGAAGCTTTTTATGCTCTCTTTATGGGGGGCTTAAATTGACTAGAATCTCCTGAGACCTCATTCCTATGGTATACTTATGAAAATAAAATTTTGATTCATTTGAATACAAGATGGATGCTATGAAGAAAGGTCTTCCTAACTGACATAACTTACTGTAACTAAATATTTAATTAAAATATTTTAAATTGATGTTAAATACATTCATCTTTTAACAGGGAATGCTTTAGTTTGAACTAAAATGACTTTTAGAATTCTTTTAAAAAAGCTTAGCCTTCTTATATTTGTTCATCTCTACCATGCTATCCAACCCACCATTTAATTGAGTCTGTAGTTAAATTCTCTTTTAAATATGAGTTTACAGAACCACATTATGGTTATTTTTGACATGTTTATCTCCTCTCTGAGAGTTCTATTCAAGCTTTATTAGTTTATTTGTTTCCTTCCTCTTATGATACCAGATCTGACACTCACCTGAAGTAGTAAAAAAAAAAAAAAGAGTACCAGAAGACTAAATATATATATATAATGTATATTATATATATACATATTCTACCAATTACAGATTAATTTGTGTCAATCTGTTTTTCTTTAGGAATGCAAATAGCTGAGATAAAGCTTATTAGTCACTCACACCTTAGTATAGGTTATTTTAATCAAATCTGTCTCTAATTGATAGCCTTTAGTGAAATGGATTTTAAATGGGACTTAGAGAGGGAGTAGAGAAAAAGGGAGATAAAGTCAGCAGAGATGCTAATTCTAACGACCTTTTCTCCCTTCTGCTTGCTAAAGCACCTCTCTCTCTCCATATTTATTATGAAGTCTTCTTATTTCCTCATCCAGATACTCTACAACCTATCTCTTAATTCTGAGGATCTCTTTGTGAGAGTCAGAATGCTTTAAATATTCTGATGAGAGGTGGTTGAGGGTGGTGTAATAAGGGAAAACTTCAGTAAAAGGTTGGAGTTGAGTTTTTACTAGATTTCAATTCAATAAGTATCTGTTACGTATCGATTAGGTAAGGCTTTGAATTGGGATATATTGCCATTCCGAGTCTTTGCTAGGAATTTACACAGTCTTTCAAAAGGCATGTTGCTGTATAACTCTCTCTTTCACAGTATTGCCTTATCAGGTATTTTTGAAAAAACTGCTATATTAAATGTCATAGATTGATCATATGTTATATAAATTATTTTATGATAGTTCATTGGATTTTTAAGTAAATGTTTTATACTACAATGTATTATGAAAAGAATACTGATAATTTTTCATGATTCCTCTCAAATTTGAATATTAAAATAAATATCTTCTTTTTTGGTAGGATAGCCACAGTCTAGCATAGTTGCTGACTTTGGAGTGAGGAGAAACCTGGGTTCAAATTTTATATCTGATGATGCTTAATAGTTGTGGGACCATGGGCAGATCATTTGACCTTTCTGATCCTCAGTTTTCTTATCTATAAAATAGGGGTGATAATACCTGTATGGCCTACTTCTCAGGGTTGTAGAGAAGATTAAAAGGGATGATATGTATAAAGCACTTTGTAGTATACAAATGCTCAGTCCTTTGTGAGGTTTCATTAAAACAGTTTCCAAATAGAAATCCACAGTATCCTGCTATCTTGGGCTAACTGATGGTTGTGAAATTACTCGCTTCTTAAATTTTAGAATTAAGAGTGAGTTGAGTCAATCAATTCTGTTACAGAATTTTACAGATTTTACAATTTCACTAATCAGGGTTTGACTATAAAAATATTTACTATTTATGTGTAGTATGATTTTCATTATATATCTGAAGGCCTATGATAAATATAGAAAAGTTTTGGAAGAACTCATAGAAAACAGAGAGATCAAACACATTAATGTGAAATTGCTGAACATTTTACTATTATTTAGTGGAAGTGACTTGAGGTCATCAAGTGCAGCCCATGGAAAATTTGGGGAAATGGTTAAATTCAAGTTTTTTATTGCTAAGCGTGCTGATATCTTATTCTAATTACTTTACCAAAATGATATTCATTTTTACTCCATTACCAAAAATGAGTTATATAGAATGAGAAATTCCTATGAGTATAAAAATGACAAAGTAAAGAAGCAGTATGATAAAGAAAGCTGAAGCTTCAACAAAGGTGATGTATTGCTCCAAGTGACACATATTTAGATAGGCTAATGAAAGAGATATCTGTTCTGATGTGCTCATGTCAGCTTAGAGTTCAGAACTGGACACAGTAATGGCAAGTCAGTACAGATTTAAGGATGACTGTTTACCACATCCCTTTTCCTTGTTGAAAAGTAATTGCCAGGACCCAGGAGAAGCATGTACGCAACAACTACAATAATGTTTAAATGAAAACAGCAGTAAAAGACATGAGAATTCAGAGTATACACAATGTCAGATCTTGGTGCCAGAGAACTAAAGATGAAGTAAGATTCTCTACTGTCAATAGAGAGGGATAGACTATAGACGGGAATTGATGTTTAACAGTGACTCTCAGGCCTTTTTTACTCATGGTATTCTTTGCCTTGAAGAATCATGGCATACCTAACATTTAAGGTGACAATAAAAAAGTGGAGGCAAGTGGAGATCTAGAACTACTAATAGTAGCTGAGATTCTGCTTCTCTTTTCTTAGCCCACATCCCCAGCCCTTTTCTTTCTTTGTTCCCAAGGGACTTACAGTGGAGGAGGTAGCAAAGAGAGTTAGTGTTGTGAAGCAAAGGCAGAAAACTGAAGTTGGAAAAAGGGAAATTTGAGAGTTGAACAACCTTCAGTGGCTGTCTAGTTCTAACCATACACAAAAGAATGCCTCCTCTGACATACCTGCTAAGTAAAAAAAGTCTGCTTGAAGACCTCCAAGGAGGGAGAAGCCACCGTCTCTGGAGTCTGCACATTCCAATTCTGAGCTGTTCTCATTGTTAGGAGGTTTTGTCTTGACATCAAGCCTATTGACTTCTTTGAAATTTCTCCTTGTTGTTTCTGGTTCTGCCAAACGGAACAAGTCTAACCACTCAACCACATGACAGTCTTCAGCTACTTGAAAACAGCTATCATGTTCCTCCTGAGCCTTTTTTCTCCAAGCTAACCATGTTCGGTTCCTTTAACCCATTCTTGTATATCTCAGATGTAATGCCTTTTGACATCCTTGTTGCCCTCTTCTGGATGTTGTCTATCAAACCTGTCTATTTCCTTCTTAAATTTTAGTACCTGGAACTGAATACAATACTTTAGATGAGGTCTCAAAAGAGACATGGTACATTGGGACTGTCACCTCCCTATTCCTGAAAGTTATAGCTTTCTTAATACAGTCTCAGATCCCATTAGTTTTAGGTTTGTTTTTTTTTTTAATCTTCCAAATCACACAACTGACTCATATTGAGCATGTCATCCACAAAAATCCTCAGACTTTTTCAGAACAATTGCTGTCTATTTCTCCCTCATGTTATACTTATGAAGTTGGTCTTTTGTACCCAAGTGTATTTATTCTTATTAAATATCATCTTGTTAGGTTCAGCCCAGTAATCTAGTTTGTTAAGATCTTTTGGATCCTGACTCTGCCATGCAATGTATTAACTGCCTTCCCAAATTCTGTGTCATTGCAAGTTTGATGAGCATAACATCTATGCCTTTATTTGAATTATAGGTAAATATGTTAAATATTAGCACAGAGCCAATCATTCATCCCGAGGTACTCCACTAGAGACCTCCTGCAATTTTGATCTTAAACCCTTGACACTTTGGGTTCTGCCATCCAACTAGTACTAAATCCTTCTGGTTGTATTATAGCTAATAGATATCTCTCTATCTTCTCTATACAAATAATATAGGATAGTTTTATCTAAAGCTTTACCAAACTCTAGGTAAACTGTATTTACAACATTTATTTCCCTCATCTATGAGTTGGTAATTCAGTCAGAGAAGAGAATGAGGTTAGTTTGGCATTACTTGTTCTTAGTGAATCAGTTCTTTGTAATCATTATTTCCTTTTCTGTATGTTCAGCAATAATCTCTTTAATGATTGGTTTGAGAACTTTTTCAGAAATTCAGATCAAACCTACTGGCTTATAGTTTCCTTGAGATTTTATTTATAGGACCATGCTACATTCCCATCCATCTTCTGTTACCTGGCCTTGTTTGCATTTTCTGCATATTTCTTTTTTAAAATCCAGGTTGGTTGGTAAGTTCCCTATGAAATCCACATTAGTCTTTTCAGACAGATCCCATTTCTCCTCTTCACCAGACTTCTTTTTCCTGTATGTCTACAGAATTTCATTCTTGAGCAACTCATCCCACTTAGGCCAATTTCTGTTGAAGCATTAGTCCCTAGCATGCTGTCTTTCCTTCACTGAACTCTTAGAAGTTTGCATGCCTGAAAACTAAGGCATGTCAAACTATACCTAGATTTCCTCTCCTCTCTCTTAGGTGGCATGGTCACCCCCAGAGTTCCCATCATTTCCTCCCCCAGTAACCAGTTGCTCCCTTTTATTAGTGAGAATCAGATTCAGAGTAGAATTTTCCTTTGTCCATTCCTCTACCTTTTGAAGGATTAAATTATCACTTAGGCAAGACAATAAGTTATTAACTGCTCTTCTTTTGACAGAGAGAGAGCTCCTGCAGATGTCTGGATAATTGAAATCCTCCATCACTACTTTATCTTCTCTCTGCCGGCCTTGTGATATTTCCCAAACTCCTCTTCTACTTCCTGTTTCTTTTTAGGTGGTATGTAGTATATATACTCTACAAAATCATTTCTATTTCTGCTTCCTGAATCCAAATCAGTTATTTTTTCCACTATCTAGTTGAGAGAGTATATTACAAAGGCAGGAAGAAATCATTTGTACAGGTAAGGGCTGGGATGTCCAGTTTGGCAAACAGCTTGTGGGCCATTTTGGTTAAAATACAGTATTTGAAGAGGAAACATATAATAAGATAGGAAGATAAATTAGAGTCCCACTTTGTTCTTTAAATATTAAACTGAGAAATTTGTAATATAATACAATATAATGCCACTGAGGACTTTTGAGGAAAAGAGTTACATAGTCAGACATTACATAGTCAGACCTATCTGTGCCTTCAGAAGATTATTTTGACAGCTGTGTGGAGGATGGACAGGAGAAGATTAAACTGTAATTATTTCCAGTTAGTCTCAGTATGCTCTAGTATCCTAATAATCCCACTTTACCTTGACAACTAGAATGTAAACCCCTGGAGTTCAGGGACTGTTTAATTTTTTCCTTTGTATCTCCAGGCCTAACAGAGAGCCAGATACTCAAAGTACTTGATGAACTGAACTGAAAGAAGAGTGCCATCCTCTCTTGTTGTTTACTGAGACATTAGTCTACACCAATTCTTCTCCCTTTCCCTAACTTAACAGCAGCTTTAGTTCAGAATTTCATTATCCTCCTTTTTAAAAATCAAGCACAATGTCCTGCCATCTACTCAGGGAAGATTACAAATGTGTTTTCCATAGTAGACCTCAGTGAGAATTTGTTCAGTTGAAAGTCTCATGAAAAAAACCTTTAGGAGACTATATAATGTAACCTTTCTTCCCCTCTCTCATGTATTTTAGGGATGAATCATACTTATATTCCATCTTAAGTATTTTGAGAGTGAATGAATCAGAAATACAGCTTTTCCTTTTAAAAGCAAAGTTTTATTAATTATATTTAAGTATTAGTATATTCTTTCCATGGGCATGTTACCATAATCTTCTTTCCATTTTTTATAAGGAAGAACCACCTCTTCTTTCTCCTCTTTACTAACCATTCCTAAAATTACAACCCTAGTTCAGGCTTTTGTTAGGACTATTGCATTGTCTTCCTGGTCTCTTTTCTTCTAATTTATCCTTCTTAACTCCTACTAGAATATTCTTCTTTAACAAGCAGTATTATAATTAAATGGGTCTCATTCTGACAGCCCTCTAATGACTTCCCATTGCCTAAATCCAAATTCTCTAGCCTGCCATCGAAGGCCCTCAGTAATCCTCTATGAGAAAATGTCCTGTGCCCTGGTCACACTGTACCACTTGTCATTCTGGTTATGCCTGGAGCTTTTCTACCTTGGTACCTTTCTACATTCTGTTTCCTCCACTTAGAATGCTCTTCCTCCCCACCTCCACATTTCAGAAAACCCATGATCCTTCAAAGCCTAGGTCAAAGACTACCCTCTGTAATGCCTTTCTGGACCACTTTGAATGGAAGTAAGGTATCTTGCCATAGAGCATGATAACAGTTCATGCCATTCTTACGGTACTTAGCATGTAGCTTGTTTTCCATTGAAGTTGTTAGTGTTTTATGTCTTATTTCCCTTGTGAGATTGTAAACTTTTTGAAAGTAAGAATTATATTTTATTTATCTCTGTAACAAAATGTTTAACATAGTGCCTTTCATATAAAAGCTCAATTCAAGGGGGTTACATTCTAGTTGTCAGGTGTAAAATGGGATTATCAGTATACAATGTAATCAAAAAAGTATTGAACTTCTAATCAGGAGACCTCAGTTTGAATTCAGTCTCTTTCACCTCTGAGTAAGTCATTAATTACTTAGAACCTAAGTTTCTCTTTCTGTGAAATGGGAATACTAATGTTTGTTCCACTTATGTCAAAAAAAAAAATTGAGGCAAAAGCACTTTGTAAACTAATATGCAATATTTATATGTGACTCTTATTTATATAGTGTTAGGTATAAGAGTGATGTTGACAATGATAATCATTTATTTAGTAAAGAAATGAATTTGAAGCCTTGAGACTACCAGAGGTGGATGGGCTAGTAATAAAATACTTGAACATTGCTATTGTTATCTTTGTACTCTCCCCATTGGGAGTTCTAGTAAACCATGGAGGAATGAGGCGGTGGGAGGAGGGGGACAGGGGCTGCCAGCTTAAAGGACCATCCAGCAGGGCTTTAGACTCTTATTAGTAGATCATGATCTTTTGGTTGGAGACTTTTGCTTAAAAGCTACATGGAAAACGAATAATCAAAAGCATCTTTTATTGTTAACTTCAGTCTGATTTTCATGGTAGAATTATACTCTGTTTTTTCTATCCTGAACTTCTATAACAAGTCTTACTTTTATGTTTTAGTCAAAGAAGTCTGGCAGAGATCACAGAACTTATCCACACCGCTTTCCTTGTGCATCGTGGGATAGTAAATTTAAGTGAATTGAATTCTTCTGATGGTCCACTGAAAGACATGCAGTTTGGAAATAAAATAGCCATCCTGAGTGGAGACTTCCTTCTGGCAAATGCCTGCACTGGACTAGCCCAGTTGCAGAACACTAAGGTAAAGAAGAAAAAAAAAAGAAAACATACACACACACACACATATGCTCATACCTATGTATAGAAATATGTGGGTTATTTTCATTCTACATATACATACTATTGTCTAATCATTGACTAATCTGTAAAAATGGCAGTTACCTGTATATGCGCACATTGACTAATGAATGCAGCAGCCTGATGCTTCATAAGTAAATGCTGACTAAATGTTAGTTTTTGATGGTGCTCCAGGATATTAATCAAAAATCATCATTGATCAAGACTGCCACAGTTTGAGAAGTGATCAAGTCATTGATTATGGGAAGAGAAAACATATGATGACTTTGCCATTTGATTTGCATTTATATAGAAAAGGGAACAGTAAAAAGAAGTGTCCCCCCATATACCTCAACCTAATCCCACCCTCAGTGATGATTAATCCCTTCCATTGAGTGCCCCTTCCATGTCGTCACTTCCTAGACTTTCAGTGTAGTGAAGTCTCTTGTGCTTTACCTTCTGTGCTGTATTTCCATTTGCACTGTAGTTCACATGTGAGTTCCATGTTCCCAATTCCTATTCTTGCTCCTAAGACAGTTCTTCTTTTCTGTTACTGCATGAATTTTTTTGTTTGGAGTTCACAGAGGTACTTGTGTTCTTTGGGCTCTGCACACTCAGGATTGTGTATAAGTACCAGATTTTAGGGGGTGGGAAATGCTCTATACTATTATTTCACAATAATTTATGGAATTTGTGTTTACATAAGACCTCTTTCCCCAAAAAATAAAAGAAGATTTAACTTATCACTTTTAGCAGTTTCATCTTTTGCTTACCCAAGCATCAATTTAATTTATTTTGATCTTTTCCTGGTGAAAGGGCTACATAAATTTAAGGTGTTAAATGTTGTTTATGTTAAATAGTATATAATATTTCATTATAAGAAGTGGAAATTAATGGCTTGTTTAAAATCAGTTTAAATCTTTGTGAGATAATATCTGCTGTATTCTCTTCACTCAGTCAGCACTTTGTTATTCACATATACTCTTTCCTCCTATATTGTATAACTGTTTGAATTTATGAGAATTAAATGTTTTATTTCCATAAAAATCAAACCAGGAAGTCTCTGAAATTCACTCTGTATTTTACATGCAAAGCCATTGCTGTAAATGTTCCCAGAGTCCAAAACCTCCACCATCTGCTCCCTTAGGCACTGGTTTTCGACATCACTTCTTGATTTAAAAAAAAAAAAAGTAATAATCTTTAACATTTCAAATCAGCATCTCAGCTAGAAGCTTCTTGAAATCAATGATTAGCCATTTATTTTCCTATCAGTAAACCTCTCACCCACATGCTCCCTGCATGAGTTTTGTACTCCTAGATTTCATTTCATCAGTCTTTCTGTAGGGAGACTTTTTTCCTTTTTAAATCATGGCATGTTTTCACTTAATTTGACAATTATGTCTTGTAGCTTTTATTCTCAGCAATTCTCTCTTTTCCTTATCCTAAACATGGGTATTTGATTTTTAGAGTTTCTACCTTTGTTCTTTAAGGGGTCATTGAAATCTCTACAAGGTCAGTTTCAAAAGAAGCTTCATTGACTCATTTTGTTTAAAATACCTGTAGTACTCTGTTCAGTGTTCTGTGGTTGAGCCTCTGTAAATCTCAGCTTTTGATGTATCACTGTTTTAACCACAGTAGATGACTTCTAAATGATGTGGATCGTCTTTGAAAGTGAAAGGATCATAGGTTGATACTAGTGTGCTTAGCATCCAGAGAAATGTATTTGAAGAATGTCTTCCATGTGCTGAAAAGGTTCCTTTCATTCAAGGACTTATAGTTCCCAACAGAATAGTTTTCATACAAATCGAAGTTATGTCTCAGAAATAGAATAATTTATTAATCTCTCAGGTACCTAACCAGCAAAAGAGCAAAACAAAACAAAACTTAGAAAACAGGGGGGAAAACCCTCAATACCACCTCTTTATACGTTTTTAAATTGATGCTGTTTTTTACTTCACCTTCATTTCTCAATAAATCCCTTTCTCTACCTTACCCAGACTTCCAGTCTTTGTAACAAAATGTAAAAAAAGAAAGAAAAGGAAGAACAGTTCAGTAAAACTCACCAATACATCAACCAAATGAGGTATTATATTCATATAGGTTTGATTTTGTACGTGGAAATGCTTTCCTACTTCACACAATAAAAAAATACTAGTTTTATCCTTTGGGATCACCACTGTTCCTATTTTGGTTAAGAATTTTCTCCCAACCATAGATATGAAAATTGCCTGATTGGGTACTCTTATTTTTTTTTTTTATGGAGTGACCTTTGATATTCAGGCCACATACATTTTGAATTTGTTATACTATATGGTATGATATTAGTCTAACGTGAATTTCTTCCAAACTGCCTTCCTGTTTTCCAACTAGTTCTTGTCAAATATGGATATCTTCTTTAAGTCATTTATTATCTGGGTTTATTGAACACTACTTTTCCATTATTACTCTACTAAAGCTATTATTTCCTTATGTTTATAATTATATATATTTTCTAGGCATTTTTTAAAAGGACTTCACTGAATCTTCTTATCTGAACGTCTGTTCTACATTATGTTATCTTCAATTTTTAGCCAATTATGTTGAACTTCTTTTTTTATAAAATTCTCAGGTATTAAGAATGTAAATACAGAGGGGTTTTGTTTGTTTTTATAGTGCTAAAATGGTGTCTAACAAAGAGCCTTTCCCATAGTAGGTGCTTGTAAATGAATAAATAAATGATCTTGGATAAGCTTCAGTAATTGGATAATAAATAAAGGATAATATCTTTTTATTTGTAATACAATTGTAACATAAGTTAAGTTTTTCTTATAGATTTGGCTTAGTGAATTAGAGGCAACATGACTTAGCAGATAGAGAAACAGCCTTGAAGTCTAGAGGAACTGGATCCAAATCCAGTTTGAATTGTGGGCAAGTTACTTATACCCCCCAGTTAATTCTCTTAACATATAAATTGCAGAAGAGCTCCCTATTGGCATTGATAAGAGAAATTCTGGTTCCAGGGAGCTGAGTCCATGAGTAAAATCACAGGTCAGGAGAACAAAAACAACCCCAAATTTTTTTATTTACTGTAACTGAACGTGATTTTTTTGAACTTACATCCATTCTAGCAAAGTGATTTTATTGTGCTGCTAGACTCTTGTCTGAGATTCTGTATGGTTTATTTATCTCTCTACTTCTCTTGGGGCAGACAATTAGATGAAGGATTCCACAGTCATAATGAAATGCAGAGCTATTTTATAATTGCCATGGGTAAAATTAGCAAAGTCAATTATTTTCCCTTAGGCCTTTCCCTGAAGATATTAAAGGTCTGCAAGGTAATTGCCTTAGGTAACACTTAGATTTTTTAAATAACACTAAGTATAGAAATTGTTATATTAATCCTCTGGTAATTTTCTTCTTGCTACAGCTGTATACTGTTTCAGTAGTGACATGAGCACAAATGAGATTTATGATTCATGAGGAAAAAGCTCACAATTGATTTAAAGCTATTAATGCTGAGGTTCATTCATATGTTTTCAATTATGATAGAGTTGAGGGTAATTTTTTATTTTAGTTCTGTGAGGACCTTCAGATAAAGATATCTCAGAATATCAGCTCTGAAGCCATAAGTTACCTGACCCCGTTGAGGTTAGTTGCCGTGTTGTATTCATATAAAGCATCACTGTCTATTGTAATGATGGGGCTATGGCAGCCTAAAATCTTAGTACTTGAAAATCAGCCTATCAAAGAGACATGCTGAATAATTGGGGAAAATATTACAGAATGCAGAGGGCACCAGTTTTCTAAAACCAATTCACTATTGCAGGTTCTCTTTAGACTCTGTTTATTTGTAGACTAGATTTGTATTTTAAGATTAGGCCACCATTCAAGTTTGACTCCCTAGGCTACTCTTTGACATGTTGTTGTTCAGTTGTTTTTCAGTAGTGTCCGACTCTGCATGACCCTGTTTGGGGTTTTCTTGACAAAGATACTGGAGCAATTCACCTTTTCCTTCTCCAACTCATTTTACACATGAGGAAACTGAGGCTAACAGGGCCACGTAGCTATTAAGTGTCTGAAGCCAGATTTGAGCTTGGAAAAATGGAGTCTTTCTGACTACAGGCCTGGCACTCTATGCACTGTGCTACCTAGCTGCCCTAACTATTTGACATACATTTAAAAAAAAAAAATCATTTAGCCAGTATTTACTAACTAGTGATGTAGGCCAATATATTTAAAGATCTAGATCCTACCATACTTTTATGGATTTGAATGTCTCCTTTCATGGAGTAGCCTAATTTTCATATATTAAACTGGGGAAATAAAATTTTGTACTGTGATTGAACCAGGGTTTTTGTCTCTGACAGCCCGGAACACTACCATGGGGTCACACCTGAGTACTATTTTATTATGCATTAGTGATTTACATTTATAAATAACCAGTGGCAACAGATGTACTCCTTACATAGCTGATGTATTTCCTTATGTTAAACTTTGTTTTCCTAAAGGCATAAATATGTTGTTTACAAGAAAGACTTTTGTTTGTATAAACATTCCCAATTTATGCATGTAAATCTACTCCTCTTACACCAAATCTAACATACATTTTATTAAAGAATCCTCTATTGCTGATTTGCTATTTATCTTGTCTATGATATTAAATTATAGTTTTGAGTTGATATTATAAGTACAATAATCTAAAAAAAGAGCTGTATTGAAATAAAATATATACTTTTATGTGACGGTGTTTTTTGTAATGTCAGGGCTGGAAAATTCCGTTTTATTTACAGAAATTATTGAATTAATAGCTCTTTAGCATCTTTAACAAAGCTAATACAACCTAAGATCCATGGTTTTTTTTTTTTACATGATAACCTACTGAAATGTAGTCTTTCTCATAAGAAGGATGTATGTTTTCAAAAGATAGAATGACTTTCGATCTGGTCACAAGGGAGGTGGCACATTTACTCTTTATCTTCATGAAAACATTTAGCATATAAACATTTTTGCATAGAGACATGAAGCCAGTGAAACACACTGAGCTTTTTTTAAGAAGCTCCTTTCTACCTTGTCCTATATTTCTGATGCTTCAAATTTTTGTATAAATCTATATCACCAGCTTTTAGCATAGTGTCTTGCTTTTAATAAGTGCTGATTGATTGATTCAGAAAAAAAAAATCTAGTATTTTTCAAAGTTGTTATGTGAACTTTATTACCCTTGCCTCTGAAGTTAAAGTGTTTAGTAGGTAATGTGTTTACCAGTTAGTCAACACACATTCACTTAGTATCCACTGTGTTCAGTGCACTTTGATAGAGATATAAAAATAAATAAGACATTTTGAGAGATTCCATAAAATGCTACTTGTTACATGAGGGAGGGGACAAATCACTTATAGCTGGAAAATGAGGGAAGGTTTCATGTGTGATATGATATTGAATAGAGCCTTTAAAAATGGCTAAGATGTCAGTATAAGAAGAGTATGGAGGTGGGGGAAAACAATTCATTCCACATACAGGGAACATTTTCATTAGGTAGAGTGATGGTGGTGGATACTGTGTTCATGGTCAGATAAAACTATTGAGTATTTATGGATCTCTTCAGGACACTCTAGGTTTCTGTGGATCATCATCCACATCATACCTCTTAACTGTTCATATTCTCCAAGATTATATCCTAGACAGTCTTGTCTTCTCCCTCAGTATTCTTTCTTGTTAACCTCATCAGCTTCCATGAATATAATTATCTCTATGTAGATGATTCCCATATCTACATAAAAAGCTCCATTCTCTCTGAATTTCCGTCCTTTATCACTCAGTTGACTATTGGATATTTCAAACTAGATAACCCAGGAAAATCTTACACTTCAGTCCAAAACTGAACTAATTATCTTTTCCTCTAAACCCTCCCCTCTTCCAGTTTTCCCAGTTTAAATTGAAGACACCACTACCTTCCCATTGTTCATAATTTCAGCGTTATCCTGAACTCTTCACTCTTCTTAAACAAATATCAGTTACCACCTCTTGCCTTTTCTACCTTCGTAACATTTCTAGCATCTAGATATCTTGGGGCTTGAGGGCTAGATTTTTTTTTCTTCCCTACTCATTTATTCTATCTTTTTTCCCCCAAAACTGGGAAAGTTAACTCTTTTGTCTCATGTAGTTTTCATTTATGATTTCTTGAAATATAACTCTAGAAAACTAGGCTGTGATAAAGCCCATTGGAATTCAAATGGAACTACTTGACTATGCCTTTAAACTCAAATTGCTCTGTCTGTCACTGGCCAAAAATAAGTCCCAACCCAAGCCTCATTTGGTCGTGATTTGAGTTTTAATGGCTCTGAGTATAAATAACAGTTGTTTCTGTTCTGACCAGAAACTCTGAGGATCTCCCCATACCAGATTGATCCTTTTGTAAAGACAAACTAGGCTATCTTTTGCTTCCATTCTTAACCAGCCTTTAATTACTGAAAGGGTGTTGCCTCAGAGAAACTGAGGCCAAGGTCTCCTGTTACATTGTCCTGACCTATGTCTTGCCAGTGGACTCCAGTGGCTCTGGAGGAGAGAGTTTGATTGATGACTGGAACAGCTCTGCCTCACTTAAATCCAATTCCCTTGCAAGTCAGGACATCACTCTCCTCATGTCATTGGTCCTCTTCAAGAACAAAGGACAAACAACAAACGGCATCTGACCCCCTTCACTTCACTCACAGCTATCACCTTAGTTCAAGCCTTTGCCCCTTTCACCTCAGTAATTGCAGCAACCTCCTAATTGTTCTCTCTGCTTCAAGTCTCTCATCGCTTCATTGGCAAAGTAATTTTCCCTAAATATAGATCTATGTGACTTTCCCACTCAACCCATTCCAGTGGCTTCCCTCTCGATTGAAATATAGACTCCTCTGGTTAGTTTTTAAAGTCTTTCATGACCTGGCCCTAACATACTTTTCCAACCTCATTGTAAATTATTCCCCCCTCATCCCAACTCTGGGATTCAGGCAGTGTGGCTTTCTCTCATTTCCTAACTCATGACACTCCATCTCCTCTTTCAACACCTTTGCATTGGCATCCCCCATGTCTGAAATAATACTGTTTCTTTACCTGCACCTCATAGAGTCTTTGTCTTCCTATAAGACACAGTCCAAGCACCATCTTCTTTATACATGAAGCCTTTCTTGATATCCCGAACTACTAGTGCTCTCCCTCCCAAACTACCATGTATTTAACTACCTTTTGTGTGTGTGTGTGTGTGTGTATACATATATATTAACTTATTATATGTGCTGTTATTTGTATTTGTTGTTTCTCTCATTAGAATTAAGTTCATTGGGAGTAGGGATTATTTTATTCTTTGTACTTTCTGTCCTTTACATTGCCTGGCATGCTTAGATATTTCATAGTTGTCGAGCAATTGGAAAAGTGTGAAACATATCCAAAGAATGTTGACCAAGAAGCCAACCTCAAGTTGGTAAAAAAAAAAAACAAAACCCTAAATTGTCTCCTGAAAGCAACTTACTTTAAATTTTGGGATATGATAGTAGTTGGATGGATTTAGAACTTGCTGAAAACTGAATTCAAAGAATGGTAATCTTGGAAAGAAGGTGTCTTTAGTGGAATGTCCCCTGGAGATCCTTAAATATTTTTACCAGTGAGAAGGATCAAAGTGTAGGTATATTGCTTATCGAATTTATTGGTGACACACTACCCAAAAGATTTAAGCAGTTTAAATGATATCAAATCTAATAAGCTGAAATTTAATGAGATAAAATGTAAAGTTGTATACAGTTTGCAGTCCATTAAAATCTTCATCTCATATTTTTGAAATTAATTTTTACATATTTATCAGCTTTATATGTAACAGATAAGCTTGGAGGATAGCTACCATATTGGAGGACACAGGATCCAAAAAAAGATCTTGACCAACTAGAACAGTGGGATAAACCTATGAAGATTAAATTTAATTGAGATGAATGTAAAGTCTTCAGAAGTATAATGTGTTGGAGATATGGCTGAAAAGAATCCATTTAAGAAGATGTGGAGTTTTTAGTAGACTGGAAGTCCAGTGTGAGTCAGTACTGTTATATAACAGCCAAGATAGCAAATATGATCAGAAATTCCATTTAGGGGTGAGTATAATGTACAGAACACAAAAGCTAATTAGCCCTCCTGTCCTGGAATATTTTGTTCAGTTCTGAGCAACACATTTTAGGAATGACATTGACAAACTAGAGAGAGAGAGGGAGGGAGCGAGAGAGAGAGAGAGAGAGAGAGAGAGAGAGAGAGAGAGAGAGAGAGAGAGAGAGAGAGAAAGAGTGCTCTGGAGCCTGGGGATTATGCTACATGAAGAAATGGGAATGTTTAGAAGTAAGATGTAGTACATGTAATGTAGTATAGCACAGTAAGTAACATGTAGTATACTACATTATGTAGTATAGCATAGTAGGTAGAATCCTAGATATGGATTTAGTGAGACCTGAATGCATGAAAGGGTGTCATGTGGAAAAGGAATTATTAGATTTATTCTACTTAGTCCCAGGGACAGAACTAAGAGTAGTGACTAGAAGTTCCAGAAATGCCAGTTTAGGCCCAGTGTAAAGATCTTTAGAAGTGAAATGGGCCACCCCAGGAAGCAACAGATTCTGCCTCCCTAGAAATACTCCACTGAAGGCTAGTTGGAAGACCCTTCCAACAATGATTCTAGGAAGACTGCTAGCATTTGAGACACCAAACTAGCTCTTGGTTAGGCTGTTGTCTCATACTAATCCTTTTGAATGAAAGATGCACACATTTTAACTATTTCTTTGTTCAGTGACTTACAGGACTGCGAGAGAAAATTCAGTCATTGTTATTATAACTGACATTTAAGTACAATAACTTTTCCTATCCAGAGTTTTTTATTGGTCTCCTTATTCTCTCTCCCACTACTCCTTCCTGGTTCCCCAACTCTCTCTCTCTCTCTCTCTCTCTTTCTCTCTCTCTTTCTCTCTCTCTCTCTCACATATTCCAGGAATCAAACAAATTTAATCATAGTTTGCATTCTTCAGTAACATAAATTTTTTAAGTCATAGAGTCATTGTACCTTAGAGCTGGAAGGGACCTCAGAGATGACCTAATTACTTGAAGCATTAATCCCTCCCTATAGCTACATCTACTGATAGGTTGTCATCTAGCCTTTGTTTGAAAAAATTGTAGTGATAGGGAACTCAAAATTTCATGAAGCATTTTGGAACAGTTCTAATTTTTAGTAAGTTTTCCCTCCAATGAGTTGAAATCTCCCTCCTTATAATGTCCACTCCTGGTGAATATTTTTCTTCTTGTAGGAGGGAGGGAAGCCTTATCCTTCTTCTGTATATCAGTTGAATATTTGAAGAAAACAATCATGTTCTACTCTCCTGCCCCTATCTTTTCTTCTCCTATGCAATCATTCCTTTTCTTTTTGTCCTCTGTTCGCTTTGTGAACAATCCTAATCATGAAATATAAGGGGGAAAATTCAGCTAATGATATATCCATTACAAGAAAAGCCATTAGTGTGAAAGTAAAATTAAACCAACCTGCAAAGGCCTTAGAAATACTTAGATTTGCCCTTCATTATCTCCATGAGTCTTTATCTTCCCATTTTATTTCTTTGAAAATTATTTATCAAGTGCTAGCATTCAAAATAAAGTTTTAAATGGTTCTTATTCAATTTTGCTTGGTTTAATTACTAGTGTTGCAGGAAAGTATTGCTTTTTCCTATTTTTCATTTCAATCTACAGTGTGTCACCAACATTTTAGACTAGATCAGCTTTAGGGGGCAGCTGTAGCAGACTAGCAGAGTAGAAGGAGCATAGACACAATAACTGTGACCTTGGACAAGTCACTTCAACCTTTTTAAACCTTAGATTTTCATTTGTAAAATGTAACTAATAATATTTGACTAACTCACAAGGCTGTTCTGAGAGTCCAATGAGATGTTTACAACTTCCTTTCAGAAAATAGGTTTTGAGTGCTAGACTATTAAGGCATAAGTGAATTGTTTTTTAATATAATGTGTTTATAAGTTGTGGGACTGCTAGTATAAGACCTAATTGGAATAACCACAAACAAAACACTTTACTACCTCTGAAAAAAAAATCCACGTGGACACATTTCATTAGTAGTGATGCACAGCCCAGTTGGGCTGATCTAGTTAAGGCTTTGGCATTTCCATCATTTTCTTCAGTCCTCAGAGTTGTAAACACTCAACTAAAAAATCCACCCCAGGCCAAAGTTGGCTTATAAGGTCTTAGCCCCGAAGCAAATTTTATTTATTTAGCAATAGTGATTGGAGGGATGCCCTTCCCTGGCAGCTAATGACCAACTAGAGGACCTGTGTGCCCTAGGCAAAGCTAAAGGCCATTAGCCCAGCAGGTCATTAACTGACAAATGCCTGACCTGGAGGTCGTTTCTGATATTATAAACTGTGAAAACATTGAAGTATATGTGAGGAAGGAGGGCTGGGCCAAAGAAAAGTTCCTCTTTTAAAATAATAGGAAAGTGCATGAATCCGCTTCTGTTGCCATTCACGTGGTTTAACCTTGTTTATTCTCTGTCCAGTCTTGTGGACTATAAGCAAATCAGCCAGAAACGTGCAAAGAACTTGGTTGTTATTTTGCTACCTTAATGGGGACATCCCTGAATGCTGCTATCCCATCATCTTCTTGAGTGTCTCATTACCAAGTTTTTATAATTTCATACTGCATTGAGTATATGTTGGTGATACTTTTTTTTTAGCATATTTTTATTCTAAGCAAAAAAGAAAGTTTCCATATATATAGTCGAACAAAAAAATAGGATTTTATATGAAATCATGAATCTCCATTTCATACTACTTGCTTAAGTATATGATAAATTCTACTTATTATTTTCAAAACTGCCCTGCCTGTCTGTGCTTCCTTCAAAATTTCTTTCTTTTCTGTAGGTTTTTTAAAGTGTTTTAATGACTCTCTCTTTTTTATCATTATTGCCACTTGCTCTCACCTAATTAACTGAGAAAAAGGAGGAAAAAAATCTTTTAGCAAATAGTCATAGTCAAGTAAAACTAACCTGTACAGTGGTCACGTTCAAAATTGTATGTCTCAGCACCTTGTGCCAGTCAACTCTGTCAAGAGTTGGATAACATGCCTCATCATAGGTTCTCTGGTGACATGGTTGATCAGTGTTCTGGTCAGTATTTTTAAGTCTGTCAACATAGCTTTTCTTCACAGTGTTAATATACGTTGTTCACCTGTTCTGCCCTCTTTGCAACAGTTCATACTGAAATTGTCTCTTTTGTAATTTTCTTGTGAAGCAGCAATATTCCATCATATTCGTGTACAATTTGTTCAGCCAGTTCTTATTTGTCAAAGAGGGAATCCAAGGGACCCCGTTCTTTTCTTTTTCCCCCTTTTAATTTCCCCTTTACTAGGAGGAGGTTTTCTTTGCCTATAACTATTACCTCCCCAGGATCATCTTCCCTCTAAAACACCCCCTCCATATCCTTACTTGTTTCTTTGCTGAGTTTGTTGTATTTCTGTACTAAACTGTGTGTGAATATAATCCTCTTTTGTTTCAGATAAAAGTGAGGTTCGCTGATTCTCACTTCCCCCCTCCTCCACCTTTGTATATTCTTACACACCCCAATTACAAGAAATAACCAGTTCTATTCTCCTTTCCTTTCTTTCTATACTATGATATTCTTCTTTTTACCCTCTCTTCTCTTTTCCCTCTTAAAACCCTCAGAAAGGAATCAGTCATTTCCTGCCCCACAAGAATTGTTTGGGTTTTTTCATATCTAAATGAATGCTTGACTCTTCATCCCCAATTAGAATGTTAGCCCTATATCATTATGCAGCTCCTTAAATAAATTTATCTTTCTAGGTTTGTATGGACTGTTGTATATGTATTTCAGGTTCCTATTAGACTCTTCTTATTTTTATCAGAAATGCTTAAGTCTCCTATTCCATTAAAGGTACTCAGCTTTAGAATGTATTATTTCTTGTAAGCCTATTTTGCCTTTTGGAATATTGCATTCCAAGATCTTCTGTTAAATATAGTAAAAGCTGCCAGGGCTTGTGTGATCCTGAACCATAGTTCCTTGGTATTTGAATTACTTCTTTCTGGATGCATGCAATATTTTTTTTTTCTCTGATAGGAGCTCTGGATTAAATAGCCCCCCAAGGCAGTAACTCGCCTCTCTAAGGATCAGCATTGTAGTGTCCTGGAAAGAGGACTGGATTTGGAGTCAGGGTAGACCTGCCCTCATATCTGTGCTTTGACAATAACTAGCTGTTTGATGTTAGGATAGTCTCTTTGCCTAAGTGAGCCTCCATTTCCTTACTTTTAAATGAAGATAATACCTGTACTTTTCATCTCACAAGGTTGTTGTGAAGAAAGCACTCTGTAAAACTTAAAGTAAATACGAACTTTTATTCACATGCTCTACATTCCAATCAAATTCTATTATTATTTATTCCTCCCATTTCTAATCTTGTCCCTTCCTTTCAAGAGGACATTATATGTGTCTTCTTCCTATCCTGGAAATGACTTCCTCCCACAAGCCATAGTTTACGTGCCTTATCTTCTGTGAAGTCTTCCCTGACCCACCATCGTGATCTCTCCCTCTTCAAATGCCTCCTACTTCTTTGCCTTCCGAGACCAATCCTTTATGTTTATCTCTCCTTTGTAGCATAGTTTTTTATATCATAGTCCCTATCCTCCAATTAGATTGTGAACTCCATGATGGAAAAGTCATCTATGTCTTTGTATCCTCAATGCCTTGCTGCCAATCAATACTTGTTAATGTTCATTAAATGAATTTTGGGCATTATCAAAGACATATAAGACAGGAAAACACGGTACCGGTGGGAGATGAGTGGTAGAAAACAACAGTCACAACAATAATCATAGTAATGGCTAACATTTAGATAGGGCAATTTATAAATGAGGATCATTTGATCCTCACAACAGTCTTACAAGGTGGGTACTATTATGTGTAGTAGATAGGTAAGGGGGGAGGAGAGCAAGAGAGAGAATGGATAAGTAGGTAGATAGGTGAGTAGGTGTAGATAGATAGATGGAGCATATATAAAGAGTTTGCTGTGTGCCAGGCAATGTGATGTAAACTGAAAGGTTAATGATTGTCCCAGGATCACACCATGTGTCTGAAGTAGGATTTGAACTCCAAGTCCAGCACTCTATTTAGCATGCCATCTACCTGTGGAGAATCGAGCACAAGATTTTGAAGTTTATGTGGTAGTCCATAGGAGGTTGCTGAAAATTTTGGAGCAGAGGGGTAACAGACATTATCTAGTTTTATGCAAATGGAATAGTAATCTAATAGGAGTAGAAAGGATAGATTGAAAAGGGAAAGAGGATGGAGATGGAAATGCCGTAGGAGGCTATTGCAGTCATCTAGACAAGTAGTGAGGACCAGTGCTAAGGTGGCTGCTGTAGGGAAAGAAAGGAGGGAGTTGTGGTATATGTAAAATTAACAGGACTTTTTATAACCAATTTGTTATGAGATATGGTGAGAGAATGAAGAGCCAAAGATAATACCATGGTTTTGAAGTCGAGAGGAGAGGAGAGAAAATGATTTTGAAAGAAAGCCATAAAGATGACTTCCAAATGTATATTAATCAATCAATAAGTATTTTGTTAAGGGCCTACTATGTGCCCAGCACTGTATTAGGTATAGAGGACTCTAGACCTGAGCTTTGGACTTGCATCTCCATGACATTTCCACCTGAATGTTACATCAGCACCTCAAACTCAATAATAAAATTCATTTCAGAAACATGAAAAGTGGTAATCATACTTAATTTTAAAAAAAACAGTGATAGTCACAGTTTACTATTAGGTGCTTTGGTGTATGTCGAGTAATTGGAGTAACTGCAGTTTATCCATATCCACATTTTGCTGGTTTGCATGAGGTGTGATGATAAAGTAATGAGAGGTTTCACACAACAATCAGTTTTATTATTATATAAACCTGAAGTTGTTTGCTTCATAGTTAGTTATATCACTTGAGTTCTGTGAATTTCTTCAACATTTATTGAAAAAGGTGCCCTTTCTTTGGAACTGTACTTTAGAAACCAATGTATCAGCTGTTCCAAATTAAAAATTAAAGATATCAATTTGCCTGTTTTTTACTGCACCTGTACTAATAGTCTTGCCATTTTTATCTTCCCTTCTACCTTTCGCCAAAAGGAATTTCCAGCCCAGTGAAACAGATTGTCATCCCTCCCACAAATAAGCAAGGCTCTAGACTTGGCACCATTAGGAAAGGCTTCCTCCAGAAACCCAAAAGTTTGTAAATCCCTCCAGAACCCCTCTCAGTCAACAAGCTTGCTATAAAGGACTTTTAAGCATTATCTTCATTTTTCTTAGTCCTCAACTGTTGGGTAGAGGTCTAAAAAAATGCAGGTCCTTTATAGACCAATGACAGTGCTCTATTGAAGCAATTAATTTATATTAATATTGGCATATAGTTTAGGGCTCATCTGGGTTTTCTTGTCCCAGGTGGTGAGTGAGTTGGTTTCTTTCTGATTTTGGCCAGTACCGTTGCTCATGATTTTCTTCAGGGGCTGCTGCTACCTTGAGGTTGCCAACAGAGTGGTTTTATCTACTGGAAGTACTTTAATGCAGAAAATAAGAGGATCCACTATGGCAAATACCTTGACCTGGATCATGTGAACCCTAAGAAGTTAAATTAGCTGAGCTGATTTCACCTATAACAAAATATATTCACTTAAAAAGACATTTTTATAAGATGATGTTATTGATAGTTATGGCTAATTTTTGTGATTTTATTTTTCTCTATTCTGCTATGTAAAGAAAATTGAATTTGGAGTTATAGAACCTGGATTCCAAATTGAGCTTTGCCACATACTACCTCTGTGACTTTAAAAAAAAAAATCACAACCCCAGGGGGCCCCCATTTCCATACCCATAAAGTGAAAGCATTGAAGTAGATGACTTTTAAGGTTTCTTCTAACCCTGACTTCATGAGCCTGGAAAGCCTCATTGAAAGGATAGGCCTAAGGTGTGCTTATCCCAAGATAAGCGTTAAGACTAAATCTTCCCTAAAGTTATTTTACCTCTGTTTCTGCTTTGTAGCTTTGCTGTTTTTTTCTCCATTGGAAAGAGAAAAAGCATGATAAATTTGTGTGTAATTAATGCTATTAATTTTACAGACGTGTGTACACACGGTCATGGTCTACAAACAGCTGCTTAGGAAAGAGGGTATGTTGTTCACTTGCCTTCTAAATACTTTTGTCTTCTTACATTGTAATAAAAGTGATTTTAAAATTAAAGTTTAGAGGGCAGTTGGCAAGAAGATTATAAATCTTGAATGTTTTCCAGGGTTTTGACATGCTGAGCAAAATAAATTATGTTGTGACCTTTCTGTGAATTAAAACTATTCTACTTTGATGTCAGTATTACTTACGGTTTGCCATTGGTTGATGAAGCCATTTCAGTTCGTATTTAACATTTATATTTTAAAATTCCACCATATTTTATTTTACCTTGGGAATCTGATCACTTTAAGTTATGAGACATTGGAGTGAGCTGATGATTTGCTAGTTTAACAAACATCTGCAGCTCTGTTAAGTCGATTCCATCTGTCAGTTGCTAAATGACAATACTCCTGAATTACATTTATTGACAAAGGCACAAACTGTCTATGCAGAATACTTAACACTACTTACAGACAGTGTCTGTGTCAATTCAAGCCTGGCCAACTTTGACTGATTTATTCCACAAATCAATTTGTGGACATAGCCTAGCTTTTGATGTCTGTCTGTGCTTAACTATATGTAAATAAGCTAGTGTCTGGTTTTTGTTTTGTTTGGTCCCTTCCCACATTCTCTCCCTTTCTTCTTTTTTGGTGAGTTTGCTGTAACTACATTTTTTTTTTAGCCAAGCATTATAATTACACCATGTTATTTAGGAGAAATTTCAATTTACTAAACATTTATCAAGTGTCTACTATGTGCAAGGCACTAGGGCTGCAAAGATAAAATAAAAAAAGACACTACCTTTGAGGACATTATGTTCTACTGGAGGAATACAATATGCAACACATTTAAGTGCAAGATGATTGAGAAGGGAGAGAGAACTAATAAATTGGAGAATCAAGAAAGGCTTCCTACCATTCCCAAATAGCTAGTAGTCAAAGGCTGGGCAAACATTCTCAAAAGAATATTGGCAATTATGTGGAAGAATATTCCAAATCATCAGTAATAAAAGAAATGAATATCAAAACAACTCTGGGACTTTACTTGTGCCGAGATGACAAAAGATGAGAATTGTCAATGACGGAAGGGTTGTGGAGTGAGTAGAATTGTGAACTGATTCAGCCATTTCTTGGCAGCAGTTTGAAATTATACTCGGAAAATGACAAAAATGTCTTTACCCTTTGATTCAGAGATTCCCCATGATTAGACACATACGTTTGGAAATGTAAAAAGAAAGTTCATACTTACACACACACACACACATATACACATTTGTGTCAATGCTCTTTGTAGTAGCAAAGAAGTGGAAACAAACTCTCCCCACTGATTAGAGTATAAAGAAGTTGTAGTATATGAATTTAATGGGATATCAGTGTTTTGTTTGATATGAGGAATACAGAGAAACGTGAGAAGACCAGTGTGAATTGACACATGAAGTAAGCAAAAGTAGAAAAACCATTATATGCAACGTCTACAGCAATGTAAGTAGAAATAACAAAAATGAAACAAACAAACCTGAATTCTGTGTAATTATAATAATCACCCAGTCTCTAAGAAAAGAAAGGAGAAGATACTCTCCATCACCATCCCTTACCTTTGCAGAGTTGGAGGATTATGAATAAACAAGTAAATGAATGAAAGGAAAGGCATTTATTAAGAACTTAATATATAAAAAGCACTGGGCTAAGTGAAGTAGAAAATCAGTATAGTTCATCCCTGATTTCAAAACGAATGACATTCTAATAGGGGAAGCAGCACATACCAAAGAATTCAGCTGTACGGAGCCCTTCACGTTGTGAATGATGGATCAACCCATGTTATCTTGGTGATCATGTTATCTTTGCTTTGGGAATTTTCTTCTGCCATCTTCCATATCTAGAATGCTCTCCCTGCTCAGCTCTGCCTACTGACTTCCCTAGTTACCTCTAAGTCTCAAATAAAGTCCCATCTTTTATAGGAAACCTTTCCTAACTCCTGTAGTTCCAGCCCCTTCCCTCCCTTAATTATTTCCTGTTTATCCTATATCTAGCTCCTTTGTATATATTTGTTTGTATGTTGTCTCCCCAACTAGATTGTGAATTCCTTGAGGGCAGGGACTGCCTTTTGCCTTTTTTTCATATCCCCAACACTTAACACAATGCCTGACATACAGTGTCTTTTAGTAAACATTTATTGATTGATTGCTTGACTGATTAACCCAGGGCACTTAGATGGGCTGTCAGAGGGTGTCTGAGACTGTGGGCATTGAATATAATGACATATTCTTTCAGTGTCCTGATTTGTTTTGTGGAAAGCCACAGTGAAAAATGTAGGTAATGTAAAAACAAAAGTATCATGAAAACGTGTTTTTTTTTTAAGAAAATGTTTTCATAGTACATGATATCCCTGCTGAGCCTTGAAGTAAGCTGGGTATTCTAAGAGGAGAATATATACTTTCTAGACATATGAGTTAAGCTATATAAAGGTACAAAGGTGGAGATGTCGTGTCTAGTTCATAGCATAAGTAGACTTGTTTGACTGCATAGAAGCATATGTAGACAGGAATAATGTAAAATGAGTTTACAATGGTAGGCTGAATTTGGTGGATTAGCTTAGCTGAATACCTTATACCATGTTCCACAATAAATTCAAAATTTTGGCTACATATCCTTCATATTAAAGATCATGCCATAAAAACAGATTAGAAGACAAACAGATCATATACTTTTCATGTAAAGAGTAGGATATATACTCTTAACCAACAAAGAAATAGAGTGAATTTTTAAGAAATAAAATAGATCATTTTGATTACATGGAATTGAAAAGCACAAACAAATTAGTATGTCTAGGTTCCAAGGAGGGAAAAGGGGAAAAAGAAATTCATGGTATCAGATTTCTCTAATAAAGACAGATATCTAAGATATATATACAACTAACAGTCAAAGGATTTGAAAAAACAGTTCTCAAAAGAATAATCACAAGCTATTAACAAAGTTTGAGCAGAACTCTTTAAATCACTAATAAGATAAATACAATTCAAAAGAAACCTAAGGTTTCACCTCCCACTGAGCAAATTGCTAAAGATGACCAAAAAAAATGGGAAGAGTTAATGTTGGAAGAATTATACAAAGATAGGCACACTAATTCATTGTTAGTTGAATTGTGAATTTAGTACGACCATTTTGGAAAGCAATTTAGAATTAGGTAAAGTGACTAAAAAACCCATACCCTTTGACCTAGAGATTCTACTACCAAGAAAATTCTCTAAGGAAGTCTTTGACAAAAAGAAAGGCACCAAAATATTTATAGCAGTACTTTTTATATATCAAAGAATTGGAAACACAATAAATGCCCATCAATTGAGGAAAGGCTAAACAAATTTGGTACATAAATGTAATAAAATATTACTGTGCTATAAGAAACACCAGATAAAATGAAGATGGAGAAGCATAAAAAACATTACATAAACTAAAACAGGGTGAAGTAAGCAGATCCAAAAAATGTGTACAAAATGACTACAACCAAGTAAATGGAAAGAACAACCACCATGGAACATTCTAAATGAATTATACAAAATTACAAAGAGCAAGCATGACCTCAGAGAGGAGAGAGCAAAGGATAATGCCCCCAACTTCTTTAAGAGGTGGAGAATCCTCAGTACATAGTACGTCAGATTTTTTTCAATACACTGATTCATTTTTTTTCTTCTTTTTCCTTTAAAAAAATCCTGATTATATAGGGATATCACTCTGGAAAAGAGAAAGAGGAAAGATACATGGGTAAATTTAGGCAATATAAAAAAAGATATTAAAAATCATGCCCCCCCCCCCCAAACAAAAAGTTGGTCAGAGTGCAAAGGATTTAAATACCAAACCAAGGAAGTTGTAACAGTGTAATAAAATGTAAAGTTGACTGGATTTGGAATCAAAAAGCTAGGTTCAAACCCCATAGCTGCCACTTCCTACCTATGTGTCTTTGCCCCATCTCTGTGCCTCAACATCACCCCTAAAATGAAGTGGACCAGTTTATCTGCAAAGTCCCTTGTAGCTCCACACCTGTGATCTTGTGAAGGATCTTGTCCTAGAAGCAAGAGGGAACCACTGGAGTTTCATGAGCATAGGAGTGACATCATCAGATCTGTACTTTAAGAAGATTATTTTGGCAGCAATGAGGATGAAATAGAGACATGTGTCCAGTAGGAAGCTACTACAGTTTAGGGGAATGAGAAGAGCCTGTATTAAGTCAGTGGCCTTGTCAATGAAAAGAAGGGAATATTTGCAAGAGATGTTGTGGAGATGAGATTAAATATGGGTTTGAAGGAGAGAGAAGCCTCAGAGATGACTCTTGGATGAGCTGGACTTGAGAATCCTGTTGGATGTCCAGAGAGAGGTCTCTCCTAGGCAGATGGTGCAAGGCTTGAGCTCAGGAGAGAAATTGTAGCTATCTATATAGATTTAGGAGTCATCTATGTAGATTTAGGAGTCATCTATATAGATAATTGAATCCATGGTGGTTGATAAGAACCTCAAAGTAGATGTAGAGAGAGAAGGAAAAGGGTTAAGGAGAGAGATTTGGGGGACATCTATGTTTGAAAATAGGAGATCCATAAATATCTAGTAAATAACCTTTAAAATATACAGTAATGATTTATTACTTGCCAGAAGAGACAGGTTAAAGGAACCTCAGATTCTTCCCTGATTTCTAATTGCATATTTAAACATCATTAGCTGAAAGAGTGATCCTTTTCAAGGGTTTGCAGGAACAGATCTATAGTTGTATTTAAAGGGGGATGAGGGGGAAGGAAGCACTAAGATCTTTTTTTTAACTGTTAAAAGTAATATATTAGTTTGCTTACTCTTTTATTTTTGACATGAAAAAAGCAAAGGGATGTTTGGGGGCAGAGGACAGGAATGATGAAACCAGTAAGTGTTAGCTTTGGGATGTTGAGCTTCTGCCTAGTTGTAATATGATCAGAGAGTCCCTTTCAGTGGTGGTTGGTATTAGGGAGAGCAAACAGCCTACCAACAAAAAGATCTGATATTCTTGTCATTTTAGGCACTCATTTCTTTAAAAAAAAAAAATTAGGTTTTGACATGGGACTATAAAGTGAACATTGGATTGAGAATTAATAGATACCATTGCTGATCATTACAGAAAACTTTTGAAAATATGAAATATAGAACACTTGTACATTTATATGCATAGTGAGTAAATGTTGCTATTCTCACAGTCACTGAAAATAGAAAAATAAAGATGAATGCCATATAAGAAAAAAAAGGACAGATCACATTTTTCTCATTCCCAAGAGTGAAGATTGCTAAGGTCTTTTGGCCTCAGTTTTTTAAAAATATTCCAAGCTGATAACAGAAAATCAGTTTTCTTGAAGGTATCATCATTACTATTATCTTCTTCATTTAAGATTTGCACAGGGAAGGTGGTAATTTGATCTAATCATGCACAGCTTTTTGGTGGATGTTTGCTGACCGTTCAGTAATTTGGTGTCACTTTGGAGGAACAGATAAATGACATCATTTTCTCCAGAATAGAAGATAGGTTTGAAATGTGAGGCTAGGTGATAGGCCCCATTGATTGATTCCTCCAGGACTGCTTAAGACCTCTCTCTGGGGGGCAGGTTGGTGGGTTTGTAGATGGAGCACAAGGACCTGAATTCAAATCCTGCCTCAGACTTACTACCTGTGTGACGCTGGGCAAGTCACTTAATCCCAATTGCCTCCAAAAAAAATCCTAGCTCCGCTGCTTTCTAGCCAAGTAACCAGACAAATTTTTTAAAATCTATTTCCTCATCTCTTAAATATAGATAATAACATCTGTAGTCCTTAACTCAGAGGGTTATTGTGAAATTCAAATAACCTAAGTTATGTCAAGGACTGCTGTTATGATCATTATTTCTTCTATATTGTGATGGCTATAACCCAGAATAATGAAACTGTTCAATAGACTTCTCAAGGCCTAACAGTCTCAAGAGACCCAACCCCTAGTCTTTAGGAAAATGAATTGCCCAGTATCACCCTCTGTGGCAAGTTGGAGAGATAGCATGCTGCAGTGGCAAGAGAGTCAGAGCCGGCCTCATGAAGGAGCTCGGTTGGAATCCCTGCTCCATCACTTACTTTATGTGCTTTCCACAATTACATCTTCACTTCTGTCTCAGACTTCTCATAGTATTTTGTTGGAAAAAAGTAAAGGATAATGAAGGGATTACTGGACTCCAGAGTCAGAAGACTTGGATTCAAATCCAGACTCTGCTACTTTTCCCTAATTGACTCTAAGTAATCACTTTACCTCTCTGGGCTCCAGAATGAAGGGAATTGGATTAAATGAACTCTAAGGTCCTATCTAGCTCTAAATTGATGATCCCGTGATAAAAGGCAATAATGATGTTGGAGGGACTGTCAGAAATCTGGTACACTAATATACTGTTGTGAATTAATGCCAATGGTCTGGAAAACAATTTGGAATTATCTAAGGACAATCTCTAAATTTTTCATACTCTTTGACCCAGGTAGGGATCTCATGTTTCTCCCCCCAGTTTTTATTTTCAGGTCTTTCTGATGAAATATTCCATGGTGATCTACTCCAAAAAGAAAGTCCCATCTATTCCAAAACAGAAGTAGCAGTATTATTTGTTGAAACTAGAAATAAAGTGGGTGACCATCAACTGATGAACAATGACTAAATAATTATGGTGAATGTAATGGACTATTACATACTATAAGAAATAGCAAATATAAGGAATGTGAAGAATTATGGGAAGATTTGCATGAACTGATGCTGGTCAGTAGAATAATATTAATAATAGTAGTTGTAGTCATAGTGCTTTGAGGTATGCAAAGCACTTTACGTATACTGCATCACAACAGTCTTGTAAGGTAGCTACAATTATTGTCCCCAACTTATAGATGACAGAGTTGAGGCTGAAAGAGGCTAAGTGACTTGCCCAAGATCACACAGCTCAGTAAGTGGATGAGGCAGGATTTGAACTTAGTTCTTCTTAACCCCAAATTCAGTACTCTATCTCCTGTGTCACCTAGCTGCCTCAGTAGAATCTAGAGAATACATATGATTGTAATAATGTAAATTAGCACATAATATGATTTGTTATGATATATTATATCAGATAAATACATTGGCTACTTTTGGTCCTGAAGAACAGATGATGGTATATACTTCTTTCCTCAGTAGGGAAGTGAAGGGATTTAAAGGTACATGTAAATTCCTTGATAGAAATAATTATTTCATTTTTGTTTGGTTTTGTATCTACAGTACCTAGCACACAGTAGTCACCTAAAAAATGCTTGTTGACTATGTACAATTGCCACTACTGTCAAAAACAATCATTATGTTCGCTGGTTTTATATAACCCTTTTCCTTTGCATAAAGGAGTGCCTTAAGGAATATTGTGATTTTATCAGTCATTGACTGTGGTATAAAAATCAAAAAGTATCAGTGGAAATTTTAGAAAGAGACAACTGCCATAGTCCAAGCAAGAGGTGGGAAGGCCTGACCTAGGTCAGTGGCATGAGAAGTGACAGAGAAGAAGGCATGAATGTAGATAGATACAGAGGTAGTGTCAATAAAACTTAGCTACTGAAAATTTTAAGACTCTGAGCCTGAGTGCCTGCAAGAGTGCTAATGTCTTCAAAAGAATTGAGAAAATGAGGAAGAGGGGCAGTTTTTGAAGGAAAAATGACAAGTTCTATTTGGGATGTGTTTGGTTTTTTTATTTTTGGGTTTTTTTTTTTGGTGTTGGCAGGATACACAGGTGGAGATTTTGCAATTTATCAGACAGTTTGAAGTTTAGAACTAGAGCTGCTTCTCTGCTCCTCCCCTTAACTTTAATGAAAATGTCTGCCTCTGATGAGTTCATCTCTACCCCTGCCTTGTGAGGAGCAGTTCTTGGCTGCCCAGTCAACTGTTGTCTGTAGTGGTTCAGAAGCGAGCAGAGGTTCAAACAGAAAAGAGCCTCAGCATGTTGGCATCAGGTTCCCTGACCTCACCCATCCACAGATGTGGCTTCCAAAGCAGGCCCATCTAAAGGGATGCTGACACAGAAGCCCATTTCATCAGTGCTAGGGCTACCACTGTGGGAGTGGCTGGCTCAGGGGTTGGGATCAGGACTGTATTTGGAAGCCATATCATTGATTATGCCAGGAATCCTTCTGCACCAGCTTGCCATGGGGCTCCTTACTTCATAATGGACTTCCTTATTCTCTTTTGCCTTGTGAAAGAGTTATTTCTATTCTCCATTGTTCTCCTCCTGGTCTATTAAAGAGAAAGAGGATTGAGGAAAAAGCTTTGTGGGGCAGGGAAGACAACATATACTTAGAAGTCAAGAGAAACAATGACAAAAAAGGGAGGCAGTCTTACACACACACAGTGAAAAGAACCCTAGACTTTCTGGCCTTAGTTTCCTCATCTGTGAAATGAGGGGGTTGATTTAGATCACTGGTATCAAACTCAAATAGAAATCAAGACCACTAAACTACATGTAAGGATTCCTGGGGTCCACATATTGATTTAGAAAACTGTATTTTAACATTATCTTATGTTTTCACTAATTTTTTAAGATAATTCCCAATTGCGTTTTAATCTAATTCAGGCCATACTTGGGGGTGTTGTGGGCCTCGTGGGACCTGTTAGCCACGTTTTTGACACTTCTGGATTCTAAGGTATCTTCTAGTTCTCAATTCATAACTCTAAATCCTGTGAGTCAGTGAGAGGAGTCAGAAAAAAATTCTAAGAGCTAAAGAGCAGCGTCATGGGCTTAAACTAGGTGAGGAGGATAACCAGAAGGAAGTGGGCGCTAACAATATCAAATGCTGCAAAAAAATGTGGACGGATTTGGCAGATGATCAGTAACCTGAGAAAGAGCTGTTTCAATAAAGAAAAGGGGGAACCCAGATTACAAAAGGAGAAATGAGTAGATTGTATAGTAATGGAAGACAGGAAAAGGAGTAGGAAAAGAAAAAATGGGCTAGGGAGAGATGGAGAGATTTTAAGTTTTAGGGGATGAGGACCAAAGCTTCTGTTATCTTATGGCAGTGTACATTTAAAATAACTTATTTAAAAGTTTAGGAAAATAACCATAGGCCATCCCTAACTTAAAAACATTCTAAAGTTTATTTGTAAGCTAATTACTTGGAATTTGATGCTCATTTTTTCATAGGAATTATATTTTAAGTCATGGTGAAATTGCCAGGCTAGCCCACAAAAACCTTTTTTTAATGCAAATTGTCCGTGAAATACAGTATTTGCCTGAGCTGCATATCCTAGAGAACAGAGGGCTTTGTAGTCTGGGAAGGGAGAGGAGGCATGTAATTTTCCTCCCTCTTCCCTGTGTAGGACTGGCCGTAGGCAAAATTTCATAATGGGTGAAATGTCTTTGGCAGGTTCTCCATTTCTGTTTCCACGTCATTCTTCTACCTGCTGGACTCCTGGTGCCTTGTCCTGGTCCTCCCTTCCATGTCTGTCCATGCTTCAAAATTTACCTTTCCTAGCTTATCTCCTTTCCTTCACCCCAATGAAAACTCTTATTTCTACCATGTATTCTAGATAATAATCTAATTTAAATAATTTACAAAAGCACATGAATAATGGCCTCTTGAAATTTTTTAAAGAGGATATTTGTTAGTCCAAATAATGTACCAAATGGCAAAATTTTAAACAGCATATCAAAGTAAAGCAAAACTTATCAGACTACTTGAAGAAACATATTTTTGAGCAGAGGGGCCAGCACTGGGCAGGGCAGACAGATCTGTCCTCAGGGCTTAGTTTCCCTAATTTTTTCTTCTATTTCTGACCTACCACCCTTTAAGAACCTACCCATTGTCTGAACATTTTAGGTTTTTTTCAGATTTGATGGCTCTTGTGGACAGTGGTGTCAGGACCTGCAGAGTGTGGGCTAGAGGAGGTGGAAAACATCCCGTGACAGCAGTTTTAGGTCATTTGTAAGTCAGGTGTATAAGTCAGAGACAGCCTGTCCTTGCTAATTGAATAAAAGGTAGGGGGAAACACCCAAGAATGCTCTGTTGCTGCTATTTTGTCTAGAGTTTCAAGAGTAAGGGAAAGGTCTAGTAATCCTTAGCCAGATCCATTGTGAAATGTTCATAGTATCATTTTGACATTTAGAATAGTACTCTGTCTTTATAAATTCCTCTTCATATTACCAGCGTTAGTCACAGAACTCGGGCTGTTTCACAAACCATAACATTTTTTAGTGAGTGATTGATCTGTATTATGTGTCCCAGCCATCAGGAGAATCTTGGGATGGTGCTTGTATTAATGGTAATATAATCTGAGACTTCGCATCTAGTTACAGTCCTTCATAGACCTATTGGTGATACTCAATCCTTCTGGATTTGAGAATGAAGCTTATCTGATACCTTTAGGGGGAAAAAAATCCCTTCATTTTCTCTGTTCCCCACTTAAATAACTCAACACATCTGGTAATACTGTAGGATCTTTGTCCTTCCAGTTCCTATGCAGCTCATATTACCACAATATTTCTTAAGTATTTGGTTACCTAAAGGACAACATGATTTTAAAAAAAAAAAGACTTATTATAAGTCTTACAAATTATCCTATCTGTTTTGCTAGAAAAAATGTGCATTAACCAGCAGAATTTGTACAGTCATCTGTGCCAGTATGTTATGCAGTATGTCAGTAAATATAAATATAGAAATAAATGCTTGTGTATTGAGATTTTGAGGCAAATGATTTGGCCAAAAATATTTATCGGGTGTGAGTTCTGAGACTCAAGTATTTTTTCTTTGGGTCTGTATCCTTCAATTTAATGTCTTCAATTACAGGAGTGATAACAACAAAAGCTTTTAAGTCAATCAGAACTAAAGCTAAATTTTAGGAAGCAAAGAAGAGGGATCAGATAGAAAATTACACATAGGAAGTTAAACGCTCAAGAAATTAAAACTTGTGGGCTTTGATGGGCTTGCCTTAAAAAAACCTTATTTGAAAAAGCTGCATTGAAATTTATAACCAACTCCATCATTTTTGTTCTCTTGAATTAAGATAGTTTGTGCAAACAACTCTAAATTGTACCATGGTTCCAGGGAGACCACTGACTGCTTGTTTTATGTTCTGGAACAAGTTCAGATTTTTCAGCTTTGCTTCAATTTTTTTTAATAGTCTGAATCCTCAAGACAATACAAATTGATAAATATGATTTAAACATTGCTAGGTTACAGACATTTTCAGTGTGTGTGGTACAGCCGACCCTCAGGCCATGCACTAAATACATCTCCAGCACATTTCAAGAACAGCAGAGTGCCAAATGATCACATTTGGAAGGTTAGCTCTGCTTTCAATTCTGTCTTCCTTTTCTGTATTAAGAATGAAGATTAGAATTGTAACTGTTTCCTGAATGAGGTATTGAAAAAAATTACCTGCCAGACAGAAATAAACATGCAAAAATTAGATTGATTTAAGATTTCATTGATTAGCTGAAATTTAAATAGATGTTCCAAATGACTCCTGACTATTTCATGTATATTAATAGCACACTAAGATTATAAGGCAGTGGGTTTGAGGATTTGGATCATGGTTTTAGTTTTCAGATGTGCCAGGGTCTTGGCTGGTAACCCTATTCATACTGTCAAGCCACATAATCCTACCAGTACATTGAGCCCTGTGTTCTGTTCAGAGACAAGATGAGGATAAATGATTTTTTTCAAATTGCTTCTTTTCATTTTTTTCCCCGTTGTTTTTCAGGTTGTGGAACTTGTATCAAGTGCTCTTATTGACTTAGTACAAGGAATATACTGTGAAAATTCTACTTCAGCAGAGGTAAGAATTTGGAAGCCCCTAGAAAGGAGTGAATTTAAAACACTTAAGAAAAATATGAGTTCCTTCTTTTTTTGTTGTTTAAATCATACATAACATTTTTTTTAGATAAGTGTTTTGGCTAAAAACTACGTGACCATATGCTTAGTACATAACAGATTTAGCCAATTAATATAACCTCTTCTCCTCTGGCTGGACTTACAGTCTGCTCAATCTGCAGTACCACCCCAGCCAACTGGGAGAGACCCTTCTGGTCTATAAGTAACTTTGATATAAGGTGGAGCTTAAAGAGAATCTTCTGCTGAGGTAGCTGTGCCTAGGCTTTCCTCAGAGGAGCTGGTATTAAATATATCACCAAAGAGTTAACTGTGGTCCAAGAAAAATGGCTCAACGCTTAAGTTTGTATTTCTAATTGCATTTTTACTATCCAGAAAGAGTTGCTACCTTATTCATTTCTGTATAGTAATAATCATGATGGTTACATAGAAGAATTATTTTGATTAACTTTATAGAAATAGAATTAAGATTTTTTTACTCATTTAACAGGACTTCTTGGGAAAGATTTTGTCATACTTTCTAAAAAAATTTTCATCTTAGCTGTGCATTAGATATCAAGAAATTGCCTCATTTACCACAATCATCATTTAGTATTTTATATATGTAATAAGGGATTCCTTTTATTGCCTTCATTATTCTAACTTGTGCATCTTGCCTAATAGTACAATATCACTAACTAGAAATTGGCAAGAGACTGCACGTGTGCAGATATTAAGCTCTTTGACCTTGAGAGAGAGAGAGATTTCATGAGATGAGCAAGCCATTAAGAAACATAAATATTAAAGGTATAACCTTGGTACACTTTGGAAAGTCTAGACACTTGTTAATATGCCTACAAAATTGTATTGTTTTGGTCATCTGCAAACATTCAGCCCAGGTTCATTTGTTAGAATAGCTGTCTCCCAAGAGCCAAGCAGTCTCTGCAGGGAATGGGGACGCTATGGAGGGGCAGCTTGGAGGGAGAAAAATGTACTTCAAGGGTGTTAGGGCTAAAGTGTTTTAGGGGAAATGGGCTGGAATAAGACCCCTATGTGTTGCAAAACTTTTATCATCATTTGTTACCTTCCTATCTGTGAAATAGGTGGCTAATCTTAGTCTAGTTCTTTCCTAGTAGTCACTTCATAGGTAACTTTATGAGGCCTTTATTGACAACTCACGTGATCCTTAGTGCCTATTTTATGAACTGAGAACTCCAGCCCTTACAGCTATCAGGGTATATTAGGTAGTAATCTTTACAAGGATTTCTTCAAGAGCTACATCAGTTAGATAAAAATACAGTATGTAATACAGATGTGCCAGCCTTGGATATGAAGTGAAATCTCAGGCAGTTTTCAATTTAAAATGTTACAGTTGGGGCAGCTAGGTGGTACAGTGGATAGAGCACTGGCCCAAGAGTCAGGAAGACCTGAGTTCAAATCTGGCCTCTGACACATGCTAGCTCTGTGACCCTGGGCAAGTCACTTAACTCCAATTACCTCCCCCTACCCCCCAAAAATGTTATTTTTAACCATAAGGTTGTTGCTTGATTAAAAAAAGAAATCATTCAACCGCCATAACTACTGCAGAGTCCTCCCCTCTATCAGAGGTTGTAAAGGGAGAACTGGTCAAGGGGAAGGTAAGTTGTAGAACATTTCAGTATCATTGATGATAAATGAGCCACAGCTTAGAAAACACTGGTCTGACAACTTTTATTAGCATTAAATTCCCATTTTAAAAAGCCATAGCATCATATTTACCATAATATACCCTTTCTCCAGACTTCCTCAGAACCAGAGAAATGCCTCTTTTCAGGCCAGCTGAATTTCTGAACAAAGCCAAACCATTTGGGCAGAATGTAGGGGAAAAGAGGTAAGAGAGCTCATAGTTCAGTTGCAGCAGTGGGAGTGCTTCTTGGTCCCTCCATTTGCACCCCAGGTCCAATTAAGGTTAACCACATTTCCTTCCCTACCAAGAAAGCTCTGGCTGTCTCTGAGTATGTTTGCCATTGCAACAGCTCTTCAGAATCTGGTTTCTTTTGACTTGGCAGGATGATTCTCTGAGAAGCAGAGAGGGAGGAGCAGTGCCCCCACATCAGAGTGGCTTCAAGGTTTTCCTGTTTTGGCAGGATTGTAAAGCAGCCCACAGGTGGAGGTCATGTGGGAAGCCAGTCTTGCCTCCTTGTGAGTGGTTGCACCGCCTCCTTAGCCTTGGACCAATTCAGTACACAAAAGAATTGCTTTGTGATTTAAAATAAGCTGCAAACCTTTCTATCTCTCTAGGGGTTAAGTGGCTGCCATGGTGTTTTGTTCCTCTATGGTAACATGATGCAATAATGAAGAAGCTTGAGCAGTACAAAAATAGCTTTTGGTAGAATGGTATCTAAAAGCCAGGGCTTGATTAACTGGAGAAAAGTATTGTCACTGTGGATACAAACCAAAATGATATTCTAGTCCAGAAAAGACCAAGTATGTAGGCTGCACCAGATTTACCTGATTTTCATTGAAAGTCTGGTCTCATCTTTTCTGAGTATAGGTCTTCTGTATTAGTAAGATTTAATCTCTCTACAGAGTACAGTTGAATTCTGGCCTTGTTAAATGGACAAAATAATTTAGGGACTTCATTGCCCTTTGCTTTTTCACATATTTAAAGATTGCTTCACAACCTCCACAGTTGCTAGTTTGTGAGGTAATGTCATTGAAAAAACAAGTATATTAAACATAATACCTGCTCATGAGACCAACTATATACTGTTTTCCTCACTTTCCAGTAACATTAAGGATGTGGTCATTCCCATTCTCATAAATTTAGCAACATCTCCACTCCAACAGATTTCTTTCTATACCCACAGCCATTTATAAACTAACTCTTGATTTTTATTTCTAATTTTTAAAATCTGTTATTGCAAATATATGCAGTATCTGCAAACATTCAATTTCTGCCCCCCCCCACTTGTACACATTATAAAACAACAAGTGATATATTATATTACCAAATGAGAGCTAGAAAAAGGGGTTAATTCTGTACCCTTAGTTTAGCAGCTTTGGATTATTTTTTCTTTCATTTCATTTATCAACTAGAAGATACAAAATCTAACAGGTTTAACAGTTGGACCAACTAATCTCCCCTACAGACCTAGGTGGTATCTATTAAGCACTGTTGATTCCCACTCTGTGCCTAAAGGCCTGCTCAGAAAATTGAGTAAGGATTGATTTCCAGTTTTGTAGTTAACCATCTCAAAATCTGAAGGTTCACTTGGAGATTGGGTTTCAAAGGTCAGGCTCTATTTCCTCTTCTCTGATATTATCCTTGAAATATTTACTTGAAATGTTTTTAAATCTTTTTCTAAGGATTTGTGCATGTGTTTCTTAAAATGTTAGAACTAGATCATCTAGACTAATTCTTCATTTTAAAATTGAGAAAAATGTAGCTGGATGAGATGACAAGTTAAGGTGTATTCTCAGAAGTTATGAAGAAAGGCCCTCCTATTACTCTAGAAAAGGAACTGACTTTATTTCTACTAGAACCACTCAAAAAGCATTTATTTAAGCACCTACTGTGTATCAAGTAGAATTCTGCCTCAATGATTGCTGCCTAAGTCAGTTTCTCATCAATGAAGAAAAGAGGGTCATTCGTAGCAGATCTTGTTCTTGCTCCATTTTGACATACTACCCCAAATGGCAATCTTTGACTGTATATTCAGTGCTGCTTTTCTATTTAGGTCACCAGGTCACCTCAGGGAAGCCTTCATTCCATGGGTTGAGCCACATCTGCTTTTCAATCTATGAGTCTGGCACCATTACATTCTTGAACATAGAAACCTCCATTTGCACCATTTGTTTGTGGGAAGAATATAGGGACTTGGATTTGGGGCAGTGGGTTCTAATCTTGATGGTCACATACCTACCTGTTTAACATTTTCATTTGTAAAAATAAGAAGGCTGGATTAGATGACCTTATTCGCTTTTCCCTCTCATTTTTTTTTTTTGCAGTTTCTCCATTCGACAATATGACAAAGAGGATATATAAGGAATTATTTTTAGAATATGTCATCTTCTTGATTTCCTGTTGTCATTCTTAATGCCACTCATTCCTATTTCTTTTTTTTTTAAGAAGCCCCAATTCACTGAAACAAGTATTTATTCATTGCCTGCTGTGTGAAAGTCACTGTAATACAAAGATGAAAGATTATGCAGTTTTTGCCCCAAGGAATTTATAATCTAATGGGACATAGGATCCGTAAGCAAGTATAATACAGTTTAACAAGGTAGACTGTGATAGGGGAAAATTAAGAAGTTCCCGAGTGCTCTAGCAAAAGTTAAGGAAGGCAATTGCTCTTGATGAGATACTTTGCTAACACTCATATTCTTTGTAATTGAGGTAATAAACAGCAGGACTACTTTCCTACCTTAGGTTAAGCCTAAATCTCAAAAAGATGCAAAATATTTCTTAACAAAAGATTTACTTCAGGATGGAAGTGCTGAAAATATTGCATGGTGTTTACTATCCAATAGAAATATTATTACTATCATGTTGGACGTAGTAATTTCTGGGCATTTGGATTTTTATCCTCTATTCAAAAAGACGTGAGACAACTTACAATTTAAACACAGCACAAATGAGACAGTGGGAGAGACAAAAATACAAAGACCATATAGAGGAAATATAGGGGAATAGATGTCACCAGGAGCCAGAAATTAGATGGTTATCATAATTGAACTGATTTTTTTTTTTACTCTAAATTTCTGACCCACTGTGGCAGAAAGAGAAGCATATTGAGTTGTACATAATTTTTTTTCATTATTTATATAGACATTTTTATAGCATGAACATCCATGATTAGGAAGAAGTAGAAAAAGTCTTACTCTCCAAAATCCCCTGGGTCTAAAGTAGCAGATGGTGATTGAAGAGGAACAGAGATCTCTAAAAACAATCTTATCCAGGCATATAGACCTAGAATGAGGATCTGATGGTAGGGAACCAGGCCATGAAGTATGTGCAACCTGTAGCATCATGGAAGTTCTCCAACTCCTTCTGTGCTATTCTTACTTCCCTTTTTGTTGTTATAAATTAGTTTATGAGAGAATAGAATGAGTCTGACCCCCTTTAGGAAAAGAGAAAAAGAGAGGCTCTATTACCTTTGAAGGCAAAACCCATTTATGTCCTTATATACTTGTAATAAACATGCATTATGTTACAAATGTGTATTGGTAGCCTTGGCTGCTGACTGGTGGACTGACTCAAGTACCCCAGAGGAGACTGAAAAATGGGCCACCTTTAGAAGTTCCCAAATAGAGACATACCATCATCCCTTACCCTAGTCTCTGATGTAGGTCAAAGGATTGAAGTTGTGTAAAGCACATACTGATCATATTAAAAAGAAGTTACCTAATGTTGAATGTGGTCTGCATAAGCCCAAAGTTTTGGGGTTAGACTAGATGGATGATGAGATCCCTTCAACTCTGAAAATCACTGGTCACTTAGCTTCCCTTACTTTCCACAGTTCATTGAAGGATTTTGCACTCCTGATCTCTCCTGAGAGATCAGGTCTTATCATAGTGCCTGGCACATAGTAGGTATTTAATAAATGCTTGTTCTGTTCTTCTGAGACTGTTTAGAGTATTGTACCACATATTTGTAATTTTTTCTGTTATCTGCCTTTGTTTCCATCTATAATGTTGTAAAAATTCTGTTGGGTTGATTAGTTCCTTAGGTATCCACATTGGTCTTATTAAACAAATCCTTCTTTTCCTTCTCATCAAAATTATTTTTCTTTCTGATTCCAGAATTTAATTTTTGATAAATGTCCATTCCTCTTAAGCTGATTTGCCTTGTAAAAGGCTTGAGTGTGGGTGCCTCAAGTTGAGAGAAACATTTTGGAAAGAAAAGATTAGCATAAAATATGTCAGAGGTACTTGAAAAGATGGGCATATAAAAATGCACCTGATGTGTGCATATTTGAAGAACTTGCTTCTCTGACCTAGAGAAGCAAAAAATTATGTAGCAAAACTAGTTTGCATTTAGACAGTTGCTATTCATTCAGTCTGTGGAATTGCTCACAGGATGACATGACCCAAAGATTCCAGTCCAAAGATCTTTAGCTCCCTGCCAGTGCATCCCAGTGAAGCTCAGAATCTGGAGCCAGAGAATAGTATGTAATCTCTACTTGGGAACTGAAAGAGCACTGATATACAGAGAGCATTCATCGCCTATGTTGATGTCAATTTGGAGAGGTCTTCAGGGGAAATGACCCAAGGATCTGTCCTTGGTGCTGTTCTCTTTAGTTCAACAGTCTTTTCTGTGCAGTTAATTTTTGGTTGACTGGGACAGAATTCAAAGAGATTTTAAATAGTTCAAGATGAGCCAAATATAGTAAGATAAAATTTAATATGCATAAAGTTCTGCAATTGGGTTTAAAAAAATATCCTGGACAGTACTAGATTAAGAGTTGTGGCTATACAAATAGTACCGATGAGAAAGATCTCAGGATTTTGGTGGTCTGCAAGCTCAATATGAGTGAACAGGAGACTTAACACTAACAATAATAGCATCTTAGACTGTATTAAGAAATCATACTGTCCAGGACAAGGAAGGTTACGGTCCTGTCATACTCTGACCTGATCAAACCACATTTGCAATATTGTGTTCAATTCTGTACACATGTTTCAGGAAGGATATTGAGGAGACTTGAGACTGTGCCATACCAAGACTTGTTTGAAGGAACCAGGGATGTTTAGCTTGGAGAAGAGAATACTCAGTAAGAGAGTGGGGAGGGAAAAGACATGATGGTTTTCTTAAAATATTTGAAAAACCCTCATGTGCAAAGAAGGATTGAATTTTTTCTTTTTGGTCCTAGAGGGAGCAAGTAGTTGGAAGTTGTAGAGGTGCACATTTCAGACAGCTATAAGGAAAATCTTTCAAATATTAGAGATATTTAAAAATGGAATGGGCTATTCTAGGGTTTCCCTCCAGTTTTTCAAAATTAAGGTAAATGTAGTAGGTGTATTTTTTCCAGATATGAGTCGGACCAGAGAGCCTCTGGGGTCCCTTCTAATTATGAGATTCTATGGTTCTGTGAATTCAATTTTGAAATCCATTTGAATCCTTTTGAAATCCATTCTCCCGAAACCTAGGGTCCATGTCATACTACATTAAACTTCCCTCTCCTCTATCACAAATTTCAAGATGGGGTGGTCATTTCTCCATAAGTTTATCATAATTTCTCTTCTAGCACCTAATTAATTATCATTTCTGATAATCAGATCCAAACTAGAGACTGGCCTTTTGAAATATGAAGTTATCGAATTATTAATTTCTCTGTTTTTAACAGAGAAAACTTTTAAAGATGTCCAGAGAATGTCCAGATGTCCAGTGTCCCATCACTGCCATGTCATGCCTACATGCCAGGCTTCAAATTTCTTCCCCAAATTCTTAATCTATTTCTTTTTTTCTGTTCTTAAAGTTTGTAGTATGTCCTAAGGAAAATAAATATGCTTCCATTTCTGCCTCTGTTGATCATCACCCTAATACTCTTTACCATGTTTCCTCTCTTGAGTTTCTGGAGATAATACGAGTTTTTGTTCACAGTATGCTACAATTAGTATTCTGCTTTCAATTTTATTGCTCTCTTTGTTGATTTACAAAATTTCTGGTTTTGGTGTTTAATTGGTAATTTTTAATTTGTTGTTTTTCTAGTTTTCTGGATTTTTTTTTTTAATTGTATGGTATGCCCAACTCCTTAGTTTGTTCTTCCTCTCTTTTATTAATGTAAGTGTTTAGAGATAGAAATTTTCCGCTAGGTCCTGCTTAAGTTTCATCACACAAATTTTGGTATGTTGTCTTGTCGTTATCTTTTATGAAATTATTGATGTTTCTGTGATTTGTTCTCTTAGCCACTCATTCTTTAGATTAGGTTATTTTCCAGTTAATTTTTAACCTATACTTCCAAGACTCTTTATTGAATAGAATTTTAATTGCATTACAATCCAAAAAGGGTGCATTTAATATTTCTGCTTTTCCACATTTGTTTGTGAGGTTTTTATGCCCTAATATGCAAGATCAGTTTTTGTGAAGGGGCCATGTACAGCCAAGAAAAAGGTATACTTCTTTCTATTCCCTTTCAATTTTCTCCAGAGATCTACCTTATCTAAATTTTAATAAAATTCTATTCCTCTCCTTAACTCTTCATTTATTTTATAGTTAAATTTATCTAGTTCAGAAAGTGATAAATTGAGGTCCCCCACTACTATAGTTTTGCTATTTCATCCTGTAACTTATTTTACTTTTCCTTTAAGAATTTAGATGCTGTGCCATTTGATGTGTATATGTTTAATATTAATATTACTTCATTATTGATGGTACCTTTTAGCAAAATGTAGTTTCCCTGATTATCTCTTTAATTAGGTATATTAATGATCACATTAAAAATATGTAATCTCTTATGCATCTATTATATAACACTGTGTATATCATGTATATGAATATATAGTGACCTATGCAAATAATTGTGATGTAAAATTGACTTATTAAATACTTTTAGCTATCAACCAAAATAATTCAGATTCACTGAGCCTTTGTCAAAAACCTGATATTTTCAGAGTAGCCCACATTGTGCTAAGGCTAGATTGAAGAATTCACATTTTATGTGGTATGTACAGAGCCACTGTAAAGGTAATGTAATTACAATGTAATGAAAATTTGTTCATTATTGTTGCGGTAGTTATATATACAATGACTTGGAAATCAAATATGGAAACAAGAAGACTAATTAAGATGTTGTTGAAGGAATCCAGGTGTGAAGTATCATAGGCCTAGACAAAGGTGTTGGCAGTGGAAGTGAACATTAAATAAAAATATAAAATGAATTCAGCAACTGTTCCTGACTCCTACTTCCATAAGTAGTTTGTGATGTATATTTCTGATTTTAATACTTATAACTTTTCATTCACTCAGCAAGATCATGTTCATTCTCTTTTAACCTGTTCTTTGCATTGGCAGTTTGTTAATTCTAATATAGTTCTCCCTAAATAGTACTTTCTCTTTAAAAAAAATAATTGGAGCACATTAAAAATACAAAAGGAATAAAAACCCTCTCTCACTCCCTTTCTCCCCCATATCCTCGCTCACTCTCTGTCCTTCTGCCTCTCCTCTCGTTTTGCCCTTCTACTCTTCTCCCCTTTTCCCCCTCTCTTCCTTTCTCCTTTTTTTCTAGACATACTCACACATCTCCCCAGCGATACAGTGGATTCTTACAAATTCACTCAAATCTGTTTCCCTGAGAAAGCATAACTCCCATAAGCACAGCATTTCTGCCCTTGAGCAATAGCACTGAGCTTCATGATTGGGGGGAAATATAGTTTGTAGGGACCTAGGGAACCAGGCCAGGGGAGCTGGGGACCTGAGCCCTGGCCAGAACTAGAATGTGATGTGAAAGGCTGGCTTTGGATGCTGGGGAGATAGACTGAGGTTTGGGCCTTGGTCTTCAAGGTTCCGTACAGCACATGAAAACTATTCTCACTGTGCACACCATATAATAGCTATTGCTTGACAAAATATAGCAATTAAAAAACATAGAAGGGAGTACTAGTAGAATGGAAGAGGAGGTCTAAGAATGCATGATTTAATTAACTCTATGAAGTGAAAGAGAATTAAAATTTAAAGTTTTAAAGTTTTCACAAATAGTTTGGAAATAGGAGAAATACATTTTGCTTTCTTTCAAGTTAAAAATTCAGAATAGATAGGTTTAAAAATGAAAAATGGATTTTAAGAGATTTAAAAAGTGAACATTAAGTGCTATATGAAAGCATTAAAATACTCCAGGGTATATTTTATTGGTTCATTTACTCACAACCTTGTCCCTCACATTATACCCAAGGCATGTATTAATGAGCTAATAAAACATGCTGTGTCATGTTTTACTGCTTGTTGGGCATCTGTTAGCACTAACATCAGTCACAAATCCAAGACTTTGATGATGGCAATGGTGATAATGATAAATACCTATAATTTTACTGACATCTTTTTTTCTTTGAAGTAGACAGTCTCTCTTAAATCATCCATTGAACATGAAAATGTTGAAATTGATTCAGAATTAAAGTCTATTGTGCGGATGTCTTCAGGAATGATTTAGATTCAAAGGAGAAAAGAAACAAGCAAACTTGGTATGAGGTAAAAGCATTACCCATCAGACAGAGGAATGTCAGCTTGAGTCAGAATTGGCTATGAAGTGAAAAGATGGAAAAGTTACAGTTGCTCAATGTAGCCATTTTTGATTAGTTAAGCCATTGAGTTCAGAATGGGTCAGACGGGTGTGAGGTTTTTTTTGTTGTTATTGAAGGGGAAGGAATAGTATTAAATTTAAATCTATGCAGAATTTGGGTACAAGCTTTACAAATTATTAGTCAGTACCACACAACAACCTTGAAAGACAGATATTTTAACAGTTTTGCTTGGTATTAATAATAAATTATATTTTTGTAATATTTTTGAGTTTTACAAGCCACTTGAAAGGTCAAACAATTTGCTTATTTAAATTGTTTAAAAGACACGAATAGGGGCAGTTAGGTGGCTCAGTGAATAGAGCAACCGGCCCTGGAGTCAGGAGGACCTGAGTTCAAATCTGGCCTCAGATACTTACTAGCTGTGTCATCCTGGGCAAATCAGTTAAACCAGATTGCCTCCAGAAAAATAAAAACAATTATGAATGTAGTAACAAACCATTTTCTGAGAACAGGTCCATGATATAAGTAAGGTTCAAAGACTAGGAACAAGGACTAGATCTGTGATTTCATTGGTTTTCAGAACTCTTTAATGAGGAAACTCTGTACTAATGTTGGCATTTTCTCTGCAACTTACAGTCATAGAGTTGCTTAGAGCACTGGGAAGCTAAGTAACTTACCTAGGGCGATATAAACAGTATGGATCAGAGGCAAGTCTATCTGACTCGAAGTCCAGGACTCTTTTCCCTGTGCCTCTAATAAAGAATAACTATTGGGCAGTTAGGTGGCACAATGGATAGAGTGCTGAGCCTGGAGCCGGAATTCTCATCTTCCTGAGTTCAAATCTAGCTTCCCAATACTTACTAGCTGTGTGACCTTGGGCAAGTCGCTTAATCCTGTTGGCCCATCTGTAAAATGAGCTGGAGGAGGAAATGGCAAACATTTGTATCTTTGCCATAATGGACACAACTGAAAACGAGTGAACAACAAATTGTAAATATTTCTAATATCTGTGATTTCATCAGTTTTGTTGTTACTTTTCATCAATGCAGATAGCATTGGGATTTACTCAGGCCAAAAAACCCTTTAACTTGCAGCTCACCTGGTGAGAAATCTCTCAGAACTTCCACGAGGCTGGGCCTCAGGCCTGTGTGCATAGTGCATGGCATACAGTAAGCCTTTAACATGGTACTTCCTGACTGAGTTGTCCACTGAGAGACTGTCACTAACTGTGTCTGAAGCCTTTTCGGCTTGGTAGGCAGGTACTTCTGAGTCTTGTATGCCACTGACCATCTCCACACCATGTTCTTAGAAGAAGCAACAAAGACATTGGTGGAGTTGGTTTCCTCATGTGCCTTAAGGCAACAAGAAACATGGAACACTTGGTCATCTTATCTCATAGTATGGATGATGAGCTTAAGCAAAAAGATTACAGTGAAGACAGTTGCATTTTATATGCCAGTAACTTTTCCAGACATTGAAGAATTTTGTCATAGAGCTCTCCAAGTCATTATGTACTTCAGTAGTAAGTGATTTCATTACAAATATAGGCATAGAAGAGTAGAGCAAAAGTTGTGTTGGAAAGAGTGGCAAAGGTTTGAGAACTAAAAAAGGACACAGGTATCTAGGGAACTCCTATACAGTATATCATAAATATTTTCTTCTAAAAAAAAGCTTAGGGGAAGCTAGGTAGCACTATGGATCAAGCTCTGCATCTAGATTCAGGAAAACCTGAGTTCAAATCCTACTCCAGATACTAGCCAAGTCACTTAACCTCTCTACCTCAAGTTCCTTATTTGCAAAGTGGAGATTACAATAGCATCTACCTCCCAGGGTGGCTGTGAGGATAAAATGAGATAATACTTAATCAATGTCTTGCAAATCTTAAGGTGCTACATAAATAATAGTGATTATTATTGTTGTTTCATTATTATTTTATAAGAGAATCAGAAGATACAGGACGTAGTGAGCATCATGCAACATCACAGAATATAAATTTACTATGGGTAGGACTAATTACTGATGAATGAATGAATGAATGAATGAATGAATGAATGAAAAGCATTTATTAAGAGTTTACAATGTGCTAAATGCTGAAGATACAAAAAGAAAATCAGTCAAGAATTTTACATTCTAATGGAGGAGAAATTACATATAGATGCTTTTAACTAGAAGTCAAATTAAAAAGACCGCTGTCCTTAAGGTACAGTGACAAACAGATAGTAATGCATCTTCTGTGTCACTTCCATTAATAAAACCCTGTGTATTTCTGTTGTTGAACCATTTGACAATATCAAGGACTTTGGTGGTGATAAGTCATAAACGTGTATGTATAAAAAAGACTATGAAATCTCTCTTGGCAACCCAAAGGCTTTTCTTATGGCCTTGCCAAGGAATATTTGAAAAAAATGAAGAAAATGTAAGTATTAAACAAGCCAAGCTCTTCCAGGAAGTGTGACCAAAGTAACAGGTTGTCAACTTCAAGTGCAGATGAGTGATGAAATGGCATAAATATCAACTAATATGTATTTTGCAGCTTCCATGTTATTTTCAATAAAGGCAGTTCATTCCACGCATGGCTCTGATTAAAGGTTTACACTTTTACTGATAGGTGATAAATTTATGTAAATTCATCCCCAAATCCTTAATTGGGTCATGTACCCATTTTAGGTTCCAAGATGATCTCACTGTACAAGTAAGCAGCCCTCTCAGAGATTCTTCCAGATCATGGGTTCATAGATTTAGATCTGTAAGGGACTTTACAGATCATTGAATCCAAACCCCTCATTTTACAGATAGGGAAATCAAGGTAGAGAGAGGTTAAGGGATTTGCCCAGCATCTTACAATTACTAAGTATCTGAGGCAAGATTTGAACTCAAGTCTTCCTAATGCCAGAGCCACCATTACATTGCCTAATCTTTTCTGGGAATTTTGTTGGCCATCTCACTTCAGTAACTTATAAGGAGGAGCTTAGAATATAATTCAGCTATTCACAGATTTGTTTCTCTGAAGGGTTATTCAGAATGGAGCCACCATGAATATGGAAGGTATCTCATACAATTTAAATTCATTTTTAAGTGAAATGGCTAGATATGAATATACTATGATTTTTGTATGAATATGCATGGCATTTTAGCAAAGTGTATATACAATTAGTAACATAGGAGCATTTATTTGCAAAGAAAATATTAGAGCAATATTAGGTTTAAGGAAGAAAGGGTTCAAAGTTTCACTATCAGCTTTTTTATTAAGAATGCTGTATTACAAGCTGACAGATGTGTGTTTGTATAATTCTTCATTCTGTCCATCTTTCAAAGTAATGGCTTCCAAGATAACCTCTGCCACAGACATATTATATCCCTGTGAAATGGGTCTGTCGTTTGATGGTTGTTTTAAATTCATGTCTCCAGCAGCTAAGTTCCATTTTCCATTCACATCACAAAATCTACTGTTCTTTCTTTTCATGCCTCAGACATGATTCTTCCATTCTAAATTTCTGTTCTTTTATCTGGTTTGCAACTGTGTGAGCATAAGGTCAGTGACTTGTTAAAAAGTTATAAAGCAGTTCAGTGGTAGAGACCTTAAATCTCAAGATCCTTAATCTGTTTCCCTATTTGCTGGGTTATTGTGTGCGTCTCATGTATTGCTTGATCCCAGTGTGTAATAAATGTGAACACAAGAACAGTCCAGTGGTTTCCATGGTTGGAATTTTCTTGCTACCTAAATTGTTCAATGATATATACTCTTCTGAACCCCACCCCTAATTGTGTTCTAGAAACTGCAGTCTTAGCTGATATGTGTTTTAAAAGAAAGGGAAGGCATGAAAAAGAAAATAGATTTTTGTCCGTTGAAATTGTTGAATTTAATTTGGAGCAAAAAATGTATGTAGGTATGCATAGCTCCATTCTCAAAATTAGAAGTTCCACTAATGTAAATGCTATTAGTGATTTTTTCATGTATTCTGTAAAGCAAGTCTAGAATGAATATTAGTAGAGTGGCACAGAAATCTAATACAGTATTACAAGATATGTGTAAAACCCAGATTATATTTGCTCCTGTCACCTTCCTGCCTACAATGGGTAATGGAGTGTCAGTAAACAATGAATTTCAATGTAATACTCATCTTATCATTTTCTTTGCATTTCAGAATTCTGATACATTTCCCATTAGTCACATATTCTCTTTTGCCCTGTAACCTAGCACCCTTTAGCATGTACACATGACAGGCAGATTAGAGATTAATGGAGGGATTAAATTTCATTTGTTACCAGTTTCTTTACAGATAATAGCTTTAGAAAGCGATAGTGTCTGATTTAGATCCTATTCATAAATGTACCACAATACTTCAATAAAGCACGCAAAGGTTAGATTTTAGGTTTTTTTATTTCAATATAAATGAGGATTGTTGGAAAATGTTTTGTTTAAACCCTTTATTTTTAAAAGTTTCTCAAGTCTAATAGTCTTCTGATTGGGTAAATTCCATATGCTGAACATGTGACTCTTTAATAATTAGAAATCTTAGAGTATCTAAGGTTCATTATTCTGAATATGAATTCCAATTGCACAGTATTGTCATTTTAGAAGGTATAAGTCTGGGGAATCCTTTCCCTCTGTAGAGAGCAGATGATCCACAGAAAAATGAAATGAGGAATGCCAAGCCAAAAACTATTTAGTAGAAGTTTTTAAGCAACAGAGAGAAGACTTTACTTAGCAACTTTTAAAATTAACTACAGAAAATAAAAAACTCCTAATAAAGGAAACAAACAATTAATTTTCAATTTTAGTTCTCTATTATTGTCACAAAGGCAGGAGATGAAGAAAAGGAATTGATGAGTAAAGACAGAAAAACAGAGGGGGGAGTAAAGATGACTCATTACTATTTACTACAATTTTTTTTTTAACCTACACATTACACAGGAGATAAGCATGGCTTGAAGTTTTTAGTAAAAAGTTTGGAACCATGAATTTATTGAAATCCTCTCTGTCCCCTTCACGTTCAATAAAGATATACGCTGACTTTCCACTCTTGAGTAAAGTGTTTCATCTCATTTTACAAAGCAAAAGAATGAATTTATAGAACAGCATCCCTCTTATATGAGTTGGAGTAGTGGAGAAAAAAGGATTTGAAAACAAGTTCATATTCGAGTTCCTCCACCATCGATAAGTCACCGTATCTGTCCACAACTCAATTTTCTCATCTGTTGAAAGGATATTTGCACTACCTACTTCCCAGGAATGAATGTGTAGAAGGCTCTCTTTAATACTAAAGCAGTATATGGATATAGATTACCAGCATGATCCTCCCAAAATAACACTCACGGTGCCACTTTGTTGTTATAAACCTAGGAAAGATTAACTAGATTTACCACCCGACTTCAGCCCTAAATTAAAAGTTCTCCACCCTTTGTAAAAGAATGAACTGAATTGTATGCTAAGACCCAGAATATAAAATCATAGCCTCAGAAGGCTAGAACTACAAGTGACCTCAGACATCCTCTCATCTGACTCCATGTTTTATAGCCGAGGAAACTGAGGCTCACAGACGTTAAGTGTTCTGCCTGAAATCGCAGACCCTAGAAGTGGTAAGATGAACTCTTGAACCCAGACCTTGGTGACTCTAAATCCGGTAATCTTCCTTCCATAAGGGACTTTTTTTTAAAGGAGAAGGTATTGCTTCCTAGACTGAATCCCTAGTATAAACTTACTTTCTTGCTCCTTCCCTTCAAAGTGGAAATGAGTATTTTTTTTAAAATCACAATTATTGAGGGTTCTGGTTGGTCAGAGTTTTAAGGTAAGTTTGTGGTATGGGATTAAACTTCAAATAGTAGTTCTTTTTCAGTTTGCTTTATGGTTTTTAATAGTTTAAAGATGAAAGCAGGTATCCATAGATTACCTGAAAGCACATAATTACCCTTTGTATATACTCCCTTTGCAACATCTTAACATAGTAACTGGCCTTGGTGTATTTCTGTGAAATAATCCATGCCCCCTATACTGTGGGACCAGAGAATTTTTTCCCCATGATTCCCTTGTCCTTTTCTTTCTCGTTGGTAGTTGTAGTCTTACATAAGATTTCATAGATTTGGGGGTGCAACAGACCTCTCTCAACAAAGAGTTTGGTTCTAAGTCCCATGTTGCTTCATTTCACCTCAGTTTGTTCTGGGTTATCCATTTAAAAGTAACAGTTCCCTGGCTCTGAAACTGACATTTATCGTATTTCCTCTAATTTTTGTCTTCTCCATTGTTTTAAAAGCAATGACTTTTGAGGTCAAGTCTTGGCATTTTTCCTTTTATCACCTACAAGTGAAAAATAGTTTGTAGTGTTTGTTGCCTAGTCCTATCTTCTTCAGCAACTGAAACAGTTGAGCCACTTAAAAAAAATTTTTTTAAAGCTTTTTCATCTTGGCTTTTGTTGCATTTTCAGGAAAACTGTATCACAGATGATATCGGAATATCGACTTGGAAGGAGCAGATTTTCCTCTCCCATAGTGCCTTGCTAGCAAAAAGCTGCCAAGCTGCAATGGAATTAGCAAAGCATGATACTGAGGTCCAGGATATGGCATTTCAGTATGGAAAGCACATGTCTATGAGTCATAAGGTATTGGCATACCCTTTCTCTTTATCCAGTGTTTAAATAACTAAAATGACATATGTGGAACCTTTTAGTACTTAATGACCTTTTAGGTCTCAAAAATGTTTAGCATGTACTTAAGACTCATCAGTCATTTAATCATTATCTGTTATATAATATAGACTGTATAACATGATACTATGTACTTTTCATAAAAAGCCACCATTTACTTACAGTGTATTTGGAATGTCTTTCTTTTCCTACTACCTTAAGTGGCTCCTGACAGAACTACTGGAAATTATGATATAATGAGTAAATGCTGCCATTCACACAATTGGAAGGACATTCGCAAGAAGATGGAAGTTTTTGTTATTATTCCTTTATGACTGCTTGAAAATTAGAAATTGAGGGAAGTTAATGAAAGCTTAGAGGTTATTGAGAAACATGAAAATGCTTTAGTTCTAATTGCTGTTTTTAATGTACAGAATAAAGCAAACACCCTGAGATTAGCAATTTCAGGGTTCATTTTTTTAAAACTAATTTCTAAATATATTTAATAGTATATATCTCACAGATGCTAGTCAAGCATTTCACTGGAGAAAATAGTTTTCATGGAGGGCGGGGGTGACTTTTTTCTCTTACAATAAAACTAAACAGATTTGAGGAGAATGTTTATAAAATATGTAGAATTTTATCAAGAAAGGATGTTTACCAAATCCTTGCTTCTAATTTTAAAAATAAATAAAAGCTAGAGGGGAGTTATAAAAGGAAAAAATAGCCTCAGATAAATTTGAAGGTTAGTATATTTCAAAACATTCATCTACACAATATTTTCATCTAAAAAGTCCTTTCTTTAGTCTTTTTCAGTTACTATAATGTCTCTTCTCATGACTAAAATATACTAGTTATAAGTGTTTCAGGTTACAATACTCTAACATAACTCTTTTTGTCCATTGTCTCCAGATAAACTCTGACCTCCAGCCTTTTATTAGAGGGAAGAGCGGTGGCTTCGTAGCATTTAATTTAAATTCAGCTCCTGTAGTCTTACATCAGGAATTTCTTGGAAGAGAAATGTGGATTAAGCAGATCAGAGAGGTAACCTAAAATTAATTCTATATAGAGTGATGCTAGTAGTGTTTGACTTATTTCAATATATGTTTCATGATTGCTTAAAACACTGTCATTCCATTGTATGAGAGCATTGTCAAGGAGCAGGTACAATTTCTTCTTCATAGAAACCTAGATTTTTAATGAATCGAAACATTGTCATTTAAAAGTCAGAAAATTATAATTCTGCATTCTCTTATTATCTAAGTCCCGGAATACTGCAACACAAGGCTAGTGCCTGTGGTGAATGCTAATTAATTCAGTTTTTTTTTTCCAAAGGCTTTCAAAAATTGTGCTATGGTAATAGCACCACCCTTTAACTGACTGCAATTTCCCATCTGTAGACTCTAGCACAGGCTGCAGAATTCCAGGAGCTCCGTCTGTCAACTCATTGAGTTATTTTAAAACAAACTAGGACCCTGAGTGAGCTCTGAGGCATTCTAAAAGAAAAAGAGATGGAGGTGGAAGGGGGAGGATAGAAATCATTGTATTTTGGAGCTGGAAAGGGCCTTAAATATCATCCCCTAATGCTCTCACTAACTACTTTGTTGTACCAACAATTGAGGTACACAAGATCTTTTCCTCTTATCTAAGACATCATTAGATTCTGTGACTTAAAATTGTTGAAGGATTCTTTATGGCTGCTGAAAAAAAAACAATTCAGAAATGTATAATGTTACTTGCTGGAATTGTGTTAAGTGAATATTACGTGTTAATATTTTTAAATTAATTCTATAGAGCAAGAACTGACTATATACTTCAAAATGAAAATAAACCCACTTGCCCTTATAAATGACAAAAGATCTAGATGTAAAATTCTAACATTTCCATTCTTCCACATCCATGATTTTATTACTATGAGTATTCCCTGCATATTTTCTGCTTCAGGAGATGATCTTCATAGGATTATAGGTTTAGATGGAAACTGAGGGCCACCTAGGTTAACTGACTTGGTCTTAAGCACGTGGGTAGTAACTAGCAGAGTGGAGATTTGAACTCAAGTCATCTGATTCCATATCCAGCATTCTTTCTTCTGTGCCTCATTGTTGTGGTCAAAAACATTTTACCACGAGGTGGTAAATCTAAAACAGCTCTGAAGGTGAGCTTCTCTGAATTTAAATAAGCTGCTCTTTGGATGAGGCTCTGTTTTCAAGGTTGGTAGAACTGCCCAAGCTTTGTACTGTGCTGTCAAAGCCTTTATGACTTTATAAAATGAAGTGTTTTTTACTGAGAGATATTTTCACTAGGTTTGTTCAGCAGTGTCATAAAATGGGTCCTGCACGAAGTCCAAGTAAAAGACATTTTTCCCAGGATGGTGAGGTGCTCCAGATCCTCTTGTTCTCAGATGACATTACACTACTTACATCAAGTCTCAAGACTCCTTGCTGAAATTTATAGTAAAGCAGCAGATCTGTCGACCCATATTTGCTTTAAAAAAATTGGGGAAAGTTGATTAAAAATACATTACCCAGATCATGATATGCATCTGGACAGTCATCTTATTAAGGCAGATAGCTAATGAAATGACAGGTAGTCATTTCCAGTGCCTGGAATTAAGGAGAAGGAGAGAGGACTAGGTAGAGATAAGAACTGAACCTGTGATTTCATTGGTAAAGGGAAGCAGGTAAAGAAACTCCTTCTGCCAAAGCGGACCAGCCCCTTCTCTACAATTTAAATCTTAGAAAGTTGAGTACAATTACTGAAACTTTAAGTGATTTGACCAGAATCATGGAGCCAGTAGGTGTCAGCGACAGGACTTGAAACTAGATCTTTCTGGCTTCAAAGTCCTCTCAGTATCTGCTGCATTACAGTGTCTCTTGGGCAAGACTAGAAAATGTTGAGAATTGATACTATACTTTAAGTGATCCCAACAGAATCCATCTCTTTTAAAGCTAGCATTTTTCCTTTGATGTGTTAAAGTTGTAGATTGTTGAATGACACAGTCTCAGAAGAATTAATATTACAAATAATCGAAACATGATGACATTTGCATTCAGGACATCTAGATTGTGCTCTATTGCCAAGGATAACTTATACATGAGATGTGATGTAAAAGTAAGGGTCATAGCCTCTGATATGGTGGAAAGAGGGCTAGATTCAGAGTCAGAAGATCTGATGTTTTGGCTTTGATGCTGACTACCTATGTGCCCTTGAGCAGGTTGCTTACCTTTAACCTCAGTTTCCTCACTTGTAAAATGCTTCAAATCTATGCTTTAATCATAGAGACCTTAAAGGTGGTCCAGTACAATACCCTCATTTTATTGAAGAAGAAACTGAGGTCTGCCTGCTTGGAATGCTCTGCCTTCTCAACTGTCTACTGACTTCCCTAACTTCCTCTTAAGTCCCAACTAAAACTCCATTTTTTACAGGAAGCTTTTTCCAAACCCTCTTCATTCTAGTGCCTTCCCTCTATTAATTATTTCCTATTTCTCCTGTGTATAGCATGCTTTGTATATTTGTTTGTATGTTGTCTCTCCCATTAGACTGTAAGCTTCTTGAGGTCAGGGACTCTCTTTTCCTCTTTTTGTATCCCCAGGACTTAGCACAGTGCCTTGCATATAGCAATTGCTTAATAAGTATTGATAAAGTAACCTGTCCAAGGTCATAAGCATAAAACAAAGGTAGTAGAGCCAATATTTCAATGCAAGTACTATGATTCCACATATTCTTTCCACTGCACCATGCTTGCTTAATATCAAGGAGATGAATGACTGGAATAGGATTATATTATAAAAATGAGACTAAGTAGATAAATACTGTAATACTAAAAGAACAAGATGGAGGCCTCTGCTGCATTGGGTAGATCATTTATAGGAAAATGTGGATAAGAATCCCACTGAGTGAGATAGTATGATCTTCATACTATGGATTGTAATCTCAGAGAGAAGACACTAACTAGGGTAGGGTGTAGCCACACAGATGAAATATACAGATCCATCAAAATGCCAAAGTAAGAAAAAAAGACATATGTAGAGGTCCTGTAGAGGAGGGTTAGTAACAGGGACACCTCATCTTTGAGAATAGATTTTTTTCTTTCTTTTTTGTATTTGTATCTCAGGCGCCTGACATATTCTTCCCTTAATACAATCTAACTTCATGAATTCATCATCTCCCATGGGTTCAGTTATCATCTCTATGCAAGTGATTCCCAGATCGATCGATCGATCTATCTATCTATCTATCTATCTATCTATCTATCTATCTATCTATCTTATATATATATATATATATATATATATATATATATATATATATATATATACCCAGCCATAATTGCTCTCCTGAGCACATCTCCTATATCACCAGCTGCCTTTTACACATCCTGACTGGATATCCCAGAGACATCTTAAATTTAATATGCCCCAAGCATATCTCATTTTTTTTTACCCAAATCCTTCCTCTTCCCAACTTTCCTATTAGTCTCCAGGGCAACACCATCACTCCCAGTCACCCAAGCTTTCAACTTCAGTGTTGTCCTCAACTCTTCAATCAGACTCACCCCCCATATCCAGTCCATTGCAAAGTCTTGTTTTCTCATTTATATCATCACTCTAGTATTCCCCTTTTTCTCTAGTCACATAGTCGAGGCAGCTAGGTGGTGCAGTGGATAGAGCACCGGTGCAGGAGTCAGGAGGACCTGAGTTCAAATCTCACCTCAGACACTTGACACTCACTAACTGTGTGTCCTTGGGTAAGTCACCCCAGTTGCCTCATTCTGCATCATCTCCAGTCATCCTGATGAATTTTTGGTCACTGGATTCAGATAGCTCTGGAGGAGAAGTGAGACTGGTGACCTGCACAGCCCTCCCTCACTCAAAACAAAGTCAAGTGCAAGTCATGTCATTATTTCTCTGATGGTATGGTCTTCTTCAGCAATGAAGGACGAACACACACACACACACACACACACACACACACACACACACACAGTCACGTAGTCACATAGTCACTACACTAATTAAAGGTCTTAAGGAAATCTCACCTTGACCATTACAATAATCATTTCATTGACTTGCCTCAAGTTTCTCCCCACCAGTCCATCCTCCATTCTACTACCAAAACATTACCCCTTGTTCAGTAAGTGACAGTAACTCCATATTGCCTTCAATGCCAAATGTTAAATACTTTGTCATTTAAAGCCCTTCATATTCTGATCTTTTCCTATCTTTAAGGCTTATTATATTTTCCTCCATTCAACACATTCTACAGTCCAACTACCCTGACCTACTTGTTTCCCACACTCAACACTCTGTCTTCTTACTACAAGTACTTGCTGTCCTCCATGCCTGGAATACCATCTCTCCTCACCTCCACCCCCTGGCTTCTCTCATAATTCAGATCAAACCCCACCTTCTACAGGAGGCCTCTCATTGCCCTACCCTATTCAGGTCCCTAGTGTCTTCTCTCAGCGATTATAATTTTGCTTCCACCATTTTATTGGGAGTTTCTTGAGAGTAGACTATGTTTTTGCCTTTGTATCTTTAGTGGTTAGCACAGTGCCTGCCACATAGTATACTGTTACTACATGTTTGTGGATTGATTGACTTAATAAACAAATTCTTGCTGGTTGGTTATTGTAAAAGAAAGAATACAAAATCTTAGCATAAGAATATTTACCTTGCTTATGTAGATTTCAGCTAATCCAACATTTATAGTTTCTACCTGCAGAAATTTGTTCTTAGATCTTGCCATTCTTGATCCAGTTGTCTTTTTCCATTACTCATTGAGGTTCACACTATAGCAAGAGAAAGATGAGTAGCTAATTATATTGGTAAGGAAGAAATCATGTATTCATAGTGTCCCATTATGCCATTTGAGAAGTCGGAGAGAAATTTTTATCCCTTGGTACTTTTAATATTGATCATGTCTGTTTTCCACCCTTACCTCCTACACTACCTCAGAACAACGGTAACAAGCACAAAACTATAGCTATTTTACGTAGTACTTTAAGAAGTAGATGTTGGGAAATGATGAGGTGTCAGGGTAACCCTGAAGTTGTTTATATGTATCTGCTTCCAATTAACACTGTTCTTTCTGTGATAGTAGTGAGTGTAGGGCTACAATAACTTAGTTTTAAGTGACAGTCCTACAGCCATCAGGGAAAATACATATATATGTATATGTGTGTATATATGTATGTGTGTATATACACACACACACACACACACACACACACACACACATAATGTATATTTGTAGCCATACAGGTAGAGAATGAGTAATTCGCTCTTTGAGAGGTGAAGTCATTAGCTGCTTATCTTATTGATTCCCAATAAAAGAGAGTGGGCATCTTCAGAGAGTTGCAGGCCTCTGTCTCTCTCAAGGAGTACAGGTGCTACTTACTGCAGATCAGCATCCTGGATTTTTAATGATCTGTCTAGTTATCTGATTCCATTCTAAGCCACAGGAGAAATAAAAATTGTGATTATGTTATCTTAGCTATTCCTAGAAGTACTGAAGTGTCATATGAGTTTGTGACATTCTGACACCATTATAACTAATCATAAATTCACTAAATATGTTACCTTTTACAAATTCATAAATACAACTTACTTGTTACCAGACATTCCAGTCTCACTTCTCATTCAAAAATCTATTCTTGATTGTGCTTGTAAGCTAAGTGTGTGAGGGCAGTATGAATGCACTAGAAAATAACAATTCCAATTTCCTTTTTTGAAACATACACATAGAAAAGAAGTCATATATTCAAGAAGTCTTCATACACACTATTCTCCATTCTGATGCTATATACTTCAGGTGATGATTGCCTTCCTCTCCAAATTACAATGAATATTGATAGTGTAAACACTTGAATCATAGACTTGTTGAACTGGAAGGTACCTCAGTAGTCATCCAACCCCTCTCTAAAGCAGGAATGCCTTTTACAGAATCCAATTCCAAATAGTACTAATTGTTAGGGAGGTTTGGTTTGGTTTAGTCTTTGTTATTAACACAATTCTTCCTATGATTTCTTCCTGTTGCTCATAGTTCACTTCTCTGGCACTAAGGAAAACCATCTAATCTCTTTTGTACATTATTGTACATTATGGCCCTCAGAATACTCTTAATGGTTTTATATGTCCCTAGGACCTTCAAGACTCCACACTGTCCTGTGCCCCTTATTTGGCTGTCCTCCACACCTAAAATTCTTGTCTCTTCCACCAGGATTCCCTGGCTTTTCCTTCCAGGACTTAACTGAAGTCTCACCTTTGGCATCAAGCCTTTCCTAGTCCCTCTTAATGCTGGGGCTTCCCTGAGGTTACCTTCCATTCATACTGTGTATCTTAATTGTAAATAATTGTTTCCCTGTTGTCTCCCCCCATTACATTGTAAGCTCCTTTCTTCATATTCCCACAATGCATGGGACATTATTGTTGTTCGTTTCATGTCTGTGTCTGATTCTTCTTGACCCTGGGGACCACAGCATACCAGGCCCTGTCCTCTACCATCTCTCAAAAGTCTGTCCAAGGTCATATTCATTGTTTCCATATTCAGGTCATCCTCTGCCATCCGCTTTTCCTTTTGCCTTCAACTTTTCCCATCATCAGAGCCTTTTCCAGTGAGTCACATCTTCTTATTATGTGGACAAAGTATTTAGGCTTCAGCTTCATCTTTGACCTTCCAGTGAATAGCCTCAATTAATTTAAGTATTGACTGATTATAATCCAACTCAATAAATGTTTCTGGACTCCCCTGATTTGTTGGTATTTTCACTAAACCATGACTCCTCAAACTTGACATAGGACCTGAGCATCGCAAGATTCAATTCAATTTAACAAGCATTGGGAATAGAAAGAAGCACATACACTAGTTCTTTCCCCACAGCCCATAAAGTACCTGTAAAGAAAAACTCTCAACAAATTCTAGAGCAGCAGAAGCCACAGAATAATGGAGTGGAGGAGATTTCTAGCCCAGAGTGATCTGAAAGATGGGAAGGGTCTGTTGCACCAGACTCAGAGCAGAGCCCAGCCCAGCCTTGGCCACACAGCACTGAGAGGAGCAGACCTGAGCAGGCTTTAGAGACAGAATCTCTAGCGGCAGCGCAGATCCCTCAACCCATAGGCACCAAAGGTCAGTGAGAGGGTCTTTTCAGCTGGCTGAGAAGGCAGCAGGGTGTCCCCATAACTCAGGTCTCCCCAGGTGGCAGTAGTGGAGGCAGCAGCAGACAGGGGCTTCCAAAGCAGGCAATAGCCTGCATCCATTGTTGAAGGTCTCATTGGAAACCCCCTGAGGGAACTGAGCCCTGTATGTCAGCCCTGTCCCCACCTGAGCAGCTGATCTTAATCTCACACTGAATAGCAGCCCTGCCCCCTAAAGCCCTTGAGGCTTTGGAGCAGCTCATCTGAATCTCAGCCCCCAATGCTGGCTTGGTGGAACTGGAGGCAAGGTGGTTCTAGAGAGAAAACTCAGAAGGCAAGTGACTGGCTGGGAAAATACCCAAAAAAGGGAAAAAAAATAAGACCATAGAAGGTTACTTTCTTGGGGAACAAGTATCTCCTCCCATCCTTTGGGATGAGGAAGAACAAGGCATACTCTCAGAGGAAATCAAGGCCTCTGCCTCCAGGGCCTCCCAAGGGAACTTAAACTGGGCTCAGGCAATAGAAGAGCTTAAAAAACAAGATAGCAGCTTATTAAAGGAGAACCAAAAAAATGCTGAGGAAAATAACAGCTTTAAAAAGAGGCTAACTCAATTGGAAAAAGAGGTCCAAAAAGCTAAAAAGCAGAATTAGCCAAATGGAGGAGAAGGTTCAAAAGCTCATTGAACAAAACAGTTCTCTGAAAGAGAGAATTGAGTGACTATGAGAGAGAAATGAATGACTATGAGATAAACCAAGCAGTTAGTAAACACAATCAAAAGTTTGAAAAAATAGAAGATAATGTGAAACATCTCACTGGAAAAACTGACCTGGAAAATAGATCCGGGAGAAACAATTTAAAAATTATGGGATTACCTGAAAGCCATGATCAAAAAAAGAGCCTAGACATTATCTTCCATGAAATTATCAAGGAAAACTGCCCTGATGTTCTAGAACCAGAGGGCAAAATAAATATTGAAAGACTCCACCAGTCACCTCCTGAAAGAGACCCGAACAGAGAAACTCCTAGGATTATTGTGGCCAAATTTCAGAGTTCCCAAGTCAAGGAGAAAATACTGCAAGCAGCTAGAAAGAAACAATTTGAGTACTGTGGAAATACAATCAGGATAACACAGGATCTGGCAGCTTCAACATTAAGGGATTGAAGGGCTTGGAATGGAATATTCCAGAGGTCAAAGGAACTGAGACTGAAACCAAGAATTACCTACCCAGCAAATCTGAGTATAATACTTCAAGGGAATAAACGGTCATTCAATGATGTAGAGGACTTTCAATCGTTCATATTGAGGAAAAGACCAGATCTGTATAGAAAATTTGACTTTACAATACAAGAATCAAGAGAAGCATGAAAAGGTAAACAGGAAAGAAAAATCATAAAGCTGAACTGTATACATTCCTACATGGAAAGAAAATATTTATAACTCTTGAATCTTTTCTCAGTATTTGGGTAGATGGAGAGATTGTACATACACACACACATATACACACACACATATATACATATACACATATATAGACAGAGAGTACAGGATGTGTTGAATCAGAAGACATGATATCCACACAAAAAAAGATAAAATAAAATAAAAATTAAGGGGTGAGGGAGGAAAATACCGGGAAGAGAAAGGGAGAAATGGAACAGGGCAGGCTGTAACTCATAAAAGAGATAAGAAAAAGCTTGTTCAATGGAGGAGAAAAGGGAGAAGGGGAGAGGGGAGAAATGAAGCTACTCTCTCCACATGTGGTTGAAGGAGGGAATAACATGCTCAGTGAATTTGGTATGAAACGTTATATCACAGCACAGGAAAGTAGAGGAGGAGGCAACAAGTGGGGTGAGGGGAGTGATAGAAGGGAGGGCAAATGGGAGAAGGGAGTTACTAGAGATAAAAACTTTCGAGAAAGGACAAGGTCAGTTATGGGGAGAAGAATAAGGGGGGATAGAGTAGGACAGAGGCCAATATAATTAGTATTACACAACATGATTATTATGGAAGTCTTTTGCAAAATGACACATTTTTAGTCTGTATTGAATTGCTTGCCTTCTCAGTGGGGTTGGGGAGGGGTGGGGGAGAGAAGTTGGAATTCAAAGTACTAGCAACGAATGTTGAGAATTTTTATTGCGTATAATTGGGTAATAAGAAATACAGAGAATAGGGTATAGAAATTTATCTTGCCCTGCAAGAAAAGAGAGAAGATGGGAATAAGGGAAGGGTGGGGTGTGATAGAAGGGAGGGTACATTGAGGGAAGGAGTAATCAGAATGCAAGATATTAGGAAGTAGGGGGAGGGGAGTGATGGGGAGAAAAGTTGGACATGGTACAAAGTGAGGTAAAAGCAATTGGTATTAAAACAATTGACTGAATTAATTACTGAGACTAAATTAGAGACATCTTTAGTTTAAGGTAAAAAATTTTAGTCTAAATTTCCTAGAAGAAGGTAACCTCAGGTAAAATTTGGCATTGATGGAAAAGTTAAGGTTTAAACAGTAAATTTGATTTTATGATTGCTGTTTAATCAGGAAGTAGAACATGTATAGAAAGGCATGTAAGCCACTTAAAACTTGCCTCAAAAGATTTTCCTTAGCCAAAGTGAAATTATAATCATATTTGAAACCTGGTTATTGGAACTTGCCATTTTTAGATGCTATGGGACTATTAAGTGACTGTTCTTCTGAGTCTAACTCCAGGTATGGATAGCAAGAAAGGTGGTCTGAGCCTCCAATCCATGATGCCAGTAAGCCTGTGAGATGCTGGTATGAACTGCAAAAGGTGATCTCATGGAAGGGTGGGAGAGCTGCTGTTCAGCCTGGGCTGAGGTAGGATTCTCCTGACTCAATTTCCCCACTGACACCTGGCAGACTTTAAGCCTGACTGAATGCAGGTGGACAATCTACTCCTGCCTGGAACTGACATGAAGTTGGGGAGATATTGTATCCCTGCAACGTCCCTACTCTTAGTGGCAATTTCCTATAGTCAAAAGGTTTGTAAGCTTAATACCAGATCTATTAAATTATAGATTGTTGGTAGGGGAACATCCAAGGTTAAGTCTAAAATTAAGCTATTAGGCATAGGACTTTAGACCAACAACAACAAGTTAGGGTCCTTTAATTCTTAGTAATACTGTGGAGACAATTAGATCAAGAGGTTGTGAAGTTAGCAACATAAATATTATTTGTGTCTCAGTTGGTTAATGTTTAAAAAAATAAATTCTTTTGTGGTCCGTATTGTAAATGCTTTAAAAAGGAGGATCACCTGACCAAAAGTTTGAATTGTTTTATCTGTTATAAACTGTGTTAAAAATGAAAAATAAAATAAAAAAAGAATTAGAAAACACATCAGAGATTAATCAGTACAACTTATAGCTAACCAGGAAAATGTTTCTATCACATTCTCTACAAGTAACATTAAGACACATAGCATGCTTATCTAAATCACAGGTAACGCAAAACTAAGAATGATAACATAAACAAGAGATGGCAGAAAATTATGAATATTGGGCAAGAAATTGAAGATCTTGGGGACACAAATTATGTTTTTATCATGGCTGCCAATCAGACAAGAGTCTGGAAAAGAGAATTTAGAAATCTAAACAAACAACAAAACAATAAATCAGGCCATGACTTGTAGCATTTGTTTATAAAATGTCCATGTGGAAGTTTAACAATCCTCTCATGAGCCAGTTCAAGCTGGCACTAGCACACCCCTAATATGTCAAAAGAAAACAGAATGATGAGAGGTCTTACAATTATGTCATCTCAGGAAAAATTGAAGGAATTGAGGATGGCTGGCTGAATTATTTGGAAAAGAGAATTGTTGGGAAAAGATTGAGGAAGAAGCATGATAGCTATCTTTTAATGCCTGAAGGACCAGTGATTAGACTTTTTGCATCTCCAGAAGACAAAAAATGAAGCCTATGAGTAGGAAAAATTGAATAAAGATCATGCATTTCTGTTTAAAGTCATTTACAAATTTATTCACATTAAAATTAAATATAAAAGTTCACTTTAATTTAAAAAGAAAATTAACAAGCATTTATTAAACACTAACTGTGCAACAACCTGTGCTAGGCACAGTCCCTACCCTCAAGGAATTTATATTCTATTGGAGGGATACAACATGTATGCAGAAAAATGTATGCCAAATAAATACAATTAATTTGGAGGAAAGGCACTAACAGTAGGCTCAGGAAAGAACTATTGTAGGTAGTGACAGTTAAACTGACCCTTAAAGAGAAATAGGGAGACCAGAAGTCTGAGGTGTCAGGGAGAGCGTTCCAGTCATAAGGTCAGCATCCTGTGACAAGGTGAGGAGGCATGAGATGGGATGTTGTACACCAAGAACCAATAGGCCAGCATGGCCAGACTGAAACTTGCCTGAAAGAGGGAGTCTGAACAGATTGGCTGCAGACAGATTGAGAAGGAAATTAAATGCCAAAAAATGGAGAAATTTATAATTTTTTTCCTGGAAATAATAAGAAGTTGCTGAAGTTTTGTAGACAGATGAGTTATAACCAGTTCTGTACTTTAAAGATATCGGTTTGGCAGCCTTCTGGAGTTTGGCTTAGAGGCTTGAAGCAGGTAAGCCAATTAGGCAAGTACAATAGCACAAGTAAGAGATGAGGAGGGTAGTTGTGGTGTGCCTGGAGAGAGAGGGATTTATTCGAAGGATGTTGTGGAGGCAGAATCAATAAGACATCATTAATTGTACATGGGGTGTGAGGGAGACTAAAAAAATCAAGAATCAATCAATAAACATTTTTTTTTAAGTACTGACTGCACCCAGGCGTTGTGCTGGGGATACAGACAAAAAAGAAATAGTAACCACCCTTGAGCTTGCTTTTATCAAAGAAAACAGCATGTCTACAATTAGTGTAGGCACAGCAAGGGGGTGCAGGAAAAGTCTCATGTAGGAGGTAGCAGTTTTGAAGGAAACTAAGGATTCTAACAGGAAGAGGTAAGGAAGGAATGCATTCCAGGCCCAGAAATAGGAGAGGGAACATCTTGTGTAAAAATAGCAAGAATCCTAGTTTGGCTGCGTTAGAGAGTAATGGATAAAGCAGAATTATGTAGAATAAGCCTAGAAATATAGGTTGGAGGCAAATTGTGAGGGACTTTAAATACCAAACCAAGGAGTTTGTATCTGCTCCTAGAAGTAATGGGGAGCCATTGTTGTTTATTGATCAAGGAAAGTGATAGTCAAACCTTTGCTTAAGGAATATCACTTTGTAAGATGATCAGCTGTGAATGACTTAGCTTTTCTCAGCAGTACAACAATCCAAGAAAACTCTGAAGGATTTATGGTGAAAAATGCTATCCATCTCCAGAGAAAGAACTGATGGTGTCTGAATACAGGTTGAAGCAGACTTCTTTTACTTCATTTTCATTTGTGTGTCTGTGTCTGTGTCTGTTTGTGTGTGTGCGTATGTATATATATGTGACAACATATATAGATATATGTATATGTTGCTGTTACTTTGTACATAGTACATTTCACTTTGCATCAGTCCAAGGAACAAAGCTTTAAAAGAGACAGTGCCCAGCCCTTTCTGTTTATCTTTTCTCCAGGGTTTGACCTTTTCAATGCTCTTTTACCATTTACCATTTCCTTATATTCAACCTCAACTAAAAGCCTTTGCTTAAAGAATTACAGAATAACAGATTAAGAGCTAAAGGAGCATGAAAGGTCATCTTGTCCAGTACCATCACTGGATGGATGAGGAAACTGAGGCCCAAAGAGGTTAAATAATTTACCTAGGGTCCTGAAGCTAGTAATTGTCTGGGGTGCAATTTGAACCCTGGCCTTTCTGATTCAAGTTTAGCATTTTGTCAGTTACACCACTCCGCATCTCTTCTTTGTTATGTCTTTATAAAAAATTTTAGTTCATCTAAGAGTTCCCTTTGCAACTACATCAGTCTCTTTGAATACTTTGCCACAATGATACATATTTTCTTCATGGATTCATCAACTCTCAAGGAGCTCACAGTCTAATGGGAGAGACAATATGCAAGCAGGTATGTATAAACAGAATATATGCAGGATAAATTGAAGGTACTAAACTGAGGGAAGATACTAGAATTAAGAGAGATCAGGAAAGGCCTTCGAGAGAAGGTGGAATCTTAACTGGGACTTGAGAAGAAGGGAACAGAAACCGGGGGGCAAAGGTGAAGAGGGAGAGAGAATTCTGGGCATGGGGGATCACCAGTGAGAATGCCCAGAGGCAGGAGATGGAGTGTCTTTTTTGAGGAATGGCAAGGAAGCCAGTGTCACTGGATTGAAGATTATGGGGTAGGGGATAAGATGTAAGAAGACTGGAAAAGGGGGAGATTGGAGGTTATAAAGAGATTTGAACACCAAACATAGGATTTTATATTTGAAGGTGATAGGGAGCCACTGGAGTTTGTTGAGCAGGGTAATGACCATGAGGTGGTCAGACCTGTGCTTTAGGAAAGTGCTTCTTAAACTGTGGGTTGAGAAATTTGGCAAACAGTAAAAGGTTTCTGAACGTGCAAAGACTAAAAGTTAATTAAAAATCAACCATGTAATGGCTCCAAGGTGCTTCTGGCAGCACTTGCCTGTTTTGCAGAAGGCAACTTCACTGCAGCCTTGGTTCTGAACACACAGTATGTGCACTTTGCACTGCACATGCCCTCAAGCCACTCAGTACCAATGAATACTGCCAAAACGGGAAAAGGGATTGCAAGGGGGAAAAGTTTAAGAAGCCTTGCTTTAAGAAATCACTTTGATGATGGAGTGGAGAGACTTGTGGCAGGCAGAACAACCCCCCATGCTATTGCAGTAGTCCAGCTATGAGGTGATGAGAGCCTATATCAGGTGAAATTTACAAATCTTGGTATTTATTGAAAATGGGGCTTTGGGGGTGGGAGAGAATGAGGAGGTGAGGATGATACCTATTTTGTGAGCCTAGAGGACTAGAAAAGATGGTGTCCTGAGTCTGAGTCTCCATTCTGTCAGTAGCTACACCTCTGTGATCTTGGGTAAGTCATGTAACTTCTGGGGTTTCCTCAAAATAAAAATTATGAAAAATGACTCTGAGTCATCCTCCTACCCTCTCCTTCCAAATTCAAGCTTTATTTCTTAAACACCTGTACTTCTTTAGCAAGTTTTTGGCTTGATTCTGCTGCCAGTGTGACCTTCTGTTCTGGGCCTTTTGGAGATCTGGGTAAATTCTGTCCTTGCTAAAGCTTTGTCTTCTTTGTTTTATTTCCATCCTCTAGATTTCAGGAATATAGGTAGTAGGAAAAATGGGTTTGAAAATGTAAAAGGAAAGTTTTGGTTACACAGAGGCTTGCTATGTATAGACCAGAAGGCCCTATTACTCTTTGGCTCAGAAATCTCTTCCACCTCTCCCCGCTTACTCCTCCTTAATTGAGCCTCAGGAAAAGTGAATGCTGAAAAGTTAACCAATAAGGCAATGAGCCAATTTCACAATTTCAAAAAATTGATTAGCTTCCCTTAGGGAGGGATATGTTAAAACCATTTAATCAGCATTACAGTATAACAAGCCTATTCCAGCATTGTGCTCTTTGGCCCTGGTCTTCCCTGGACTCTTATTGGTTGTCAGAAGTGGAAGAGGAGGCTTAAAAGCCCTTCAGCAGAGGAGTATTCCTTTATATTCTGGTAATCTCTGTACTAGTTACCTGATCACATCAGCAGTGGGTAATGACATAAGCCTCCAAACCAAAACACAGCTGGCTGCTCTAATTTTAGTCCTACCAGGCTTAGCATTGCCTTTTAATAGGACTTTGACCTAAGAATTTTACCCCATATAGGAGTTCTACAGGAAAGCCTTTCCTGGATGCATTTGGCACTTCCTTCCCCTTTAGACACCTCCATGCAGTTTCTTAAAGTACCAAAATTCTTCCTTTAAAAAAAAAAATCTTTCAACACCATTGCTGATGCACAGATTGTTCATTATAGCTAAGACTTTTTTTACCTAAAAGAAATTTTTGCCAATATGTAGGAAGAAAACCCATAGGAATGAAGATCTTCTAGGAAGGGGGAAAAATACACACACACACACGTGTGTGTGTGTGTATATATGTCACTTTTATTCAGGAATCTGACTGTCAGATTAGCTAGAAGATGATCAGTTTCTCAGCTCACTCTATATTATGGAATATTGCTTTCCTGCTTTTAGAACAAACCTTCACCAGTCTAGATAACAACAGTTGGAAATTGGAGACAGTTCATTTATGTTACCCAATTCCTCTTTGTTACCAGACATAAAACAGCATTTGTTTTTTAAAGTAAAAGACCACATTGTATGTCCATTACTTACCAAAATGGGATCTCCTTTTGGTCTATAGAGACTAGGTATATAAACCTTTGGAATTAATCCCTTTATACATCCTCTCAGTCAAAAGCACCAGCTTTTTTTTCTGTTTGTACAGAATATTATTTTACATTGCTGACTGCAGCTACTTGAGAGCAGTCTGCAGAGTTATGAACACTGGTATGCTATCTTGTCGACTTTCACATTTTTCAAGATAATGTAGGGTTCCAACCACACATTCTCTGTGAACCACTACAGATTGATAAAAAAAATTACTTGTGTTTCCCATGACCTCAGTTGGCAAGAGGCATTCCAGCAAGGGCCCAAAAGATGGCTGAGCCCCTTTAAAAGACCCTTGTAATGAAGCCTCCAGGGAGTCTCTGTGTAGACTGAAATTTAAAGTTGCTTCTGTAGATGCACAGTGTAGCATGAAGCAGCTTAAGACTGCTGGCTGTTTAAATGCCCTCCTGTTTTGCATTTATTTAATATCCCCCTATTTTGAGCCCCAGTGAGAAAGTTATTTTTAATATATCTTCTTTTTCTAGAAATACATGATGTCTGGCAGATGTCATGAAAGTAGAAAAATAGAGCATTTTATCCTCTTTAAAGCTTAGAGAGCTTATTTAGTTATTCTCCTTTGGTCACTAAAATAACCCTAGTCCAAATAGAATTCTAGAGCTTAAAGAGACTTCAGAGAACATATAAATCAACCCCTTAATTTTAAAAGTGAGGCAACTGAGACCCAGCAAAAAAAAAAATAGCTTTCTTGTGTTTAAAAAAAAAAGTGTAATTATTAAGCATTTTTCTTCCACCCATCCCTCCTCAGTGGAAAAAAAATACAAACCATAGTAACAAATAAGCAGAGTTGAGCAAAACAAATTCACACTTTGACAAGGTTCAAAAATGTATGTCTTATTCTGCATATTAATTCATCACCTCTGTGTAGTGAGGTGGACAGCATTCTTCATTATTATTCTGGATTGATTAGGATTTTTAAATCTTGGAATTTTCATTTTTATAATATTGATACTATAGTATAATTATTCTCCTGGTTCTACTCACTTAATTCCAAATTAGTTCACACAAGTCTTCCCAGGTGAAGAAACTTGCGCAAGATCACAAATAAAGAGTGGCAGAGGAAGATGGAAAGCCAGGTGTCCTATGTCCTGGTTTGGGACTCTTTCTACTTTATTACCCAGCTTTCTCATATTCAACAACTAAAATTAATAATAACAGTCAATAAGTATGAAACACTTAGTGTGTATGAGATTTTCTGCTAGGCACTGGGAATGCAAATACAAAGGATACAACAATCCTTGCTCACAAGGACATTATGCTTTAATGGAGAAGACAAGATACATAGAGATAAGTACAAACCCATGGGGAGTGCACTAGCAGTCCGGGGAAATCAAAAAAGGCTTGGCACAAAAGATGGTGTCTTAAAGGAAAGAGGAAGTCCATGAGGCAGAAATGAGGTCCAGGATTGAGATGGAAGAGTAAGTGTTGTGTTAAGATGGAGAGAAAGCCAGTGTTTCTGGATTACGGAATGCAGGAGGGACAGCGTGGCTAGAAAGGCAGAGATTAGGGACATGTCTGGTATGGTAGGAATCCATACAGCAAACTCTCCTCCAGATAGATCCAGAAAATGCCCCAGACTAAGTCCTAATGGAGAAAAAGTCACAGTGAGTCATTTGTCCAGCCCAACTCAGCATGGGGAGACAGGTCTGCAGATCCTGGGGATAGGATTGGGCCAAGAGCATATTGTATCCCTTAGAGTCCTTAGAGCACTCTAACACCCAGGGAGAGGCTGAGCAGCAGGGTACCCCCTGTGCAGTTCACAGGTAGGTAGACCCTAGGAGACAGACCCCAGAAAAAAGAAAGTTCAAAAGCAAGTGGCATTAGTGGTGTGGCTCAGAACCCAGGAGCAGAATGGGATCTTAGTTCCAGCATCTAGCCCAGCTTTCAGAGGAATAACGAAGATAGGAATCCCAAACCAAAGAGGAACTTACAATTCTGCCACTGAACCAACAGAACTTTCTAGCTGGATCATAGGGGTAGAGTCTAGCAGCAGTATACTCCTGCATAGACCCAAACCCATGTCAGGAATTTTCAGAGGGTAGCAATCTAAATTTGCCCTAGATCAGACCACTTAGGGAGCACTGAAAGCTTACAAGTCCACAGGCTGTCCTTTAGATCTGGAATAACATAACATTCAATAATCCAAGAAAGCAGCAACAGACTTTCCTTTCAGAGATGTGGCAAAGGGCAGCCCTAGCTGCGAGTCTGAAGTCAAGAAGCTGGCTGGAAAAATGGGCAAACAAAGGAAGAACTCCAACATAATAAGCCATTGTCGAGGCAGTCATCCTGAAGACAGGGATGCAAAAGAAGAGGGTGACTCTAAAACATCTACAGGCAGCATCTTAGTGAAAAACACAGCGTGCACATAAACTCAAATAGAATTCCTGAAAGAGATGAAGCAAGAACGAACTGAGAATCTCTTGGGAGAAAAGATATAAAATTTGTCCAAGCATCAAACTCTCTTAAAATTAGAGTGGATCAAATAGAAGCCAGTTATACCATGAGACATCAAGAAATATTAAAACAAAGTCAAAAGGCTTAAAAAAAAAAATCAAAGAAAATATAAGGTATCTCATAGCAAAAACAGCTGACCTAGAAAACAGATCCAAGAGAAAAAAATTAAGAATCATTGAACTATCTGAATTCCGTGACCAAAAAAAAAAAAAAAGCCTAGACATCCTATTTCAAGAAATCTTAAATGGAAGTAGTTTAGCTGTGATCTTTACTCTCTATTCTCAGCTTATTTAGTTCTTTCTCATTTATATATAGTATGTTATTAATATGTAAAAAATGAATCATTCTTTAAATTAGAAAAAAGTGAGTTTCTGACCCACAAATGTATTTGGAGTTTTGTGAGTTCTGTCTTAAAAAACCATGTGTGTGTTCATCCTTCGTTGCCAAAGAAGACCATGCCATCAGAGAAATAATGACATGACTTACACTTGAGTGAAGGAGGGCTGTGCAAGTCACCAACCTCACTTCTCCTCCAGAGCCATCTGAATCCAATGACCAGATATTCATCAGGATGACTGGAGATGACCCAGGATGAGGCATTTGGGTTTAAGTGACTTGCCCAAGGTGACATAGCTAGTGAGTGTCAAGTGTTTGAGGTGAAATTTGAACTCAGGTCCTCCTGATTCCTGCACTGGTGCTCTATCCACTGCACCACCTAGCTGCCCCTAAAAAACCATGTAAAAATCATCTAAGCTGTATCCTCTTCCACTTGCCCAGCAAAAAAAGAAAAGTTACCTCTTTTATAAGAATGTATGTTAGAAGATAGAGTAACCTCTGCAAGAGTTCTCCTCTCATACCTCATATGGTATAAGAAAAACTCTGGGTTCTTAAAGGTAATAGCAGTGGTCAAGTTTTCTCAAGATGGAAAGTGTATAGGAAGGATTGTCACATGAGGTCTGGCCCTTGCTATTTTCAGAGAGGATTGTCATCAGATTGGTCAGGAAGTGGTGAATTTTTCAGTCACAGAGATTCTTACAATCTTTAGTGGTAGAGTACCCACACTTATAAGAATAGAAGATTCTTAAGGTGTCCAAGTTAATTATTAGAAGAAATGATATCACTTTTCAGGGTTATCTGTCTTCATTTGAATCAGTTTTCCAGTTTACTTTCTGCCCATCAGTTGTAAAAACTTGCTGCGAAAACAACATTTGTATCAGATATTCCATTGTCAACCGAGCAGATATCAACTGGCACCAGTCTTTTATGTTGCTAAAATCTTGAGAAGCATTTAATTATATTCTTTCATACTTTTCCCCAAGTTATGATAAAATTATCAATTCATGTTTCAAAATTTACTAATGTTTTTTCACTGTTTTCTTAGCAAAAACTGCAAATTGTTTTTGGTATCTGTGGTTTTATTCCTCATGAAACTTTTTAATAGCCCCATGGGGCAAATGTCTATATAGAATCAAAATCTTAATTGTAGCATGGAAAGTAAAGAATCTCTTTCAGGTAAGATTCAACCAACAGTAAAAGACACCTTTGCGTGTTTAGAGTCAGTGTAAGTTAAGATGTTGATGATCCGTGCCATGCCCAAATGTTTGCTTTCGTTCTCTGCTTTTAGAACTTTTAAAAGGTAATTGTGAATGGATGGAAATGTATTATCATTAGTTATTTTTGTAGTGGTATTTTATAGAACAAAGTATTAGCAGTGTTGGAGAGAATGACTAGAGAAGGAGAGAGCTTAGAATGCTAATGCTTGAGGTTTACAAATAACTTACAGATGACTAAACCAAAACACTTCAGACTTCATAGTTGAGCTCCAAAAACACTGACGTACCAGCTAAGTATTTGTCATTCTTATGACAAAAGAGAAAGGTGGCAGAGCTGGGGGATGCTCTTGATCCCTGCAGATTAATGATTTAGCCGAAGGTGGAGCAAAAGCTCAGTCTGTACAATGTGAAAATCCATTCCAAAACATTCCTTTGAAGCCTGAGTTGTGAACAAGTTGTTCTGGACTGAATTACAGGTGCCAAATGAATATAACTGCTGACTTTAATAAACACAGAAGTGGATACTTCAGTTTTTCTATGAGGCTGTTGATGTGTATTATATGCTAGAAAATGGTTAAGTTATCTAAACTGTGTCTATAACCTCCTGTGGTGATCCTCTAGTCTAGAAGCATTTAACCCAGATACTGTGTTTGGTTCTAAATCCTCAAGAAAATAATTAGATTTCTAAAATAATCCATTTTAACATTTTTTTAAGTGGGTAGTTGAGCTTCTCTGTTCCTTGGTATGCTTCATAGTTTTTGATGATCTATTATTCAAAATTTTAATTCATGTTTTTTTTTCATTTAAGGCTCAAGAAAAAGGGAGCTTAAATTATTCAAAGGTAAGTGAATTTTACATATGGATATTTGTCTCTGTATATATATATATAAACATATAATCTATATATGAAGGGAGATTGAATTATTGATCATACTTAACTTTGAAATGTGGGAAGAGAATCATGATCAAAGATTAAGAGATTTTCTGTTTAGGGCTTGGCACATAGTAAAGCATTTTAAAAGTGCTTTTTTCATTCTTTTTTCATACATTAACATGTTAATTTATATAAGACCACTGAACATTATCAGAAACATTAATATTGCCTACAACTTAAGATACCTTTTCTTTTAATAATAATAATGGTAGTAATAATACTTTACATTTATATAGGAACAACTTGCCGTGCTTACCCATGTGACAGGTTGTCCAGCTGGAGGTCTCTGTCATGGTGATCTCCAGACCCCTCCAGTCCAGAGTTCTCTGTCTGTACAGTGCTGCCCTTTTTGTCATCATCATCAGAGAGTGTGCAGAGGTGACACCATAAAGGATAGTTTAAATGACAGAATCTCTGTCTTCAAGGTATTCACAGGTGAAAACAGACCACAACATACAAGGAATTGTGTTTCTTACCTCCTTTCGGAGAGATGATAGACTAGAGATGCAGAATCAGACGTATATTTTTAAGCACAACCAATGTGTGGATTTGCTTGACTATTCTTATTTATTACAAGAGAAGGCTTTTTTTTTTCCCATTGGGGAGGAGTTGTAAAGGGTGAAGAAGTGGAGGGATAGTAATGCCAAAGAATATAGGGAAGAAAAGAGTGTCAATAAATATTATAAAAATACAGACAAGAGAGTAGAAGGAAGTTCAGAGGGAACATAGATAAGCAGGGCAGTGTAGGGCTACCACGTTAAATTTAAAATAATATAAAAATCAAATTGTGTATAGTAAAGATTCCTGTTTTCTGATAGATTCCTTTTTTCTGTTCTTCATATAAGAAAATATTTATTTTTGTAAAATTCATAACAGTAATAAAAATTTTTAAAGAAAAAAGAGGTTTCACTGGTATAAAAACATAACGTTTCGGTTGTGGAAAACTGGCATTTACCATAGGTTATGTTGTGTATTTGTACATGATGGTAAGTTCCATGAAGACAGGGACCATATTAATTTTCCTTGTCTTTCTCCAAGCACAGTGCTTCACACAGAAGCAGGTACTCAAAATGGTTGTCCAGTGAATGCGTCAAGGAATGAATGAAGGAACTGGGTAGTTCCTTTCCCAGAGAGAAGTGATAGGAACATGGTTTGTTTATACATCGATCTGGAGGGCCTTTGCTCTGTATCATCAGAGACTAGGGAGAAGTGAGAAGTCCCAACTTCATAGCAGCTCCAAGTGTTTCACCCAGGTGCACACAGAAAGCAAATAGCAAATTATGTACCAACAAAAATAAAGGCCTACATGATGATATACATTGTTTTTGGAATTTCAAGTTGTTTTTTTTTTTTTGTGCTGATGCAACACAATCAAGAAAAATTATTCCCACTCTTTAATTAAGAAAGACTTCATGGTAGTATGACTCCAAAAGCCATTAAGAGAGGTGGAAACATAATTGACACCATTTTTTAAAGGGTGTGTGGTTATATATGTAAGAAGTTGTAAGTACAAAGAAACCAAAAACTAGAAAGAGGAAAACTAGATGGGAGGAAAAGTGAGAAGGTAAAGGAAAGTGATATAAGTAATTTGGATTAGCTAGAGGGACCTTACAATGTATTCTCAGAATTTTTTTCTTTATTCAGAAAGCAGTGAGGAACCATTGTTGAATATTTGAATAGTGATATATATTAGGATGGAAGAAGGAATAATTTGACAGGAAACACATAGATGACAACCATCAATGATATTGTAAAGGAAGAAATGTTGTGATTTAGTATTGGATTATTAATGAATGAATGATATTAGGATGTAAGCATTTCTCTGAACCATTTTGGAGAGCATGTTGCACACATGAGAGTATTGGAAAGAAGAGTGGTGATGAGCCATTGATTTTGAGATGTCCTTAGAGATTCAATGAGATTCAGGTCTGTATTACAGGAGTTCTAGAACAGTCAGAAAGCATATGTCATTTGGATAGTCTGTTTGACCTTGTACAAGTCAATTCATTTCTCTGAGACTATTCTCCAGTTAAATAAGAGGAATGGATTAGGTGATTTCTAAGATCTCCTACAGCTGTAACGTTCTAGGATTCTATGGTAATCAATCATTCTTAGAGAAATAAAAGTGCTGATGTACAAGACACTGGGAATGCAAAGCCCCAAACTCTCTGTACTAGAAGACAGTTTACATTCTCCTAGAGCAGTTAGAAAAAAGCATCATGAAGGGCCATCAGTACCTGAACTGAGACTTGAAAGAAGGAGAATGTTTTGAAAGGCAGGGCTGGTCCTAAACCATCACCAAATTGTGCATACCTTTTGACTCAGCATTACCACCAGAAGCCCTATAAAGACATTAAATAAAGAAGGAAAGGCTTTATGTATACAAAGATATTATAATAGTTTTTTTTGTGATGAAAAGAACTGAAAACTAAGGGGGTGCCCATCAGTAGGGTAATGACCAAACAAATTATGGTTTATGACTATAATGGAATACTATTCCCCTGTAAGAAATGACAAAAGGGACAGTTTCAGAGAAACCCGTAAAGATTTGTATGAAATTATGCAGAGTGAAGTAGGCAGAGTCAGGAGAATAATTTTTACTATAAAAGCAGCAACATTGTAAAAATGAACATTTTAAAGGATTTAAGAACTCTAAGCAATCTAGTTGCCAACCATGATTCCAGAGGACTCATGATTTAGAATGCCATCCACCTCCTGACAGAGTGGTGTTGGATCAAATATGCAATAAGACATTTTTGGACATGAAAAATATAGAAATTTGTTTTATTTAATTATGAATATTTTAATAAGGGTTTTGTTGTTCTTTTTCAGGGTAGAAGGAGTGAAAGTGAGATAAAAGGAGTGCTTGTTAACTGAAAAAAAATTTTTTTTTAATTTAAAAAAAGCAAGGCTGAGAAGGAGAGTGCATTTCCAGGTGCTGGGGATGGCTTGTGCAATTGAATAGATACAAGGGGTGGTTTGTTGAGTTTGAGGAACAACTAGCACTCCAGTTCATCTGGAATGTAGAGTGTAGAATGATATAGTATAATAAATAGGATCACAGAAAGTTGGAAAGGTAGCTTAGAACTTACCTTTCTAAAGCACTTTAAACACTGGACTGACTGAATATGTATGTTAAAGTAGCAGTAGTATGGAACTATTAAAACTTTTTTAAGCATAGGAATGACTTCAGATATGTGCCTCAAACAGATTATTTTGTATACTCTGTAAAGGATAGGTTGGAGAAAGGAGAGGTGAGAAGCAAGGAGACCAGTCAAGGAACTATTACAGTATTCTAGGCAAGAGGAGATGAGGGCATCAAATAAAATGTTGGCCATGTGAATGGTGAGAAGGGGCAAGAGGAAGAAGAGATATAGGAAGGTACAATTGACAAGATTTGTCAGCCAATTCAGAGAGTTAACTTGAGGAAAAAAGAGATCAGTCAATGATGACTACAAAACTTTCAGCCTGGGTGAGTGCCCTCAGCAGAAAGAGGAAGGTTTAGAATAGACCAGTGGCAAAGGTGATCACTTCTCTTTTAAGGATCATGTAATTTCTATGCTTTCTTTTTAAAGAAAAGAAAATCAAAGCTCTCTATTGTCTACTAAACAAATTCCAGGTTCTTTAGTGCTCTTTGCCTACTTTTCTAGCTTCATATCCCACTAATCCTGATAAGTGTTGTTGAATTTTTTAAGATGACCATTTTATATAGACGGCATGTTTCCTTAACTAATAATAATATCCAATATTTATATGGTACTTTAAAATTTGTAAAATCCCTCACGTATGTTAGCTCATTTGATCCTCACAACAACATACTATTATCAACATTTTGCAGATAAGGAAAACAAAGTGAAGTGGTTTGCTCTGGGTCACACTGATAGTAAGTATCTAAGGTAGTATTCAAATTCAGGACTTCTTGACTCCAAGTACTATACTCTGTTCCACTGAGCCACATGGATCCCTAGATCTTTTTAGAGGCTCATATCTCTTTGCATTCCCAGCAACTGTCACAAAACTACGTGCTATATGTGCTAAATACATGTTTGTGATAATGAAAAAAGAAATTGTAGCTAAAATTGTGTTTTATCAGTTCTGTAACATTAACTATGTTCAATTGAATAAATATTAAGTTCTACTGTATAGAAGGCATGGTATTAAATGCTAGGAGAATAGAGTTCAGTTAGAAAGCTGTTGTACACCCCAAGTGAGAGGTAATATAGGCAAAAACTAGGATACTGATGTGAGCAGAGAAAAATGGGTAGATGTGAAATGTTGTGGAGGTCAGATCAGCAAGACTTGGCAACTGCCAAAGGGAGGAGGGAAATGAAGAGTCAGAGATGACCCTCCTGAGAGAGGCAATGGACTCTAGACACTGAAGAATGAGGGGATTTGTTTTGCTAGACCATGCATATTGGTTACAAGAATTTTCTTTTTTCCTGGGGAGAAGGGTGGAAAGGAGAGGAAGAATAAGGATGGGGAACCAAAACAAAAAAAAAATTGAAAAGAAAGGAGGCCCATTAAAGCATTTTTTAAACGGCACAGAAGAGAACAAAGGAAAGGCCAAAAATAATCAAAAACTAGCAAGACAGCCTTGAAAAGTTCCACGTTAAATTGATTCTACATTTTAAAATAAAAATAATATTCATATAAAATAATATTCATAATAGAGATTGGCAGTTTTAGCCATTAATCTTTTTTCTGTTCTACTATGAATAGGGAAGGACCCATATTATTTGGTGTTTGTTAAGGACAGAATTTTAAAAGCATAAACTTTTAAAAGGAGTCAAAGATGATTCCTCGATTGCAGACTTGGATGACTGGAAGAATGGTAGTGTCCTAAACTTAAATAAAGAGGTTAGAAGGAAGGATGGATTTACAGGAAAAGATAATAAGTTCTTTTTGAAAGCCTAGGAGGACTTCTGTCCTTTGTATTTGTTGGTGATGTGGGACTGGAGCTATGTATATGGATCTAAGAGTGATCTACAGAGAAGTGATAACTGAATCCGTAACTTTTTTGTTTGTTGTAGATCTGTGATATCATCAGGTTAGAAGCCTCCTAGTGTATCTTCCATTGTTGTAAGTCAAGTCAACAAGCATGCATTAAGTACCTGCTTTTTGCCAGGCATGGTGCTGAGCACTAGAGACACGAAGAAAAGCAAAAGAAAAAAAAAGGAGTTTCTTCTTTCTAGGAAATCATAATCTGACAGGGGGAGATAACATGCAGACAACTACATAGGAGCAGTACAGAATAAAGTAGAGATAGTTTCAGAGGAAAGAAACTAGGATTTAAGAAGGACTGCAAAAGACTTCTTACAGAACAAATGACTTTAGCTGAGATTTGAAGAAAGCCAGGGAGGCCAGGATATGGGGATGAGAAGAGAAAGCGCTTTAGGCATGAGGGACAGACAGTGAAAATTAAGGATGGAGTGTCTTATTCAAGGGACAGCAAGGAGGTTAGTGTCATTGAATTGTAGAGTATGTAGAGGGCAGTAAAGTATAAAAGGAAGAAAGGTCAGGTTATGAAAGGCTTCAAAAGCCAAACCAAGGCTTTTGTATTTGATCCTATAGGTAATGGGAAGCCCCTGGAGTTTATTAAATAGTGAGAGTAACATGGTCAGAATTGTGCTTTACAAAAATATTTGTCGCACCTAAGTGGACTGGAGTGAGGAGAGACTTGAGAAAGGGAGACCAAGCAGAAGGCTGTTTCAGAAGTTCAGGTTTGAAGTAATGGGGGCCTCCACCAGGGTGGCAGCTGTGTGAGTGGAGAGCTGGTAAGACAATATAAATGACAAGACTTGATAACTGATTTGATATGTGGATGAGAGAGAATGAGGAATTGAAGATGAAACCCAAGTCTGAAGCCTGGGTGACTGGGAGGATGCTGGTACCCTTGGCAGCAATAAGGAATTTAGGAAGAGGGAAGGTTTAAAGGAAAAGTAATGTGGTCAATTTTGGAAAAGTTGAGTTTAAGATGTCTACAAGACATGCAGTCAAGATGTCTAACAGGCAGTTAGAGATGCAAGAATGGAGGTCAGCAGAGAGCTTAGGCCGTACCAAACGGATCTGTGAATTACCTGCAGAGATGATAGTTGAATCCCTCGATGCTGATAAAATCACCAGGAGGCCCAGAACAGAACCTTGGGAACTTCCAAAGCTCACAGACATGACATGAATGAAAACCCAACAAAGGAAACTGAGATAAGAACAGATGAGTAGAAAGAGAACGAGGAGTAAGGAGTGTCACAAAAACCAAAAGCAGAGAGAGTGTCAAGGAGAAAGGGAGTGATCGATAATGTCAAAAGCTGCAAAGGCCATTGAATTTAGCCTTTTCTGTTCCTATGAGATTTTCTTGGATTCTCTTACCAAGAACTCATTGGTAACTTTAAAGAAAGCAGTTTCAGTTGAATGTTGGGGTCAGAAGCTGGATCAGAAACTTTTAGTCTAAAGAGACGTTTTGGGGAACTGAGAGGTAAAAAAACTTGCCTTCCTCACACAGCTAGTATGTGACAAAAGCAGAGCTTAAACCTAGGTTTCCTGACTCTAAAGTCTTCCCTCTATCCACTATACCACACCATCTCTCCACTGATGATGATAATAAATATCATGGCCTGAAGTCATTAGAGGGCCTAGATTGATAATGCTCCATAGGTTGAAGAACATCTTATCTATAAGAAAATGTTTGAAAACTTGACTGTATACTGCATGAATTGAAACAAAAGCACTTTAGTTTTAGTACTGTGAATAATGTATGTTTGCAGGTACTTAATATTTCAACAAAAGCCCTTTTGATCTTAAAAAATCAAATCAATAAGTTCACAGAACCACTGAAAATATTTTTATTCTTGTTTTATTTGATACATACATATACGTACTTATGTATACACACACGTGTGTGTGTGTGTGTGTGTGTGTGTGTATGTGTGTATGTGTGTGTGTCTGTATCTGTATGTGTAATTCTCCCTATCTCAGAATCAGGATGGGTGATCATTTCAAAATGAATCTCAGCTGGATCTTGGAAATGTCTGTCACATTCAGCAAAACAGTAGTCTTTACTCAGACACTTATAGCAGAAATTGAATTACTTTTTAATTGAGTTCATGTTGAGAGAAAGAGAGAAAGAGCCTGGATATGAATGATTTGCACTTTCATAGTGCCTTTCATCCTAGGATATCAAAGCACTTGACAACTATTAATTCATTAAGGCTCTCAACACTTCTGCAAGGTAGATGAAGCAAGCATCACTCCATCCACTTCTGAAATGCAGCCACCTCTGGGAGGAAGGAAAGGCAGCTGTCTAATTGTGTATGACAACACTACCCAGGAGTTTTTAAATGCAAAGCAAAGAGTATCTTCCTCAGTTTAAACTATAGGGGAAGTTTTATTAGTCACAGTATAATTACTGGAATTGAATTTGACCAAAAACCTGCTGCTAACATTTCTACTCTTACAGACAGTACTATGGGAATCTTAATTATAATAACTGACCTGAAGACCTGGGTTCTCAATGCCTTTTGAACAAGCTTCCTTTGCATCACCTTCTAGCCCATATTGGAGTAGTGTTAATTTAGCCCTGTCCTAGAGGGAAGAGCGCCACCTATCGAATCCTAAGCAATCCCTCGGACTAAGGAAAAAACATGTCAGGCCAAATTCATGCTTGGTTTGCTATGGGTATATATATATACACGTATATATATGTATATACATGCACATGTATATACATATATATGTCTAGAGGAAAACGAATATGTTGAGTACTCTTGCTTTGAAAAACATCTACAAACGTCTGTGTATTTTCACCAGCTGGAGACTAGCGTATGCCTGTAGTTTAGCCTACTGTTACTTGAAATAAGCATACTGCTAAAAGACTGAGGCAGATGGTATTTTTACCACTGCAGGCAAAACATGGCACCTATGGTTCGACTTTCTAGATCTTTTCATTTTTTTAACAGATTCAAAATGGCTTGTTTAAATATATATCTCACAGAGACACATTCTCCCCATTCTCATTTTTTTTCCATAGCTATACAGCTCTATATCTTCAGCTATGGCAAAGTATTGTCAGGCCAAAAGTATGTAGTTTGTGTGCCTAGGGTTGTGCCTCAAGCAGCCCTACTAATTACGTACAGTAATACAAATTGGCTATAATGACCTTCTTTTAAAATCCCACCTTTATATGGCCCTTCTGTACTCCTCCGTACCCCATCAAGGGGGTGGCAAACTTTGGTGAAAACAAAAATTTAGAGAAGTTTTGTTTTGCACTATTTCCATATGGAGGTTTAGTTCAATATAATATTTCATGAGGCAAGGTGGCATGAAAAAAAAATAGACTAAATTAAGGGAGACTTGAGTGTGAATCCTATCTCCTATACCTATTGGCTATGAAATCTGCAAAATAGGGGTAATAGTTGTACCTACCTGTATCACTCCCTCATAGGATTATTATGGAGATCAGAAGATATTTTACATAGAGAGCCTTATAAATCTTTTTTTTAAATCTTTACATGTTTTATTATATAAAATGCTGATAATACCTATTTAAAATTATTTTCCCACCACAAAGAAGTCTGAGAGGCATCATAGGTTGTACATAGAGTCAGGAAGACCTGGGTTCAAGTCCCACCTCTAAGACTACTGACTATGTGACCTTGGGCAAGTCATTTATTCTCTCAGTGTGCCAAGTAGCTCTCTAAGACTAGACCTTGCAGAACAATTGCAGATCAGCTTTGGTAGCAGGAATTTCCTCAAAGAACTTTTTATTCACCAGTGGAATTTCAGAGATGTGTATTGTATCCATTCCTTTTAAACACAAATTCAGACATCCATTCTTCAGCCTTTTCTTATTTACCTCTTCCTAGTTTTCCCATGACTGACTAAAAGTTTTTCTCTGGCCAGTTTTCTTCTGATATTAGATAATTTCCTAGGGATTTGGGCAAGGGCAAGGGGGATCAGGAAAGGTATTGAGGAGGACTTGAGGTTTGAAGAAAGCTAGGAATTCTGATCAATGAAGATGATAAAGAAACAGCTCTCAGAGAATGAAAATGGAAGTTGAAATATCGTATGAAGAAATTAGAGGGCCAGGTCGGCCAGACTGTAGAGTTCATGGAAAGAATTAATGTGTAATCATCCTGGAAAGGGAGGTTAGAGTAAGGTTTTGCAGGTCTCCTAGAGCTAACAAAGGAGTTGGTATATATTCCCTAGAGGGAATAGGGAGCCACCAGAGTTCCCTGTTGATCAAGGTAGGGCCATGGTCTAACCTAAATATCACTTTAGCAACAATGTGAAGAACAGATTAAAATGGGGAGAAACTGAAGAGACAGAGCCATTAGGATGCTGCAGTTTGGTCTGGAAACCAGATGTTGCTGTTGTTTTCTTTTCCCCCTCACCTTTATCTTGATTGGATCCTTTATTTCACGAGGAAATATTATCTTAGCTTGTCCTAACAGATTCTCACAGAAAATGTTCCACATATTATCTTTGTTTTTTCCTCCAAGCTTAAGCATATCCCAGTAGTCTCTTTAAACATCATTTTAATGTCTCATCCTCTAATCTGGGAATTTCTATTTTCTTACTAGACTTCAGAATGTCCCTCTGATTTGGAAAGAAGCATTTAGTGGATGATGAGCTAAAGCCCTGATAATTTAAGTTGCTCTGAGACACATGCTTAATGATAAAATTGAGATTAGATTCTAGGTGTCTGGATTCATAAGCCAGTATAAAGGCAATAGATTACTTTACAAAGCAGAAAGGAAAAATTAGAGAACTATCATTTTTACTCTAATTTTTTTTTGAAAGTGTCAAATTTTTAAATAATCAGGCCTCCTTTTCCTCTTGAGGTTCTCCTTCAGCATCTAAATATTAAAGCTTTAGATGGAGAATCAGAGGATAGAAGAAGGTAGGTGGAACATGGACAGAGCATTCTATCCAGGTTTTTCCAACCCTTAACCTAAGTAATACTTTTGAAAAGCATTTTTTTATTGTTAAGCAGTTTTAGGTTTTCTGGGCCATTTTGAAGTTTTACATTTTCATTAAGAGTCAAAAAACAAAAAAGTTTCTTGCCATTCTGGTTAGCTCCTAGAATACTGATTGAGTCAGAACAGGCTGGTTTCAAATCCCACTTCATACATTTACTAACTGTATGACCCTAGGCAAGTTGCTCTTTGTGCCTCAGTTTCCTCATTTATAAAAAGAGGGAGCTAGATTGAATGGCCTATGACAGGAGTGGGGAAACTTGAAACCACATCTGACCCTCTAGATTCTCAAGTACATCCCCTTGACTGAATCCAAATTTCTTCAAAATTCAAACTTCAAGTTGGGATTTGGTCAAAGGTCTGCACCTAAGGACCTAGGGGGCCATCTGTGGCTTCGAAGCTGCAAATTTCCCACCCTGGCCTATGAAAACCCTCCCAGCACTAAATCTATGATCCTTTGATCATATAATAACAGATTCAAACAAAAACATTGCTTTGTTTTAGTAAATTAGACCAGGTTTTCCTGAGCCTTGGGCAAGTCACTTCATGTCTGTCTCAGTTTCCTTGTGTGTAAGATGAGGTAGTTGGACTAAAATATCTCTAAAATCTTGCCTGACTCTAAGATTCTTTGACATCCCATTGAAGTTGTTTTTCCCTTTAGATTCTTTAAAAACCATTTGGGAGTGGGAATGTGAAATACTGCTCTGAATTCAAAATTGCTTCAAAATTACATTAATGATGGTAGGAAAAAATAATCATTGACCAACTTATTTCAGAGACTGGAACAGGAGAGGTTCTGCACTATGTATGCTTTCTTTAAAACCAAAAATACACTCTGCACAAAACTACAGATAGAAAACTACTCTTATTTTAATCTTAAATTCGTAAGCTGAAGCTCTCAACTGTTATGTTAGGTCTTTTTTCTGGGGTCCTTTAGTCATTTGTTTCTCATCAAGAATCTATGTGGTTTGCCTTCCTTTCCTCTAGGTAGACAGCTTTTCATTTATGTCTGTGGAACATCATCTTATTTTAACAGGTTCTTTCGCTAATTTTTAGAGAGTGACAGCATAATGGCTAAAGAGCTGTCCAAAGTACCAGGAAAGCTGGGATTGAAATCCCACCTATCACACACTTTGGCTGTGTCACCCTCTGCAAATCACTTAACCTCTAAGTGCATTACGCAGCTCTTAAGACTGTAAATTGTAGAGAAATGCTCACTTGGATTGGTAGAGGAAATTTCCTTACCTGAGAATTCCCCATACCATTTAAATCACAGATCTAGTCTCTATTCCTTCTCTCATTTGTTACAACTATTTTAAATTGTCCTCTCATCCTCTGAGGGATTAACATCTTAACCCAATGGTATCAGTAGATGAATGTGCTCTCAAATTCCTCCAACCAAGTCATAAATTAAAATATTAAATATATACCAACTCCAGGAGTAGTATCATTGAAACTTCTATATCTTGTATGATTTCCACTTCCATTACCCTTTCAGATAACCTCAAACACTGACACCGCTAACATCTGATTGTTCAAACAGAACCACCAGAAACCATACCAGTGATTTTTAAAGACATATATTCCACAATTATTGATCCCTAGTTCATAGTATTAAATGTGAAATTATCTGGTCATAGGAATAACATTAAGAGAAAAAACATCCTTTTACCTACTCTTTCAAATCACGGATTTGTGACTTGACCCCCACTGTAGACTCATAAATATTTGTGAAAGAGCTGAAAATTGTCAGCAAGTCAGTTGTGAGGTAGGTTGTAGATTAAGATATTTTTTGATTCTGAACAAAGATTTGCTACATTTTGTGTTCAGTATGCTTGTGACATTTTGTCTTAACCCAGTAACCAAATTTGTTTTCTCTTTGGTTTCCTGTTGCATTCACCCTAGCAGCTAATTCTTCCCAACCTTGATTGAAACAAAAATTTCATTGGAATTGTCTTTTGAATCTTAGTCTGGAAAACTAACTCCAAGTGCCCCAAGGCTGGTTCTGTGGGTTAATGCTTTACACTGTAGGATATCTGGATTCAATTATTACTCCCAGTCTGTGGTGTCAGAAACCCACCGGGCAGCAAAGAGAGCCTGGATGCCCCCTAGTAGTAAGTGACCTGTGAAGTTCTTTAAAAATAGTTTTGACTAGCTCTGAAGGGAATGCTATTAAGTACATGTTCAGAAAAAAAAAATGGAGTAGCATAAGGCCTTACAATTAAGATTTTTGAGAAAAAGAGGAGAAAAGGAAAAATATAGGAGGAAATGAGAACTAGGTCTAGGTGCTTTAGTAAGCTAAAAGGGGAAAAAAACATTCTTTGATAAATAACAAGGTTTAGGTTCCTGAACTTAAATAGCAATACTCATAGTTGTAGCCTATCCTTATCTGCTACTAAAGTGTGGTGATCTCAGGAAGCTTGGTCTCTTAGAAAGCTCATTTGTTGAGTCCCTATATTGGAAGCCATTTCCTTACATGATTACTAAGAAGTGTCTGGAAGCTCCAGTCCATCTCCTCACCACATCCAGACAGGATATTGATCCTTGGCGATGCTTTCAAAGGCCTTTCCTGAAAAGTCAAGGTGGTCGGGTGGTTTGAACTTTAAAATGAAATCACAGAAGGCAGAAAGGCGACGAGGAGACTACAGCATGGGTTATTGGGGCTTATGTGAATTCTCTTCATCATTTTAACTTGTCTCTTTGTCGCAGTGAAAGATCTCAGTTATTCTCTGGCTCATAGTCAGAGTCAAAAGATGAAGAACAATTTACCATATTACAGAATTTAGAAAGCATTGATTCAACTCTCCCAGTCTTGAACTTCTTAAGATTGTTGGTGCGTGGCTCAATAGTGCCCCCTGTGGAAGCTCTTACTTCTGTAGAAATTGCATAAGATACTTTTATCTCGGAGATTTTATTCCTTTCATGACTTGATAAGGTTTAGAAGATACTGTTCAAACACGGTTGAAGGCCTTTATTTTTGTAGTCCAGGTTTGACCACTGTAGGTAACTTTGTTACATTCCCTTTTGGTAGTATAGGAAACCTAGTAATAATTTTTAAAAGGAATAAATTAGCATTTATGTGTAGTCACAGACTATATTAATATTGCTCAGAGAATGGAATATTCTTTTGTCTTGTTGTATAATCAGTGATGTGTTTCTTTTATAAAGAAATAGTAACCTGCTGAATGAAAATGTGCTTCAGCTTGTGATCTTGAACTGTGTTTCGGTTGTGATTTTTTTTTTAAATAGTGCTGTTCTTTAACTTGGAATAATGTTTTTCCTCCCAAGGCTATTTAACAGATATATCTATTAGAAACAATTTTTCAACATTATTCTGCCTAGAGTGCTGGATTTGATCCTGGATTCAAATCCTAGCTCTACAACTTACTGCCTGTGTGACCTTGGGCAGGTCTGGGCCTTGCTTTTCTCGAGTGTAAAATGAAGAGGTTGCACTTCGATGACCACTGAGACCTTCCCTTCTCTAAATCTGGATCCTATGATCCTGTAATCTGAACAAACAAGTCTTAAATCCACAACCTAAGGGCATTCTCACTTCTGCAGCTGGGTAGATATCTGTGCTCAAAAATGGTTGTCTCTATAAGATTAAAACAATGGCACCGTTGACACCTCATACCTTTCTGTCCTCAGGCTGATGATTTTCCTAATCAGAGTATTCATCCAAAGGGACACTGGAATACTTCTGTAGCCTTTTTTCCTTTTTAATGCATTATTGAGGCCTGTTCCTTCTCATTTATACAGATGTCTTTCAGAAATATTCTCTTACTTCATATCACTTACCATCTCTTCCTTGCTCCTGCTGCTGGCTTTGTTTCTTAAGGAAAAGGCTTATGCATGAGCATGTAATTTCAATTCACATAACACACCTGATCCTTTTCTTTAAAATGTTCATTTTTCAAGAAGATACCTCAGCCCTAGAATTCTTTTCTTGTCACAAGAGAACCACATCTTTTTTGATCATTATTAGCATCTCTTGCTGTTCTAGCTCCTTGTGGTCCTAGCTTTAATTGACAGGGTCATGAATTTAGACCTGGAAGTAATCTTGGAAACCATCTAGCAGGCCAGGCATGTTGGTGCATATCTGCAATCCCTGCTACTGGGGGCAACTGAGGCTGATGAATCAGTAAGAGTTGTGAGCTGTAGTAGGAGCTAAATCTGATCAGGGATCCAGACTTGGTCCAGTACAAATATGGTGAGCTCCTGGGAGCAGAAGGTCACCAAGCTGTCGATCATGAAGGGCACTAGTTCAACTCAGAAAAACAGAGCAGATAACAATCAGTTTTGGGATCAGTGAAAGTACGGTGGCCATTATACTGCTAGCCTTGGCAAAATAGGGAGATCTAGCATCAAAAAGAAAAGAGGAGGAGGAGAAAGGAAACACAAATCAAGAAATAGGTAGTTCTGACCCCTTCACCTACAAGAGCCCTTTAGATATTTGGAAACAGTTTTCATATTTTCCCTCCACCCCTCCCCAGCTCTTCTCTTCTCTGAACTGAACTTTCCCAGCCCCTTCACTGATACCCAGATGACATAGTTTCAGCCTCCTCTGAACTCAGTCTGTTTCATCAATGCCTTTCTGAAACTGACCCTTCAGAGTGAACACAATGTTCCACAGGTAGTCTGCCTATCAGAATTTCCGCTTCAAGACCCAGTTCCTAGCATCCATTGAATTACTCTAGCATCCTGTAGGGTTTCAGGGACAACCAACAATGCCAGTTCTTTGCATTGTTCAGTCATATCTGCCTCTTCATGACCCCATGCACTATGCTGTCCATGAGGTTTTCTTGGCAAGGATACTGGAATGATTTGCCATTTCCTTCTCCAGAGGATAAATGCAGACAGAGGTTAAATGACTTGCTCAAGGTCACATAGCTAATAAATGTCTAAGGCCAGATTCAACCTCAAGTCTTCCTGACTCCAGGCCCAGTATTTTATCCACTGAGCCATCTAACTGCCCCTCCTTGTACACACTAGGTGTTAAATGAATGTTTTAATTGAATTTTGCAGAACTCTTTCTCCCACATAGAATAATACCTTGGTTCCAGATTATCTGTTCCTTAGACAAATAAATTGAATCTGTTTTAAATTTTAAACAAATGAGTATCATAGATATTATATAAATTTAGAGAATTTGATTATGATTTGCAGAAAAGAATTAAGATATCTAATTGCAAAAAATAGGAATAAGTAGTATTTTGAGTTCAGCAGCTTTCTGGCTCTTCGTTCACTTTAAACATAGTGATCAAGCAATACCCTCCATTTATACAGTATACTGAAATTCAGATATAAGATTTGATCTTGTCATTATTTTAAATTTCAATTATAAGGGCAGGAGGCATAATTGCAGATTGAAAATTTTCATAAAAGCAAAATATGTTGTAAAATTCTAGTTGATGTGATCATATCTGAATCTTTTTTTTAGAAAACAAAAAATAATCTTTTTAATCAGCACAGATTTTCATGGGATTTTTTTCTTAGCAGAAAATGTGGAAATATTCCATTGATTTCTGTTGGCACTTGTTCTGGAACCACATGGCATTGTCCCAAACTCAGTAAAAAGTCTATATGATACTTGTAATTAATCCAATGAGGACTTCAAACTTTTAGCACTTCTCCTAAAGCTTGGTTTTATACAAATGTTTTTACTTGGAGCAGTTTGTCACTTAACCTTTCTGAATCTGTTTTCCTCATCCAGAAAACAGGAATGATAATACTACCTTAAGTACTTAACCTCTGATGTGAGGCTCAGATGCAGGGCTTTGTAGACAATGAAGGGATATATAAATGTTATTTGTGTCTCCACAGCATGTCTCATGTATTACCCCTTCTCTTCACTCAGAACCACCAGCTTAGTTCAAGCTGTCCTTAGCTCTCACCTGGACTATCAAAAGAGCCTAATGCTCTCCTCTGCCTCCGGCCTTTTCCCGCTGCAATCCATCCTCTACCCAGCCACTTGTTTTCCTAAAGTGCAATCCTGACTATAGTCCCCCTCATCAGTAAACTCCAGTGGCTCCCTGTTATCTTAAGGATCAAATATAAACTCTTCTGTTTGACTTTACAAGCTCTTCACAGTCTGGCCCCTCACACATTCCTCTTCTCTAGACCATGGAGCTGGCCTGCTCATTGTTCCCTTCACATAGTGCTCCCATTTCTCATTTATGTTCCTTTGCACTGACTTGTCTCCCACTCCTAGGATTCTCTCTTTCCTCAGCTCCACTTCTTTTTGTATGTGTGTGCCTCAGTTTACCTTTATTTCTCACAGAATGTGACCAAGATGAGAGGTGTGAGTTTTCTCAAACAAGATTAGCTTTTACAGGGACCAACCTTGAGGCAACCAAAATGTTCCCTGGGGTCAGGAGAGGTGGCCACAAGCAGGTCAAAATTCTCTTGCTTCTTACCCCCTTCCCTTTCCCTTTTCTCCACTCACACACCCAATTCCTTCCTTCCCTTAACCTCTTCCACCACCCCAACTCTCCCCTCTTTTGCCCTGCGTCCCTCTTCTGACTGATGCCTGAGGACCCTGCAGGAAGGAGGGGAGAGTTAGCCCAACTGATCAGTGTATTCAGAAAATGTGTGCAATGTTTAACACCTGTGGACCTATTACCTCCAGGAAAGGGGAAGAAAAAAAAGGTCAACTATATAATACTCAGAGGGCAAGATATTTGTGGTTGGAAACACTATCTGAGAACATTTCATTTACTACAGGCTTCCTTTATAGGTTGGCCTAGCTTCAGGAAGACCTGAGTTCAAATGTGGCCTCAGATCCTTAGTAGCTGTGTGACCCTGGGCAAGTCCCTTAACCTCTGCTTGCCTTAATCTGCTGGAGAAGGAAATGGAAAATCACTCCAGGATCTTTGCCAAGAAAACCCCATGGATAGTAAGGTTCACAGATCAGAAGAGTCAGACATGACTGAATGACTGAAAAACAACATTGCTTTTATCCTAGATGGCTTTTTCTCTCCTTTGTTTGCTCCCTATACTTATATGTGTGTTCATGTGACCTTTCCCATTAGAAGGCTCCTTGAGGTCAAGGACTACTTCACATCTGTCCTCATATCCTCAATGATTATTAGCACAGTGCCTGACACAGAGTAGCCGTTCAAATCCATGTTTATTGATTAATGTCAGTTATATTAATAAGCAAAATGAAATTCCATTTTCCCAAAATTTATATTCAGTTCACTCTGCAATTAAAGACCTGCACTAGGTCCTAAGGGTACAAAGTAACACATAATCTCAGTTTACATTCTAATGACTAGGATACAATGAGTACACAACAGAGGAGGATGTGATATTATAACAAAAAGATACAGGGGTAAAACTTGATGGAGTGATTATTTTCAACTTGAGGCTGGGAAGGATTGGTCGTGCATGACTTCATGGAGGAAGTGGCACCTGAAATGATCCTTGAATGATGAGAAAGACTCCAGCAATTGAACATATGAAGGGAGTACTTTCCAGGAATAGGGCACGACCACAGACATCCAGAGGCAAGCATACATATCAGCAACAATTACTGATCTGATTTCCTGAGAGAGAGTGCATAAAATCACAGCACAAAATAAAGCTAAATTATGAACAATAGTTTGGCACCAGACTGTGGAGAACCTGAAATTCTAGGCTAAGGAATTTGTTTCTTATCCTTTATGCATAAAAGGAGACCACTGTATGAACTTACAGTTCTTGATGAAACAGTCCAAAGGGTATGTGTGCTACATGTGTAGTATTCTCTAATAATTTTTTTTTGCTCTATTTCAGTCATTATTTAATAATGAAAAAAGAAGTACAGTAAAAGGACCATAGCCTTTCTTGTGTTTCTGTATCCAGGTTCATATAATACAGCATATTTTTGCTGAAAAGAACACCTGGGTCCAAATTTTGGTTCTTTAATACCTGTATGTTCTTTCAGTCTTGTTCCAGTCTTGTTACAACTCTTCATGACCCCATTTGAGGGTTTTCTTGTCAAAGATACTAGAGTGATTTATCATTTCTTTCTTCAGCTCATTTTAGAGATGAGAAAACTGAGGCAAACAGGATAAAGTGATTTGCCCAGAGTCACACAGCTAGTCAGCATCTGAGGCTTAATTTGAACTCAGGAAGATCAATCTTTCTTACTGTTGGCCCAGCACTACATCCACTGTACCACCTGGATGCCCTAATACTTATATGACTTTGGACAAATGACTTAACTAACTTCCTTGGGCTTCATGTTTTTCTTCTGTAAAATGAGGGAGCTTAGATGAGTTGATCTTTAAGATCTCTTCCAGCTCTCAATCATGTGAGCTCATTCAATTTCTGACCAGCACTAGTTTTGTTCATTCTTCCTTACATAAAGCTAAAATGTGCCTCTCTAGTCCTTTCCTCCCATTGAAACAACATAATCTCAGTCATTCCATAATGGCCTTCAGATATTTGAAGATAACTATTATTTCCCTCCTAAGTCATCTCCAGTTAAATAGCCTCAATTCCTTCAACTCTTCTTCATCCAGCTTCATCTGATCACTAAAATGTGATGCACAATCCTCATTTCTCAATCTTATCCATGTATATATTCCAGGAAACTTAGATTTTCAGAAAAATGAAAGAAACACCATGATAAATTATAAAAATATGATCTTTTATTTTAAAAAGAGAGAGAAACTTAATTGAATACCTTGCTGAAATTAAGATATTCTAATGTCTTTGACTTTCTCTTGTTTAGTTGGGTTGCCTTATCTAAAAAATTAGTTAATTTAGATAAATTTATTTCTAGTGAAACATAGTCTAAAAACTCATCCTTTCTTTTTCTTAGTATTTATAGACCTGTTTTATAATCCAGAGTCAGCTAAGTGAAGCAGTGGATAGAGCACTGACCCTAAAGTCAGAAAAACCTCAGTTCAAATACACCTTCAGACACTTAACTACCTCTGTGACCTTGAACAAGTTACTTAACCTCAATTTACCTCAGTTTCCTCAATAGTAAAATGGGAATAATAATAGCACCTACCTCCCAGAGTTGTTGTAAAGATCAAATAAGATAATATTTGTAATGGACCTGGCATATAGTAGGCACTATATAAGTGCTATATTATTATTATCAACCCTTTCTAGAATTTTCCATGGGATTGACATCAAATCTATTGGTCCAACTCTTGCCTATCTTTAGTTTTCTGACATGGACAGGAGGGGGCAGGGCAGCAGATAGATTCTCCCTGTCTCAGCTAGAATAGAAGTACAGCAGCCACAAACAGACTCAGTCCCACTACTAGTGGGGTTTTTAACCTCTTCCATTTTTCTGATCTGAGCAACTCAGTGGTCATGAGGTAGTATGGTGACTCTCAGAGGAGCACCATTTTAACTTCAGACTTAGTATAGACACCTGATCAGCTTAGCCCACTATAACTTAGAGCTCGCAGATTCAAGCAATCCACCAGCCTCAGCCCATCCAATAGCAAGAATTACACATGTATACAACTATACCTCGCTATCCAAGATTTTGCAAAAGATTATCATCCCAGCTCTCTGTCACCTTGGACTAGTCATTTAACCTTAGAATCACAGAATCTCTGAGTTGGAAGAGACCTCAGAAAGATACAGCCTATGCCTTCCCAAGAATCCACTCTACAAAATCCCAAAGTTCTATCCTCCAGCATTCTCTTGACTTTGAGAGAATCACAGAAAAACCAAGTTGTAAGGTCTGGAATTCAGTGAACATCTGGTACTAGTCCAACCCTTACCTGAAAAAGATGCCTTTGCTTCAAGCTTTTGCCTAAAGACCTCAAGTGTTGAAGAATGGTGTAGGAGAAAGCACTGAACTGACTCAGAAGATGTAGATTCAAGTCCCACATCTTCCAGCCTCTCAGTTTCCTCATTCTAAAATGAGATTGGACTAAATTAACTAAGGTCCCTTCCAGCACTAAATAAATTATCTTGTGATCCTAACAATGATTCTTTAATCACATCTACATAATTTTTTCATACCTTAGGATGTAATTATTTTAGGTCTGGAGTCTTAAATTCATAAAAAGTAGCTCAATCTTCTCTCTGATATTGTTTCAATTCCCTCTCAAAATATGCTTGTTATCCAGTTAACATTTTGAAAAGCAGTCTTCTACTTGGAAAAAACAAAAGCAAAATAGAAATTGAGTTGTTTTGTTGCCTCTTGTCATCTGTTAACATTATCCCATTTCCCACCAATACTAATTCTCTTCATTTATAGCTTTTACTCTTCTGGACATAGCTTTACCTTCTTGTGCTTACCAATTTTCACAAGCCTCAGTTCTTTTTACTTTTTGCTATCATGATACTGTGGTGGCTAGGTGGTGCAGTGGACAGAGTGCTAGGCCTGGAGTCAGGAAGATATCTTCCTGAATTCAAATCTAACCTCAGATACTTACTATGTAGCCCTGAGCAAGTCACTTCATCCTATTTGTCTTAGTTTCTCCATCTCTAAAAATGAGCTGGAGAAGGAAATGGAAAACCACTCCAGTATCTCTGCCAAGAAAACCCCAAATGGGGTCACAGAAAGTTAGACACAACTGAAATGACTCTACAACAATAACAAAAGTCCTGATGCTGGTTTGTCATTGTCATTTTCAACAGGTTGTACCATTCTTTTGTAGTCATTCCTGCTTTTCATGTTCTTCATTATATATGTATTTTGTAAAACACTCCTTCCAAAGAGGTCCCCACAGGATACCCATCAATTGGGGAATGGCTGCATAAATTATGGTATATGAATGTAATGGAGTACTATTGTGCCATAAGAAATGATGAACAAGAGGACTTCAGTGAGGCCTGGAAGGACTTATATGATCTGATGCTGAGCGAAAGGAGCAGAACCAGGAGAACTTTGTGCACAGCAACGACCACAGTGTGCGAGAGTTTTTTCTGGTAGACTTGGAATTTTGTAATAATGCAAGAACTTATTAAAACAAAAAAAATCCCAATGGTGGTTTTCTAAGGCAAAATGCCTTCCACACTCAGAGAAAGAAATATGGAAGTCATTTGCAGAATGTAGCAGATCATGTTTGTGTGTGTGAGTGGTTTTGTGTATCATGTTTTGATTTGTTATAGGATTTCTTCCATTTATTTTAGTTTAACTACATAGCATGACTATAGTGAAAACGTACTCAGTAGGAAAGTATATGTAGAACCTATACAGAATTGTATGCTGTCGTGGGGAGGGAGGAGGGTAGTGGGGAGTAGGTATGGGGGGGATAAAATCTTAATTTTATGGCAGTGATTATAAAACATTAAAAAATAATAATAATAAAATTAAATTAAAAAAAAACCAAAGAGGTCCCCACAAAGCAACATTAGGGGTTCTTCTAAGTAATTTATTAACTTTAAATTATAAAACCAATTAAACTTAAATTTACCACAGTTTAACTGTTTGGAAAATAACTTTCCACATGCAGATACATGTATATTCATACACATATATTTATAATTACCAATGGGCAGTTCAGTTTGCTGCCTCTGTGTCCCTTTCTGTTGCTTTTGTCCATTTGCCTCTATTTGTGTACTTATTTACCTTTTATGTAGTTATAGTGTGAATACAGTCCAGTTCTGCATTCTTTAATTCACATTATTCTCTTTTTTATATTTCTTCATATTTCTCATATTTGTTCTTCATTGCATTATATTCCATTGCATTTTACAGCCATAGTTTATTTAATTAGCTATTATCTAGGTGCCAAAAATTAAGGTTTCCATTTTTTTCATATTGCATATAATATGATTGAACCAAGAGCTCCTTTCTCTTTTTGATAATATTTTAGAGCGTATTCCTATTTGTGGAATTATTGGATTAAAGGATAGGATTTTTTTTATAACTCTTACAGTATACTGCCATATTCTTATCAGAAAATGCCACCAGTCTGCATTGTATAAGTACCTGTTTCTCTAAAATGTCAGAAGCATTGAGCTTAGTTATTTTTGTATATTTTTCTTCATATGATAAATATGGGGGGTTGCCTCAGAGTTGTTTTCCTTTGCAATTCTTTGATTAGATTAGCTTTTTAAAAAATAATTATATGTAACTCAGAAATTTTATAAAATGTCCATATCCATTTCTAACATATCCATCAGGGGTTGATGTTTCCTTTGAATATTTACATTAGTTCCTTGCATGTTCTAAATGTCAAGTTTTCTGTTGTTTTGCCACAAATAATTTTTCCCTGCTGCTTTTAGCTTCATCATATTTTTATTATAGGTTTTATCGCAAGCATTTACATAACATTTTAAGATTTGCAAAGCACTTTACATAGGTTATCTCATTTGATGCTCAGTGATATGAGGCAAATACTACTCTTACACACAGTTTACAGATGAGAAAACTGAGGCAGACAAAGGTTAAGTCACTTAACCTCTAGTCACCTAATCCCCTTAACTTAACCTTACAGAGGTAGTAGTTGTCAAAGGGAAGATTCAAACTCTGTTCTTCTCATCTCCATGTGTAGAATTCTATGCTACCTGAATTGTTAATACAGTTGAATCTATTCTTTTGTTCTAGATTAATATATAAGAAAAAATGTGCAGGAGGCAAATATGTATCTCTTCCCTCTCTACAGTTGAGATGAATATTACTGTATTTTATTCCAGCCTTTTTTACATTTCCTTTTTAAAATGTTTGTCTGCAAACCATATGGAATTTATCTATTATATGGCCTGTGTACCACTCCCTCAATAAGGTCACTTCTGTTTCTTTCCTTATTATTTTCACCAAATGCTGTCCATCATGCTTTTCCTTCAGTTTCAGAATTTCTATACAGTCATAGACCTTTCTGGCATATAGTATTTGTTCTCCTTATCTTCTGTTAGATAGATTTCTTTTATTATACAATGTATACCTTTCCATTGTCATGTATGAGCCATGAATACTGTCTCTCCAACTTATGAGATATCTGACATAAAGTTTACCTCCTTGTGACAGACTTTAAATTTATTTTATTCTTTTTCCTATATTGACGTATAGACATCCATGCCAAGACTTATTTCTCCTGGTCTTAATAAGCGTTACGGAGAATGTCAGTTTCTGGCCTAGTTCTGATACTTTCTGGGATCCTTCCAGGTTGAATTCATTTCCCCTCCTTGGATTTCTCACAGCAATGCTGTTTGTACTTCTTCTCTGCATGCAATAATGATCTGTTTTGTCTTCTAGTATTTGTGTATATGACTTGTCTTCCTTACTCTAGACCTTAACCTTCTTGAGGGCAACACTTGTCTTATTCATCTGTGCATCCCCAAGTTAATGTGGTACCTTGCTCGCACTTAAGAAATAATTGTTGCACTGCAATGACAAAAAATATAGTGTATCTCAAAAAGACTGGGAGTTTAGAAAACTCACAGACCTGACAAATCTGCATGTGGCCAACCCATCTAGGTCCCAGTATATAGCCTCCTTAATTTCAGGGATGTAAGGCTTTCAGTATGTCTCTAGCATTTCCAAATGCTGGCCTAGTGGGGGCACAACTGAATAAAGTGTTAATAATAATGATGATATTCATGATACCTACCATTTTATAACACCTACTATGTGCCAGGAACAGTGCTAAGTGCTTTACATTATTATCTGATTGGATCCTTACAATAGCTCTGGGAGGTTTTTGTTGTTGTTTGCTGTTTGGTCATTTTCAGTCATGTCCAATTCCCTGTGACCCCATTTGGGGTTTTCTTGGCAAAGATACTAGAGAGGTTTGCCATTTCCTTCTCCAAGTCATTTTAGAGATGAGGAAACTGAGGCAAACAGGGTTAATTGATTTGTCCAGGTTCACACAGCTAGTCAGTGTCTGAGGCCAGATTTGAACTCGCCAAGATGAATCTTCCTGACTACAAGCATTCTATCCACTGTGCCAGGTAGGTAGGTACTACTATTTTCCCCATTTTACTGTTGTGGAAACTGAGATAAACAGAAATGACTTGCCCAAGGTCACAGTAATGTTTGTGTAAATGCCAAGATCAGATTTGAATTCAAGTTTTCCTGACTCTAGGCATGGTGCTTTATCAAACACTGTGCCACCTCCCTGCCCATAGGTAGGTCCAGTTTTGGTCACCCTCCAGGAAGTAACAGTCTGTTTGCACTGTCCTCTTTATTAAATAAATAAGCTTTCCTGTGGCTTGCTTACTCAGTTATCCCCATGAACAGATTAGACGTACTAAGAAGGTCCCAGAAGTGAGAAGCAGGACCATGTCTTTTCAGATAGGTGAGCAGAGAATAGCAGTCATCACTGACAGTGGAGGTCGGCAGGCTGAGGTCCAGAGAGGAGAAAAGCAGTGGTGGGTATCAAGGCCAGTGCTCTGCTTCGGCCACCATCCTTCCTGTCCCTGAGAAGAAAGAGAGACATAGGGAGAAAACCTCTTTAAAAATCACAAATAAAAAGTGGAAAGTTTTATTGGAATTGAATTCCTTCTATTTGTCCATGGCTTGTGTCTTCTCAGCCTGCTTATCTCTTCTTTAGCCAAGACCCATCATTTATGTTAACAGAGGCACGTATCACTCAGAACATACTTAATGAACATTAAGTAATAATGTACTTCATATTAAATACTTTATGTCCTCTTTTCCCTTAGTTAATTCCCTTAATTGAATCCTTTGACAGGGGAATCAAACATAATTTATTTCAGGTGATGCTACACTTACCCCCCATTACTCAGTGGGTTAATTGGGTTTAACTTCAAAGTTTGTGCCCTGGGGTTTATATTGGAAAATAAAGCTCAAACTGGCCTGCCACTTGTGATATGAACAGGGTTAAAGCAACAAGAGGAAGAGAGGCCATATGTTGTGCTTGGCCCTTTCATCCAGCTGTATCCTGATATGGAGCTTTGGGCCCCCAAGATCAGTTTGACCTTTTACAAAATCATGTTGTAGGTGAGAGTGCTGACCAATAATCAGAGCTTTCTGATGAAGCAAAAATTGACAGCTCCCGCAAATTTCCATTGGTAATGTAGGATGTTGAAGGTTTTTTTGTTTTTTTCCACTGTGTGTCATTGACCAGTTAGCTCAGTTTGTTCCATCACTGGACCAATGAAGCTAAGGTCATGGGTTCCATCCCTCTTAAAGACAGCTTTGTTCCAAGGTGACAGACTGCCTTTCTGGCCAATGTTTTCTTTTGTCATTACATAGGGAACAAGATGAAAATATGGATAGAAAAATGCAAGCTTGTAGCTGTCACTGAAGAAGCAACTCAAAGTGCATGCCTTCCTAATCAAGAGGGCTTTTTGTGATATCACCTTTTGTACCGTAGATGGTATTGTCTATTACTAGTGTAAATTCACCACCAATTCTTGTTTGCAATTAAAAATGCCATTTCCTTTACAAATTTTTTTGTTTGATAACAAAAAGAGCTTTCTTTGAGCCAGCATCCATCTGATATTTAGTTGGCATTAGGGTGCGCACAAACGCATGCATGCGCACACACACACACACACATTTACATATACATATTATATACACATACATATACGTATATATAAACACATATACACACATAAAAGAATGCTTTCCATAAAGAATTGGGTTATTGGACAAATCAGAACATTAATACTTAGTAACTGAAACATGCAAATTTGAAATGAAGAGGACCAAAATGACATCACTATGTTGGGGGTCAAGGTTCAGTATGTCCAGCTGTGACTGATCAGATCAATACAAGCTCAGAAGGTTCTACCACAGGTCAACTACAAATAGACCATATAAACATTTGGAGTGGAAATGGTTCTAAAGTTGCATGTGGACTCCTTTGACCATCTAGTGAAGCCCATGGACTCTTCACCAGACTAAAAGAAAGTGCATAAGCTTACAAAGGAAATGGATTATATTGAGGTACAGTTTCAGTTGTATTGGAATATAGGAAGATTTTTTAAAACAATTTCACAAATCCCAGATTAAGAATCCCTCACCTAATGCAATCTCCTTATTTTATAGTTGAAGAAACTCAGAACCAAAGTGATGAAAGAATTTGCCTAAAGTCACAGAATTCTAAGTGGTAAGGTTGTGACTCAGACCCAGGTCATCGGACTCCAAATCCAGTACCCTTTCCACAGACAACTTAAGCCAAATATTTACTAGGAGAATAATACCCTACTCCAGTTGATTCAGTTAATGAAGAGTTAAAGGAGAGCAAATGTGATGAAAACAAGCTAAGGAAACTACCTGGGTTCTGGTCCTTGCTCGAAGATTAATGAGCCCAGTGACCTTGAACAAGTTAATTAACCATCAGTTTCCTCACCTGTAAGATGACCAAGTTGAAGCACAAAATCTAAGATTCTGTTAGAGAGAAATTAGATCTTTTGTGGCAGGAATGACATTAAGTTGTCTTATCCTGGCTATCAGATTTTTCTCCAGTTCCAGGAATAAAATCACTTTTCTCATATGCAATAAAAAAATGATACCAGCCGCCAATGAATGTGTATTTGAACCTCACTTACTATGTCTGGAATACTGTGAATGTTATTCTAAACATAATCTGTCCCTTTTTGTCTTTGTGAACATGAAGGTGTATGTGGTTGCTTACCTGTGGGGAGGGAATGGAGAATTTGAACTACAAAGAATTTGTATTTTCTCTTGGCATTGCACATTAAATGTGTGTCATACTTAAAATTTGAATCATCAGGAGCCCCAAAATACTACCATGTGTTATCAGTTCAAATACATGCTGCCTTAGGAGGGTAGATAAAATGCCTTTATTCTGTGGATGGATCTGAAAGAATAGAGAACACCACCCTCCCAGTCCTTCAGACTTGCAACCTAGAAGTCGTCCTGGATTCCTCCCTATCTCACCCCTTCCCCACCTTTGCAACATCTTTCCTATACACCCTCTTCTCTCTTCTGACCCTGCCCCTACTCTAGTGCAGATCCTCATCATCTCACACCTGAATTATTGCAATAGGTACTGATAGCCTGCTTGCCTCAAGCTTCTCCCCACTACCATCCATTCTCCATTTAGCCACTAAAGTGATTTTCATAAAACTCATGTCTGATCATGTCACCTCCTGACTCTATAAACTGCAGTGGCTACCTATTACCTTTAAGAGCAAATACAAAAGGGCATTCAAAGCCCTTCATAACCTAGCCCCTCCTACCTTTCTAGTCTTATGTCTCACTCTCCAACATGTCATTTTTGCTGCACTGACACTGGCCTCTTGACTGTTCCTCAAACAAAACACTCAGTTTCTTGGCTCCAGGTATTTTCTGGAATGTTCTCCCTCCTCCACTCATACTACTGACTTTCCTAGCTTCTTTTAAGTCTCAACAAAAATCGTGCCTTCTACAGGAAGCCTGGGTTCTAAGTGGGTTCTTTGTCATACTAAGTAGGTTCTAAGCTCACTTCAAGTCCAGAAAACTGTAATTCTGCAATCCTCTGCCATTGGCTCTGTAGGGTTTTTGACCATTTGTCAAACCAGTCTTCTCCTCCCCCTTCCCTCCGTCCCTTCCCCACCCCGTCCAGGAAATAAGTATTTGGGTCCACCATTCATTTATATGAACTGTTTGCCACATGACTATAAATTAATGTGTGCTAGCCAAACAGCACATTATCTCTATCACATTCTACAGAGGAGCTGTTCTATACTAAGACTGCTGGTAGCTCAGTGGAGAGAGCACTGGGGCTGGAGTCAAGAAGACTCAAGTTGAAATGTGGCCTCAGACACTTACTAGCCGTATGACCCTGGGCAAGTCCCTTACCTTCTTGTTGCCTCATTTTCCTCAACTGTAAAATCGGGATTATAATAGCGACTGACTCCCAGAATTGTTGTGAGGATCAAATGGGATCATATTTGTAAAGCTCCTGGCAGTGCCTAGCACATGGTAAGCCCTATGTAAATACTAGCTATCTAAATCATCATCGTTGTCATCATCGTTATCATTATTGCCTTCCCTTCTCTCACCCCCCAGCTGCATGCTCCAACCATGACTCTCAGCCTCCTTCAGGAAAGAAAAACAGGCCATCAGTTGTTGATTCTTCCTTCTTACACTCCCCAAATCTTGTCTGTGTCCCTTTCCTTACTCTCTTCCTTCCCTTTGGTCTTAGAGGAGGTGGCTCTCCTTGTCAAGACTAACTGCAGGCTGACCCCTCCTGTCTCTTTTCATGCCTTGCTTAATCAGAGATCCTCACTCTTGCATCCTCAAAAGTTTTTCCTCCACTGGCTTCTTCCCTGACATCTACAAATATTCTCAGGTCACAGCATTCTTCCTAAAACAACATTCTTTCAAGCCTGCTATTCCACTTTGAGCTATACTCTTACCTTTACTGTCAGATTTCTAGAAAAGGTAGTCTATATTCAGTGCCCTCTCCACCCACACCCTTCACAGTCTCTTACCACCTAACTTTTGCCCCTATCACTTTGCTGAAATATTTTTCTCTAAGGCCAGTGTCACAAAATTACTGACTTTCAGAGCTGGTGGGAACCACAGAGACAATGTCTAGTGTGAGTGAGACCTGAACACCACAAATCCCCTTTGTCGCATCCTCACTAAGTGTCAGTGAGGGGCCCAAAGCAACTCACCCCACATCTGAGCAGCTCTCACTGTTAGGAAGTATTTCCTTAGGTCATGCCTGAATTGCTTCTTTGTAGTCTCTATCCATTACTCCTACTCTTTGGCCATCTCGACCAAGCAGACCTAGTCTAAACGACCTCTTAATGCAAATATCCATAGACATCTATACTGTCCTCCCACTAACACCGCTACCATCACCACTACCTACCTTCCTCCTCCTCGTCTCCTTTTCTTCAGGGTTCCAGCCTAAACATTCCTTCCTTATCAGTAGATCCTGTGACTTCTTTCAGTCTGTTCTCTTAAACTCTCTTCAGTATTTTACACTGTGAACCACCTGATACCTTTCTCCTCCCCTAGTTTCTGTGACACTACTCTCTCCCAGGTCTCCCTTCTTCCTGACCATTCTTTCTGTTTCTTTTGCTAACTTCTCTGCCTTCTTCAGCTCCCTAAATATGTTTCTTTCTTTTTTTGATTTTGCCTTTGGCCCTCCTATATACTCTTCCATGTTAGTCCTGTGGCTTTAATGATCATCTTTGTGCAAATGACCTTTCACCTTCTTCCCAGCATCTATCCCTCCCCTAATTCTCTTTCTGATTGGTGGTATCAACATCTTCCCAGTCATCTAGGCTCAAGACTTCATTGTCGACTTTGACCATCCATTTAATAAACAGGTGTTAAGAAACTTACTATATGCAGAACATTGTTAAGCCCTGGGAAATATGTATATATGCACATATGTGTATATGCATATATATCTTTTTATATATATATATATATATATATATATATATATATATATACACACACACATATGTGTGTGTGTATAAAATCACAGAGCTTCCACCCTCAACTCTTTCCCCTCACTTATTGACCTACCTGTATTCTATTAGCTCTAAATCTACAATATCTCTGAAGTCAATCCCAACTTTGCAAGCCACTCTATTTTAGGCCCTGTGACTTGTAACCTGGATTATTGTATCAGCCCGCTAGTCATTTTTTCTGCAAATCTATCTCCATTTAAATCTGTTCTTCCTATTGCTATACAGTTATCCCTTGCACATTGTAACTTTCCCCATAGCAGTTTCTGTATATCAAGGGGTCAGCACAAGAAATTGAATGGGACTTTTGGGGGAGTTTTGCAGAAGCCACAGGTGACACAGAAAAAGTTTAAAAATTCAGAAATGCATAAAATATATAGAATACTATGTAATATTAACATGTTTTATCCTTTAATACTATCATAATTCAAACTTCTTCTCTGGTACAAAGGAGGGACCAAAAAATTTCACATGGATTTTCCAGATTATCAGGGTGCTACATCCATAACTCCTGCAACATGGAAGGGATAACTATACATGTAATTTTTTAATGTACCATTGATCACACCACTCAAAAACCTTGAATGATTCTCCTCCATTGCCTGCTGCATAAAGCTTGAACTCCTTATCAAGACATCCAACTTCCACTTGAGGCCATCCCAGCTAAGATAGCAAGGTGTCCTAAGGGAAAGACCAAAAGGTGGCATGTGCCAGGTATATCAAACTACTACCATCATCTCACTCCAGTGAGGATGGCCCAGGACCCTGAGCATAAAACACTACAGTATAATAGGACCACATAGACTGCTAGCCCTGCTTCTAGCGTGGGTGCCACAGCCAACATTGAGAGAAACTGTTGCTATGAAAATAGGGTCCACCTTCCTCAATACCACCAATACCAAATGCTCACCAGCTCATCCAACAGGCAGATAAGGCCAGAAGCATGGAAATGGCAACATCCTCCAGACTACCTGTCCTGCTTCCAGGTCAACTCCCATAGCCATCATCCCAGGAAGAAAACCCCTTGGAGATAAAACCTGAAAACTGTTTCTGTTAGTTTTATAGCCAGTATTCCTGAAGACCCAGAAAAGAAAGTTTTTACCGCCAAAGTCCTTGATACTATCAAATGCTTCAGTATTATAAACTGATAAGATTTATCCATAGAAATGACATTAAAGAAGAGGCATTGCATTTGCTTTGTGGCTATACCCTAAGGACCATGGGATGTTTCCATGTGACTTGGAGCTGAAACCTTTTAAGTGTATTGTCTCCCCCGTTAGAATATGAGCTCCTTGACAACAAAGGCAAACTTAATTTTCTGTTTTGTATCCTCAGTGCAGGGGGTGCAGCTAGATGGTGCAGTGGATAAAGTGCCTCAGGCTTGGTCAGACAGACTCACCTTGCTGAGTTGAAATCTGGCCTCAGACACTTAGTACCCTAGATAGGTCACTTAACCCTATTTGCCTCACTTTCTTCATCTGTAAAGTGAGCTGGAGAAGGAAATGGCAAACCACTCCAGTATCTTTGCCAAAAATGAGGTCACAAAGAGTTGGACACAACTGAAAATAACTGAACAACAACAATATTCTTAGTGCATTTATTAAGAAAGAGCATTTATTGGATGTTTATTATGTGTCGGGCCTTGTATTTAGCACAGTGCAAATACTGTACAAGCCTATTCCCTCGACTTAAGGAGCTTCCATCCGAATGGAGGGAGGGGAAACACAAAAAAAGACTCTTGCTTCATAAACATACCAAATTCGTAAAAGTCTCACATAACCTATTTAGCTCTCCCTCCTCAAATTCTCATAACACTTTGTCTTTTACCTCTGTTCTGCACTTAATTCATTCTGTCTTATAGCGTAATTGTTTGTGTATGCCTTTCTCCCCAATTACATTGTAAATTTATTGAAACTCTTCTAATTCTACCTTTGGCTCCCCCCTGAACCTAGCAAAGAGCCCTGTACATAGCAGGTACTTAATATATGTTGAATTATTGAACAATGAAGCTAATAATCTTGTGAGGCAAGGGGATGTCATTAAATTATAGTTATTTGATTCATATGAAGAAGAAACATAAATGCTTCCTTTCCTCTCACTTGTCAGCTCTTTGCATTCTTTCTTCTAGCCTCATCACTTAATTGAAATATGCTCTCTCTAAAGTTACCAATGACCTCTTCATTACCAAATCTGATAGTATCTCCATCCTCATCTTTCTTGAGCCCTCTACACCATTTAGCATTATTAGTCACCTCTCTTCCTCCTGAGTATTCTCTTTTCCATGGGTTTTCATGACAGAGCTTAGATCATCATGTGGGTCTCATCCTCAAATTATAAGCATATCCCAAAGACCTGCCCTGGCTTACTTCTCTTCTCTCTCTACACTTTTGGCAAGCTCCTGTGCTCCCATTGCTTTATTTGGGGTATATGCCTCTCCTCCATGTCCAAAACTTCTCAGCTTTCCCCCCAAACTCTCATCTTCCTGACTTCCCTAATTCTGTGGAGAAAATCACCCTTCCAATCATCCAGGCTTGCAAACTAGAAATTATTCCCAGCTATTCACTCTCCCTCACTCCCACTTCTATATCCTGTCAGTTGCAAAGTTTTACCAATTCTGTCTCTTCAACTTCTTTCACATATGCCCCTTTCTCTCCATTCACATGTTCACCATGATCATTTAAGCTTTTGCCTCTCTCTTAAAAACTATTAAAACAGCCTCCAAATTGTTCTCCTCAGGTTCCAGGATCTCACCTTTCTAATCTATATTCCACACTGCTACCAAAATTATATTGCTAAAGCACAGGTTCAGACTCCAGCTGAGAAAGCCTCAGTGATTCCCAGCTACTTCTAAGATAAAATGCAAACTGCTGTTCGATATTTAAAGACCTTCATCTCACATCTCACATCTCCAGCTGCCTACCTCTCTTCTCATCTCCCTCTATATTATTTCACTTGGTGATCTCATCATCTCCAAAGAATCCAATTATCATTTCTATGCTGATGATTCTCAGATCCCTTACCCAGTCATGTCTTCTCTCTTAATCTCCAGACTCTCATCTCTAAGTGCCTATTAGACATCTTGCACTGGATGTCCTAAAGACATCTTAAATTCAACCTGTCCAAAACTCAACTCATTATCGTTCCCTCCAAATCCTCACCTCTTCTAAACTTCCTGTTATCATCAAGGACAACACATCTTCCCAGTACCCCAAACTAACAATGTAGGTGTCACCCTCAACTCCTCACTCTCTGTCCATCCCCCGTATTCAATGTTTTGCCAAGGCTTGTCAATTTTACTTTCATAGCATCTTTTACATATGACCCCTTCTGTCTTCTGACACTGCTTAGCTCCAGGTACAGGCCTTTGTCACCTCATGCCTAGACTATTGCAGTTACTTTAATATCTTAAAGTCTTATTAACTTTAATAGCTTAAGAAGGCTGATCTCCTTGCCAAACTCTCTCCCCATTCCAGTCCATCCTCCACTCAGTCACAAAATTGATCTTCCTATAAGACTAAACCAGAAGTGAGGAATCTTCGTCCTTGAAGCCACATGTGGCCCTTTAGGCCCTCAAGTGTGACTCTTTGACAGAATCCAGACTGCACAGAACATATCCCTTTAATAAAAGGATTTGTTCTATAAAACTTGGATTCTGTCAAAAGGCCACACCTGAGGACCTAGAAGACCATATGTACCCTGAAGGCTACAGCTTCCCCACCCCTGAACTAAACCATGCCAACAGCACCAATACTCATTAAACTCCAGTGACTCCCTATCACATCCAGAATCAAATATAAAATTATCTGACATTTAAAGACCTCTATAACCTGACCCCTTCTCACTTTCTTCTCTGCTCACCCCTTATACCTTGCAGTCCAGTGACGCACTGGCCTCCTGGCTCTACATCTTAGCTCTGGGCGTTTTCTCTATCTGTCCCCCCATACCTAGAGTGCTCTTCCTCCTCATCTCCACCTCCTGGCTTCCCTGGCCCTCCTTCTCTCTGTTGATTATTTCCAGTTTTTCCTGTCTATAGTTGTTTGTGTTGTCTCTCATTAGACTGAGTTCCTTGAGAGAAGGGACTGTCTTTTGCATTTCTTTATATCTCCAGCACTTAGCACAGTGCCTGGCACATAACAAATACTTAATAAATGTTGATTGACCGACTGACTTCATGATCTGGCTCCTCCATCCAGCCTGCTTTTCCAGGCTTATGGAACCTCACTACTACCTTCCAGCCAAACTGGTTTTGCTCTTTGACCATTCACAGCATTCTGACTCCCATCTCAGTACCTTTGCAGTTTGCCCTCTCTCTCCTCAAGGGCATGCTCTCCTTACCTCCACCTGGCAGAATCCTTAGCTTCCTTCACAAGTCAGCTCTGATGCCATCTCCTATACTGAGCCTGTCTTGATCCTTCCACACCACTGAACTACTTTATATTTATGTCTCTGTGTTCATATTGCTCCCCCTCCCCCTAGTAGACTATGAGTTCTTTGAATATAGGGACAGTTTCCTTTTTGTCTTTGTTCCAGTACCTCCCATTGTGCCTGGAACATAGTAGGTACTTAATAACTGCTTATTGTATGAGTAAAAGATGGATGATCAAGAGTTACTCAAAATTGAAACCCTGGGCATGTGTTTATTTATGCTTTGACGAAGGGCAGAGGGGCCATTTCTGAAAGTTTACCCTAGGGTTTGAAATTTCAGTTTCTCTACTGATTAGGAGGTGCTTTTGTTTGGTTGTTTTTTGGAGGAGTTATGTACTGAACTTTTGCTTCATAATAGTGGTAGCAGTCAAGTACATTGTACTTATCAGTTATGAATCAATTTCCGTATTTTATCTCATTAAATCCTCACAACCCTTTGAGGTGAGTGATGCTAGTGTTACTACTTCTGTTTAGTTGATCTGAGACTGAGGCTCTAGCAGGTTAGAGGACTTATCCAAGGTCATACAACCAATACATCACAAAGCCAGCTCTTCTGACTCTTCACAACTTACTCTGCTGCCTTACATCAGACAAAGCTAAGTCTCAGAGTGTTTGACTTACAGCGTTTGGATGCAGCACTCTGTATCTGTTTTAAAATTTCATTTGGACGAGTGTATCAGCATATGGTGTAAAAGAAAATAAGTGATTAACTACTATGTCAGTGAAGCATGCTGCCCATAAAAATACCACGCTGCTGAATGCAAAATGCCAGATATTTAAATGCCCTCCACCTGTATTACATTCATCCTCGAGAGTGGAACATTTCAAGTTTCGGAGAGGCGGCGTCATGTTGGAGGTGGCATAATTACCGGGATTGGGACTTACTGTGCCTTTCGGGTGGAAGGACACAGCACCTGTAAAGTGGTTATTCCTTTTGACCACTTGTAGATGCCACCTTCTTTACCTGAAAAGAAGGTAAGAGAAATATTGAATCAATAATCTGTTTTTACCCCCTAGATGTACATAAGTATGGCGCTTACTGGGTATCTTCAAAACTGATTTTTATTATTCATGTTTCCTAACAGTTGCAAGAAGCGATCCTGGCTGGCAAAGGTGTGACTTCAGCTATTGACCTATGTCGTTACCATGGAAACAAGGCCCTGGAAGCCCTGGAGTGCTTTCCTCCCTCTGAGGCCAGATCTGCTTTAGAAAACATTGTGTATGCTGTCACCAGGTTTCCTTGACACAGAATCTAAAAGAGACTATTGTTCGTTGGCTGAAAATAACAGGGAAGATGGGGGGGAGAGGTCTTCACTATGAACCATCTAAATATATCAGTGGTTTAATTTTTTTTTTTTCATTTACCACATAACTGAATGAGATTTGCCTTCATTTTGGAGCTGCTACAAACAGAATTAGCAGAAGAAGGAGAAGAGGAAGGAAAAAAAAAGGTCAGACAGTTTTCACTTGGCATGCCAGAAGCATACTTGAGGCAGCTCTAGCAGAAATAATTAATGAGCTTCGCTCCTGTGACCTCAGCAAATGGACAGGAAATAAGTCCATATTGATTGGACCGGGCTAGGGATGGCGCCAGGGTGATGGCCTGTGGTTTCCCTGCGCTAAAAAGGACGCAGCGGGGCAGACAGGCAGCTGCAGGTGTCAGGAGCAACCCTTTCTAAGCAGGCCAAAGTAGAAGAGTATATAAAGTCAAGAATTAATGTAGCAATTTGTCATTGTGAAGGGAAGTCCAATGAATTAAGAAGGAAAACCCTTTCTCTGTCTCTCTCTGCAATTATGTCTCCTCTCCTCTCATTTTATATTCAGATATGAAAATACTTTGTGCCTCATGTTTTTAATATTTGTTAAGTGTACTAAGAAGATGTGTCAAGTGTCATAAGTAGAAAAGCTATCTGATATTCACTTGGTTCTTATAAAAGAGGGAATTGTTTCTCTCTCTCTCTCTCTCTCTCTCTCTCTCTCTCTCTCTCTCTCTCTCTCTCTCTTTCTCTCTCTCTCTGTCTCCTGTAGATTAAATTTTTAACCACCATTTCAGAGAACCAAACTTTTTCTCCTTGATCAAAGTCGATGTTCTCTAACAGTAGTCCATTCTTTTTCCTTGATTGGTAGCAGAATTGTCTTTCAAATGAAATGTATAAATTTGTAATACTTAGGATTGAGGAATACTCTTTTTATTTGTACAGATTTTCCGTGGTTTAATCGTAGTACCAGGGAATTTGTTGGGGGGATTTTGTTTAACCTCACAATGTTGAATTTGAAAGTCTTGAACCACAGACATCCAATTACAGAAAGAATATAAGGAATATCACAAGCCAGCAACTTGACACTGTCTCTGTTTTGTTCATAGGAGATGATTTTTGTGGTTTGCATGCATGCAATATGAGAACAGCGTTGACAAGAAGGCTGAGTTTACATAAATGATCTAGATTGAGACTCAGCTACCTTTCTTCCTTATGTGGTATAATTACAGCCCAATCTGGAGACAGCTAGCACAGCAAACAGATTTCATTACATCCTTCACTCTGACTCTCAGTGGAGTTATTTCTGTTAAATTCTTTACTCCCCCCCCCCCAAAAAAAGTCATACAGCTTCTTTATCAGGGACCAAATGGGTGGTGCACATCTGAATAAAAGATATAAAACTATATATATGTTAAATCATCGTGTTGTTAAAAAATATTTAAAATGTACTTGAAACATCATTGTAATTGGTTTTATGCAAGTATGGTTTGAATGCATTATAGGATGTCGATTAGTAGACCATTTTATTTTTCTGTTTAAATTACTTCTCCCACTGATGTTGGCTTAATTAGTAACTGTAGTTAAGATATACTCCATCAGACTTTTTCTTTAATCATTAACTTCTGGAAAAGCTATCCTAATGCTTTATCTTCCTCAGATGGGGGCCTAAATGTTCTTTAATTCCTATTAAGAAAATGAATAGTGATGTTTACATTTTATAGAGTAAAAATTTCCTGTCTCCTACTGCCTAAACAAAAAATAAGAAATTTGAAAAGGAGATCCCTGATCACCCAGGTAGACAGTAACCACTGTGGATACTGTATTGGAGTCAGAAGACCAAGGTTCAAAATCTGCCACTTATTGTCATCTGTATAACTAACTTTTGGACAAGTCATTTAATCTCTTGTTTCCTCATCTATAAAAATGAAGAGATTGAAAGGTTCCTTCTTGCTTTAAATCTCTGATCTTACATATTTCTTTACCAACTCCTATATCTCCTCTTCCACAGCCAGAGCCATAGGCTTTTGTGTTGCTCACTCATACATACTCATGCCTTACCTATTCCAAACATCATAGGGGAGAGGACTCTCCTGCAAGGTTGAGTGTTCTTGAGACAGGATTGGGAAAATACTTTGAAAACAAAGGGTCTAAAGGGACCTACACATTTAGAAGTAATGTGTTCAGAAAGGGTAAGGGAACAAGCTGTAGACCAAGAGTCAGACAGAGGAAATGCAGAAGATTTGCTGGCATAGATCCCTTTAAGTGACACTAATGCTTGGCCACACGGGTCAGAAAATACCATGGGCACATCTTCTATGTGCTGAGCACAATCCTAGATTCCCCTTTTTTAGCATCTCCCTTTCTGTGCCCCATTCTTTTTGTGCAAGCCTTCCTGTTTTCTTTGTGCCTCCCTTTCTGAGTCCCTCCTTTCTACCTGTCTTCCTATTCCTGCCTCCTACATCCTGTTAGCTTTTTTTTCCTTTACCTTCCAACCCTCAGGCCAAGGTGTCCTCATCCTGCCTTCTGTTTGCATAGTACTTCTCATAGTACAGACTCCTGTATAATCTTGGCCTCTTTCTCAGTGTTTCTGTGGTCCAGAAGTGGCCTTTACCCCCAACCTTAAGCTTCACTATTTTAGCTTAGTACTAGGGAAGCAAGTTGTTCAGAACTAATTTATGCTAAGACATGAATGAGAGATGGCTACTAGCCCTTATTGGGGAATGATCTGTTGGATATTCAGACTAAAATGTGGAGAACTCTTAAGTGAGACCATTTAGTCTACTCTCCTGTTTAACACCTAGAACTATATTAAGAGAAGAAGCTTGGCAGCTCCTGAAGATGCCGAATCTTCTCAAGAAGTTGATCTCTTTTCTCTTTTTGAATCTTTCACCAGTTTTCTATCTGGACCTGAAGTCTAAGCTGCTTGTACTGATCTTTGTTCTTCAATGATGTTTGCCGGAGAGAGAGAGGGAAGGGGGGAAGTGGGGGAGGGTATGTCCCAGAATCAAAAAATTTGAGAGCTGAGACCATAGAGACCTTCTAGTCCAACACAGAAGTGTGTCTTTAATGCCTGGAAGGTGTATTTTACCCTTCAATCCTCTGCTTGAAGACCTCCATAGATTTCAAGTATTTAGAGACAGCTGTTTTATACTTTCTGAGTCTTCTCTAAAGATGCCCATTTTTTTTCACCTGATCCTTATATGTCATAGACTCAAGACCCTTCATTAATCTGGTTGCCCTCCTCTGGACATTTTTATTGTTGTTCATCAATGTGCCTCTTAAACCATGGTACCATAACTGTAAACCAAACATTACAGATGAAATCTAAAGCAGTATAGTGAGACTATATTACCTCCCTACTCCTGGAAGGTGGGGTATCTGTGTGGTACTAGATTGAGCACTAGATTGGAATCAGGAAGATTCATCTTCCCAAGTTCAAATCCAGCCTCAAACACTAGTTATATGACTCTGATCAAGTCATTTAACCCTGTTTACCTCAGTTTCCTCATCTGTCAAATGAGCTAGAGAAGGAAATGGCAAACCACTCCAGTAACTTTGCCAGGAAAACCCCCAAGTGGGATCATGAAGAGTCAAAGACAACTTAAAAATGACTGAATAACAACAAATTCCTAGAAGATAAACCTCTCAATGTGTCACAAGGTCACATTAACTGTTTTGGGTGCTCCATAACACAGCATGCTCATTGAGCTTGTAGTCTACTTGCAAACTCCCCAGATCTTTTTCAGAACATCTTCTGGTCAATCTATGCCTTCTTTCATCTTGTACTTGTAAAGTTGATTTTTTTTTTACCCAACTGCAAGAATTTACCTTTGTCCTAATTGAATTTCATCTCATATGATATGAGCCAAAAGCCCTCATCTGATTCTGTCATCCAGTTAGTTATACCTTCTAGTTTTGTGTCTTCTGCAGATCTGGTGGGCATACCATCTATGCTTTCATCCAAATATTAAACAGCACAGGACCAAGGACAGATCCCTGGTTTACTTCAGTGGAGATCTGCCATATCAGTATTGAACTTTTAATGACTGCTCTTTGAGTCTGATCATCCAGGTACCTGCCTTTGCTGTCTTGGCTTTTGGGGGGGTGAATGCAATTGTCACCTGAGAGCTGATACAACACTTCAGGTATGTACCACCACTTGCTGTAAAAAGAAATCTTCCCTGTATGACAGAGTCTTTTCAGAGGAACCTCAGGGCAGAGTCCCAGCTCATCCTGATTTACCCATTCCTTTCCCTCAAGTTGACCCTAGAAATTCTTGGTTTGATTGTTTAAAACACAGTAATTAGTAAATGACTTATTAAGAGTCATTTGGGTGAATGGTTTACCATCTGTTCCTAATTATCATATAGCACAAAATTATGCATTTCATTAAATATGTGTCTGATTAACTTTGTTGTAAATGTTATTTGATTACAACACTAAACTCTATTAAAGTAGACTCAGTTTTCGTAGTTTGTTGCTCATGTACCATGGTCATTCAATTATCACTTTAAAATAAGTAGAAGGAACACAGAGCAAGTAGGTGACACAGTAGATAGACTTCTGGGCCTGGAATCAGAAGGACCTGAGTTCAAATCCTGATACTTACTGGCTGTGTGACCCTAGGCAAGTCAGTTAACCCCCTTTGCCTCAGTTTCCTCATCTATAAAATAAGGTAGAGAAGGAAATGGCAAATCATTCCAGTATCTTTGCCAAGAAAACCCCCAATGAGGTCATGGAGAGTCAGACATAACTAAAAACCAACTAAACAGCAACCAAGAAGGAACACAGTTTACTAGTTCAGGCTAAATTCTTAGTGTTTTGGATTTTGGCTTCTCTGGCATATAGCTTTTGCTGAAGTCCAAAGGTATTTGAGAAATGATGTGGAATAAAGAAAGGATAGAGCATTGTTTTTGGAGTCAGTAAACTCTAAGTTTAAATCCTGACTCTGATATTTACAAAATATGTGACTAAGCAAATCCTTTAACTCCTATCACCATCAGGCTCCACATCTGTACAGTGGGAGGAAATAATACCTGTCTAGCCTAACTCATGGGGATGTTCTAAGATTTAAGCAAAATAACATGTAAAATGCTTTTGAGATTTTAAAGTACATTACAAATAACAGTTGTTATTCCTGTACATTACTTACATAGATAGGTTCAGTCTATGTAAGAAGACAATAACTTCAGTTCAAAATGCATCAGAAGGGTTTTTTAATCTGTTTTTTCTTTCACAACTGTGACTAATATGGAAATATTTTTTACATATCACGTATAAAGTATATCAAACTGCCTACCATTTTCAGAAGAGGGGAGGGAAAAAAATTTGAAATTCAAAATCTTATGAAAACAAATGCTAAAATTTCTCTTGACATATAACTAGGGAGAAAAATAAAATACTACATTAAAAAAAGAATGTCACAAAATACAAATAACAGAGTAAAAAAAATGCACCAAAAAGGATAGTTAAGCACAGTTTGCAGGAAAATCACATGTAGAACAATTAACTTAAACCTCACCCAGCCCTCTGGGGGCAAAAATGATGCACAATTAGGTCCTTTGAAATCCTAACAGGTTCTTGATACAAATGGGGTATTTAATTAAGACCTCTTTTTTGACATTCTCTTGGGTTTATAAAACAACGATGGGTCTAAAGGATCATCATAGAATAAGAGCAGGAGGAAACTTTATGTCATCTAGTTTAATCCCTCATTTTACAGTTGAGGAAACTGAGGCCTGGAGAAGTTAAATTACTTGCTGCAGATGACACAAGTTAATAAGTAGGAGAGCCAGGATTTGAACTCAGCTCTTCTGACTTTGAATCCAGCCTTCATTCCATGCCACCACCACCACCTTCCCTTTCAATATTTCCCCTTCACTTCCATCAGTGTGAAGAATCTCACCTTTCAAACATCTTTGCTAGAATTCTTAGTCTGAGGTTACTTTTCTGTGTCCTCTTCCTATGCCCACCTCCATCTTAATTTATCCTCCCACTGTCAAGGCGGGTTGTTGTCTTTACCTTCCTGCCTACTGAAGGCTCTTCCACACCTACCTTTAGAACCTATAATTAGTGTCTCTGGTGAAAGAATGACACACCCTCTGCTAACTGAGCAAAAGGTCATTAATGAGCACTTAAAAAAAAAAATCTAATCACTATGTTGGAAGAGCTGTTAGAGCAAATCAATCTTATTTTTTAAGGATAAAGTTTTCAGATTAAGAAGACTACTACCCACCATTTCTCCTAATATAGTTAATGCTACCTCTCCCAAAACACCCTAAGAGAATAATTATTTGTTTTGCCCCTGGTCTTCTCACCCAAGATTCAGGCAGAACTAAGGCAGTCTGACATAGAGCAAAGGGCAGCTAGGTGGCATAGTGGATAGAGCCTTGGGCTTGGAATTGGGAAGACTCATTGTTGACCATCCTTCAATCTTGAAGAGGACCAATGACATTAGGAGGGTGATGTCTTTGACTTGCAGGTGAATTGGATTTAAGTGAGTTCAAATCCAGCCTCAGACACTTATTAGCTGTTTGACCCTGGGTAAGTCATTGAACCCTGTTAGCCTCAGTTTCCTCCTCTATAAAATGAGTTGGAGAAGGAAACGGGAAACCACACCAGTATATTTGCCAAGAAAACCCCAAATGGAATCACAAAGAGTCAGAAACAACTAAAACAATAATAATAAGGATGTTTTTACCATCACTTTTTTCTGGGATCTGTATCCATGAGAGTTGCCTGGGGACACAGAGACAAAAATTGACTTGCTGCATTACACAATTACTACGTCTTAGGTTGTACTCAAACCCAGTTCTTGCTCACCTTTCAGCTAGGTCTATAACCACTACATTACACTGTTTGTCAGGAGGTCAGTCTTTTTATTAGGGGATTAGCTGTCTTTTTACAGGCCTGTTCACCAGGGGTTGGCCTCAAATGTTGCCAATACCTCTCACTCAGAGTGGAAATAGGAAACTAGAAAGATATAACAACTAGACCTTGAGTCAAAAGACCTGGGTTCAAGTCTCAGCCTTTCTACTTACTTCAGTTTCAAAATGATCTAGATGGAGCACTGTACTAGCCACTAGAAGAAATACAAATAATGATAATAATAACAACTAACATTTATATAGCACCTACTATTATGTGCTAGACACTGCTGATTGCTTTGCAGATATCTTATTTGAGCTTCACAACAACCCTGAAAGGTATGTTATTACCCTCAATTCATAGATAAGGAAACTGAGGCAGGCAGAGGTTAAGTTACTTGCCCAAGGCCACACAAAGTGTCGGGATCTGGATTTGAATTCAGGTCTCCTTGACTTGCGCCATCTTGGAACTTATGATCTAGTGGGTTATAACAGATACAATTACAATACAAAACGATACATTAGTACATAATAGATGTGTAAGTAGTACTATGTAGTATAGTACAATGCAAGGTCCAAGGTAGAGAATTTTTGACACTAACTGGACATAAGAAGCATGGAATTCATGAAGGAGATAGCGTTTGATCTATCCCTTATGTAGTGGGGAAGATTTCAACAGGCAGAATAAGGGGAAGAATACAGACATAGACCAGTTAGAGCCACGGCACAGTCAGGACAGCGTGAGATTGGGGATGGTGAGTAGTCCAGTTTGGATAAATTGTAGCATACATGGAAAGTTTAAATATAAGGGAGAAAAGGATAGGGTAATGTCAGATTGTAGAGGGCCTTAAATGCCAGGCTAAGATGCTTGGGCTTTGTTCAGTAAATAAGAGAGAGAGCCAATGAAATGTTTTGGACATCAGATTTATACATAAAGAAGATTAATTTGGCAGGAATATTAGGGGTGGATGGATTGGTGTAGCTAGTGAATACAGGTAGGACTTAATAGGAAGCTACTTTGCTAGTAACGATTAGGGATTACAACTAGGGACACACTATTGGACACAACAAAGGAATGAGGGCTACCAAAGCCAAACCTTACAGCCACATACCAAAATGGAAAGACTCAAAGGCACAGGACAACAAGGGCAGAACCAAGGGAGACATCTGGGTGGGCCATGAGTCCCTGCAGGCTGCTTGGACCAAAACTGGAGGTCTGCCCTTTCCCTCACTTCTGTTCTCCATCCTTTCCCAATACCAGACATTGTAAAATACTCTAATGGCTTCTTATTTGGACATTTCCACTCTCTTTGTTTTTGCCTAAAATAGAGACCAAAGGTTAGCTAGAAATAAAAAATGTAAATTAGGGTAGAGAGGCAAAGCTAACTCTCTTAACTGGACATGGCTGACTAAATCCTCTGAAAAAAAAGAAGTTAGGAAACAGAGGGGTAACACATTAAATCATCCACCAGTGACACAAAGAAAAACCTGGAAAGGATTTCACTGTGCCCTCTATCTAGAAGGATTATTAGTCAGTTAGTCAAGTCCAACTCTTGGTGACCCTATTTGGGCTTTTTTTGTTTGTTTTTTGGCAAAGATACTGAAGTGGTTTGCCATTTCCTTCTCCAACTCAGTTTACGGATGAGAAAACTGAGGCAAACAGGGTAGAGTGACTTAGCCAAGATCACAGAGCTAATGTCTGAGGTCAGATTTGAACTAAGGAGGATGAGGCTTCCTGACTCTAGGCCTGGCACTCTGTGCACCATAGTGCCACCTACCTGCAGGGACCAAAAAGAATTTGAGTACAGAGTGGCTAATTCTGCCGCCATCAGTGTTAAAATAGGAGACTACATAGTGTAATGAGAGGGCACTGGACTTGGAATCAGAAAAAACGTGAGTTCAAATACCACCTCAGATATTAGCTGTGTGACCCTGGGCAAGCCACTTCTGTGCCTCGGTTTGCTCATCTGTAAAATGTCAGGGTTGGATTCAGTGGTCAATAAAGTTCCTAACAAAGGTAGTGGTGATGGGATTATTGAAACAAGGAATTGATTTGAGAGATTTCAGAAGTCAAATCAGTAGCCTTTGAGAGTGTTTGGTGTGCCCTCAAAGGGAGGTATAGGGAAAAAGACATGGAACACAATAGCAACATCCCTAATATGGAAAATTTGGTCATTGGTGGTGCTACCCACAGAAATTGGGAAGTCAAAAGGCAGAGCAGGTTTTGGGGAAAGAATAAGTTCTATCTTGGATGTATTGAGCTTGAGTCAATAATGGTGATATCTGGGCAGTTTGGGAGGCAGCTAGGTGGTACAATGGTTAGAGCATTGGGAACCAGAGCAGGAAGACTCATTTTCCTGAGTTCAAATCTGGCCTCAGACACTTACTACCTGTGCAACTCCGAGCAAGTCACTTGACCCTGTGGGCCTCAGTTTCCTCACCTGCAAAATGACCTGGAGAAGGAAATGGCAAAACCTTCCAGTATCTTTGCCCAGAAAACCCCAAATGGGGTCACAAAGAGTTGGACACAACCAAAAAGCTACTAAATAACAACAACTGGACAGTTTGAGATGTGGGATTGCAGCTCCAGAGAAAGGTCAGTATAGATTCAGGTTTAAGAGTCATCCATACATGTGGCAGCCATCTGCAGAAAACCACCATTGAGAGAAGCTATTTATACGTGACTTCTTGTTATATCAGAAATTGCTTCCTGTCTAATTCTTGGAAAGGGTAAAGTAATATGAAGAAGACAACAGTGGATGAAAGAACAGGCAAGTTACCCATGGATTGACAAAATGTGAACTTGGAACTTCCTCAGACGTCACAGCTGTTCTCGTCCAGCTTCTGTCAGCTCTGCCTCCTGCAGAGTAGAAGACTAGAAACCATGAAGGGGAAGGAGGGAGTGACTGTGCCTATGTACATAAGATAACTTCCATTACCCTTAGTGATTTCATCTATAAAATGGGGGAAATACTTCCCCTACCCATCTCACAGGATAATTTTAAGGAAAGCACTTTGTATACATACTTCAAAGCTGCACATCAATTTCAATTATTAGGTCTGAAACCTGGATGCCAACTTTGTAGAATCATCTATGTCTATCTCCCTTTGCTCTTCAGCCCTCCCCTATTTTTCCTTAATGAGCAATATGCTATAAAGCCTCGGTAGTGGTAACTATGTCCTGTGTCTAGACCACTGAAAAATTCTCTTTTTGGAGACTGGAAGAATTTTTCACAAACTAATTTCTGTTCAGTTTCTTAGACTCTTTGGAATTTTCTTGACTGCTGAGGGAGAAGAAAGAAGGGAGAGGACATAGGAATTCAGGTGCCATTTATTTTCCTTAAATCCATTTTCATGGAAATCCTAAATTGATTTTTCTCCCCACTCCTGTTCATTTGTAAGATCTGAAAACATACATTTCACCAACTCTTCTACTGGTGAAGTTGGATAGATGTCTAAGTTCTCCACTTGCAAGATTTTTTTAAAAGCCTCAATTCTTAACTAGGCATAAGGATTTCTCTCTTTTGATGGTGCCCTCTACCATTTTGGTCCAGTGCCTGGCACATAGTAGATACTTAATAAATGATTGTTGATCACTATATGGTTTTGATACTTTTATAATTCCACTACACTTTTAACTTTTTTTTTTAGCATACCTGTAGTAGTGCTACCACTATGTCCTTAGCAGCCAGTTAAACCAGTTAAAGTAGCAGTCCCCTAGCCCCTCTCTTTAGATCATCCATTTTACTTAGTGATAAGACTTTGATGTTTCCCTTTCTAGAATTCCAGCTTCTTTCTGAAAAATGATTGTTCTAGAATGTACTATGAACTTTTGAAGAACATTCCCTTTTAATCCTATTTTCCCTTTCTAAACATTCACTCTTTCCACATTTTTACTAATTTCTTATTTTTGCCTAGTTTCAGAAGAGCTGTAGACAAGCATTGGTAAGAGGAGTTTCCTCACCCAGGAGTTCCCAGTGTCAGTGAAATCTCGGACCCAGTCCCTGTCCGATCCTCATTTACCATGTCTTGCTTTAGACCATTTTGTTGATGTCGTAGTATGGGTTCCATGTTCTCCAATGCTCTTCTTAGGTTTTGAATTGTGAAAGCTAGCCCTTCTGGGGTCTGATCAAATGTAGAATGTAAATAGTGACCAGACTTCTTACCTGGCCAGTGACACAACTTTATGCATCTCATTAGCATACTCACCTGTTGAAAAAAATGCTACAATGGCAGGTGTGTATACATATCTCACAAACCTCTGGATCTTTTTTGGCAGTATTTAATTATTCCTCAGTTTGCAAAGTAAATAGTTTGAACCAGAAGGCTGACATAGCCTTTGAGAACCCAGAGTAATCTCTGTGCCACTATGACGAACTAAATTATTTGTTATTAAAAGTATTGATTAAAATTATAAATTATTAATTTAATATGACTTTGATATTAAATTTATAAATTATTTATTATTTTTTAAAAATGCAGGAATTTCTTCAAGAAGCTCAAGCCAGTGGTGATGGGACTTACCATGTACAACTTCGCCATCTCCGCAGAATTTCTTCAGGCTCGTTCATTTGGGTCCAGAGTTTTAATAAAGGAATTGACTGATCTTTTGACTGATGGGATAGTAGAGATCATGGAGATACACATGCCTTTGTCCTCATCCCCCTTCTGCCAAAACCCTCAGGGCAAAAACTTAAGGAGGACTGTTCTGGCCACAGCCTCTTTCCCTGCCTCACCAGCTGGTCAACCTCCAGCACTCCTTCCCCCAGTTGGGGATGTTGCAGCTATGGGATCTATAAAGCCATACTGCTACTACTCCTAGCTAAGTCCTATATCTTCTCTTTGTTCTCCCTTTCTCTTGGTCATCACCTCTGTGCCCCACACTGGGGCTGAGCAGCTAAACCTTGCATTGGAAGCAAGTATGGCAAGTATGGTGGTGCCATTTGACCACTGGGGAGCCCTCCAGTTTGCATCAAACCGGTTCCACTATTTGATTCATTTTTAGAACTGCAGGTTTCTGTGAGAAAGTTTTGGGGACCTAAGGCAGTGGTACCACATGCCACAAGAAATGGGCTTTGGCTGCGAGAGATGGGAAATGGCAGCAGCTGCAGCCTCTTCCTAACAACCATAGCAACAGTAGCCCTTGTGTCTCCTCTTCCTCCTCTTCTGACCAAATGTGTTGAGAATTCTTTGTTTGTACCTGTCTTCAATAAATAAGCTTAAATAGTCAAAAAAAATAAAAATAAAAGTGCAGGATTGCAGGACTTCACTTAGTTGGCACTAAGCCTGCTAGATGGCTCAGGAATGGGCCTAGAGTCAGGAAGGCTTGAGTTCAGTCACTCACTAGTTGTGTGACTCTGGACAAGTCACTTAACCTCTGATTGCTCTAATGCACTGGAGAAGGAAATAACAAACCACTCCAGTATCTTTGCCAAGAAAATTCCATACAGGGTCACAAAAAGTCAGACACAACTGAGTAACAACCATTTACCTGATTACATCCCTTCACTTATTATGTGCCTCAATAGCAATGGTATGGTTTGGTTTAATTCATGTCCTACTAGTTTATTACTGGTCATGTGGCATACAATCAAAAGTTTTAAAAAAACAAAAAGGTTTTTAAAAACCATTTTCTCTATATATTCTTTGAGGAATATTTGTAAAGCACTCAGCACAGTGCCTGACACATAGTAGGGTGCTTAATATTTGTAACTTCCTCTTCCCCTCTTTATCTTTCTAGATTTATGACTTTCCCCCTTCAGGATTATTTCTTTTTCTGACTCCTAAAAATTTCAAGGTGAGAACAGTGAGAAAATACATTGTACTATATATAGACCGGTGAAGCGACAGGAATAATGACATCACTCCAGTGTAACTGGAGGGCACTTGAGTTTTTATGTACCTTTATCTCTAACCTCTTCCAAATCCTTTAAAAAACAACAACAAAGCACTCATCTCAACCTCTGTAACACCTCAGGCTCCACGAGACATTTTTTTTAATGCTTTTTTTCCCCTCTTTAATTCAGTATTTCTAAACCTAGATTCTTCACAAAAGCACTTTTCATTGTGTTCTTTTTAATGGTTTAAGTCTATTGTAATAACACAACAAACATTTAGACAGCATAATAAAGTTTGTGAAGCATTTTACATATGCTTCCTCTTTGGAGCCTTCCTTACCCTGTGGTAGGTGATACAGGTATTATTATCCCTAGTTTACAGATGAGAAAACTGAGGCTGAAGAAGGCTAAGTGACACAGGCTATTCAGTGTCAAAGGCAGGAATTAAACCCAGGCCTTTCATTCTGTCCCCCTGGGATGCCCTGCCTTTCTTGGGCCTCGCATTAATCGTCAATTCTGATCCTTTTGTTTTAGATCTTGGTTGGTATGCCGTTGTCGTAGTTATTTGTGAACACAGGAAGGGAAGAAAGCATAGAATAAGGAGAGATGTAAGGGAAAGGGGAAGTTACCTTTTTGTTTTAACATTGAGGGCCTAGAGTTCATATTCCCAGCTGTTGCCATTCTATAATCAAAACCAGAGAAGATGAATTGCCTTAATTTTTATCTATTTGTTGCCAAGCTATCAATCACCTTGATATCTTGGCTCCGAGAAAAATATAGGACACTGAACATGAAGATATGGGGAAACAACTTGTCTCTGGTCCCCTCACCTCCAGAGCCAGATTTGATTGTACAGTCAGCCATATCATAAATCCCTCTCATAAATGACAATACCTTTACAGGAAAAGGTGAGTATTCCAAATGGTCGTTGAATTCTGGAGCCAAACAAAATCTATGATCTCTAATTCTGTCCTCCTCCACACTCCCCTTTAACCCCTTCTGCACAACCCCAGAAAGGGACAGAGAAAGCAAAGCTATGGTTTTGGAATGGAAAGCTAGGTGGGGAAGTAAATAGAACCCTGGGCTTGTAATGAGGAAGACTTCATTTTTCTGAGTTCCTGAGTTCAAATCTGGCCTCAAGCACTTACTAGCTGTGTGACCCTGGGCAAGTTACTTAAAGCCTATTTGCCTCAGTTTCCTCATCTGTAAATTGAGCTAAAGAAGGAAATGACAAACCACTCCAGTATCTTTGCTGAAAAAAAACCCTAATGGGATCACAGAGTCTGACACAACTGACCAGCAATGACAAGTTTTGAAACATTACAATTATATCTCATGATAATAGGGAAAAAAAGTCTAAAGATTTTTGTGTTTTATGTTTGTGAAAAGGCCATCAAGGTTCCCTTTGCTTATATTTTGTAGTTTGGAGTCAAAGGACCTGAGTTCATATCCAGCTCTGCCTGAACGTGGACAAATGATTTCTCTCTGTGCCTCATTGTCATCACCTGTAACGGAGAGATTCTAAGGTCCCTTCCAGCTATAAATCTGTGATCCTACAAGACATCTTCAGCTGAGGTGTCTGGATTGTTGCCCTTTAAAATGTAAAACATGGGCAAAAGTACTATTCTATTAATATAATTTTATATTCATACAATCAAAGTAAGTCACTTTTTCATCTGTAAAGGTAAAAATCTTCAAAATAAGGATATATAAAATTTTTAAATGGTGATGGCAGAATTTTAGCATGAAACTGAATAGCATTCATTCTCCAAAGTTCTAATGATTCATGGTTGTTGAAATTCTAGGGAACTTTTCATCTTCAACTTCCATTTCTAATGGATTTTATTTTCAAAATGGATCTACTCTCTCACTGGGGTGAGAAAAACTATTCAGGTTGCAGCCCCATATCTTCATCCGTATCCATTCTCACTTAAATTCTCTCAACATACTTGAGTTCTAATATTACAGAGTTATCAGTGAACCACTCAAGCTGATCAGAAATTATACCTCATTGTCACAACCTACCTATCCCATGTTTAGTAGAAGTGGTGGTAGTAGTAGTAGTAGTAGTAGTAGTAGTAGTAGTAGTAGTAGTAGTAGTAGTAGTAGTAGTAGTAGTAAATATGCATTTTTTATTAGAAACCCAATATATAAACAAATTCAAAATAAGGACAAACGAAGAAATCTTAAAAGCTAGAGGAGAAATAAATTGTAAATACAGAACACTATAGAAATGATCAAACTAAAATGTAATTCTTTGTAAAGAATTTTAAAAATTGACCAATCGTAGAAGAGGGGAGAATATCAAGATAGCAACATAATAAGGTAAAAATCATAACAAAATTAGAAGATATGAAAAGGATTATCAGAACTTGCTATGTACAGTTATATGTCCCCCAAAATAAAACTGAGAACACAAAAGAAATAAAAGGTTATATTCAAATATACAAAATAGCCAAACTAAAAGAACACCAACAAAGAACTCAATCCAATTTAGAAAAAGAAATCAAATTACTTGTAAGGAACTACCAAAATTTAAAAAAAAATAAACTTCTAACCCTGATTAATCTACAGAAGAATTCTATCAAGTTTTTAAAGAAGGAAAACTATAGAGCAACATCATTAATGAATGTGGATTCAAAAATTTTTAATGAAGTCCTATAAAATAGACTATATCAATTTATCCAAGAAATCATTCATTATGACCAAGTTGGGTTTATGCCAAAGCTGCAAGAATGATTGAACATTAGGAAAACAATAAAATTAATCATATTAAAAATAAAAACATCCCAAAACTACATGATTATCATAATACATACAGAAAAAGCCTAACAATGTACTACACCCACCTATACTTTTAAAAAAAGGAGGGGAAAACTCTACAAAATATTGGCATAGTGGAACTTTTTTTAATGTCATATGTATTATCTAAAAACAAATGCAAACATCATATACAATGGTGATGCAAAAAGCTTTTCCAATAAATATAGGAATACATCAAGAATATAGTTCTAGAAATTCTAGCAATAGTAATAAGACAAGAAGAGATTAAAAATGTAAAAGTATGCAAAGAGGAGACAAAACTACAGTGTTTGTTGATGACATGCTTACTTGGAAAATCCTAGGAAATCAGCAAAGAAACTAATTAATACAATTGCATTTGAATTATAAATTAACTTTAGTAGTATTTTCATTTTTATTGTATTTCATTCCTAATTATGAACACTGACTATTCCTCCAGCTATTCAAATTGTTCTTTTTCTCTTTATCAGCAACTGCTGTGCACAATCATATGCTTCAAAAAACAAATAAACCCACAAAAATCAACAGCATTTTTATAAAATAACAAAATCCAAAAAGCAATACTAGGGAAATGTCATCCAAAATAATTTTAAAATATTTAGAAGTCAGTTTCCCCAGCACACTCAATGCTTATATCGATTCAATTACAAAATGCTCTTTAGAGAAATAAAGAACAATTTGAACAGTTCAGGGAATATTCAGTGCTTATAACTGGGCAATAAAATATAATGAAAATGATAGTACTGTCAAAATTAATTTGTACTTCAAATGCTATACTGTTTAAACATCCAAAAGGATACTTTCAGAATTGGACTAAATAATAACAAAAAGTTTTGGAGGAACAAAAGATCTAGACTATCAAGTAAAATAATAAACAAAAACAGAAATAAAGAAGGAATAGCACTTCCAGACCTTTAACTCTACAATGAAGCAGCAATCATCGTCATTTTGTTTTGTTTAAAAAAGAGAGAAAAGTAGATTAATGAAATGGATTAGACAAGGGAGGATCAGAAATAAAGAAATTCAGTGACTCAGCATTCAATAAACAAAGAAAACATGGATTACCTAGGAAAAAAACTCCCTACTTGCTACTAACTGCTGTGAAAACTGGAAATTAGTCTGGCAGAAATTAAGCTTAGACCAACACCTTACACCAAATTCCACAACAGGTTCAAAATGGATAGTAGAGATCATGCTATACAAACATTAAAAGAGAAGCAGACCATGTGTTTTCATGATAGATGAATTCTTAACCAAATTGGCAAAAGATGAGAATAGTCAGTTTTGGAGGGGTCGTGGAAAGATAGGCACACTAATGCATTGTTAGTGGAATTATAAATTAGTACAACCATTCTGGGGGAAAAAATTTTGAATCTTGAAAATACAGTAGCTAGAATGTTCATCTTCTTTTGATCCACTGCTAGGCATATACTCCAAGGAGGTCATGAGTCTTTTTTTAAAGGCCCTACATACATCAAAATATTTGTAGTAACAGTTTTTGTGGTAGAAAAAGTTGAAAACAAAGTAGATGTGTATTGATAGAGGAACAGCCAAACAAATTGTGGCATATGAATGTAATAGAATTCTACTGTACTGTAAGAAACGAATACGCTGAATACAGGGAACCATAGAAAGTATGGCATGAATTCAAAGCAAGCAGAATAAAGAAAACAATAAATACAATGTAAATTGAAAGGACAACATCACAAAACAATTGAAAATAAATATTGCAAAAATACAAAGAACAAGCTTATCCCCAAAAAAATTATATGAGAAGATACTTCCCCCAAACACCCCACTTTGCAGAAGTGAGAGGCAAATAGAGTGGAGCACTGCAAATAATTTCAGATTTTTTTAATGTATTCATCTGTTCTGTTTATTTTTTTCTCCTTGTTTTAAAATGATTTTTATGACAGATGGCACTGTGGATGGGGAGGAGAGATTTGGGGCAAATTTAGGTGATGTAAAAACAAAAGATACCAATAAAAATTTATTTTTTAAAAAAAGAGGCTTTTATTTCAGGGAGAAGTTTGGGGTCATTAAAAAAGTCTTGCAGACTCTCAAAGAGCTTTATGATAGTGTTTTACTCTACAACATCCAATGGTTTTTGTTTTGTTTTATTGTCAACAAACCCAGTGGAATTTTGTATTCCCAAATCTTTCAGTATCTGTCTTATGAGAACCTGACCCTTCTTTTCTTTAACCTCATCAGGAATTCTTTTGATATATGTATAGGTTACTCTCATAAAGCATTTATACTGATCAGAAAGTAGACATGATCCTTCAATAACCTAAAAATTGTATTACCTCCAGCATGGGTCTCCTTATACTCGATCTAATACATTTGCTTTTCCCATCTTTATTTTCTTCAAGAAGCACATCTGGAATGAGGATGTTAGAGTCGAGATGTGAAGGATCCATTTGTTAATAGTGAAAAGAGGTTCTCATAGCAATCTTTACAGATCTTTTCCATCGTTTATCTCTGTATTATCCTTAGTTTCCTTCTTAAATGTTTTCAGGATGACTTTACGTAGTCAGAACTCTCACCAAATTTTCTTTCAGCTCCTTTTGCCCTTCATTGCTTTTCCCTGTTTTAAGAGTTGATATGATTTACAATCTTCTAACATCCTTCTCCATAAGATTTTATAAGCAATCTCTTATTCTAAACCAATGTTTTCCTTGACTTCCATCTACCTTTGCTTGGCAAATTGGTCAAATAGTTGATGTCTAAGGAGGTTTTTACACTCTTTTAGACTCCTTGTTATGGAAGCTGATTTATACTGAGTAAATTTCTATATAAAATTGTTATAGTTTGTATCAACATACCTTCTTTAATCTATTCCCCAATCTGGGGCATCAGTAATTTGTGTGGGCCTGATTGGAATTGTTTTCATTTGTGTTCTATATCTTTTCTCATTTTAATTATTTCTTCTAGCTTGTCATTAAATTTCAGGTTTTGTTCTAACAAATTTGTAGTCTGACAGTAAGTGGACAGCTGATTAAGGAACTCTAACATCAATAATGAGTCATTTCCTGTCTATTAAAATATGATCAGTTTCATTTTTGTGCTGTCATTCAGTGTTCTTCTCCATGCCTAGTGCCTTCTAATTCTGTTCTCAAAAAAAAAGTAGTCATATTGTACAGGTATAAATCTGTTCCATCTATTCTTCTACCAAAACTAATCTTTTTTCACTATGCTTACGTATGCTCTCCTTTGCCATAAAGTCATCAAGTATCAAAGTATATATTGATTTAATTTAGTGGGTCTCATTGAGTTGTTTATAAAATTTCTCTAGTTCATCTTTTGCAGTAGATGCTATTGTATAATCTGCAATGGTAACCTTTCAAGGTACCTTTTTGTAAATACTTTTCTTGAGCACTACAATGTGAGATCACCGAATGACTCATGAAATGGCCAACTTGTCTATTTGCTTCCTCTTTGAGGAGAATCTGTGAGGAGAACCTTCCATTTGGGGGCAATTTTCTTTGGTCTTCTGGTTTCATTTAGTAAGAGAATGTTGACTGATAGGGTTCATTTCTTCCAGTAGCATGTTCCTCCATTGACCATTGGATAAGGGTCTCACTCTTAGTGTACTAACAGCTGAGTTTACAGACATTCTAAAAATATGGTTCAGTGGATAAAGTGCTAAGCCTAGAGTCTCAGGAAGACTTGAGTTCAAATTTGGCCTCAGACACTTACTAACTGGGTGATTTACTGTGTGGCAAATCCTTGCCTCAGTTTCCTCATCTGTAAAATGAACTGGAGAAGTGAATGGCAAACCCCTCCAGTATCTTTGCCAAGGAAACCCCAAATGGACTCACAAAGAGTCTGACATGACTGAAAAAGAAACGTGTGATTCTTGGTGACCATTTCTACCATTGTAGTACCTTACTAAAGAAGTGAAAGGGAGATGAACGGTACTGGAAGGACATTTTGTAATTTTCCTTTTTTCTAGAGGGCAGCTAGGTGGTGCAATGGAGAGAGAGCCAGGCCTAGAATCAGGAAAACTCTTCTTTCTGAGTTCAAATCCAGCCTCAGATATTTACTACCTGTGTGACCCTGGGCAAGTCACTTCACCCTGTTGGCCTCAGTTTCCTATAAAAAGAGTTGGAGAAGGAAATACCAAACCACTCCAATATCAGAAATAACATAACAACAATATGTCCAAAAAATTCATCACCAAGTGGTCATGAGTCTCTCTGTACTTAGCTCATTCTTAGAAAGTTTACCTTCTCCCAGGACCAGATTTGAAGCCTTTTCATTATGATAGGCCGGCTTACATTCTTCTGAACTGAAATTTAAAACCACCACAATGAGGTATTAAAGTAGGACTTTGTATAGCAAAACCCCTTACCCTGAAGCTCCAGCTTTCAGAAGATTACAAATGAAAAACATGTTTTCTATTTGCCCCAGACCACTTTTTAGGTAAAATGCCATCCTACATACAGCCTATAATGAGAGATCTTTGAAGCCAAATGGAATTTCCTTAAAAGTTTTCTTAGTACATATAACCCCAGTGTGTTCAAATGCATGTTTAGTCAAACTTAGGGAGTTCTAAAACAATAATAAGTGAAATATATCACTGAATTTACCCAAAGGAAGGAAAAGCATTTATCCAAATAATGGCACAGATCTGTTTTTAGAAGGCCGTGCTCCGAGCTTCTTTATATGACTAGCTTCTTAAAACCAAGAGCATGATTAGGAAATGAACCATTTTCCCCCTTGGCTAGTTTTGATGAAAGCTTTCCAACTTAAACATCAAATTTGAACATTTCTTCCATTCAAAGCATGTGCCCATCATAAACTGATTTCTGTTTGCAGTATTTCAGCTGTACTATTTATAACCTAGTTAAACAATGCCAACTAGAGGCAGTAAAAGGTGTATATTTCATATGCTAATTCCTAGCAATAATTTCTACAATTACGCTTAGTTGCTTACACTATTATGTTCAATACCAGCATTTAAAAAAAACTGAGTCTACGAAGAAGAAAATTGTACTAAAAATTGCATTTCTGTATTCTTTAGAGATTTTTATTGCATTTATAAAAACATCTGTGACTTAAGTGATAATAACCCTAGCTTTTAAAAATAGAAATATGCACATAATGTGGTTTTCATTACCTGGTATAGGACCTGCTTAGATGAAGAATCCCAGAGTTTGATGTATCCTACCTGGGCCTCATCCTTCTAGCTTATCCTCATTCTAATGCTCTCTAAATTCTTTTCAATAGCTGAAATTTCTATAGCACTTTAAAGTTTGCAAAGCATTGTACATATCTCATTTGATGTTATTATCCCTATTTTACAGATGAGGAAACTGAGGCAGAGTGCAATGAAATGACTTGCTTTGGAGGGTGGGGGAGGCACACAGTTGGTAAGTGTTGGAAGCACAATTTGAACTCAGGTCTTCATGATTCCAAGTCCAACCCCCTATCCACAGGAGACAGTGGATAGATCAGAGTTAGGAAGATTGAGTTCAAATATGGCCTCTGACCTATACTAGCTTTTGTGACTCTGGGCATGGCACTTAACCTCTGTCTGTCTCAGTTTCCTCAGCGGTAAGATGGGATAATAGTAGCATCTGCTCCCCTCCCTTCTTGTGCTAAATGCTTGTGAGGATCAAATGAGCTAATATTGGTAAAGCTCTTACCACAGTGCTTGGTGGCTCAGCGGGTAGAGCACTGGTCTTGGAATCAAGAAGATGCATATTCCTGAGTTCAGATCTGCCCTCAGACCCTTAATAACTGTGTAACCCTCTTGTTTGCCTCATTTTCCTCATCTGTAAAATGAGCTGGAGAAGGAAATGGCAAACCACTTTGGTATCTTTGCCAAGAAAACCCCGAGTGGGGTCACAAACAATCAGCTGAGATTGAACAACATTATAAAGGTTTATTCCCTTCCTCCTCTCCCACTGTGCTGCCTAGTCTTTTCATCTCCTTTTCCTAGAACATTAGGCTTTTAAAGTTTCAGAGACAGAGTTCTAGATCAGTGAGTCCAAGGTAAATGGACTTATCAAGATCAGTACCTGCCAAACCTCCTAGGTTAAACCTTCCACCTCCAAGGTCCCACTGCCCTTCCCCCCACATGTTAACCCCACGAATTAGCCAAAGGAAGGAACTTTCCCAGGTAGATCGAGGAGTAGATAGCACTTGCTAGGTTCGGAACTCTTCTAATCTGTATTACAGTTTCTGTGTGACTGCTTCTTCTTCCCAGCTCAATTGTGAACCTACCTTGAGAACCCAGTTTATGAGACCTTTAACTTAAAAGCCTGTAAAAGGGAAAGAGAAAGGCTGCTTGTGTCAGTTAAACCTAGGAATTATAAATAAAAGAGCATTAGGAAAGGAGCAGTGGAATTAAGAATACTAATTTTTAAAAAATAAGATTTTTGTAGGTGAGTTAAAGGAAAAATACAAATTGCAGCAAGAAAATAGTGAAAGCCATGTCAGAGTGAGAAGAGGTGAATTTCCCTTGAGGGAAAATTAAAAGGGTTAATGAGGAATGTAGTCTATGCCCAGAGAATATTCTCCTCAATTGTCAGTTGATTATCATAAATTAATATTTATTTAGTGCCCTCTGAATGCCTGGCACCTTAGTAGACACTATTTTTTGCCCCACGGATCTAGAGCACTGGTGATGTTTACTGATTTAAAAGCAATTATGAGTAAACAGCCTTCATTAATGCAAAGTTAACTTTGCAACACACAAAGAGAGGATTTCAGAATTGAAGGATTTCATCTAAAGAGTAACAACCATATTGAACATATGTGTGGCATGGAACTTAAGTTAGCAGTTAACCTCTTCAAGAGAATATTGGTATATAGCAAGACTGGAAATTCTTTTATGTTAAAGTAATTCGTTTACTCATAATTCTTATGTTATCTTCTCTTTCCTAAATAAGACATAGGCTTACTAGGAGAATTTAGAGCAGAAAGTACATTTAGAGATCTAGTGCACTGATGAAAAAATTGGGTCCCAGAGAAATGAAAGGATGTAAGATTCAAGCTCATAGCTGCTGACCCTAAATCCAGAGCTCTTTCCTCTATTTCAATCTGCCTACCTCAGGTGTCCAATTCAATTCAATAATTCAATAAACATTCTTCAGCTTTTACTTAAGAGGTATCTGGCACAGTGGGGCAGCTAGGTGGCACCGTGGATAAAGTGCCAGGCCTGGAGTTAGGATGGCCTGAGCTCAAATTTGAATTCAGATATTTACTAACTATGTGACCCTGGGCAAGTCACTTAACCCTGTCTGCCTCAGTTCTTCAAATGTAAAATGAGCTGGAGAAGGAAAAGGCAAACCATTCCAGTATCTTTGCCAAGAAAACCACAAATGAAGTCATGGAGAGAAGACTTAAAGATGACTAAACAACATTTCCTGATTCCAGACGCAGTGCTGTATCCAGTGTGCCACCTAACTGCCCCCTGGTGTGAAATATAAAATGCCTAATTGATAGTTCCACAAATTCTTCTATGTCCTAATGATGTGTAGGTATCATCTTCTTGGCAGATTAAAACAACAGTTATAAGGTACTGAATCCTGGTTTAAGTTGTTTTTTGTCAGTTGCATGATGGTTAGTCCTTTATGTTTAGCACTTTTTTTGTGTGTAGGAATAAATTACCCACCCCATACTTGATTCGCATTGTACATTTAGCATCTTTCTTATTCCTTCTTTTTGGGGAGACCTTAGGCATAAACTGCAGCCAGGAGTGGGGAACCTGTAGCCTCGAGGCCACATTGTAGCCTTCTAGGTCCTTGAATGCAGTCTTTTGATCAAGTCCAAGTTTTACAGAACGAATCCTTTTATTAAGGAGATTTATTCTGTGAAGTTTGGATTCAGTCAAAGGGGCACATTTGAGGACCTAGAGGGTCACATGTAGCCTCAAGGCCACAGGTTCCTCACCCCCAGTTAAGCTATTAATAAAAACATCTTGGGGCTCCAGGGTGTGGGTTGCAGGACCTAACTGGTCTCCTTAGAGGCCAAGGTCCTTTAGGACTGAATATAATCCAAACTGGAAGCCTGGGTACAGAACAGGTAGGGACACTGTACCTGCAGTCTCTGTAGGCCCAGCCTCAGTTCTTCAAGGTTAGAATAGTATGAATTTTAAACCATTAAATAATTGTTTATACTGTACTCTAGACAGCCACTAGCTTTGCCCTAAAGAAACATTCACATCAAGTTTACAGGCAATAGAAATAAAATATTTGGTAGGGGATACTATAATGATTTGATTTCCATTTCTTCTGAAAGAACTACATAACTGGTTTGTGCCTCCACCACCACTTAAGAATAATATGGTTCTCTGAAATTTGTGTTAATAAAAATTTTTTTCTATAACACCCATACCACACTATGTATTCTGCTTCCTTCTGCAGACATGGTTTCTTTCCTGAACAAACTTCACTTTCCAATATAAAACATTTAGAGGAGAGAAGTTAAATGTGGGTTATTAGTTTCCTCAGGCTGTTTTCTTAGACTCACACCCCTAGGGTTTCTTAAGAGTGATTATTACTTTTTATGCCATGATCATTATACAGGTCAAGAGGGTAATAATGAGGTCAGCTACTTAAAGGATTATAATTTTCTAAATTTCTAAAATGCTTTCTCTGCTTCTCTGGAAAGGGTCTTGAAGAGGGCAACTAGGATTAGGAAAAACCACCAAGTCTATTCAGTTCAATCCAAAATGCACTGAATATTAAATGCCTACCCTGTTCCTGGCACTTCATGAGACCCTGGGGCTACTGAAAACAGACCAAAATACAGTTTCTGCCCTCAAGGAGTTTACCATCCTCTAGGACAGAGGTGGGCAACTTAGACTCTCAAGGCCACATGTGACCCTCTATGTCCTCAAGTGCAGCCCTTTGACTGAATCCAAACTTCATAGAACAAATCCCCTCAATAAAAGGATTCATTCTGTAAAACTTGGACTCATCAAAAAGTGGCACCCAAGGACCTAGAAGGCCACATGTGGCCCTGAGGCTGCAGGTTCCCCACCACTGCTCTAGGCCAAGGTTTGTGTCATAGACCCCTTTGGTAATTTGATGAAGACTCTGGAACTTTTCTCAAAAGAATATTTTAAAATGCATAAATCGAAAGATAGAGGATATATTTAAAAGATTTATTTTAATAAATTGGTTTCCACATAATTGTTTTTCTTTGTAAAAAGGAAAGCAATTATATGGAAATAGATTTATCAAAATATTTTAATGGTATATAGTATATTATCATATGCCATGTAATAAGAAGAAGAACATAATTTCACTGTCTCCAGGTTAAGAAGCCCTGTCTGAGTAGGATATTAAATATAAACAGATACTTGAGCAGGGAGAAGATACTACCAACTAGAGTGATCCATAAAGGCTTCCAATAGGTGGAGGGCTAATAAACTGAAGGGGCAACCAGATGACACAGTGGATAGAGCTCCGGGCCGGGAGTCAGAAAGACTCATCCTCCTGAATTCAAATCTGGCCTCAGACACTTACTACCTGAGCAAATCACTTAACCCTGTTTGCCTCATCTGTAAAATAAAGCTGGAGAAGGAAATGGCAAACCACTGCAGTTATTGTTGTGTTCATCCTTCGTTACTGAGAAAGACCATGCCATCAGAGAAATGATGACATGACTTGCACTCTACCTTGCTTTGAGTGAGGGAGGGCTGTGCAGGTCACCAGCCTCACTTCTTCTCCAGAGCCATCTGAATCCAGTGACCAGATATTCATCAGGATGACTAGAGATGACCCAGGATGCACTGGCTCCTTTAGGCCAAGGTCTTTGCAGTTACTCACTTAGGGTGAGGTAATGCCCATTCATTGAATAGGACTGTTTAAGAAGTAGTCAGGGCATGGCCCTTTTAATGAGGCAAAGAAAAGAAAGACATCAGGCTGGGAAGGAAACAGCAGCAGTTACTATTGATAGTCAATCTAAAGCCAGCAGGGTCCAGAAGAGAGCCTTTAGGCAGGGGGCAGAGGCCCCATGGTATCTGAGCTTCAAAGTGCAGAAACTATTGCAGTATCTTTACCAAGAAACCCCCACAAACAGTGGGAATGACTGAACAACAAAATAAACTGAATCTTTAAGGAAAGCTAGGAGGTGTCGTGGAGTCAAGAAGACCAGAATTCAAATCCAGTTGTGTGAGAGCAAGTCTCTTGAGCCACTTTTAGCCTTAGTTTCCTTATCTGTAAAATAGAGATAATAACAGTACCTAGCTTTCAAGACTAAATTAGATAATATATGTACAGTACTTTGCAAACCTTAAAACTCTACATAAATTTTAGTTGTTTTTATCATTATAAACCCGGAATTGTAAGTCAGACATGAGGAGGGAGTGCATTCCAGGCATGGGGGACAGCCTGTACAAAGGCTCTTAGTTGAGAGCTCAGAGTTCAGGGGAAAGCATATAAGTCAGTTTGGTTGTAACATCCTTTTTGGATTAATATGAAATAAATCTGGGAAAGTGAAATTGAACCAGATTATGTTGTGAAAGTCTTTAAAAATGAAGTTTTTATTTTGTCTTAGAAGTGTAGCCTCCCTAATACCGTCTCAGAACTGTCCTTGGTTTGGGAGAGGAGATGGAGCAGAAAGGAAATGCTCTCTTGAGTGGGGTTCAACGGAAGCAATGGAGAATGAATAAAGATTTTTGGTGAGAGAAGTGACATAGTCAGACTTGAGTTCCAGGAAAATGGTTTCTATAACTGTGTAGAGCAACAGTTCTCAAGGTGTAGCCCATGGACCCCTGCAGGTCCCAAGACACTTTCAGGGGTTCCTCAAGGTCAAATGCTATTTTCATAATAATACTAAGATGATATTTGCCTATTAAAATATTCCTCCCTTTTCCAACTATACATCTTGTTACCCTTGTCCCAAAGCCCATGGGCATGGGACTTTCTGCTTAGGCCTCTGGTCTGTGTGCCTTTTGTCAAGCGGGTAAAATAAGATCTGTGTACTTTGTTATTTGCATTGGTTGTGTCATTTTGTCTGTCTCTATAAAATGCAGAATGTCTGTGTTATGTTTGTGTTGTGAGCGAGATTCTGTTACCTTGAAAGATTTAAAATGCAGTCACCCAGAAAAACTTTTAAGGGTTATAGCTAGAACACTGGTAAAGATTAATGAACTTTCATAGCTGAAGCAGTTGTTCCAGTAACAAGACTAACCTCCTCTTTAGACTTTCTGTGGGAGATTAGGTTATAAGAAAAGCCCACACAACACTTTTTTTTCTGTCATTTTAACCATTGGCAAAATTAGGATTACAGACATAATCCCAGATAATTAAAGTCAGATAATCAAAGTTGTAGAACCACTAAAAACATCTTAGCAGATTCTGGAGGTTTGGAGATTAATTGTTAAGGAGTTTGGAAATTAGTCATTTTTGAGATTGCAGGAGAAAATTCCTGAGACTTTGAAGTAATTACAGAAACTCACTCACTTTTGAAATATTTTAGTAAGTTTTGGGGTACCACTCTGTAGAATTTGTTATAAAGAAAAATAAGGATTAAATCTTATAAAAGTTTTTAAAAGTTTTAAGTAATTGACAAGATTAATCGTTTCATTGTTCTAGGGTAATGAAGGAAAGCTAGTTAGCAGAAATCCCAGAATGAAGAAAGTGAAAAAAATAGGTGAACAGTTTGCACTTTAAGGACACCTTTTGTTAATCCTCCCTCCCCCAGTTCAGAGACCCTCTCCCTTTTATTCTGTTAAACTTCTCATCTCAGATCAGATTAACAAAAGAGGAAGGCTAGAGAATTGTAGGGAAATTTAGTACATACTGCCCATCCTTCCCCAGCAGCTGCAAATGACTTCAGTGACTTGAAGCTCTGCGTATTTGTGTGTGTGTGTGTGTGTGTGTGTGTGTGTGTATGTGTGGAGACGGTGTTGGATGGTCAGGCCCCACAGCCAGCATCACCAATGATCCAGGAACCATCACCAGAAACCATCACCAATGGGAAGGGCCTGGCACCTAGGTCCCTAGGCAGTACCCTCTGCCACCACCCCCCCCCCAAGCCTAGTCAGTTGGTATTTCTAGGGTAGCCCTAGCCCTTGGCAGGTCCCACTCAGCTGCTGCTTGGGAGAGTCTGTCAATGACTAGCATGGCAATACAAGGTGGGAGAGGTAGCCAGCCTCTGCTCTTGGTAAGCCTATCCTTCTCTGTTCTCGTTGCAGAAACTTATTAGTTGTGTAATCTTAGGCAAGTTATCTTATCTCTATTTGCTCCAGTTTCCTGATTTGTAATTATTGTTTCTTTAATTGAATGTTATTGTTCCATGCCTGATAACTCTAAAGTGGTTTTTAAAATGCTAAAGATAATAAAATCAATGATTTTTATATGTTATAATTTGGAAATGCAAATGATGTCATCTGAAGTTTATTGTTTGTGTTATTAGTATATTTTTTAAATTGTATTGTATTTCTGAATCTATATTGTGAAATTTGAAAGACTATTGTAAACCAGAAATGCTGTTAGGCAAACTTCTCTTTTAATCTGGATGCTATTCAATTATGAATTGGGCTTTTAAAAGGATGTGATAAAAATTGGATATTTAAAAATCGTTAAATATTTAATGAGGTATATTTAGTTATAAAACAAGTAATACTACTACTACTAATAACAATAATAACAATGATGATGATAATACACATTGTAATGAGGTTGACCACACATTGCCAAAGCTAGCTCAGTGTTTGGGAGGCTCCAAAGGAAACTGTAGGAGAAAAAAGGTATTAGACTGACTACCAAACTGAAGATCTACAGAACCACTGTTGACACCTATGAAACCTCGACAGTATACCAGTGTCATGCCAGGAAACTGAATTGCTTCCATTTGAATTGTCTTAGGAAGATTCTGAAGATCACTTGGCAGGATAAGGTACCAGACACTGATTTCCTTACTCAAACTAAACTGACAAGCATTCAAACCCTACTTCAGAGAGTGGAACTCCAATGGGCTGGCCACATTGTTCAAATGTAAAACATACACTTACCAAAAAAACCAATTTTATGGAGAACTCACACAGGGCAAGCATTCACATGGTGGTTAGAAGAAGCAATACAAGGATACTCTCAAGGTCTCTTTTAAGAACTTTGAAATTGACTGTGTAACATAAAAGACACTGGCACAGGTCCGCTCAGCATGGCATGCCCACATCAGAGAAGGTGCTGTGCTTGATGAGCAGAGCAGAATTGAAATCGCTCAGAAAGAACACAAGATGCACGAATTTAGAAAATCCACCTCAAATGTTCACACAGACTCTTTGTGTCTGACCTGTGGTAGAACATTTTGAGCTCATATTAATCTGATCTGCCGCAGTCAGACACACTGAAACTTGACTCTAGAATAGTGATGTCATGTTGTTCTTCTTTGAGAACAAAAGTTATTCACAACTAGTATTTACTATAATAGCAAATTTTCATTTGCAACTCTTGTCTATTATGAAAGTGTATAAGGTAGCTTAAAGATGTAGTTTTAACATATTAATGATGAGTCAAATGTTAGGTATTTGCTGTATGTCTGAATGGGTAGTTTACACCCCAACTTGTTTAGGGTGTAGGGTGTGTTCAGGGAGGACCAGTACCAGTACCAGTACCTTTGGGGCTCTTTCCACCTTTGGTGTCCACCTATTCTACCTAACTCTTACCTGTGACTCCTAGAAGCTGCAGCATGAGCAGCAGCCACACCCCAGTAAACCATTTTGGCAGATAGGCCAAACCAGGTTGAGAGTCACTAAGGGTTCTCAAACCCATTGGTGAGTTAGAGGAGTATCTATCCCAAGCATGTGAAGACTTCATCTGGTGGAATGGGCAGATGAGAACAATTTGTTCCAACGGCTGTGAAGGTAGATGAAGCAGGCAATATGGAGCGCTTAGAGCTTGGTTAGACACCAAAGATGCCAAGGTCATCCACTGCATCTGGAGCCATCACCAGTCGTCTTGACTCTGTCCTGCCACTGGACTATGATGACTCTGGAGGAGAGAGTGAGGCTGATGACTTCGTGCAACTCTGCCTCACTTAAGTCCAATTTACTCACGAATCAAAAGACATCACCCATACCACTTCACTATTATGCCTCAAAATCCTGTGGTGATAGGCAAGTGATAAAGCAGTAGGTGCGGATACACTGGGAGCTGTAGTAACAACCCTGCAGCCCAGGCCATAGGGTCATTTCTCACTGGAAGCAGCAGGGGGACTCGGCAGCCCCCTGAGTATATGAGCAGCCTTTTAAAGATCGTACTAATCACCTCCTGGTGTGAGGAAGGAGGATAGAAAAGGTGCCCTAAACATTGCCTGTTTACCCAACCCTGGCCCGATTACTGTGGCAGGCAGGGAATACCACTCTCTGGTTGAAACACAAAAAAAGTACGAAAACGTCTGCAAAGATGATTCCACTCACTTTCAGCACATGGAACGTGCGCATGCTAATAGACAACACAAAATCAAGTTGACCTAAAAGAAGAACTGCTCTTATTGTAAGAGAACTCAACAGGTATCGCATCCAAATAGCAGCCCTGAATGAAATAAGGTTGGCAAATGAAGGCCAGCTTACTGAGCTGGATACACCTTTTTCTGGAGTGGACACAGTGAAAAGGAGCACCGTGAAACTGGTGTGGGTTTTGCAATCAAAACTAATCTAATCAGCAAGCTGGCATGCCTGCCAAAAGGAGTGAATGACAGGCTCATGACAATGCTATTGCCACTCGTAGGAAAACACCATGCCACCATCATCAGTGCCTATGCTCCCACCATGACAAACCCTGATGAAGTCAAAGAAAAATTTTATGAAGACCTAGAGACCCTTATTGTCAATGTGCCAAAAGAAGACAAGCTTCTAATTCTGGGTGACTTTAATGCTAGAATAGGCTCAGACTACCAGACTTGGCAGGGAGTCCTAGGGAGGAATGGAGTTGGAAACAGCAACAGCAATGGTCATTTACTGCTGAAGACTTGTGCATCACGTGACCTTCTCATCACCAACACTGTCTTCCGTTTACCTAAACACAATAAAACTTCATGGATGCACCCTTGCAGCAAACATTGGCATCTAATAGATTATGTGATTGTGAGGAGAGGAGACAGACAAGATGTGAGAGTGACAAAGGCAATGTATGATGCAGAGTGCTGGACTGATCATAGACTTATCCTTTCCAAGCTAAATATTCGCATTCATCAAAAGCACCAACCCCAAAGCAAAATGACTACCAGAAGAATTAATGTCAACAAATTAGAGCTCTTCTCTGAGTGTCAACAGTTTGCTGCTAACTTGGAGAGAAAGTTGAGCCAAACACAGTTGGCAACAATGGAGCAGAAAAGGAGTGGGCAGTATTCCGAGATTTGGTGTACAGCACTGCTTTTACTCATCTGGGTGAGAATACTCACAAACACCAAGACTGGTTTGATGAAAATAATGGGGAAATACAGAAGCTGCTAAATGAAAAACAAGAACCCCACAGGATTTACCAGCAGGATAGTTCATCCACCACTAAGAAGGCAGCATTTAATTCCATCAAAAGCAAAGTACAAGCAAAGCTTAGAGAGACTCAGGATTCCTGGCTCAGTAAGAAGGCAGATAAAATTCAGTTTTATGCTGATAGTAACAATCCAAAGCACTTTTATGATTCTCTGAAATCTATTTATGGACCAAAAACCTATGGTGCATCACAACTACTCAGTGCTGATGGAGCCACATTGATTAGTGATAAGGGCATGATCCTAGAGATATGGGCTGAACACTTCCATAGTGTTCTCAACAGACCATCATCAATCAATGCTGAGGCCATTGACCATTTTCCTCAGGTTGAAGTCAATCCCTCCTTAGCTGAACTTCCAACTGAAGAAGAGGTTTTGAGGGCCATTAGGCTCCTTTCATGTGGTGATTCTATTCCAGCTGAGATTTACAAGGTAGGGGGACCATTACTCATACAAAAACTGACTGAAATTTTCCAGGTTATATGGCAAGAGGAGGTTATCCCCCAGGAGTTCAAGGATACCTCCACTGTCCATCTCTATAAGGGTAAAGGGAATAAGTTGTCCTGTGACGATCACAGGGGGATCTCTCTCTTAGTCATTGCTGGCAAAATTCTTGCTAGAGTCTTCCTTAATAGGCTGATCCTTCACCTGGAAGATGGTCATATACCTGAGAACCAGTGTGGCTTCAGAAAGGGCCGAGGAACAGTCAATATGGTGTTTGCTGCCTGACAACTCCAGGAGAAATGCCAGGAGCAGAACAGAGGTCTGTACACAATGTTTGTAGATCTGACCAAGGCCTTTGTTAGTCATGAGGGCTTATAGAAAATTATGTTGCTCAGAGAAGTTCATCAATATTGTATGTCAATTTCCTGATGGCATGTTTGCCTGGGTTCTGGATAATGGACAAAGCTCTTGTGCCTTCCCAATCACCAGTGGAGTGAAACAGGCTGTGTGCTTGCTCCCATGCTTTTTAGCATGATGTTTTCAGCCATGTTGACAAATACTTTCAATGAGGATGAACAGGACATCAAGGTCAACTATGTACTGATGGTAAGTTCTTCAATTTGAAAAGGCTACAAGCCAAGACCAAAGTGGAGGGAGTGCTGGTGCATGATTTTCTGTTTGCAGATGATTGTGCATTCAATGCAGTCTCTGAGGCTGAGATGCAACAAAATATGGATCAATTCTCTGCTGCCTATGCTAATTTTAGCCTAACAATTAACACCAAGAAAACACAGGTGCTCCATCAGCCACCACCACATCATCCATACATGGAACCATGGGTTACAGCAAATGGAGAAGTTTTGAATGCTGTGGATAAGTTCACTTACCTAGGTAGTGTACTTTCCAGGGATGTACACATTGGCAATGAGGTTGACACACGCATTGCCAGAGCTAGCTTAGTGTTTGGGAGGCTCCAAAGAAAAGTTTGGGAGGGAAGAGGTATTAGACTAACTACCAAACTGAAGGTCTACAGAGCAGTTGTGCTGACCTCATTGTTGTATGTCTGTGAAACATGGACAGTCTACCAGCACCATGCCAGGAAACTGAAACACTTCCATTCCACTTAGGAATAGTCTGAGGATCACCTGGCAGGACAAGGTACCAGACACTGAAGTCCTTGCTTGAGCTGAACTGCCAAGTATTCAAACTATGCTTCAGAGAGCACAACTCCAATGGGCTGGCCACGTTGTTCGAATGCAAAATATACCCTTGCTAAAAAGACTGTTTTATGGAGAACTTGCATGAGGCAGGTGATCACATGGCAGCCAGAAGAAGCAAGACAAGGACACTCTTAGGTCTCTCTCAAGAACTTTAGATTTGACTGTGCAACATGGGAGACATTGGCACAGGACTGCTCAGCATGGCATGCCCACGTAAGAAAAGGTGCTGTGTCTTTGAGCAAAGCAGAATTGAGACAGCATAAAGTAAATGCAGGATGCGCAAATTTGGAATATCCACCCCAAATATTCACATGGACTATCTGTGCCCAGCCTGTGGTAGAGCATTCTGAGCTCATATTGGTCTGATCAGTCACAGTCAGACACACAGAAATCTCACTTCATCATGGTGATGTCATTTTGGTCCTCTTCGAAGATGAAGGACAACAACAACAACAAATGGGTAGTTTTAACTTATAAGTAAAGGATTAACAAATGTGTTAACTGTTAGGGAAACATCAGGAAAGATATTCAAGTCCTAAGTTGTGGTTAGTGAAGTTTTGCTATTTAAGGTAAAAATTTCCAGGACTATAATTTACTACTGTTTTGAACTTTGATTACAGGGATTGTTGTCTGAATTGTCATGAAGCCAGGAGTAGAAATGGCATGTGCAGCAGTCTGAGAACTGCTTACAGGATGCCTGTGCCTGGGAAAGGTTTTGGGGATGACCTTGGACACAGTGTACATAGGATCCCCCTGACTTTATTTCCTCATTGTGCTGTTTCCTTTCTGGAAAGGAAAATTCGCCACCTGTTTAATCCTAAGCCTTGCCTTTAACACTCTGTTACTACATGATTGGTTGTCATATATGACTCATGCCTAGAATCAAACAAAGGTAAAGGAATTCCCACCCACCCCTTACATTGTTATAACTATATCCCTCTTTTTCCTTTCACAGAAAATTTCTATAGTTAACAAGTTTTGCAAGTACAATACTAAATCTGTCAAGTAATAGATTGATACTGGAACATCTCTGAGTTACTATAAAAGAATGCAAGTGTGAGCGTCTTACAATTTTAACATGTTTGTAGTCAAATTATAATATAGGGATAATATGCAAAGGTGTAATGTAAAAGTTTTCTATTTAAATGGAATAGTAAATTTTGAAAAGTAACAGGATTATACTGTGTTTTCTAAGAACTATACACAGATATATATATATATATATATATGATTGGCTTCCAAAATTTATCTATCATGGATATTCAGATTTTAGTATTAAGTTTGGTAATCAGTTCTTAGATTTTATTAATTAAGGATTATTTGGATTTTACACATAAATTTTATTGATAATTGCAAAAAATGAAATTATTTTCCCATTATTAAAGTATCTGTCTGATAATTAAAAAGCAGAAGTGTTCATTTTCAGTTAAGCCATCATAAATTTTTCAAAAGATTTTTATATCAAGTATAGGATTTAGGGAAGGATAGAACTAGCAAGTGGTATATAAACAGAAATTCTCTTAAGTTTCAAAAGTTGAAAACCAAATTTAAGTGATAGTACTAAACTATATTATGTCAGAATTGTCTAGTAACCTCTAGATTTGGAACCCTTTTAGAACTGTCCTGAGAATAAAGCATATTATTCAAGAGAAGATATCGAGGGACCGGCTAACTACTTGAAACATCTGGGCCTATCCTTTCTGCACAGTCTGTTAGCTTCATGCCTCTGTAGATGGGACTTGATGTTAATGTTTAAGTTTCCGTGGTTACCTTGGTGACATGTAAATCTCCTTTCTTAGAACTAGTCCATTGTGAGCCCTCCAAGCAGTTTGATCTGCATCTGACTTAATGTAATTTATGTGTGAATAACTTCATTGCATTGTTCGAACCTTTCCCTGCGCAGCTGAAACTGAATCTATGTTATGTGCCTAACCACCAAGGCCCAGATTCAAGCATGTGGCCTTCCCTCTTTGTTCTCCTAATATAATAAGAGTAGCTGGCAATGAAACTGGGCCCAAATAGGTCCCCTTAAAGAAGTAGACCTCTCTCCCTCTCAGGCAACATGTTGTCCTGGCCCAATAGGCTTCTTGTGGAATCTTGGCTTTATCTGCCTCTCTTTTACTGACCATAAGGGTAGGTCAGTTCCTTATAACAGCGAAGTGAACTGAACCAGGTACTTTACCCGGCTCTGAGAGAATCAATTTGGAGACTGTTCCCACAGGATCCAGGAATGCCTACCTTGTCCATGCAGGAGCCTGCCCTGGGAAAATACTACTTGGAATGATTGTCATAGTCCTACCCTGCAATATGTTGAGCCTTCCTTCTTAGGAGGTGGACTTCCCTTGCTAGGGAAGTCACTTTCCTCACTCTGAAATAAATTATACTGCTACCTTGAGTCCTGACATACCTGCCTCAAGTTTGCTATGTTTGGCTCTGGCCGTTCCCAGGTTAGAGACCAGTCCAATCTGGACTGCATTCAAAATTCTGTTGATAGTAGAGATTGAATGCCTTGCTCTGTGTGAGAGACTGAGTGGAGCTGGTGAGAGGCTAGTGAGTTCTAGCCTCTGTCAGTCCCCCTTCTGGACTCTTCAGGGCTCAGTCCCTTTTTGAGACTCATAAAGCTCAGTGATTTTCTTTTCTCCAGTCTCATTCCAGGCTCTTGTAGAAACCAACCCCACTTCCAGTTGCTGAAGGAAAAGACTCTTGGAAGACTGTTAGTTGCCATCTTGTCCCTGCTTCCAGCTTGTTACCGGACAGACTTCAGGAAATTTCCTCTTTAAATTTCTCATTGGTCCTCAACGTGACTTTTGAGTAGGAGACTCTGAATACACACTTATTGATTTCACCAAGGGACTTTGCAAAGGGCTGCTCTTGAGTCTGGACTCTCCTTCAGGTTCATTCCAAGTCTTCCAAGCCAAGTTACTCAAGATCTTCGAGACTTCTGGTGCCAAGATAGAGGACTGAGGCAGGAACTTGTTTGCATTCTCTCAAATTCCCTTCCAAACAACCTTGCAATTTTTATGCCCCGGAATAAATTGTGGGGTGATTAAGCAATTTTCCAGCCTATGATAGTTTGGAAGGTCAGCAGCAAAAGTGTATTGCATTGGGGTGGAAGGGGAGTGTGATTGGGTAGCAGCAGGAGCAAGCACACCCCACAGGGTCAGCAGCAAAGCCCTGCTCTCAGTGTTATTCAGCAGCAAAACCCTGAGCCTACCCCTCCTTAGGACAGTTCCCTTGCTGCTCCAAAAAATAGGCAGAAAAATGAGTGAAAACCAAAACGCAGACTTGACCATAGAAAGTGGATCAAGGCAGAAACTTGGAAGAGGACAAGAATGTCAACATTTCAAGTGAAGCCTCAAAGAAAAATGTGAATGAGTCACTCGTCCAAAAAGGACTCCTGGACGAGTTCAGCAAGGATTTTCAAAAGGAAATAAGAGAGTTAGCAGAGTTGTTGAAAGAACAAATGAGAATAATGAAAGAGATTAATATAGAAAGAAGCCAGAGATTGACAGAGGAAGTAGGAAGTATAGAAAAATAGTGTACAAAAATTTATCAAAGAAGACAACTCCATAAAAAGTAGAACCAGTCAAATGGAAAGGAAGGTACAAAAGTTCACTGAAGAAAATAATTGCTTAAAAATTAGAATTGGATAAATGGAGACTCATAAAGCTCCAAGTCAAGTGGATTTGGGTGCTTTTGGCTACCAGGGGTTGCATCTGTGTGAGGCTGGATTTTCTTTGTATACTTCAACCAAAACAAAATAGTGCAACAGATTGAATGCAGAAGCAGCTGTCATCTATTAAGCATCTATTAAAGAGATTTTCAAAAATATATGACATAATAGAACTCTTCTCACTGATTTTTTTTTGTTTTGGAAAATACTCAATAGGCATTTATTAAGCACCTACTATGTGCCAGGCATTGTAAACAGGCAAAAGACAATCCTAGCCCTCCAGGACCTCAAAATATAATGGAGGAGACAAAATGCAAACAAATTTGTACAGATTTTATACCAGATAAACAGGAAAATAATCTGCAGACAAAAGAACTTTAGAATTAAGAGGGATTGGGAAAGACTTCCTGTAGAAGGTAGCCTTTAGCTGGTAAATGAAGGATGCCAGAAGGTAGAGTTGAGTAGGGAAAACATTTCAGGCATAGGCAATAGCCAGTGAAAATGCATGGAGTCTGGAGATTGTGCCCTGTTCTAGAAACTGCAAGGAGGCCAGTGTCAGGAGATCAAAAATTATATAATGGTGAGTAAGAAGACTGGAAATGTGGGTAGGGATAAGGAGTTAGTTATAAAGTGCTTTCAGTGCCAAACACAGAATTTTGCATTTGATCCTGGAGGTGATAGGGAGTCACTGGAGTTTACTGAATATGGAAGTTACATGGTTGAACCATGTTTTAGGAAAATCACTTTGGTTGCAGAATGGAGGATTGGAGTGTGAAGAGACTAGTGGCAGGCAAATTCAGACTATTGCAATAATACAGGTGTGAGGAGATCACAGTCTGCACTGGGGGTCTTGGCAATATCACAGGAGAGATGTTGTAAAGGTGTAGATGGAGGGAGTGATCCAAGGCTAAGGCTTGGCAGAGAAAAATCAGCAATATGATAAGGGGGCCAGAAATTCACGAGAAGAAAACAGTGTCAATTTGGTATAGTTCACCAAAGGGTCAAGACAAAGAGGAGAGAGTGACCTGGGAGAGAACTGAGAGGTAAAAAGGATTAGAGGATTTTTCATGAAAATGTTATTTATGTTAATATATAATGGGTTTATCTTTATTGTTTTTAAAATTAGTAAATAATTTTTAAAAAATTTATCAGTTTTCATTTCTAATATAACCCACATAAATCAAAGCTTTTTGGGCATTTCAATAATTTTTAAGTGTGTAAAGGGGTCCTGAGCCCAAAGGGTTTTAGAACTCCTGGTGTTAGGAATGGATTGGAGCTGAAAGATTCTGGAAGCCAGGATTCAATTAGAAGGCTTGTGCAAGAATCCAGGCAAAGGGATGATGAACAATTGAATTATAATCATATCCACACAAGTGGAGGAGAAAGGCCACATGCATGAAATTCTGTAGAGGTAAAATTACCAAGATTTGGCAGCTGATTTGACATAAACTCTGGGGTACAGTAGGTGTATACAGCTCTAGACTTGGACTCAGAAAGATCTGGTTTTGAATTCTGCCTCAGAAACTAAGTAACTATTATTGATCCTTGGTCACAAACTGCATACAAACCTCTCTGGTCCTCAGTTTATAAAATAAAAAGACTGGAATCAATGACTGCTAAGGTCTAAATTTATGTCTCAGAGGTAGAGACTGATATGAAGAGGTAGAGATTGATATTGAGGTCAGGGAACTATATGTTGAGGTTTGGGGTGCTTGGGACCCCAAAATACGGATACTTCGGGTCCTGCCTGAATGAATAAGATTCAAGGCTTGTTTTATCCAAAGTAAAAACAAAGTTTACTTAAGATCCGCCATATTGGATTGACTCCTAAGAAGCCTCACCATTTGTGAAGCTTGTATTGACAAACAGCCAAATAGAATCTGAGCCAACTAGCACTTGAACACCTTTATGGAGATAAGAAGGATCTTATATACAGAAAGACTGTGGGAGGGACCTGGGGGTGGTCTAGTAGTCTGGGATAATGGGAAAAGGGATTTAGAGAGGCAGAGTCTAAGGAGGACCTTGATGGGACTGGGGTGACTGGAGGTCAGAACCAAGAGAGTGGGATTTTGATGTGATAACGGGTGGAAAACAGCTGGTAATCTGGAGGTAACAGATAATGGAGGGCTGAGGTGAGAAGTAGGCAGAGGTAACAGACAATAGAGGGCTATAGAATCAAAGATGGGAAGTAGCCAGAGGCAATTGGACAAAGCAATAATGAAAGGCTTATGTTCTCAGGCAAATGCCAGATCAAGGGGGAAGAAATCAGTTGAAGGGGCTTCCCAGAGTCTGTACTCATCACTGATGTGTCTGCAAGAATGGTGGTGCCTAGAGGAGTGAAAAGTCATGAAGATCATTTGAAGGAACTGGTAATGTTTAGCCTGGAAAGAAAAGTGATTAGAAGGGCCATGATAGGTATCTTTCTATGTCTGAAGGGCTATCATCAGGAAGAGGCAGTAGATTAATTTTGTTTGGTCCCGAGGGACAGAACTAGAAATCATGCTTGGAAACTGCAGACTGGCAGATTTGGGCTTGACTAAAGAGAGCTTCTTAACAATTAGAATTAACCCTCAGTTTCATTGGCTTACTTAGGAAATAGGGAGTTCTTCAAGCAAAAGGTCTTGGGGACCTTTTATTTCAAGACCTTCATGACTTAGATGTCCTCACACAAAAAACTTGATAACATCTTCTTAGGAACATTATGCATCCTGAGGACCATGAGACATTTCCAACTGACTTGCAGTCATGATGTCTCCCTGATTAGAATGTGAACTCCCCGAAAGCCAGGATAGTGCTTTGCACAAAGTAAGTGCTTAACAAATGCTTTTCCTCCCCAATAATTCCCATTATGGAAGTTTTTTTTCAGATATAGGTGAGACTAGATAGCCCCAGAAGTCTCTCTTAATTCTGAAATTATGTGATTTTGAGATTCCTTGAACTTTTCTCAGCTTTCTTCCTTCCTTGACCTCTCTGGAGCTTTTGTTGACCACCCTCCCCTTCCTCCTTCCTCTGCTTTCTTGACCCTGTCCTCTTCTGATTCTACTCCATCAAGAAATATCCACCTCCCATACCCTGTAAGGCTCTATCTTGAGCCTTCTTTTCAAGCTCCTTTATAGATTATCGCTGTCAAACTTCCCATGATTCCTTCTCTCCTACCCTTTCAGCTGCAAATTCTGCCTCATATTTTACAGAAAAATTGAAGCTATTTGCCAAGAACTATTTGCCTTCCTGCTTCCTCATCTCATATTGCTCAAATACCTTCTACCACTGTTTCCTCCTTCCCTTTTGACTCACAAGAAAAAGTGGCCCTTGTCCAAAGCAAGTTCCTTTATCTGCACAAGTGAGCCCATTCCATAGCTTTTCCTCTCTTCCAGTAGATTGCTTCCTCTGTCATCCCCACTCTCTCACTTACTTTCAAGTTCTCCCTGTCTACTGGCTGACTTCTTATTGTCCACAGACATAACCAAATCTCCCTTATCCTCAAAAAAAAATCCATCCCCTTGATTCATCCATCTTTTGCTAACTATTATCCCATATCTCTCCTCCATTTTGTGGCTGAACTCCTTGAGAAGGTTGTCTGCAAAGGTTGCTTCTACTTCCTCTTCTCTGACTTTCTTCTTAACTCTCTCCAGTCTGGCTCTGACCTTATCATCTGATATACTGGGCAATTATGTGGCACAGTGGATATAGCACCAGGCCTGGAATCAGGAAGACATCTTCCTGAATTCAAATCTTGCCTTAGACACTTACTAGTTATGCAACCTTGGGCAAATCACTTAACTCCTCAATTTCCATATCTGTAAAATGAGCTAGAAAAGGAGATGGTAAACCACTCCATTATCTTTGCCAAGAAAACTCCAAATGGGGTTGCGAAGAGTGGGACACAATTGAACAACAAACAACTCCCTTCAGAGTTACTAATGATCTAATTGCCAAATCTAATGGCCTTTTCACAATCCTTATCCTTCTTTATTCTCTGTACAGCCCATGACATTGCTGATCTCCCTCTTTTAAATTTTCAGGACATTGCCGTCTCTTAGTTCTCCTCTTATATATCTGAATATTCCTTCTCAGGCCCCTTTGCTAGATCTTCATCCAGATCAGATTCACAAATGATGGGTGTTTCCCAATGTACTGTCTTGTGCATTGTTTTCCCTCCATGCTATTTCGCTTGATCTCATTAGCTTTCATGAATTCAGTTATTATCTCTATGCTGATGACTCTCAGATCTACTTACCTAGCCCCAACCTCTCTGTAGATCTCCAGTCTCTCATCTCCAACTGCCTACTGGACATCTTGAATTGGATGAATTGTAGACTCTTAAACTCGGTATTTAAAAATTGAAGCCACGATTTTCTTCCCTCTCTCTCAACTCAACCTTTCCCTCTAACAATTTCCATATTACTGTGGAGGGAACCACTACCAGAGGATAGTAACCTAGGATCCATCCTCAACTCTTCACTCTCATCACCTTTGTGGTATCTCATGAGTATACCTCCTTCTCTTCTCTAACATTGCCGCCACCATGGTGCAGGCCCTCATCTCCTCATGCTTGGACTGTTGCAATATCCTGCTGTTTGGTTTGCTTGCCATTAATTTGAAGTTTAGGGGTGATGGGACCCCAAAATAGTGACACATGGGTCCTGCCCAAATGAATTCGACCCAAGCCTTCTTTCAGTCAAAGAAAAATGAAGTTTATTAAAAATTCGCCATATTGGCCAGACTCTTCAGGAAGCTTTACATTTGTAATGCTAATATAAGTGAGATTGAATCTGAGCACTTTCATGGAAACAAGAAGGATCTTATATACAGAAAGACTGTGGGAAGGATCTAAGAGCAGCCAAGTAGTCTGGGGTGACTGGAGGAGGGGTCTGAGGAGGATCTTGATGGGAATAGCCAATAGGCTGGGGTGACTGTGAGGTAACAGAGAGGGCCAGGACAACCAGGGACCTGGACCTTGTGACCAAAGGAGGACGAAGTCTAGATAAGATCCAGGGTGGGAAGTCTAGGGTGGGGCCAGATGCAGACAATGAAAGGTCAATAGACTGGGATGGGCAGATGCCTCAGGTGAATGTCAGATCAAGAGGTTAAGATACCAGGGGAGTTCAAGGGGGTTTCAGTCAATAAGACTCTCCATACTCCAGTATATCAGTCTATCCTCCACTCAAGAAAATATGATTTTCCTAAAGTGCAGACCTGAACCTGTCACACCCATCCCCTCAATAAACTCCATTGGCCCCCTTGAGGCCAAAACTAAAATCCTTTATTTGACATTTAAAGCCCTTCATAAGCTCACCCCTCCTCCCCATCTTCCCAAGTCTTCATATATCTAATACACTCCCTCTTCTGATGCAGTAACACTGGCCTCCTTGCTGTTCCTCACTCAAGATACTCCATCTCCCAACTCAGGGGATTTCCCATCTTTATCTCCCAGCTTTGATGACACCCTTCAGTTCCCAGCTAACATCTCGACTTCCACAGCCTCCAGCCTGAGAAGGAAGGAGAGAGAAACAGGATCATTTGGGCCAGGTCATAGCTTTTGAAAGCATTGTTCAGCAACCAGGTGGAAGTCTGTCTCCTCCCCAAAAGGTTAGCAGATTGGATCCTGTGACAGAGTGTGTGCATACCCCGGAGTCCACACTAAGACTGCACCAGCTGCCCCACTTCATAAGGGCTAGGCTAAGCCAACTTTCCTTAACAGTAGCTGTAAGAAGCATTTGATCTAGATTCTGGTCCAGATTTCAGGTTTTGGTTTTCTTATCTGCAAAATGAAGGTATTGTACTAATTGATCAATATGGTTCCTTCCATTGCTAACATTCCATGACTCTGAATTCTGCTGAGAGCTGGATAGAGCTCAATTATTTTTCTTCCCCAGGATTTTCTGGACCTAATATATGGAGAAGATTTAGAGATAATTAAGTTGCTTGATCAATATGATGAGGTGGGGGTTGGGGGTGGAGAGGCTGGGAGTCTCTGTGAAGGACCTAGCCCAAGAGCTACTTTCTACGTATCTTTTATGATTCTCCCACCTATTAGTGCACCTCCTCCCAAAACTATATACTCTGTGTCATAGTAGATGCTTAATAAACACCTGTCATTTGATTCATTTTTATTTCCTTAGTGCTTAGCAGTGACAGCTTGGTGTCAAAGTGAATAATGCACTGAGCCTGGAGTCAGAAAGGCTCATCTTCCTGAGTTCAGAGCTGGCCTCAGACACTTACTGTGTGACCCTGAGCAAGTCACTTAACCCTCTTGGCCTCAGTTTTCTCATCTGTAAAATGAGCTAGAGAAGGAAATGGCAAAGCACTCCATTATTTTTGCCAAATAGGGTCACAAACAACATTACCTTGTGCATTTCTATTTTTGGCTTGGGATCTGTGACTTCATCAGTTTGCATAACTCCTTCCATCCACATAGACTGTCAGTTTTTTGACACTGTCAAGTTGGTGCCTGGGAACACTGAGGGGGTCAAGTGCCTTGGTTCTGTTCAGCACTGCTAATCATGTCATAGATAGTACTTCCTGATTCCAGGATAATATCTGAACTCTATCTGTGACACCCGACTGCTGTTTAATAAATACTTGTGTGTGACTGTGTGTGTGTATGGGGGGTTAAGGAGGGGGTATGAACTGTTGAAATTAAATAAAGTTTTGTTGCTCCCCAACTTACTGTCCTGTCTAGGGTCCCATTTAACTGATCTAATCAGTCTTGATTCAATTTTAGTTTCTTCAAGGTTTTGGGGAAAATATTTGCCTCCTCTGATATGGTGTAAGGCAGAATTTGCTTCATTTTTGGTTTTGTATCCCCCAATGCCTAGCACCGTGTTGGTACATATTAGGTACTAAATAAATGTCTGTTGATTGATTGATGGATAGGTTGGGGAAGGGTGAGATTAAGGGCAATAAGAGGGAGATTAAATAAAACCACTGAAAAGATTTTTAAAATAAACAAATTACTGCTTTTAAAAAAGTCTTTTGATCTGTAGCACAAAACCATTTATAAAATCAGTTAGTACTAGGGTAGCTATAAGGCCATTTTTTCCCCCTTAATGAGATTTGACTTATTAGGAAACCAGTCTAAACTTGCTCCTTGCACTCCCTGGAGACAGCCGAGCCTCCTCCTGACTCTTCAGTGATAGTGGCATGCTGTCCTTGAAGACCTGGCTTCAAGCCATTCAGGTGCCCTTCTGGGCTTGGGGGCCCCAAGTGGCTGCAAAGCCTCGGGCCTGCACTGGAGAATCAAATGAGCCCAAGTTCAAATTGGCAACTGCTTTCTCGAAGGCTTTGAAATTGAGTTTGAGATTGCACCAGCTTTCTTGCTGTCGTCTGCTTCTTTTTGCAGAATCCTAGAATGACTGAACTGGAAGGGACTTTTAGAGTTCATCTAGCTCAACCCCCGCAAGTTGTTGCAAATGAGGAAACTGTGAGGGTCAGAGAGTTTAGCTGGCCTACAATCATGCATCTCTTTCTACTGTGCTATCTTACTGCACAAGCCAGACATTCGACTAAATTAGACGACTCTGATAGGTGTTTGAAGTCTTAAATGACCATGTTATGTATTATCAAGTGGGCAGGTAGTTAGTGCACTGGTTTTGAGTTCAGTAAGATCTGAGCTCCAATGCAGCCTCATATTTACTAGCTGTGTGATCCTAGATAAATCAATTAACCCCTATTTGCCTCAGTTCCTCATCGGTAAAATGAGAGCACAATGGAGAAGGAAATGGCAAACCACTCCAGTATATTTGCTAAAAAAATTCCATGGGAATTGTCTTAGATCATTGTATTGGTGAGAAGAGCTAACTTCAGTGAAGTGAACAGAACCAGGAGAACATTGTACACAGTAACAGCCACATTGTGCAATGACTAACTGGGACAGACTTGGTTAGCTCTCCTCACCAATACAAGGATCTAACTCAAATCAAAAAGACACATGATGGAAAATATTGTCCACATCTGATGGGGTACAGGCTCTGGAAACCCCCCAGAACTCTCCTGGAATCTTCTCACTTGATCTGGCATTCACCTGAGGCTATAATCCCCTCAACTGGCCTTTCATTATCCCTTACACCCAATTCTCTGTTACCCTTAACCTAGCCCAGACCCTCATTGTCTATTACCTCTAGATTGCCTCCCGCTACTTCCCATTCTGGATCCTATCTAAACCCTGTTCTCTTGGTTCTTGGCTTCCAATCAAGTCACCCCAGCCTACTGGCCACTCCCATCAAGAGCCTCCCTAGACCCCCTCCTCCAATCACCCCAGACTACTTGGCCAACCCTAGATCCCTCCCACAGTCTTTCTGTATATAAGATCCATCTTGACCTCCATTAACGGGCCCAGATTCAATCATTTCCCTTCCACTAGACAAACAAATGTTTAGATTCTGTAATAGTCTAGCCAATATGGCAGGTCTTTAACAGATCTTTGGCTGGAAGAAGGCTTGGGTGTAATTTACTCAGACAGGACCCATGTGTCACTATTTTGGGGTCCCAGCACCCTTAAACCTCAACATTTCCAGAGAAAGAACTATGAAGTCTGAATGCAGATCAAAGCATACTATTTTTTTTCTTTCTCGTGGTTTTTCCCTTTTGTTCTGATTCTTCTTTCAAAACATGACTAAAGTGGAAATATATCTAATACGATTACAAGTGTATAGCCTATATCAGATTGCTTGCCTTGTGGGGGGAGGAAGGGGGAAAAATTTGCAATTCAAAATCTTATTAAAGTGAATGTTTTAAACTATCTTTACATGTAACTGGAAAATAATACTATTACGTGGGGGAAGAAAAGAAAACTGCATGGGGCCATGTAAAGTCAAATATAACTAAATGACTAAGCAACAACAGTCATGTATTAATAGGTCAGCTCTACCCAACTACAACATTACAAAAAGTTCACTTTGATTCGTTTGGACCAGTTAAGGTTCATGGGATACTAAGAGATACTAAGAAAACAACCTCTGCCCTCGAGGAGCTTACTTTCTACTTGGGGAAACCATAAGAATATTGGTAAGTATTACATAAATACAGAGTAAATACTAGGTTAATTTAGTGGGGAACACTGGGGGAGAGGGCCAGAAAGAGAGTTTGTATTTTAGCTGAGTCTGGAAGGGAGCTCAGCATTCCTGTGAGCTAGGGTGAGGAGGAAATGCATCCCCGCCTGGGAGCACTGCCTATGCAAAGGTTTGGAGGTATGAGATTGAGGCATTATAGAAAGTTCAATTAGGGGAATAAGCAAGCAGTCTCATTATCTATAGGGTTTTCTATTCATCATCTTATTTTGCCTTATTGAGTCTGGATGATTTATTCTTGTTCTGGGGCAGACTGGACTAGGGGGCCTCTGGAGTCTCTTCCAATTCCTGAAGTCTGTGATTTTCTTCTAATCCCAAGGGAAGAAGTTTGATTAAATGGTTTTGGTATTCAAAAGTTTTCCCTACCCCTAGTTACCAGGGTCATAGATTAAGAGTCAGAGGAATGTTTGAGTCTATGTAACACAATTCATTTATTTTATATATGAAGAAACTGAGGTTCAGAGTGGTTGTTATTCGCCTGGGTATGTTGGGGAAAAGGGGGAGGTAACTTCTTTTATTAAACTCTATTTATTAAAATTAAAGGTTTCTTTCTCCCTCCCTTTCATCTTTTCTGTTGCTGAAGAAACCTGGATCAGCTAGCTACTTCTGTTTGAAATTGAACACTTGGCAAAAGAATGCATATAGCAGGCAAAAAATATAGTAGAAAATTTTCACAAGTGGCCAGAGAAATCTGGGACATTGTTTTAACATGACTACTTTACAAAAATATATTTTTAATATTCTCTTAGTAACTGTAAATATAAGAGATTAAAGCCTTTAATAGTGTAAAGTAACTAAAACTTAATATCTATTTTCCAAAACTTTGTATTCTAATTTTATTGTAATTTTTTTCTTATATTTTTCATATCTGTAAATGAGAAAGCATGCAAGATATGATCTGTCCTAAGCAGAGTGGCCTAGTTTTATTTTTTTTTAAACTATTTTACTGAGGTCAATTTAAAAATGGTTGAATGATCTTAATTGCAGCTTTAATCTGAAGTATTGAAAAATGCCATTTCAATTAATTTTCTTTAAGTTTTTTATTTTTATTAATTGGATTATTATTACAATGTTTTACTGATGTTGTTGTATGTTCTTTGTTTCCAAAGAGGACCAGTGGCATCATAGGGGGATGTCTTGACGCTTGTGTGAATTGGATTTAAGTGAGGCAGAGTTGCACATAGCCATCAGTCTCATTCTCTCTTCCAGAGTCATCAATGTTTAGCAGCAAGACAGAAGACAAGATGACTGGTGATGGCCCCAGAGGTAGCGGGTAACCTTGGCATCTTTGATGTCTAATCAAGCTTCAAGTTTTTCACAGCACTTTCTTCAGGGGTCTTCATTGCCATTGGAACAAACTGTTTTCATAGGCCCATTCTGCTGGGAGAAGTCTTCACATGCTTGGGGTAGACATCCCCCTAATTCTCTGAAGGGTTTGAGGCCTGTTGGTTACCCTCAACCTGGTTTAGCAGGGAGGTTTTACTTGTAGCCGCACATGCTACAGCTTCTTGGAGCCACAGGTGAGAGTTGGGTAAAGGTGGACACCAAAGGTGGATGAGCAGCCCAGAAAAGGGCAAACCCTCACACCAGAGGTTCTAGTCCTGCCTACATGCTGATTTTGAAACATAAGCCTTATAAGTGCTCTATATGTTACCTGATACTCATTTTCTTTATAAATTTTTTATTACATGTAAAAACAATTTTAACATTTGTTTTTAAATACTTTTTGTCCAATTATATGTAAAGACAATTTTTAACATTCATTTTTATAAGATTTTGAGTTCTGAATTTTTCTCCCCCTTTTTCCCCTCTCCCTCCCTAAGATAGTAAGCAATTTGATAATTCTATCTCTTCCTCCTCTCCCCCTTCCTTGAGAAAATAAGCAATTTGCTATAGATTATATATGCACAGTCATGCAAAATATTAATTAGTTATTTTCAATAAAAGAAAACACCAAAATCCAGCCCTAGGAGTTCTCTAATTTTTCATCCAATATTTTATAAATGTACTAATTAGCCATTAGCAGTTATCTGCCCTGAAGTAGTTTTGCAGCTAGCTGTGATACTACAAGCAAGTCCCTTTACCTCTCCAATATTATTTTTTAATCCTCATAATACAGTATTACTTACACAGGGTTTGGTGATAATGCATGTCAAACCTTTGCAAACTTTTAAGTCTAAAGTATATAAATATCAGTTATTTGTTTCCATCTCCCGCCCCTCCCTTGCCCAAAGCCTGTCTTTACTACTGTCTAGATGACCACAACACAACCTCACCGAGCTTCAATTTCCTCAGCTGTAAAATTGGAATTATAGCTGCCTTAGATATTCCACAGGGCTGTTGGGAAGCTCACATGGCAAAATGCTTTGCAAACTTTAAAATACGCTACAAATATATATTATTAATATTTCCTATACATTTTTGTCAAAGGAAGTATTTTAAGAAATAATGTAAGGAATTAAATCTTAAAGTTTCAAATTAACATTTGAAATGAAGGCTGTTTCCTAAAATGGCAGTACTGACATCGAGAAATAGACAATCAACATTTATTAAACATTCACTCAGTCAAGGCACCATGCTGAGTGCCGGGGATTCAAAAAGAGGCAAAAGATAGCCCTTACTTACAGTCTAACGGGAGAGACAACATGCAAACAAATATATACCAAGAAACTTATATATAAGATTTATAGGAACGAATTAACAAAAGGAAGGCACTATAACTCAGAAGGGTTGGGAAAGGCTTCTTGCAAAGGCAGGATTTTAGCTGGGACTTGAAGGAAGTCAGGGATGTCAGTATTGTCAGGGATGTCAGCCGAGTGTTACAGGCATAGGAGATAGTCAAGAGCAGAGCCAGGAGATCAGTCTTACTGGATCAAAGAGTACACCTGGGGAAGTAAGGTATGAGAAGACTGGAAAGGTAGGAGGGGATTAGGGTATGAAGGGCTTTAAATGCCAAACAGACTTCTTATATTTAATTCTGGAGGCAATCATGTGTCCTTGAGGTCTGTTGAGTGGGGGATGAGGTGTAGGGGAACAAAGACTTCAAGCAGGCAGAGCCACCAGCAGACTATTGTAATAGTCCAGACATGGGGGTGATGAGGGCATGGACAAGGGTGGAGATGATGAGGGCCTGTACAAGGGTGGTGACAGCTTCAGAGGAGACAAGGGGGCATATACAACAGATGTTGCAAAGGTGAAATCAACAGGCCTTGGTCACAGATTGAATACGGATGGTGGGGTGAGAGATAGAGAGGAGTCAAGGAAAACTCATGGGTTGTGAGTCTGAAGAATTAGGAGGATTTACTCTCTAAAATAATAGGGAAGGTAAAAGTGGGGATAGTTTACGGGGAAAGATAATGAGTTCCATTTTGGACACATTAAGATGTTTCTTGAATATCTGGTTCAAGATGTCTGAAAGGTAGTTGAATATGTGAGACTGGAAGTCAGTCTAGAGTTTAGGACAGAACAAATAAAATTTGAGAGTTATCCTAGGGAGCTGACAAGATCACCAAGTAATGTAGTAAGAAGCCCAGGACAGAATCATAAGCACACCTATGGTTAGAGGGAATAATCTGAAGGAGGATCCATCAAAGGAGACAGAGAAAGGTCAGGTAGGGAGGAAGACAACAAGGGGAGAAATGGTGTCCCCAAAACACAGGGAGAAGAGAGTGTCAAGGAAGAAAGAGTGATCAGTGGTGTTAAAGGCTGTAGAAAAATCAAGAATGAGGTTTGAGAAAAGGCTGGTGAATTTGACAACTAAACAATCATTAGTAATTTTGAAAAGAGCAGCTTTGAGAGTGAGAGCAAAGTGGAGGCACCTATTATAAATGTCCTTTTAGGAGTTTAGCTACAAATGGCAGAAGAGATATAGGATGAGAGTGGGATGGAAGGATCAAGCAAGGATTTTTTTCAGAATGGGGGATACATGGGCATGATTATAGGCAGTGGGAAATGAAACAGTAGAGTGGGAGAGATTGAAAAATAAGTGAAAATATAGGGATGACAGAGGAAACAATGTGTCAGAGAAGTAAGGATGGAATAAGATCCCCTGAACAAGTGGAGGGGTTAGCCTTAACTAGTAAGTTCATTTCATCATGTGAGACAGATAAAGGAGGAGATAGTGGCAGAACATCTCAGTGAGAGAAGATGAGGAAGAGAACAGGGATTTCACACCAATCACCTCCTTTTTTTTTTCCTGTAAAATATGAAACAAGGTTCCCAGCTGAGAAAACTGGGGGAGAGAGAGCCATGGGAGGTTTAATAAGGGTTGAAAAGGTTTCAAAGAACCATTGTGGAAGGTGGGACAGTGAGTGGATAAGGGAGCTATAGTAGAGTTGCCTAGCAGCAGTAAGGGCCCAGTTGAGATTGTATAAAATAAATTTAAAGGGGACCCTGTCAGAACAGTTGTATGATTTTTCTCAGCAGCATGTGTGCAGAAATCCCAGATATGATAAAGGAGCTAGGGATTCAAGAGAGAAAAAACAGCGTAGAGTTGAATTGGACAATACTGTGACCAATACTTCTAAACTGCCTTCCCCCTTACTCTCTTTAGTAACTACCAGGGGGGAAAACAGGGCTCTAAAATTTGTTCTCTTTCTTAAATTTTATTTTTTTGTTACATTTTAAGTTTCAAACTACCTTCCTCCTTCCCTTTCCTGTACTAGAGAAGACCATCATCTAACATATATATGTATATATATGTATGTATATATGTACATCAATACACCGATATTGATATATATTTACATATATGTGTAAAAACATAGTATGCATACTTTTATTTATCAGTTCTTTCTCTGAAGGTGGATAGTATCTTCTATAGGTTCTTGATAATTGATTTGGGTATTTAAACTACTCAAAATAACTTAGTCATTCACCATTATTCTTTGAACACTATTGGTGTTACTGTATACAATGTTCTCTTGGTGCTGCTCATTTCACTCCTCATTCTATAATTTTCTGTTCATAAATATATATATATATCAGATAATAGTAAGCTATTTATGTGACCTCTTCCTTTAAAAAAAAATCAAGAGTAAAAAAAGTGTCTTGGATTTAGAGCTGAAAGCTGTGTAGTCTAATATCTTCATTTTACAGGGGAGGAAATGGAGCCCAGAGAGATGATGTCACTTGCAGATGTTCACTCAGGTAATAACTGATTACACAGGGAAAAGGGCCAGTGATCTTTTTTCCACCCAGTGCCATTCATTGAGCATCTTAGGTAGAAATATTTCAAATCCCATATATACTATATACTATATAACCTAATACTACTTTGACTTCTATCTATTAGTAATTTCTTAGAATCAACCATGGCTTGGTTAAAGAAACTACTTGTCAGTTATATAAAACTATGATTGATGCCAGTTTTTTATGTCATTCACTTAAAATAATGAGCAATTCTTTTTGCTCAAGCTGTCCAAAGGAAATATGTTAAAAAAAAAAAAAAGCAACTTGATCATTTAAAATAATTGGGCCAGAAGTTAAACAGTTCTCTATATAGAAAATTGTCATTAAATAAGATTAGGTAATTCTTGGAAAAGTTTTGTTTAGCTTTGAGTAAAAATGAAACCGATTTAATTTCTGTCCTTTTCTTATAATTTCCTCATTTACAATGCAAACTTCTTGAATGCTGGAAGCGTCTCACTTTTTCTTTGTGTCTCTCTGTGGTCTAACCCTGGGCTTTTAACATTGATGCTTTCCTGAATATTTCTTGCTAATCGGGTGGTCCAAGGGCAGCTAGGTGGTGCAGTGGAGTGCCAATCCTGGAATCTGGAAGACTCAAATCTGTCCTCAGACACTTACTAGGTATGTGACCCCAGGCAAGTCACTTAATCATATTTGCCTCAGTTTCCTCATCTTTAAAGTGAGCAGGAGAAGGAAATGGTAAGCCACTCTGATGTGGTTTAAGGGGCTCAGGGACCCCTTGAAGACTGGAGTACAGGAGAGGGTTGTCTGGAATGAATTCACAGACTGAAGCATTCTTCCAGTCAAGGTGGCAAAGGTTTATTGTAATGCCAACACGGCAGGCAGAGTTCCTTAGGGAACTTGCAACTTAACAGAATGCTAAAGCTTATGTAGGAAAAGTAGTGGATTATATGGAAGATATACTAATGAGGTGATAACTTAACAACCTGGGTCAGAGGCATCACTCACCACTGCCAATCAGGGGAAGGAGTTTCTAAGGGGTACACTTTTGGTCTGTTGCATCTGACAGCTTTGAGAGTTGATCCCTATAGCTTGACCTCTGGCTTGTATGGGAATTAGTACATGATAATTCTGTGGTTACAAGCAAATTTCTCCAGAGGTCAGCTTGTTGTTGTGATGGGGAAAGATTGTTTTACTGGGGCCCACTCATGAGTAATTACTAGGCATGGTGTCCTTGGGCTGGGGAGAAAACTGTCAGGGAGAGTGTTTTGAGTCTGGGAGAAATCTTGGAATTGGGGTCCAAGGCCAAGCACCCCATCAACTCCAGTATCTTTGCCAAGAAAACCTCAGATGGGGTGGTGAACAAAATCAGGTGTGGCTTTCTGGAGAGCCGTAACACCTAGCCACCCCTTGCTACAATCTGTACTAATAAATTTTACTTCCCTAAATTCTTATTGCAAAATGGCACTTCCAGCTATTTCAAGTTCTAATCCTTGGAAGTAACTCAAGTAACACCTTTTCAAACGTAATTGGTCTTTTTTTGACGGAGCAGTTATAAATAAATAAGCACAGAGAGGTAACTACAGAGAAGGACACACAGCAGATAAGACAGACAGACTAAATAAAGGGCTGAGGCCAGTAATTTTGTCTTTGTTCTTTAGTACAATCACGGCAGAAATCTGAATCCCTGCCATGAAGAGGGTAAAAGCTGAACCTTCCCTTAAGAAGAGCCATTGTCTGCCCGGGTTACTTAGCCTCCTCCCCCCTTCCCTCTTCCATTTCAAATGCAGATGGGACTTAGAAGTTATTTTGAATGTGAAGGGTCCAGTTTTGCCTTCTGGCTCTTTGGGGCTAGCCCTTTTATCCCCGGCTTTGAATGGCAGCCCAGCCCACGGAGAACCCTTCCAGCCCACTTGCTCAGGGCTTCCCGGCCCCTTTGTTTTAGTTCTGCCCTCAGTTTATCCTCTGTTTATCCTGCAGCTCTTCGTTTAAAACTGCAGCTTCGTTTCTCGGTGCACACTCTGAAGGCAGGCAACAACGGGCCCGTTCCCACGTGGTGTGGGAAGCGGTGGGCCAAGGGCAGGCTCCGGAGGGGCCATGCCTCGCTCAGTCCCCGCTCTGGGTCTCGGATCGGACAGAGCTCGGCCCGCGCTTCTGCTGACCCCCGGGGCCGGGCGCCGGGCTGCGGTCCTCTCCCGCCGGCTCTTTGGGTGTTAGTTCTCTCTGACTTCCCTCTTTGTAAGTTTGTCCCCGTTGGAGGACGGAAGGCGCGCCGCAGCTCTGGGGGTCTCTGCGGTGGCAGCTCCGAATGGAAGGCAGGCTGGCGCTGCCCCTCTCTGCGGGGCCGGGAGCCGCGCCTCACCAAAGCTCTCGGGGCAGGCTGCGACCTCCCGCCCGCGGGGCCCGAACCCCGAGCCAGGCTCCCGCGTGGGCTGGGCGGCTGTTCGTGCAGGAGACCCCTCGGAGAGGGCGCTCTGGTTCCGTGGCCAGCCCCGGCGCGGGGCGCCCTCGGCCTCTCTGCCTGCCTCCATGGCGGATCCCGAGAGACCATGGGTGCCCGTCCTCCCCGGTGCCCCAGGCAGCCTCTCCCGAAGCCCCTAGTGGGCCTTGTTAGCGCTGCGGGTTTCTGCAAGCGTCTTACAGCCAGGACGGTTAAGCTAATGACGTGGGAAAGCCACGGGAGGGAAGAGGGCAAGCCACTAGGACTACTACAGCGCGCGGCTGACCCGTGGAAAGGGTCGTGCTGCCCGTGGCGCTCCAGCGGGAGCAAGCCCGTTCGGGCGGCACGTGAAAGGGCAAAACACGGCGCGCGTGGCCGTCTCCCCGCTCCTCGCAGGGCTGCGGGCGCGGCTGCGGGGAGTCGGGGCCGGGCTCCGTGGCTCCCCCACGTTGGCCGCCGCGAGCGAAGCCGCGCCAGTTAGGCCTCCGCGCGCGCGGCTCCTCCCCAGGGAAACTTACTGGGCGGGGAGTCCCCACGGGCTGGGGCCGGGGACACTGGGAACAGGCGAGCCCATCCCACGTGGAGCGGCGCGCTGAGGGCGCCCGCCTCGCCGCCCAGAGGCTGCCGAGCCGACCACACGTCCCTCCGCGGGCGCGCTTCCCCCCGGGGCTGTTCACGCCCGAGCGCAGTCGCTCGTCCCGCGTGTGCCCCGCTGCGCCCAGGGAGGGGGAGGAGCGGGGTGGGGGGGAGCGAGGCGGGGGAGGCGGAGGGGAGTTGGTGGTTCCACTGCAGCGGGGGCTCCCTGTGTCCTTGTGCGGAAATGACACACGGAGTCCCGTCACGTCACGCGAGAGCGCAGCGCACGGACACACACAAAGAGAGGGGAAAAAACACGGCGCCCGCCACCCCTAGCAACTCCCCGGGCCGCCCCAGTCGGGCCTTCCCCCCCACTTCTCCTGTGGACCCCTCCACTCCCCGGCCCCGTTCCCCAACACGCGCAGCCCAAACTCGGCTGGCTCCCGCTCTTGCAAAGTACAGAACTCGTCCCAGGTAAGTGTGTGAGAGAAATAAAAACGGCTGCAACGGCTGCAGGCGTCTGGGAGAAGGGGCTGCCACATCCATGCGGGGTGGGGGCGGGAGCAGGGGAGGGGGGGTGCCCCGAGTGCGTTCGCCGGCTGCACACGGGGGAAGCTCCCGCCTCTCCCCGCCCGGAGTGGCGGGAGCGGCGCTGCACCCGGGCAGAGGGGACGCCGCGCGGGCCGTTTCGCCCCATTGTGCGGCGTCTCCCTTTGTGCCTATTCGGAACTCGGCTACATGGCGTACTGAGGAGCACGCGCCGGGGGAGAGGGGGTGGGGAGGGGGAGGCCGAAAGCGCGGAACGCGAGCGCGAGGAGGCTCCTCCATCGGGCCCGGGGAAGGGGAAGGCGGGGGGGAGGGGGGAGCGCGAAGTGGAACGGTCCGGTCGTCCGCTCGCCGGCCGGCCCCACTCCGCGCCGTCCTCCCGCCCACCCCCGCCGCTCCCCCAACTATGGAGCGGCCGAGCTCGGGCAGCCGCGGCGACGGGGGCTGTGGCCGCCAAACCCGCGGAAGAATCGTAGAGTCCGGGGATGGGCCGGAGCGGGCCGACCTCTGTGTGCGTGTGTGTTGGGGAGTGTCGTGTGTGTGAGTGTACGTGAGTGCGGGTGAAGGGGCGGAGTCTGGGGGGGGGGGAGAGTTTTGAGCTGAGCGGCTGGGAGCCTGGAGAAGCCGCCGGCAGACAGACGCTCGGAGGAGCCGAACGAGTCCAGCCGAGCGAGCCCGGGGCCGGCGACCGAGCCCGCCCCGCCGCCAGGGGGCGCTGCCCTCCGTGCTCCCCGGCTCTCCCCCCTCTTCCCCGCCTTCCCGCCCTTGGTGGTCGCGCCTTTCCAGACTGACGATGCTGCCCATCCCAGTCCAGGGGGAACCAGGGGAGGGGGGTGACCCCTGTGCCCTCTTCTCGAGTACCCCCCGCTCGCTGCCCCCTTACTTTATCAGAGAGCGTAAAGAACGTAAAGCGCGTTGTAAGCCTCCCAAAGCAGCGAGCTTCAAGTTGCCCCGACCTCCTCCCGGGTCCCGCACGCATCCCGCAGCAGGGAAAGGAAAGCCGGGCAGTGCCCAGCTGCGCGTGCGGACCTGTGCTTCTGAGCGTACGTATAGATCAGGACTTAAAGAAAAGGGGCTGGCTTATGTGCCAGGGCGGCGGGGGCCCCGAGGAGCAGCGGGAGCCTGGGGGGCCGGCCGGGACGTGCGGGCCGGGCTCTGCTTGTCGTCAGGGCCCTCCTCTGCCTTCCCCAACCAAGGCTGGAGCCGGAGCAGGGAGGAGTCTTTGCCCCCTCCTGGCCCCCTTTAAACGCCTGCCTCTGGGTGGTAGGCGAGGGAGTTCCTAGAGGTGATTGAGAGGAAACTGGAAGCGTGCTTGGAAAACCCGAAGTCGGCAAGCAGCTCCGTCCCATCGATACCAGTAAAGAGTCGATTTGGTGTAATTAAAAAAATGCGGCTCCTGGCTTTGAGGTGGAGCGCGCCGCAGACTGGCATCCGGGAGTCTGGTTTTCTCTCTTAGCAGCCCTGGAGGACAGTTGGAACCCTCAGGAAGTTCAGTGATCTTTTCAGGACTCGTCCTCAGTCCGCAGACAGGTGTCCAGGGCTGTCCTCCTGCTTGAAGCGGCATAACTAACAATGGCACTGGGGAAGGGGGTTAAAGCAAGGTGATTGGTTTAAGATGGGAGAAGGCCTTATGGATCATCTCATTCATCCCCACCATTTTACCTGAGGGCAGTTTCGTAGTTGAACCCAGGCTCCCTGGGCCTCTCCAGATCCAGCCTGTTGGCTGGATACCACACTGCCCAAGGCGAGGGCAGCAGAGGCAGGTGTGTCGTACAGGGCACATCTTCCCATGATCCTAATTTCAAGATAACAAAGTGTACTTCCTAAAAAAAAAAAAATTTAATCGATATTTTCTGTTTCTTCCCTTACTGTAGGTACCTTATGTGCCTTTTCCCTTCTTAAGAGCCGTCCCATATGACAAATAATATCTTTTATTTGAAAGAACAAAAGTTACCACTGATGGATGCATTAAGAAAGTCCAAAAATATGTGTAATACCTATGGAGCTCCTACCTCCACAATTTGGGAGTGTCTTCTCGTATTTCTTCATTGAGTCCCAGGAAGTGTCATTTTTAACAAGACTTTGCAAAAGGAATATCCTTTGGAAGACCATGAGTTCTTATGTAGGGAGAAATAGCACTGTAATGATTAACTCCCAGATTGGACTGTGTATTGGTAATCTAGTATGTGAAGGATAAGAATGGAAGTCATTTCCATTATACTCTCTTGTTCACCTCTCTGCCCTTGAGTCACTTCACCTCTGCAGATCTCATTTTCCTCATCAATAAAATGAGAAGTTTGGATAGGTGAGAATTAAGCCTGTCTGCTGCTGTGGATCCTGTGAATCTGGTGCTGCATCTGTAGTTCTTCTCATTTTCAAGTTAGTGCCTTGATGTCCCCCATGAGCATAATCTGCTCTTACTTTGCCTGTCTCTTTCCTCTCCAGATCTGACAGTGCTGCTTTTCCCTCTGATACTACTACAGCATCTTTTACAACTTCATTATTTCAATCCATAGCTTTTGTGGTCTGGAATTGGCTGCTACATTGGGACCAGTGCATGCCAAGCTAAAATAAAAGACTTTCATGTTTATGTCAACTTTGAGTGCATTTAACCTCAGTGATGGTATTTCATGAAAGTGGTGACTTGGGGGTTGATGTTGTTATTGGGAGGTCCTGATTATTTATTTAATTACAAAATAAGTGTATTTGAGCCAGAGTTTTACAACACCTTACTTTTATCCCTGCTTATTTAAAAACCAAAATATTTAATTTGCTGTTAGTGACCAGAGGTGACTATAGAACTCTCAGAATGTAAAGTGTACACTGCCTCACCTACTACTGGAAAATAAACATAAACATTGTGTTTTCTGTGTGTCCCTAGTACTGTTGCAAAATAATAAAGGGTCTTTAAACGCAGAATATGGATACTTTCAGTCAAGTACTTCCCTGCTCCCTCTCTTGAGCCTCACTGTCAGGTGAGAAGACCATGGAAGATTTGCTAATTTGGTTAGAACATCTGTGCTGTTGAGGCACATTGGGTCATGGTTTCAGTCCTGGTGTGAACCAGTTAGCTTTGCTTTATTACGTACTCACAGATTGCATGATTTACCTACTCTGATTTAGAGCTATAAGGAATCTTAGAAGTTTTCTCATCCATCCCTTTCTTTCTGTACGTGAAATAACTTTCCCAAAGTTAAGTTATGACAGAGCTGGAATTTGAATCCCAGTTTTGGGACTCTGGGACAGCTGGGTGATGCGGTGGATAGAGTGGCTGGCCTGAACTCAGGAAGATTCATCTTCCTGGGTTCAAATCTGACCTCAGAAACTAGTCATGTGACCCTGGGCAAGTCACTTCACTCTGTTTGCCTCAGTTTCCTCACCTGCAAAATGAGTTGGAGAAGGAAATGGCAAACTCCTTCAGGATCTTTGCCAAGAAAACCCCAAATGAGGTCACAAAGAGTCAGACATGACTGAAAAATGCTTCAACAACAATCTGGAACTCAAAAACAGTACTCTTTCCACTGCACCAGGCTCTCAAACTATATCCCCAACCTGGTAACTTGCAACTTTTAATATTTGTTATGTTGAATTGAACTTTGTGCTAACATCGCTTTGTGAGAGGGCAGAGAGAGAATGGATCCATGGGAACAATTTCGTCTCCATTGGAGAACATATCCAAGTGTATGTACTGTTGACTGTGCGTTGGTTGTGATGAAAGGACCAACAAAGGGCCGAAAAATGGGCTTTCCAGTTACTGGACCTGAGTTTGAATCCTTATTTTTTTATTTGGCAAATCATTTAATATCCTGAGGCCTCAGTTTCCTCATCTGTAAAATGAAGATATTGAATTGAATGGCCTTTGAGGTCCCATTTTGCTTCTAAATGTAAGTTTTTCTATTCCCACTGTTAAAGTGAGGTGTCTTCCCTCTCTCCTTGAGCCATCAGTCTTTTTTAAAATAATGAATTTCTTGGATTGCCATTATTTTTTTGCCATTATTTAAATTATGAGCATTTTTTTTTTGTTTCTTTCTCTCTGGTGTCTAAGACTAGAGAGTTAAGAACAAAGTCAAGAGAATTTGAGGCCTAAGCGGAGGAAGACCAACTTGTCAATGTAGCAAACACACAACCACAGTGACTAAATGACAAGATACTAAATTACAGGTAGTCAGGATTGAAGAGCTGAAAATAAACACAAATCTAGTTCTGCATTGAGCACGGGACGATGAGTTTGCCATTTGACAGCTCATAAGGACAGGCGATGACAGTTACAGCTTTAGAAAAACTTGTGGGAAAAATTGCCCTGGTTGAGAGAGGACCGGTATTTTTCAAACTGCATTAGCAGATGTAACTAAAAATAAAAACAAATTGAGAACATGCCCTGTAAGTCCCATGGGCAGAATGCCACTGTGAGACAGGCTTCAGCACAGCCTTGAGGCTCCCAATCTTCCATATAAAAGCAGATGAGACACCAGATTACACAAGTGTAAAAAAATATGGGAACATTCTTTTTTTGGCCATAGAGATAGCATTTTATTTGGTTTCATCACCTGAATGCTTTTTTTTTTTTTTAAGAAAAGTTTGATAAGGTTTTAAAGTTTGAGTATATGTGTATAACTGCTCCCTCCCCCCAGTGTTTCAGTTTCTTTAGGATATGATGCTCTTCTCAAGCAGTTAATTTGAAAGTCCTCCCCTCCCAGCTTAAAATATGTTTCCACCTTTATCTCATATTCTGTGACCTTAAATATAGTAATGCCCCTTGGAAGTTTAGCAAAGAAGCCAGTTTTCTTCTAGAGATTTATTCTGGAGATTTATTTAACTTAGGTTATTATTTTTTCATTTTCTTTGTATACTTTCTACTTCACTACAGTAAGGGATCTCTATAGGAAATATGTGTGTGTGTGTGTGTGTGTGTGTGTGTGTGTATATACACATATATATGAAATTTGAGCCCCCTTTCAGCAATTGATCAATAAGCATTTGTTATTTATTTAACATGGATTTATTAGGCAATTATGTATCAGTCATTGTTCTGAGTACCTCAGATACAAAGAATGAAACAGTCTCTGCCTTGAAGGAGCTTGCACAGTGGAGGAGATGTAAATAATTAGATACATACTGAGTATATGGAAGGCATTTAGAGAGGGGAAGTCTCTGGTATCCAGGGGACTAAGAAAGTCCTGCTGAAGGTGAGCACAGTCTTGAAGGAGACTAGGGATTCTGAGACATTAAGATGAGGAAACAAGGCACTCCAGGCATCAGGACAAAGCCTGTGCAAAGAAACAGAGATGGGAAATGTAGTAGGCCAATATGGAAAGATGATTGGGAAAAGGAGTATTATGTAAGACAACTAAAAGGAAGAGGGAGCCAAGTTTTGAATATCTATAAATGCCAAAGAGAGAACTTTATATTTGATTCTGGAGATAAGTTGGAGCTATTAGCATTTATTGAGTAGGGAGATTCAGTTGGGCATCCGAGTGGCAGATGGATTGGAGTGGAGAGAGACTTGAGACAAGAACACCATATTAGAAGACCATTTCTGTAATCAAGGTGAGAGATTGGTACCTACACTAAGATGGTAACTATAGGAATAGAGAAGAGTTGGATGTGAGAGATATTACCTGGCAGAAGTGGCAAGATTTGACAACTGATCGGATACATGAAGTGAATGAAAGTGAGGAGTTGAGTGAGTTTGATCCTTGGTGACTGGGAAGAGGGTAGTGCCCATGACAGTAATGGGAAAAGTGGGGTAGAAGAGGGGGGAGGATATTGAGAGGAAAGCTAATGAGTTCTATTTTGGACATGTTGAATTTGAAATGCCTATGGGACATCAGCCAGATTGTGAAGCAGTTTATTTAAATGCCAAACGTAAGTGTTTGTATTTGATTCTAGAAGCTAAAGGTAACTACTGGAGCTTATCAAATAAAGAGTGAACCTGGTCAGGACTATACTTTATAAAAATCACTTCTGCAGTTGTGTATTTAAGATGGATTGGAAAAAGGAGATATTTGAGGCAAAGAGACCTGTTAGAAAGATGATAGATGTGTAGAATCTGAAAGATTTGACAACTAATCAGATATAGGGAGGAGGCAAGAAGGGTAGGAAGAGTGAGGTATCAAGGGTGACTCTAAAGGTTGGGTACCTGTGGGATTGGAAGGATGATGGTGCTTTTGACCAGAGACAGTAAATTCAGAAGAGAGATAGCTTGGTGGGGGAAGGTACAAGGAATTCTGTTTTGGAAATGTTGGATTTGAGATGTCTTCAGGACATCTAGTTTGAAATGTCTAATAGGTAGCTGGCAATGCTGGACTGCAGTTGGGAGAGAGGCAAGACCTGGGTACATCGATTTGGGACTCACTTGCATAGAGGTAATAGTTACTCATAGGAATTTATGGGATTATCAAGAGAGTGTAGAGAAGAAAGGTGGCCCAGTATAAAGCTTTAGGGTGTACCTCCAGTTAAGGGAAGGATGTGATCTGGTAAGGGAGGCTAAAGATTAGTCAGATAAGTAGGAGGAGTGACGAGAGTGGTATCATGCAAACCCAACAGAAGAGAGACTGTCTGCACTGTGAAAGGCTGCTGGAGAGGTCAGGAAGGATGAAGACACAGAAAAGGCCATTAGATTTGGCAGTGTCTTTAGGTACTCTCTCACCCAGGCCTTGGAAACCTGAATGAGGCAAAGACAATAGGACATTTCTCTATCCTTTTTGCCTTTACTTTCTTAGGCTCACAATTTCTTACTTCTTCTCAGGAAAAGCTCCATTTTGATGGGAAAGGTATATGGTGTCAGAGTACATTTATAGTTCAATGATATGGCAGGAAAGTGCCTTTCATGAAAACAAGATATTTTTGAGCCTGGTGCAATATTCCCCTGAGTTTCTATAATTATTTCAAAGGAGGACAACAGCATTTATTTTAATTAACTTAAATTTTAAAAGTAATTAACTTCCCTATAGCTCTTTTAAGAGGAGAGGTATCATGACATAAATCAATAGGTTATGGCAGTTCTTAAAAAAAAAAAGGATAGATATTTCTGATTTCATTGCTGTCTAGTTTCTTTTCTAAGTCTTATTTATTATTATTTTGTTGTTCAGTCATTTCTGACTCTTCATGACCCCATTTGGGGTTTTCTTGGCAAAAATACTGGAGTGATTTGCCATTTTCTTCTCCAGGTTCTTTTACAAATGAGGAGCTAAGACAGACAGAGCTAAGTAACTTGCTAGTAAGTAAATGTCTGAGGCCAAATTTGAACTCAGGAAGATGCATCTTCTGGACTTCAGGCCTGGCACTCTCTTCACTGTGCCACATAGCTGCCCATTATTATTAGTGACACCTTAGAAGTAATAAAAGAAAATTTAGCATATGTTGCCTTTGTTCTTAAGTGAGAAGCTTCCTCATGCCACTCACCACAAGTCTCCTTCCAAAAGCACATTATAAATAATGGATCATATTCTCATGGAAAATTTCTGAGAGTACAGAAACACTATTGGGGAAAGGAGTCATACAAGAGACACTAAGAAACAAGCATTTATTAAATGAATATGCAGGCATTGGGCTAAATCATGTCACTTAACACCACACAACAACCCTGTGAAGTAGGTGCCATTATTCCCATTCTGCTGAAGAGAAAACTTGGGCAGACGGAAGTTAAATGACTTGTCCAGGATCACACAACGCTGCTAGTATCTGAGGCTAGATTAGAACTCAGGTGTTCTTAACTCCGAGCCCAGAGCTCTAAGCAGTATCACCTACTTCCCTCATTTGCAAATGAGTTTTTCAAAGACAGTACTAAGTTTTCCATATGTTTTGTGGAAAGCCAGTCCTGTGTTGAGACCTTACGACAAACCTCACAAACCTCAGGGAACATATCTGCTTTAACAAGTACAAAGGCTGAGATTTGAACTTTGGAAGCCCAAGTACTCCTATGTCTGGACCAGATTTTTACACTCTGGCTCAGGGACTACTCTATAAAACCTTTGCCTGATCATGCAGGGATTTTAAGAGGCTCAAGAGACTGTGTACAGTTACGTGTATATACATTCAGATAAGGATTCAGATAAGGATTTTTAAAACAAGAGCTTAAGAGAGAAAGAGAGGGGGGAGAAAGAGAGAGAGAGACAGCCACCTTTTCTCCTTTCACTGCAGGACATGGAGTGCTAGGAATAGTTTAGATTGGAAAACCTAAGACTCTTAGGTATCACCCATGTATGAACTTGGGGGTTCCTGAAGATGAATCAAAAAATGCTTTCTAGGTAAACAGCAAACATTCTTGGAATCATACTTCTCTGGTTGGACTCATGCTGATTCCATTCAATGGAATCAGAAGCCATCCGATGGCTTTGAACTGAGCGGGGAAAACATTTCCTTTTCAGAGGTGGCACCAGAATTGGCACATTCTTGGGTGAGTCCAAAATCATTCAGTTTTAGCTAACAACCTTACCATCCCCTTTACTTGCTGTGTGACCTTGGTCAAGTCACTTAATCTGCATGGACCTTAAGTGTCCCCATCTGTAAAAATTTCTCTGACTTTTCCAAGTCTCAGGTTGCAGTGATCAAGATATGAAGATATCTTTTTTTAATTAAAAATATTTTTGTGTGTGGATCTATGATTTTATTCCTTTGAGGATTTCTCACTGAGGAAACCTCTTCCTACTATGAATGAATGAAGGGAGTGAATTAAGCCTGGGAAAGCATTTATTAAGAGCTTAGTATGTGCCAAGCACTATGAAAAGCTCTGGGGATACACATCCAAAAGCAAAGAATGTCCCTGCCCTTAGGGAATTAATCACTGCAGTGTACAAATCCAGAAATTTGGAAGGGAGGGAAGGAAGAGGGTAGGAGGGGGCACTGAGAGATTAGGGTCACACAGCTAATATGTGTCAGACACAGACCTGGAACCCAGGTCTTTCTGTTTTTTTTAAGTGTCAGAAAAGGGAAGACTTGGAGTTATTATTCCAAAACATCTTCCTAATTGATCTGGGAAAGAAAAATATAGTTTAAAGGTCTTTTCTGTTCTCCCCACCCCCATCAATCAAAATATAGTAAAACAGCTCCTTGGGTGTCCACATCTTGTTGAAATGACTTCAGCCCATTAGCTTTCCCAGCCAACCATAAAAGTCCCGTATAAATGATCTCCAGCACAACTGTTTTGAAAATCCTAGAATTGGGGAGACTTTAGTCTGTTGGTTTTTTTCTGAGATGTCATTTCATCTTAAGAAGAATTTTAAATGCTCATAAATTACATGGGTATATCCTGTGAAGCACCTACAAGGAAATAATGGTGTTTCCTAGCATGATTGCAAAGCACATCTTTATTCCCTTATTCACACATGGCCAAGACTTTTTCTGATCTAAAAATGCTTACAAGCCTTATTCCACTGTCAGTGACCAGCAGTTCAGTAAAAATTACAAAGTGAAAAAATTCTTAACCAACATATTTACACTGGTGATCACATTTGTTTGCTTCTTTTCTAATGTTTGGTACATTGTTATCTGTGGCATGAATATTTTAAATGCTCGAAGTTAGAATGATTTGATTTGACAGAAATAACTATTCTTGTCTCTACTTGTGAGTGTAATTTTGAGCATAACTAACTGTTTCTGCCTTTAGTTTCCCCCAGTGAACTTTTAAATATGTTATAATTTATGATTATGAAGCAGAGTAATTGGAGTTTAACATCATGACATGTCCATTGACTTTGAGTGTTAGAAGTTAAGAAGGCAGAGCTTAGAGACTACAACAATGGTAGCAAGTCCGGGGCCTGGCTGGGGGCCCTGGCTCATCCAATTTGGGGGGGAATATGCTCTACTCTATTCCATCAGCTTGGGTGCCTTTACCAAGTTGACCTTGAAGTTGACCTCTTCCAACACTTGGAAGGCATTATCCTTCTGCTCCCATCTTGGACCGTCTCAAGTCTCTGGGGAGGAGGAGAAAATTAGGTCCACTGCTTATTAGCTCCACCTATAGAGCAGAGAGACCCAGTTCCAAGTCCAAAATCCCCCTTGGTTTTGGATCCCAGCCTTCTCTGGGCTTCCCTTTCAAGAGGACTGGCTGTGGGAGCACATTTTGTCCTGTTGTTTTTAAAAAAATTCCTGTCTGTGGAAGAAATCAATCCTAGACACCGTCTAATTGACTCATCCTTTAAGGGCAGAGTGTGTTCAGGTCACTATTTCCTGAGGAGAGCCTTCTGACAAGTATATTCTTGCTTTTGACTCTAGTTGAGAAACTCTTAAATGTCTAGAAACCTCAGGAATAACGTAGTGTTCTTGCCGAGGCTGACTTTTTACATATATCTCTTCTTCATACCCTGTCCTAAGGTCCTAAGAAGAGGCTTTAGTTTTGGTGAACATTTTTGTTCTTGAAACATTCTAGACAATCCAGAGCAGGCTGTTCTGGAAGTTGATCTTGGGTCAATCTTACTATCCCTCTGTTGAATTCAAGTAAAGCTAGTAGTATGTTTATTATAAACCATAAATCCTAATTTAATGGAGATTTTTGATGAGTTTATATTGATATGGTAATAAAAATTCAATGCTTATTAATGTATCAGGCCCTGCAGATACAAAGCTGGAAAAACGGTACATTCTCTGTTCCCAAGGGGCATGCAACCCAATGGAGGGAAATAATACAGGGTCAAAATTAATAAAAACATAAAAATAAAAAAAAGGAAAGGACTAAACAAAGTTTGCTAACTTTTTTGTGTCTTGGACCTCTCTAGCATTTTGGTTAACTCTTCTTGGAATAATTTTTTTTAATTGAATTATTTTATTTGTTTTCAGTGTTCAACAATCACATCCATATATCTTAGATTTTTTCCACTCTTTCCCCTCATTTCCCCTTTCCTTCCTACTCCCTCCCTGAGATGACATACAATCTTATATAGGTTCTACATGTACATTCCTATTAAATGCATGTTGCATAGAAGAATTTGAATGGGAGAAACCATAAAACAAAACATAATACAAAAGAAAATGGTCTGTTCCTATCCAATTCCATAGTTCTTTCTCTAGATGTGAAAGGCGTTTTGCTTCAAGAGTCCATTGGAAATTTTTTAAGTCCATGAGTTTCAATGAAGTATTTAGTCTACCAGAAAAATTCCTTGCACACTGTGGTTGTTGCTGTGTACAAAGTTCTCCTGGTTCTGCTCCTTTCACTCAGCATCAGTTCATATAAGTCTTTTGGAATAATCTTTTTAAGGGCATAAAATATATAGGATACAAAAGAAACCAATTATATCGAAGTACAACTATGAATTTTTATAAACTAATACAGAGACCCCCAGGTCAAGAACCTCTAGTTCCATAAGAAATTTGATGAAGTAGAAGTTACTTTCAGCTGGGGAGGGATTAGGAAAAAGTGCATAGAGGAAGCAGTTGTTGAGCTGGGAAGCAGTTGTTGAGCTGGGCCTTGAAGAGGAAAGTGCAAGCATTTATTAAGCACCTAATAACGTGCATGGTACTAAGCACTTTACAATATTGTCTTGTTTGATCCTCAAAACAACCCTGGGAGGTAGATGGCATTGTTATTTCCATTTTACAGATGAGGAAACTGGTACAGACAGAGGGTTAAGTACCTTGCCCAGATTCATACAACTTATAAGTATCTAAGGCTAGATTTGAATTCGGGTCTTCCCCATTTTGTTCACTGTGCCATCTAGCTTCCTCTAAGAGGATTTCAGAAAGAAGTGTGCACATGGGGGAGATGAGCTCTGGGTAAGGAAGAGGGCCTTGGCAAATGAAAGAGAGTGAGATGAGAGTAGAAGAAAGCTAATAGTTTTCTTTGTGTGGAAGTAGAATTTATGAAAACATGTATGGAAAAAAAACTAGACTCAAAGATGGAAGCCAGTAAAGGACCTTACAATGTGAGGTTTGACTGGTGTGTGGTCTCCTAACTCTGAATCAACAAGTCTTGCTTAAGCTCCTGCCATGGGGCAAGCATCATGCTGAATACTGGGGATTCAAGCACAAAAAATGAAAATATCCTTCCTTGTTAGGAGCTTACATTCTAACATGGAAACAAATCCATACATTGATATTTCTTGTTTAGTCGTTTTCAGTTGTGTCTGACTCTCCTGTGGTACCATTTGAGGTTTGGCAAAGATACTGGAGCAGTTTGCCATTTCCTTCTCCAGTTCATTTTATAGATGAGCAAACTGAGACAAATGGGGCTAAGTGACTTGCCCAGTGTTACATAGCTAAGTGTCTGAAGCTAGACTTGAACTGGGTTTTTCCTGCCTGCAGGCCCAGCACTTTATCCACTGAGCCACCTCCCTGCCCCAAAACTACACAGTGTTTAAAGTATCTGGGGGTCAGTCTGCAATAGCACACAGAATGCTCGTGTAGATTCAATTACCAAGTTTTCCTTAAAAAATTAAAGAACAAATAACTGGAGTAATATTTAGCATTCGTTGCTGGACCATGCCTATGTAATAAAAATGGCAATGCTAGCAAAGTTAGTTTATGCTTTAATGCTATACCAGTTAAGTTATCAGGAGGATTTTTATACAACTCTTTAAGTAAATTCACTTGGAAAAATAAAATATCTAGAGTGTGAAGGGAAATGATGAAAATAGGCAGGACAAAAGGGGAATAGCACTTTCAGACTTCAGACTATACGATAAAGCAGCAATCATCAAAACCATCTAACGTTGGTTTAAAAAAATAGGACCATCAGTGTAAAAGGTTGGACAGGGGATAATAAGAAACAATGGAAGCCAATAATCCAGTATTTAATAAACCAGAAAACAAACTACTTAGAAAAGAAACCCCTGTCTGATAAAAATCGCTTGGAAAACTAGAAAGCAATAGGACAAAAATTTGGCTTACTCTATATTCCACGATGCATTCAAAGTGGATACGTGACCTTAATATTAATGATCATACTAGAGAAAAACTAAAAAAAGAACGAATCACATACTTTTCAGCCAAGGGTAGGAAGTGTATTCTTAACCAAATAAAGAGATACGGACACTTATAGAAAATAAAATAGATTGCTTTGATTACATGAAATTCAAAACCTTAACAGATACACACACACACACACACACACACACATCCAAAAACCACAACTGTGAGTAGATTAGTGATCAAAGCATGTGAAGTCCTTTTTAAAAATATTTTTTTCTCAATTACATGTAAAATTTTAACATTCCTTTTTTTTTATTATAATTTGAGTTTCAAATTCCCTCGTTCCCTCTCCTTGAGAAGGCAAGCACTTTGATGTTGATTATACCTGAGCAGTCGTGAAAACATAGTTCCATATTAGCCATGTTGCGCAAGAACACAGACCAAAAAAATGGGGGAAAAACAGGAAAAATAAAGTGAAAAATAGTATGCTTTGATCTGCATTCAGACTTCATCAGTTCTTTCTCTGGAGGTGGATAGCATTTTTCATCATAAGTCTTTCAGAATTGTCTTAGATCATTGTATTGTTGTGAATAACTAAGCCATTCACTGTTGATCACCATTTGCTGTTGCTGTCACCATGTCCTGGCTCTACTCATTTCACTCTGAATCTGTTCATGTAAGTCTTTCCAGGTTTTAGTGAGAGTATCCTGTTTGTCATTTCTTAGTAGCACAATAGTATTCCATTGCAATCACCTACCACAACTTCTCCAGTCATTCCTCAGTTGATGGGCATCCCCCTCAGTTTCCAATTCTTTGCCACCACAGAAAGAGTGTCTGTATTGTTGTACCTATAAGTCCTTTTTTCTTTGATCTCTTTGGGATATAGACCTTTGGGTCAAAGACTATGAACGGTTTTATAGCCTTTTGGGCATAGTTCCAAATTGTTCTCCAGAATGGTTGGATAAGTTCACAATTCCACCGGTAGTGCATTAGTGTCCCAATTTTTCCACATCCCCTTCTACATTTGTCATTTTCCTTGTCTATAATGCTAGCTAATCTGAAAGGTATAAGGTCATACCTTAGTTTTGTTTTAATTTGTATTTCTCTAATCAATTGTGATTTAAAGCATTTTTTCATATTGACTGTAGCTTTAATTTCTTCTGAAAACTGCGTGATGAACAGTTTTTAAAAGAATAATTGATAACTGTTAATAAGTACATAAAATAATGTTCTGGATAACTAATAAAAAAATAAATGCAATTCAAAACAAATGAGGTTTCACCTCATACACTACCTTGGCAAAGATTGTGAGAAGCTGTCAATAAAACAATGTTGGATGTGTTGTGGAAAGATAGGCACATGAATGCATTTTTGTTGGAGCTGTGAATCAGTACAACAGCTTCAAAAAGCAATTTGGAATTATGCAAATAAAGTGACTAAAATATTCATATCCTTTGACTGTAAGATCCCATTATGGAGCTTATACCCAACAGAAGCTGTTCACGAGGAAGTCTTACGTATACCAAAATGTTTATAGCAAAACTTTTTATGGCAGCAAAGAATTAGAAACAAAGTAAATGCCTACCAATCTGGGAATGACCAAATAAATTGTGGTACACAAATATAATGAGCTATTACTCTGCTTTAGCAAATGATAAATATGATTCATATAGAAAATCATAGAAGGAGCTCCACGAACTGAAGTACATGAAGAAAGTAGAGCCAAGAAAGCAATATTCACTATTTCTGAAACAGTGTGAATGGAATGAATAACCATTGACACACAAAATCAAAAGTGACTTTTGCAAAATTACAAAAAATAAACATGGCTGAAAAAAAGAGATATGGAAAGATGCCCCCACCTTTTTAAGGAGTTGAAAAGTATAATACATTTCACATATTTTCAGACTTTTAGTATGTATGCATCAGTAAGGATTGCTTCTTTCTTCATCCTTTTTTTTTGCTTAAAAAATTTTTTTTTTATGTTATGGTCTCTAGGAGGATGGAGAGATACTGGAGGAGATTATGGTGACTTTTTTTAGAATGATATCAATAAAAAAACTTATTTTAAATGTATAAAGATTCTTGAATAACTTACTTTAAGGTATTTCCTAGCTCTAAGTCTTTATGAATCGAGCAAATATTTATTGCATGCCTAGTATGTTCTGTGTTCACTGTCCTAAGTATAAATAAATATAAGATAAGATTTCAGGGGTGGGAGAAACTGATGTGAGTTAGGATTGCCAATAGATAGGTATGTCCCTGGATTTTAGCCTGATGAATGATGGAAGATCATCATCTAATTAATTCTTCAGTTCAAGGTCAGAGAGCTTTGGACATCATCTTACTTCGATGATGATGAGAGTGATTTTGATTCAACCTGTGCAGCAGAGTTTTAATGAGTTGTCCTTTTGGAGATCCCTAAGAGGTTAAGGGACAACCATCTCATTTTGCAGATAAGAAAACAAGTGTCAGGGATAGTATATTATTAACTCAGGTCCTCTGACTCCAGAGCCAGTGCTCTCTTCACTGTACTGTACTGGAAAAACCTTGGAATACACATGGTATAGTGCCTCCATGTATAATTTAAAACACGAGGAAACAAGTTTTCTTAGAAAAGTGTTGATTTGTGTGTTACGGTGGTGTATAAGTTGGCACCTTAGTGACTGGAATAATGGAGTACAAATGTGCCTCACTAAAATGAGAGTTCTAGAGAGGTGTGCTGTTGGCACAGTGTCTGTGTGATTTTGGGCAACTCACTTCACTCCTCTGAACTCCTCTGAAAAATGAGAGCATAGGACTATATATGTAGTTTTTAATTCAGGAGGGGGCAGCATCCGTGAACTTTTTAAAAAGTATTCTGGGGGCAACTAGATGGAGTTGTAGATAGAGAGCATGGGCCCTGGAAGACTTGAGTTTAAATCCAACCTCAGACACTTGAGGTATTAACTGTGTGACCCTGGGCAAGTCATTTAACGCTGATTGCCTTGCCCCCTCCTGCCCCCAATTCTGATAACTATTTCAATGAAATTGGTTTCTTGTCTAACCCTGTATATTTTGTTTTATGCATTTGGAAAACATTATTTTGATGAGGGGGTCCATAGTCTTCACCAGACTGCTTGCCAAGGGGAACCATGGCATTGAAAAGAAAAAGATTAGGAACTCCAGGACCCAGTAATCCCTGAGATCTCTTATAGCCTTAAATCTTTGATCCTATGATTCTTGGTTTTCTTCATTTCTCACTCATTGTGATGCTTCCCCTCCTCTCCATTGCTTCTGTTACCAAAAATGCAGTCAACTTTTTTTCTTTGTTTTTTTTGTTATATATGTTACAAGTAAAATAATCAAAGTTATCAGAGACATGAAAGACTACCTAGAAAATGACAATTTCCTTAGGGACAAGATTCAAATGATCTATTTGGAAGTCTTACAGGATAGCTTAGAAGCAAAGGGTCTTCATGAATACCTTTCTTAAATTTCTTTTGCACCCTATGTTTGCACTAATTCTGGTTTTCTCAGAAAAGATGCTGAAGTTTTTAATTCTTTAAAAGTTCCACCACCATTCCCCGCTTTTTTTTTTTTGTGCCTCCTCAAGGATCATGCTTACCTTTTCCAGACAAATTACATTTAGCTACAAATTTGTTTCCTTTGTGGCAAATCATATCCTAGAATTTCTTTTTAAAAAAAATTCTCATTATTGGCAAGTGTTCCTGGGTGATCTGAACTGGAAAGACTTGCTATAGGAACTGTTTCCTACTTTAAAAATGCTCTTTTTAACTTGGGAGTCCTGGAGCCTGGGAATTAAATTTATGGGTGAATTAAAACTAAGATTTTTTTCTAATGGTATCCTTTGGAGTCTGTCTAGCTGCACTGTTCCCTGTGGGTCCTCCACTTCAGTGCATATTTCTTTTATGTTTTGTTTCATCAGTCATTTTCAGATATTTTCCCGCAGGCCACCCCTCCACCCTACCAGTATTGAGCTCTCCCTTGTACCACAGGAAAACAGCAGAAATAATAACAGTGACCATATCTAAATATATATATATGTAATATTCTGTAGTTTTTCCATGTCTTTGCTGAGAGAAAAGAATTATCTGCTCTCGAAGACCAAAATTAATCATTAAAGCTGTTCAAGTCTAGCTTCTATATTAGTCTTCTTTTCACTTGCATTCTTGTTATTGTGTGTTGTTCTCTAGAATCTGCTGACTCTACGTCACTTCCTATATGTGCTCATATTTCTTAGAATTCCTCATATTCGTTATTTGTAACTGCCTCAAAGTAGCATTCATTAGTCAGTCATTCAGTAAGCATTTATTAACTGCCTCCTGTGTTCTAGATAGTCATCAGCCATTTTCCAGAAAATAATAAATTTTAATTCTTTAATTCTAGTCCTTTGCTACCACAAGAGGGCTTCTATGACTATTTTGGTGTATTTGGGGACTTTATGTTTTTTTGCCTCCTTGGGATGTATGCTTAGTACTGGGATCATAGAGTCAAAAAAGATATGAAAAGTTTAAAAACTTTTCCCATTTAATTTCAAGTTGTTTTACATAATGGTTGGGCCAAATCATGGTATTACCAGCAATATATTTTAAGTGCCTGTTTTCCCACTGCATCTTCAACATTTTAATTTTTTTCATTAACAATTTGCTGAGTATAAACTAAAACTCAAAATTCTACTTTTAAAGAAGAACAAATTACCAGTCTGGAGAACTATTTGGAAATATGCCCAAAGGACTATAAAACTCTGCATACCAATTCTGCATACCTTTTGACCTAGCAATACCTCTACTAAGTCTGTGTCTCAAAGAGATAAAAGGAAAAGGACCTATTTGTACAAAAAATATTTCTTATCAGCTCTTTTCGAGGTGGCAAAGAATTGGAAATTGAGGAGATGCCCATCAACTGAGTAAGGGCTAAACAAGTTCTGGTATATGATTGTGATGGAGTGTTATTATGCTGTAAGAAATGATGAACAAAGTGCTTTCAGAAGAAACCTGGGAAGACTTCTATGAACTGATGCAAAGTGAAATGAACAGAACCTGGAGAACACATCGTATATAGTAACAGCAAGATTGTCCGATGGTCAGCTGTGAAAGACTTAACAATATGGTGATCCAAAACAGTTATGAAGTCCTCATGGTGAAAAACGCTCCACCTCCAAAGAGAGAACCGATGAACTCTGAGTACACGTAGAAGTATCAATTTTCACTTTATTTTTCTTGCAACATGGCTAATATGGAAATGTATTTTACATGGTTTCACATGTATAATTAATAGAATATTGTTTGCTTTCTCAGTGGGTGGGGGAGGGATTCCAGGTCAACTAGGTGGCAGTGTATAGAGTGCTAGGCCTGGAGTTCTCCTAATTTCAAATCTGGCCTCAAACACTTAGTAGCTGTGTGACCCTGGGTAAGTCACTTAACCCTGTTTGCCTCAGTTTCCTCACTTGTAAAATGAGTATAATTCTCCATAACATGAACCATAGGTGAACCATTCCTAACTGATGGTTATCTCATCAACCTGTTCTTTATGAATCTTCTCTTTTTCCCATCCCTTCCTGTCGGTGAGGCCCTGATAGGCTATACTCAAATGAACCTCATCCTGCTGAGTACTAGTAAGATTCACCAGACAGGGCTGGCTTTCACATCTGTGTTGCCAGTTGAAACAAAATAATCTTTTGCAATTGGCTTTTAAGCATATCTCTAATTGACCTTGTGAGTTGTGAGGTTTTTCCCCCTTTCTAATTTGGTTTGTTTGTATTGTACAACAAAACTTTTGTATGCTACTGCTCTCTTTTTTCCCTTTCTCCTTTGCTTAGAAAAATAAGCAAACTAAGCAGAAGTCAAAGAGAAAATTGGAATTTTTAGTTTATTTTTTTTAAACAACTCAGCAAGATTTGAGCTCATAACTTTCTGTACCTTGCCTCAAGCTGCACAGAATCTTTGGTCAAAAAATAATGAGCATTTTCACTAGTTAAATTAACCACCAGAGAGTGATACTTTTTTTTTTTTTATATGATCCACCAATAAGCAGTTCAGCTACTTAGAATCTGTGGACATTTAATTCAAAGCAATGAGCCATCCACATCTCATTTTGGACTTTTTATTTTATCTGATTCTTCCCACGGTATAATCCAAGACAGTTTGGGGAACTTGAGGGATTTGTGTCTCAGACAAGTAGCTGCTTCCCTGGGGGAGAATGGAGTCAAAGTAGAATAATGTTTACTGTACTTGGAGGGAGGAATAGATTTTTGTCATATGGACAGTAGAGAAAGCTTATGGAAATGGAGACGACTTCTCTCAGTGCACCCCCTCCTCCCCCCAGCAAAATCCAGTACCCAGCTATGAAATGAAAATCATGCTAGTGTCCCAATAGCTTTATGTTTTCACAGTTCCCTCTTTAGCCAAACAGCCCATAGTCTTGAAAGGAAAAAGCATTTCTTTGACATGTTAGATATTCAGGTATCCAGTTTTGTATTCACAATGAAATCACATTACGTAAGTAACTAATCTAGGATGGTAGTGATCACCTAGGCAGAAGGTCTTGCCAGGAAATGTGGAGGGGTGATACTCAATTCCCTCTCTTATCTCATCATGACTGTAGTAAATGTGTTGTCTGGGAGTTAAATCAGTGGAATTGTGGATTGTGGATGGTGTATTTTATTCTCGCTAATCGAGCATCCCTGTCAAAGTGTCTCTCAGGTACTATTCGAAATGCTCATCTCGATAAATAAATGGATGTCTCTTTCACACACACACACAGACATACCACTTCTCATGATTTCTCTGTGTGATAACATGTGGACAGAATTCACTTAAAAACAAAGAAAACCAGGTTCTTCTCCACTGCTACATGCAGCTGATAGGAAATAAATTGGGAACATTTGCTGGCTGGTGGTCCGCTTGCCTGCTATAGCACTGGTAGAGCCAAGCCTAGAGATGACACCTGCTTTCCCAGCAAAAGAATTCTAAAGACTGAGAGGTTTTTTGTTTTGTTTTGTTTTTGCTTAGCTGTTAGATTCCTAGATTCTTAACTCCTCATCAACCCAATTTAAATGAATCTTGACTCTGGAGGAATGATAGTGAAACGATATCTCCCTTCTTGTAGGAGAGAGGTGGTGAAGTACACATGTAAATGGAGGCATCCATTGTCAGGCATGGCTAGTGTGTTGGTTTGTTTTGCTTCTGTGTTATAAAGGAAGATTATTTTGGGGGAAAGGGAGATAAGGGTTATTGGGAAGTGACAACAACATTTTTTTAAAAAATCAGTACTTATACCCCAAAGAAATCAAAGAAGGAAAAGACATAAATGTACAAAACTAGAGACGCTCTTGTCATTGTAGCCAAAAATTGGAAGTTAGAGGAGGAAATAGCTAAACTAATTGTGGTATATGAAGGTAATGAGATATCATTATACCATAAGGAATGATGAAATGAACAATTTCAGAGGAAACTGGAAAGACCTTTATGTACTAATGCAGAGAGAAGTGAACAGAACTAGGAGAATGATTTATAATGTGATAATATTAAAGAGATAACCAACTTTGAAAGACCATTAGTTTGTGAGATCTTGGGGAAACTTTTTTTTTTTTGCCTTTTTTATATTCACAGGCTCAGCACAGTACCTGGCACATAGTAGGTACTTAATAAATGCTTGTTGATATCTGGCTGGCTTTAGAACTCTGATTAACACAGTGATGAACCACTTTGCCAAAAGAATCAAGATGAAGCATTAGTACTCATCTCCTAACAGAGAGTTGAGGAACTCAGTGGATTCAGAGCCATACATTTTCAGATGTAGCCTGATGTTTAAAAAACAAAAAACAACAAAAAAAAACAAATTGGAATTTTCAAGAACTTGTGAACTGGACTCTTGGAAAATGATTGAACTTTGCCTCCTGATTCAGAAAGAAATAACTTTTTTGTTAGCTGTCTGGAAAGAAATGGGCACTGGGCTCTGGGAAACTTCAACATCTGACAGGGCAGTTAGGTGGTGCAGTGGATAGAGCACCAGTGCAGGAGTCAGGAGGACCCGAGTTCAAATCTCACGTCAGACACTTGACACTCACTAGCTGTGTGACCTTGGGAAAGTCACTTAACCCCAATTGCCTCATCCTGGGTCATCTTCAGTCATCCTGATGAATATCTGGTCACTGGTTCAGATGGCTCTGGAGGAGAAGTGAGGCTGGTGATCTGCACAGCCCTCCCTCACTCAAAACAAAGTCAAGTGCAAGTCGTGTCATCATTTCTCTGATGGCATGGTCTTCTTTGGCAATGAAGGCACAAACACACACACAACATCTGACAACATTTTATATAAGCGAACATGGAACTGTTTTCCAACATAGATGCAGTCTGAAAGCTTTTTAACGCCACAGGACACGTGACAGCCTCCCTCTTTTCTCCCTTTTTGAGCCTTTGAGGCTCTTCTCCCTCTGTTTTACCTTTGTCTAGAGGGTGACTCAGGTGTTCTCATCATCATTCTTTGATGCTTGAATCTCTGGGGGAGATTCCAAATGCAAGTGCTAAATTGCTTGCTGCTGCAGTAGCTTCACAGAAAATAGGTCTCCAGTTTGTTTTCCAAGTCATATTTCCTATGAAGACATGCCACAGTATTGACTCCAATCCCAGTGCTTTCAATCATAATGTGATTCCCTAGTCCACACTGTGTTGTCATTTCAGTCCCACTGTTCTTGGCAAAGATCCTGGAGTGGTTTTGGCATTTCCTTCTCTAATTCATTTTTCAGATGAGGAAACTGAGGCAGACAAGGTTGTTAAATGACTTGCCCAGGAATATACAACTAGAAAGTGTCTAAGGCCAGATTTGAATTCAGATGAGCTTCCTGACTCCAGGCTTAGCACTCTATCCCCATGTGCCACATAGCTGTCTCCACTAACCACTCTAGGGTGTCCAGTGGAGGAATCACAAATAAATAAAATTGACTTGCCTGTTAGCATTTTGTGGTGCTATCCACTGTCTCTTTGTTAAAAATCATACTCTAATTTTTTCATTCTTTCATTTTCCCCTCCCTTTTTTGTTTATTTTACCCTCAAATTCTTTTCTTTGTTCATTCAAAGGCTTTATTCTTTGTCAAGTTTCTTCCCTCTTTCCTCTCTTTTGTTATTTCAATTTTTGTGTATAGCTTGTCATTCATTTGGTGAAACATTCCTTCCTATCCTCTGGAGAAATTCCTTTTATTCTTTTTTTAGTATTAGTCTCCTGTCTTTTCTGTATTTTCTCCCCACATATCACTGGACCCGATTTAGATCATCATTATAATGATTATAATGGAAGGCAACTACTAGGTCTTCTCCCTCCCTCATTTTAAAGACAAGAAAACCTAGGTGTTCTCTCCCATAAAGGTTGAAGTTATTTCCTCAAAAATGACAAAGCTAGGATTCAGACTCCAGGTCTTTGGACTCAAAATCCAGCATTCTTTCCACTATACCACAGTGCCCGGAAAGTTTTTTTGGGTTAGTCAGTTGGGCCATGTGACAGTACCTATTATTGGACTTTGCAATAGAGAAGTGCTGAGGCAGGGCTTCTTAACCTTTTTTACATCATAGGCCCCTTTGGCATTTTGGTGAAGCCTGTGGGCTTCTCTAAATAACATTTTTAAGCTCATATATTGGAATTAAAAGGAAGTCTTTTTTTTTTAACTTTTTGATTTTTTTTAACATAAAAATCCATATTTTAAGTGGACTTTAAGAGCCCATCAGACTAACCTCATTTAGGTGGGGAATTCAGAGACCTGAGTTTCTTCTGTGTTTGAGACTGACTCACTGTACAGCAAATGATGTAATCTCTCCGCATTCGTCTCCTCTAAAATGAGAATATTAATACCTGTCAACTTGCTGAATGATACTGAGAGAATTACCTAGTAAATATCTGTAATACACTTTGAACTGTTCAGTTGAAGGGTGCTAATGGTTATTCATCTTGCCTTAAAATACAATAGTGAATTCCTGCTGATTGATGGGAAAGGAAGTACTAAATTCCACCTTCAGTCTTGGTAAAATTTCAGTTGTATGGGGTAGATCTTGGACTCTTGAAAGATAATTTGTTGCTTAGTTTATTATTTGCCCTATATATATATTCATGTATTAAATGTTGAGCCATTATTTTTATAATGTTAAACATGATACGGGATCTACTGAAAAGTATGTATTATAGAACTCTCAAGGTACCTTCATGGCTGATTGGAATAGAGGTTTAGGTTGGTGCCACATAGGGATGCAGCTTAAAAGATGTATCAGAAAAGGCCTCATTGGCAAATATGAACTTACACTACAAGACCAAACCCTGGTCAGTGGGGAATGGTGGAAGTACAAGTCTTGAAGAAATTATGTTCGATTTCTGCCTCAGATAGTGGTGATTTATTAGCTGTGTGCCCCTCAGTAAGTCACTAAACCATTTTCCAGCCTATTTCCTCATTTACAAAGAAGGGAAGGTAAGACCACCTACCTTTTAGGAATGCTGTAAGAATCAAATGAGATACTATACATAAAACACTTTGCAAAACTTAAAGTGCGCCATGTAAGCGTTAGCTGTTAATATTATTGTTATAGTCACTGCACAGAAGACACCTGGGAGGAAGGAGTACACAGGCACACATGTGACTCCTTGGCCCTGTTCCTGAGAGTTGGCATACCAGGTGAGACAGAGAAATATCCATATAAGGGTGGGTTCATAAGAATACTCATTGTGCAACTTATTTCTGTAACCCCAGAGTCTGAGTTGCTCTCTGATGGCAAATGAAACAGCTAAAAGGCTTCACAGGGTATTGCTATTACTACTAGCAATGAACTCCACTCTTTTCCTTTATTTTCCTACTATATGTCCCACCCTTTATATAAACCCATTAATGATGATTCAGTTCAGTTCAACTACAAGTTATTCAATATTATACTCCCTCACTTAGTTCTCTCTCTTCTAGCCTTCCTCCTTGTCTTCCTCTCTCCCTCTCTCTGTCCTCTTCTCTTTCTCTCTCCCCATTCCCTTCCTTCCTCTCTTTTTCTCCCAGCTTTCCTTCCTCTCTCTTCCCCATCCTTTCTCCCTTGACCTGCCCTCTCTGTTTCTTATCTCTCTGTCTGTGGCTTTCTCTGTCTCAGTTTCGTGTGTGTCTGTGTGTGTGTGAATGTGAATAATGCAACTGATCTTAGAATATACTTAACATAAAGCTTATTCTGGCTGTGCTGATGTCCATATATTAGATACAGATATCTATTAGATGTAGATATCTGTTATAGTACTTATTCACATACAAGTGTAACAGCAAGCAAAGTAGGATTATTTTGCTATTTTTCTGGATTGAGTTTTAGCCAGTCAGGTGCCTTTGATTGAATCAGGAATCTTTGACTGGAAACATTTTATATATATATATATATATATATATATATATATATATATATATATATATATATATACGTATACATATATTGTATTGATTAGAGGGAGAGGAGCGAGTAGAGAGAGAAGCAGATTTGAGAGAGAGAAGTGAGCGTGAGCAGGCTAGGGGAACTTGGTTGTGGGGGAAGCCTGGCAGAAAGAATGTTTGTGAAGTTGGAAGCCCTGCCTGTTGATCTGGGGTAGTTGCTCAGACAGAAGTGCTGTTTGTTGGTCTTTATGAGTGAATTGAGATGATGGTGCTGGTAATGTGTATAAATATTGTTATAGATCTGTTAAGCTTTGTTTTCCTAGAAACATAGCTGTGGGCAGGAGCCCCTGGAGCCTGCTGTCAGGCAGACAGAGGAAGAGTTTGGAGTGCAACAGTCCCTGTGAGCTGAGATACGGAGCAGGAGGAGAGAGCTGCTACCTATGTGTGAACTCAGCGAGAGCTGGGAGTGGTAGCCATGGGGTTTGGAAATCGGCTTCTCAAGTCAAAATGAGAAAAGATTTTCTTTGGACACTGTGTCTAATTACAGAGATTGTTCTTACCCTGAGCTAGGGATAGATGCATTGTGATAGGGAAGACCCTAGCCTGGGACCCCCTGACTTTGGGGTGCCACGTGATAGACTGAGTGTTGTGAGACGCATATATGTATTAGATGTTGCTATGAATGTTATGATTTACTTTACTGAGCCATGTTTAGTTTATTGCTAAATGAACAGAGTTCGTTATCCTGTGTGATTAGAGCCTTAAAATCATTCACAGCAGCTGTCCTCAGGTATGCTGCTGGGATTGGCGTTACAACATGAAAGTCATACCTGTGTTATCAGTTGTTTTTAAGAGAATTAGAATACAGCTAATCTTAGAATATATTTAACATAAAGCCCATTCTGACTGTAATGATATCTAGATATTTATATTGTGAAGGGAATTATGATTTTCATATTAATCAATATGATATGTGTAATGAATATACTAATAATTTAGATTTCTCAGAAATGCCTCTTCTGGCTTGCAAGTCAGAAGCTTGCAGTGCAGCTTGAAATGATCAATAAAACCCTTGATAAAGCTCTCACAATCTCTGAGTTCTTCTGCCTGTATACCCTAAGTGAATTGAATCAAAGATTGTAGAACCTGTTCCTGCCACAGAACTCTGGTCCTGTGACCCACCAAGTAACAACCTCCAATGACCTGAAACAATGCTGTTCCCACAGGACTCCAGAACACTTGCATTGTGGACCCTTAGGCTTGTTGTGGGAAATCACTCAGACCCTGGAAAGGATTGCTTGGAATCCACCTTTTCCCTCCCTTCCTACTTGTGATTTGTGCATACAATCTCTGCCTTCACTATAGCAAGATGGAATTCCAGTCTGGAGAATTCCAGATTTGCAAATCTATTCCTTGTAATGAAACTAATTAATTCAATCACTACTTGATTACTGGCACTTTGTTTCTGGTCATTCCCAGGTCTGGCTTAGTAAAATTCTGTTAACAATATCTGTTTACCCATTCATATATATCTAATATATAGATATCTATATCTAGAACATAGATATCAGAACAACATGAATGGGCTTTGTGTTAAGTATATTCTAAGATTAGCTGTATTCTAATTTTCTTAAAAACCACTAGTAATATAGGTATGACTTAACATATAAGTGAATGTGTACCATAATTAGAACATTTGATTAACCAGAATATTCCGTCCCCCCTTACATGAACTAGTTAATAATTTACCTTTCAAGGTGCAGGTAGGGACTGACCAAATAGATGTTTGCCTGCTCTTTTCTGTTTTGTAGAAGAAAAAAATGGGAGCTTTGTGTTTGTTCTCTTTGCCTGTTTGGTTCACTTGTAACACCTTCCTGATTAGACGTGAAAGTGAGAGAGAGATTAAATAGTAGACTTTAATTAGGAGGCTACATTTCTTTCCCTACCAGAATCTTAACCTAACCTGAACCTAAGAGCAAGAGATAGCCCCAAAGCAGATAATTATGAGAAATGTCAGTTGGGATTTTTGTGTTGTTTAGGATCCAGAAAACTTCATCTTTTGAATATGCCAAACCCCTGAAGGGGATTCCCAAGGTGTGTTTTCTAATTTCCTAGGCCTTTTTTTTTTTAATGCCTATGACTTCAGAATTGCTGATTAAGATTTGGGCTGGGGAATTCTTGAGACTAGGAAAAATGACTGGGAGGTGGCTAATGGGTGGGCAGATGCTCTAGAGGGAAGAAATGGGATCTTTGAGTTTTAATGCTAGCCTCTTGCTAGGACAGCCAGCTTAGCCAAAGGGAAGAGACAGAATTCAGCAGATCTTAGACAGATGGTTAAAATTTAGCCCTATCCCCCTATATCCCTCTTTCCATCAATTTAATTAATTTATCTTAAATTAAACTAACACATATACATTTATTTATCCTTTCATTTGTTCATTGTCATGCTATCTCTGCATTGTAATATTTTAGGTCTCTTAGGACATAATATTTTTAATTCTTACCATTACTTATTGAAATCTAAGAGTTATATGTGGCCAACTCTGGTCTAGAATGATCCATAACCTTTTTAATTCCACTTTGTCATATATACCAAATTTGGAGGTAGGACATGGGTTGGAGTTCTCCCTCTGCTATTTACTGTCAGGATGTCCCTGATCAAGCTGCTTTATTTCTCTGGATCTCATCTCTAAACCAAGGAAGTGAGACTAGATGCAGTGTCACTAGAGACCCTGCTAGCTCTACATCCTATGCTTCCATCATCTAATAAGGTATATTCCTTAGAGACTGAAATGAAATTACCCAAACTAGGGACTTTTGTAATTCTTGATTTAAACGTGTAATTTCCACACAACCCTAAAAGTGGCACTCCAGTAATACTTCCTCTGTTCAGCAGTGATAAATCTTTGAGAAGGGCTACCATTAGTATGTGTCCAAGGACTGGTTCCCAATGAAGACTTAGAAATCAGAGTAAGATAATTGATTTCTCTTTGTTATTATACAACTGTTTCTCTATGGTTTGGGCAAATAAAACTCTTAACAACAATCACTTACTCCCCATAAAAACCAACTCCTGATTCTGTGTGTCCTGCAGATTTTTAGGTTCTGATGGATATTTTGTCTTTTTATTTAGTGGCATAGAAGATGAACTCAGCTGAATTCAGTGATGATGAAGAAGAAGGTAAAATACACCACGTTGTTAGTCTGTTACCACCACCCCAACCAACCCTCTGCCCTCTCCCCCCCCAAAAAAACTTTAAACATTATTTTTGGACAGATATGCACTTGGGCGGGCACTTTAGTGTAGCCACTCTAAAGCTACACTCTCATGGGTCGTCATGACCTTCAGGTGACCCTGGGATCTCAAAGGCTATTAAAATAAGTGTAACAGCTAACATTTATATAGTGCTTACTTTTGTTCCAGATTCTTGGTGCTAAGCATTTATAATTATTATCTCATTTGATCCTCACAACAACTATGAGAGGTAGTTACTATTATCATCTTTATCCATTTTACAGTTGAGGAAGCTGAGGCAGATAGCATTTAAGTTAAGCCCAGGGTCACACAGCTGTTAAGTGTGTTTGGTCTGATTTGAGCTCAGATCATCCTGACTCCAGGCCTGCCACTCTACGTATGCCCCACACCGCTTGGCTCCTGACATAGAAAAGGATTATATGTAGACTTAGTGACAAAATATATGGCTTCCAGCTAAGAACCAGAATAGCTAAGACATCAAGGTTGCTTAGTGCATAGGATGTTGGATTTAGAAGAAAGAAAACCTGAATTTAAATCCTACCTCTGACCTTTACTAGCTGTGTGACCCTGGGCAAATCACTGTGCCTCAGTTTCTTTATTATAAAATTAGGCTGATAACAGCATCTATCTCACATGAGATAACATAAATAAAATTATTTGCAAACTAAATAATTTATCTGTTATTAATAAATGCAGAGTTGTTTGGCTACCAGGTTTGTTTTTTTAAACAGCATTTAATTTTTATTTTGAGGACTTAAGCAATTCGTGATGACTGCTCACTTAGAAGGAATTGTATATTTACAGTCATGATTTATGTTGATCTGTGATAAAGTCACAGACCTTTTTGAAATATTGAAGTAGGAATTCTGTTTAAAGTATTGTAAAATTAGAGAAAATCAATCTGGCCTCAGACATCAGACACTTACTAACTGTGTGACCTTGGCCAAATCACTTAACCCTAATTGCCTTGCCTTCCCCTCTCTGAAAAAAAAAGAGAGAGAGAGAAATAGCTTTGTATCAAAACTTGCTTTTCTGTGACTAGAAATGAATTAGAACTAGAATTCTCTATGAGATGAAGTCAGAGGGCAAGACCACTTAAGAGAGTATAGCTAAGCTTTGAGTGGGGTGCTAAGTAGGCAGAAACACATAGCAGCCTTGATTTACCATCCTGATCATGTCTCCTGTACTTCCTCCCCATGGCAGTTATAAAAAATAATCCAGTGAAAGTGGAGACAGAAGTTGGGGATGCTGTGCTGGATTGTTCTGTGACGTCTAGGGCTGCCGAGAAGCCCCCATCGGATGGCTCGTTTACATCCCTTCAGGACTCCAGCAAGCGTAAGCAGACTGCAAGTGATGGCGTTGGAGGCCAGCAGGACGTTTTACCTAGTGTGAAAAAGAGACGTCTGATCCCTGAGGTGGGTCTCCCTTTTATGGGACTTTTCATGTGGCTTGGTCAGGTGTCTTCTAGGACTGTTAACGTTATATAGCATGTTGTTTGTGATGCTGTCGTATGCTCATTACAGGCATGGGGATTGGACCAGTGAGTTCATGGGTATAGGGAACTTCCAGTGAGGAGACTCTGGTGATGTAGGTGGACATGTCTTTTCTGCAATTTATTATTGTCACTGTTATTGTTGCTCATCATGTAATTAGTTATAGTAGTAATAACTCGTATTTTTATAGTGCTCTGTACAAAATGCTTTATAAATATTAGGGAATTTCCAATGAGGAAACTGCCAGTGTAGGGAGAGGTATCTTCTTTACCATTTATCATCGTCGCTATTGTTATTATCACTGGCATCATCTTCATCATCGTTAGTGTCATTAATAGTAGTAGTAATAGCTAGTATTTATAGCACTCTAGGTGCAGAGTGCTTTACAAATAGCATCTCATTTTATTCTCATAACAGTCCTGGGAGGTAGGCATTGGTCATCATCATCATCATCGTTATTTTTATTTAAAGCAGCTTGAGACAGAACTTGTGTGACTTGCCCGGGGTTGCACAACTAGTCATTATCTGAGGCCAGATTTGAAGTCTAGTCTTCCTGACTCCTGGCCCATTATTCTATCCTTGGTTCCACCTCGTTGTCGCTAATCTTAGAGAATTGTTGGGAGCCTGAGATATTAAGTGACTTGTCCAGGGTCACATAACCAATTATGTTATATTGTGTTTTTATTTGAGTATGTTTTAACTAAGTTTCATGTCAGCAAGAACCATCTCTTATCTTTTATTTTTTTTGAGGGGTTAACAATCTCCTTTAATCAAGCACATGTATCATTCACTAATAGAGAAAAATGTAAGGAGAAATAAAGACCAACAGAATGGCTTCTAGTTGTCTGACCATTACATACATACATACATACATGGTTACCAGAGAAGGAAGCACAACATCTGGGTTTTCAAAGCTGGGGGGCTGCTTAGTGGCTGCCCAGAGTCTTATCTGGCACACAAAGCTTCTTTCAAAAACTAAGCCCCCTATCTCTTTAAAAAAATTATTTCATCTTATTTTTGTTGATGCCCCTTTGTTCTCTACATTATATTACTGTTACTATGCACGATGATCTCCTGGTTATCACTTTTCTTTGTTTCAGTTCATATAGATCTTCTCAGATTTTTTTCAGAAACTCCCCTCCCCCATTATTTCTTATAGCACAGTAGTAGTGCATCACTGTCATATGCCACAACTTGTTTAGCCATTCCCTGATTAACATCTTATAAATTTTCAGTTCTTTGCCACTACAAAAAAAGCTACCACAAATATTTTTTGTACAAATAGGTCCTTTTCCTTTGTCTTTGATCTCTTCATGGTACAAACCTAGTAGTGGTGTTGTTGGGTATGCAGAGTTTTATAGTCCTTTGGGCATAGTTCCACATTGTTCTCCAAAATGGTAATTTTATTCAGTTTCTTATGTATTTGAGAAATGAGGCCCTTATCAGAGAAACTTGCTATACAAATTTTGGATATTACTTCATCATCCCTTTAGCAAAATGTAGTTTTCCTGATTATTTCTCTTAATTAGGTCTCTTTTTGCTTTTGCTTTGAGATCATGATTACTACCCCTTGCCTTTTTTTACTTCAGCTTGAGCATAATAGATTTTGCCCTAGACCTTTATTTTAACTCTTTGTGTAAGTTTCTCTTTCAAGTGTGTCTCTTATGAAGAAGAGGGGTATATATTTCAATTGAGGGGAACAGCATGAGGAAAGGCTTGTGTCAGGGGCCACATGACCTTTGTCCCAGACCTAGCTTAGGGAATTAGGGAAGGGTTCCAAGGTTGTTGTTAAAGATGGGGCTTTTTTTTGTGACAGTCTCACCATTGTATATTCCTTTGATGTATGTTTTGCCCAAGTCTCAGGCAGTTTATAGCACAATGCTTAAGCAATTAAGCAATCTTAAGATTTTGTCTAGATATACACTTAACATAAAGGAGCACAAGCACAGATACCAGCCAAGTAACTAGTCTTCTAAAAGCCACACATTTGCCACAAAGAAAGCTTAACTGACTCTAATGCTTTTCCTTTTTTCATTATAGCCAGCATTACAACCATAGCAGTTCGTGATCAGTGCCTGATGAGTTTATAATTTGTAAATGCTTTAGGAGTTCAAGGAATAGGAGGAAAAAAAGAATGAAAAAGTCTATTTAAAAATTTTTTTTTAATTTTAAAAGAAGTTCATGAAGAGCCCAATCTGGGACCACCATTCTGGAAGCTCAAGCTTTCTATGTTGCTTAGAAACAGTCTTAGAATGAGACAGGGGCTTGTGGTACCCTTGTTATTTGCAAGAGCTAGTCCCTTGCTGAAACTAAAATTCAAATTGCCCTATCTGTTCTACTGTGGTAGCAGCTTGGATCTGGGAATAAGGATGGGCAAGTGAGGAGACTAGCCTGGTTAAAGTAGAGAGGTCTTTGAGGAAGAAGTAGAGAATAAAAAGTCAGATTATGGTGAGCCTGGATGCCTTGTCAGATATGTAGATGGCACCTTGCTGCCTAGGAGTTCAATGTAAACTCCTCAGCTTGGAATTTATCCTCTAAGTCAAGAGTTCTTAACCTTTTTTTGTGTCATAGACCCCCTTGGCAGTCTGGTGAAACCTATGGACTCTTCAGAATAATGCTTTCAAATACATAAAAGAAAATACATGGTATTACAAAGGAAATCAATTCTATTGAAATTCAGTTATCAAAACATATATTTTTTAAAAGGTCATGATGATTTAGTAACTCTGATCAACACAAAGGATTCATGATGAAACATGCTCCCCACCCTCTGATAGAGAGGCAATAGATACCAAGTGCTGATTGAAGCGTACTCCCTTTTCTTTTTCTTTCTTTCTTTCTTTCTTTCTTTCTTTCTTTCTTTCTTTCTTTCTTTCTTTCTTTCTTTCTTTCTTTCTTCCTTCCTTCCTTCCTTCCTTCCTTCCTTCCTTCCTTCCTTCCTTTCTTTTTTTCTTTCTTTCTTTCTTTCTTTCTTTTTCTTTCTTTCCTTCCTTCCTTCATATGGCTAATGTGGAAATTTGTGACTATGTATTTATAGTATGTTTTCTTTTTCTTACCTTCATAATGAATGGGAGAGAGCTGGTAGAAAGGAGAGATTTGGGGACTGAAAATAAAATAAAATGGAATTTTCAATAAATGAATAACCAGAAAGTTCAAGGAACCAAGGAGAAAAACCCCTGTTCTAAGTAATAAGGGTACCATTGAAGGTTTTTGAGTAAGGGAGTGAAGGGATGAATTCAACCTTTTAAGGTAATTAGTATAGTCCAGATGTGGTTCTCATTGGATTGGGCCACTTTAGATGTGGTCATGATTGAAGGGAAATGGTTGATTTCTTTAAATATCTTAGGACCCCATGATTCCATGTTAGAGTCACCTCACCTGGAATTAAAAGCTGAAAGGTATAAAATTTACATAAATGTTTTCCTTGAGCTTTCCAGACTAGTTTTGCAGATTCAAGCTGTTCTGGTAATCGAGATAAACATCTCAGTTTGACTTCTGAGGATCTCTCCAAGCCGGTGTTCTAAATATTTCAAGGATCATACATCATTAGCTGAAAAATGATGAGATCTCACCCCCTAGCCCTCTGTTTTGTTATTTTTTAAAAATTCTGGTGTACTTAAAGTTGACAGACTCAAATATATGAGAGAACTTAAGGATTTCATAGAAAGTGTTGAGCTTTAATATATGAAAATCATCCTTTCTTTTAGTTAGAAAAAGAAGAGTAATAATAGCCAACATTCAGCTGCTTAAAGTTTGCAAAGCACATTGTAAATATTATCTTATTGGAAACTTGGGAGGCAGGTCCTATCATTATCCTCACTTTATAGATGAGGAGATTTTGGCAGACAGAGCTGAAGTGACTTGTCCAAGATCACTCAGCTGGTTAATTGTGGCAAGATTCAAACTCAGGTCCTCCTGATGCCCAAGACCCATGCTTTTTCTACTATACTACTGAGCATTTGTATAGGACTTTTAACAGCAAAGAAATACAGAAATTTAAAAAAATTAAGAAAGATTATTATAAAATCACAAACTTTTCACTATTTAAAATTTAACAAAAATATGTAAATTATCTTTAGTGGGTAATATCAAATTTATCTGTTTGTTTATGTATTTACACATGACAGCACAGTACTCCATATAGTTCAGAGACCTAGAGCATGAGTGATGACAAAGTTAAACAGTTGCCATGCTGGTTTAACCTAGGTAACATCAGGCAACAAGTCTTTCAAATGTTAACCTCCATCCCTCAAATGTGGCTTTCAAAGCTAATAGCTTTGTGGAAGAGAAATACTGTCAGGTCTGTGACACTAGGGAGTGTGGTATAGCCTGTGATAAGTAAACCAGCTCTTAAGCTCATTAAACACCTTTCCCAGTCCATGTCCACCACAATGCTTTGTTGGGGGTTTGAGTGCATCAGTGAGAATCTCTATCAGCAGAGGAAACCTGCTTATAAAAAATATAGTACTATGCTTTGGAAAGGAAGAAATGTGGTTCTTTCTTGTAAAAAAAATTATCTTTTATTTTCACATCACTGTAATTTGCCAATATATTCCTCCTTCTCCTCTACCCAGAGAGCCGTTCCTTATGACAAATAGTGAAAAAAAAGGAGTTTAACAAAACTAACCAGTATATCAGTCAAGTCCAACAGCACATCAAGTGTCACACACTCATAGCCCCTGCCTTGGGAAAGAATCCTGTAATTCTTTCATTGATGTAAAATTGTGTCAGGTAGCCTACCCATTGACCTGCTTTAGGATATTGAACTCCTGCTTCTTGAATTGGCTTTTCTGCCAGTTTAGGAAAAAGGTGGTGTTGGCTCTGGTGGTGGAGGAGAGCCTGGATCAATTCTGGACTCTGGGCAGTATTCTAGCAATAGATGAGATCATCAAAGCAGCAGCCTCCCCACCCTAGCAGGGTCTGAAATCCTGAGTTCATGAACCTCTGGGGAACTGCAAGGACAAAGTACAACCCAAAGGGTATACTGTGACATTGCTATAGACCATACTAGTTTTAGAACTGTTTGTCCCCTTCCTGTATCTGGATAAGGTAGCATATCCCTCTCCTAACCCCAGAGATCCAGTTTGGCAAGTAGTACTACTATCTCTGCCAACTGTTCTAAAAGTTCACTTTATCAGTAGCATTGTCCAGGGTTTGGTGATGATAATATTCAAGGTTCTATAATAATTCGTTGTTATTGTTCAGTTGTTTCATTCATGTCCAACTCTTGGTGGCGACATTTGGATACTGGAGTGGTTTGCTATTTCCTACTCTTGTTCATTCTACTGATGAGGAAACTGAGGCAAACAGGGTGAAGTGACTTTTCCAGGGTCACACAGCTAGTCAGTGTCTGAGGTTGGATTTGAATTCAGAAAGATCACTTTTCCTGTCACTTTCCACTAGGCCACCTGACTGCCCCTCTATAATATAATAGAGTTATAACCCCAATCTGATTCTAGAATTTTAGTGAGAAAGGTAGATAGATTGTCTCTCTCTCTCTCTTTTTATATAAGCTTCCTGCAGAGTCAATATAGGCTGTGCCCTGGTCAGTGAGTAAATTGACTAAAATTGTTGCTCCCAGGAAATACTTGAACTGAATATTAAATATCACACCATTTAAAAAAAAAATTAGAAGAGAACCAGAATTGACCCTCCCCAAACTGTTTCATTTATAAAGTTGTACTACTTCTGTGGGGATAACTTTTCTGCCTTGATAGTTATAAAAATGTCCCTTAAGTCTCAGTGCTGTGGAGGAAAGTCTGACTCAGATCCTGGTAGGAGACCTCATTTAGCCACAGTGCTAGGAGTGGAATGTGACCTTTTCTAAGTCCCTTGAAATGTTGCCATTGTTCTGCAGTAGTTGTTGCATCATCTGCTGGGCCCGAACACCACTGAGGAGGGGATTACTTGTAGACTGAATACTTGGCTGTGGTTTCCCATGTAGACCTGCTAGGCCTTACTCTCCTGGATGGTAGGTTACAGGTACAAGTCAGTCAGGTTACCTGTGCATGGAGGACAGTCCTCTTATGAGGAATGGGTATAACAAGGAATTTACTTTTGCTTGTTCATCCAGGCATCCATAAAATTCATGGGAATCCCTGAGTTCACCAAAGCTAGTTCCTGCAATACCTGCTGGTTTGGAAGTTTTATGAATTAATATTTTTTTTATTTATTTAACTTTTAACATTCATTTTATCAAAATTTTGGGTTCCAAGTTTTCTCCCCTTTTGTCCCCTTCTCCTCCACTCACCAAGCATTCTAATTGCCCCTATGACCAATCTGCTCTCTCTTCTATCATCCTTCTCTGCCCTTGTCTCCAACTTCTCTTTTGTCCTGTAAGGCCAGATAACTTTCTATACCCCTTTACTTGTATTTCTTATTTCCTAGTGGCAAGAACATTACTCGACAGTTGTTCCTAAAACTTTGAGTTCCAACTTCTTTACCTCCCTCCCTCCCCACCCCTTCCCTTTGGAAGGCAAGCAATTCAATATAGGCCAAATCTGTGTAGTTTTGCAAATGACTTCCATAATAGTTGTGTTGTATAAGACTAACTATATTTCCCTCCATCCTATCCTGTCCCCCATTACTTCTATTCTCTTTTGATCCTGTCCCTCCCCATGAGTGTCGACCTCAAATTGCATTCTCCTCCCCATGCCCTCCCTTCCATCATGGCCCCCACCCTGCTTAACCCCTTATCCCCCACTTTCCTGTGTTGTAAGATAGGTTTTCATACCAAAATGAGTGTGCATTTTATTCCTTCCTTTAGTCGAATGTGATGAGAGTAAACTTCATGTTTTTCTCTCACCTCCCCTCTTTATCCCTCCACTAATAAGTCTTTTGCTTGCCTCTTTTATGAGAGATAATTTGCCCCATTCCATTTCTTGCTTTCTCCTCCCAATATATTTCTCTCTCACTGCTTGATTTCATTTTTTTAAGATATGATCCCATCCTCTTCAATTCACTCTGTGCACTCTGTCTCTATGTGTGTGTACGTGTGCATGTGCATGTGTGTGTGTGTAATCCCACCCAGTACCCAGATACTGAAAAGTTTCAAGAGTTACAAATATTGTCTTTCCATGTAGGAATGTAAACAGTTCAACTTTAGGAAGTCCCTTATGACTTCTCTTTGCTGTTCACCTTTTCATGCTTCTCTTCATTCTTGTGTTTGAAAGTCAAATTTTCTTTTCAGCTCTGGTCTTTTCATCAAGAATGCTTGAAAGTCCTCTATTTCATTGAAAGACCAATTTTTCCCCTGAAGTATTATACTCAGTTTTGCTGGGTAGGTGATTCTTTCCTAGTTTCTTTGACTTCTGGAATATCCTATTCCACGCCCTTCAGTCCCTTAATGTAGAAGCTGCTAGATCTTGTGTTATCCTGATTGTATTTCCACAATACTAGAATTGTTTCTTTCCAGCTGCTTGCAATATTTTCTCCTTGACCTGGGAATTCTGGAATTTGGCCACAATGTTCCTAGGAGTTTCTCTTTTTGGATCTCTTTCAGGCGGTGTTCTGTGGATTCCTTGAATATTTATTTTGCCCTCTGGTTCCAGAATCTCAGGGCAGTTTTCCTTGATAATTTCATGAAAGATGATGTGTAGGCTCTTTTTTTGATCATGGCTTTCAGGTAGTCCCATAATTTTTAAATTGTCTCTCCTGGATCTATTTTCTAGGTCAGTTGTTTTTCCAATGGGATATTTCACATTATCTTCCATTTTTTCATTCTTTTGGTTTTGTTTTGTGATTTCTTGGTTTCTCATAAAGTCATTAGCCTCCATCTGTTCCATTCTAATTTTGAAAGAACTATTTTCTTCAGTGAGCTTTTGAATCTCCTTTTCCGTTTGGCTAATTCTGCTTTTGAAAGCATTCTTCTCCTCCTTGGCTTCTTGAACCTCCTTTGCCAATTGAGTTAGCCTATTTTTCAAGGTGTTATTTTCTTCAGCATTTTTTTGGGTCTCCTTTAGCAGGGTGCTGATCTGCTGTTCATACTTTGCTTGCATGTCTTTGATTGCTCTTTCCAGTTTTTCCTCCAGTCGTCTAACATAATTTTCAAAATTTTCTGAGCCCTTTTTGAGCTTTTCCCAGGTCTGATCCCATTGAGAGGGCTGGGATACAGAAGCGCTAACTTCCGTGTCTTTCCCTGATGGTGAGCACTGCTCTTCCTCATCAGAAGGGAGGGGAGGAGAAACCTGTTTACCAAGAAAGTAACCCTCTATAGTCTTGGTTTTTTTCCCTTTTCTGGGCATTTTCCCAGCCAGTGACTTGACTTCTGAATATTCTCCTCACACCCACCTCGCCTCCAGATCCTCCCAGCCAGTGCTTGGGGTCTGAGACTCAAATGCTGCTTCCCAGCCTCAGGGCTTTGGGCGAGGGCAGGGCTGCTATTCAGTGTGAGATTAAGTTCAGGTGCTCAGGTCAGGGCAGGGCTGCCTCACGGGCTCAGTTCCCTCAGGGGGTTTATGCAGAGACCTTCAACAATGGATCCAGGCTCCTGCCTGTTTGGGGAGCCTTGGTCTGCTCCTGCCTCTGCTGTTGCCTCCTGAGGGGGCCTGAGTTATGGGGGAACCCCACTCCCCTCTTGACCCACCAAAGAGACCTTCTCACCGACCCCTGTCACCTGTGGGTGGAGGGACCCACGCAGCTGCTGGAGATCCCGTCCCTTAAGCCCGCTCGGATCTGCTCCTCTTGGTGCCGGGGCCACAGCAAGGCTGGGCTGGGCTCCACATCTGCAGCGCGATGGACCTTTTGCGAGAGGTTTGCAGGTCCCTCTGGAACAGAAATCTCCTTCGCTCCACTTTTCTGTGGCCTCTGCTGCTCCAGAATTCGCCGTGAGTTACTTTTTACAGATGTTCTATAGGTTGTGGGTTCGGAGCTATGTGTATGTGCGTCTTTCTACTCCGCCATCTTGGCTCTGCCCCCTGAATTAATATTTAAAAAAGTAATTAGGGGCAGCTATGTGGTGCAGTGGATAGAGCACTAGTCCTGGAATCAGGAGGACCTGAGTTCAAATTCTGCCTCAGATACTTACTAGATGTGTCCCTAGGTAAGTCACATAACTTGATTTGCCTTAAAAAAAAAAGTAATTAATTGGGATGCCTGAGGACAGGTTGGGAGGAGGTGCTACTGTGGTTGCTTTACCCAGGGATGTGCTGGTCAATATTTAACAAGTGGCCCTCTGAAGCAGGATGCACTTTTCAGTTTAATCTGCATCATTAATGTTTTTTCCATCACTTTCTTAAGGCTAAACAATCAATAAATTGAGCCTGCATTTGTAGTGTATGCCAGTATCTGAGATGTAAATACTCCTACTCCTGGGCTGGCTTCAGTATGCCCCTGCCTTTACCCATAGTGATGAGTAGACTGGCCTGTGTATGACTCTGTATTACTTAGGATTTAGGTGGGCTAGACCTTCTTCTGTGCCCTTCTGTGCTCTGTACATAGGAGAGACTGCAGGAAGGCTCAGAACGTGCTGATGGGACCACCCTTGGCTTCAGGCCCAATCCAAGGCAAGACTAAAATACGGGGATGTGTCAGGCCAAGCATAAACAAGCTGGTTACTGATACCTCATTTTGGGCTAATTTGTCATGAAAAATTCAATATGGCTAACTTTTCTAGACATTAAGCAATCAAGACAGGACTATTTTGTGACAAATTCTGACTTAAAATATGGAAGGAACAAGCATAGCCCCTCACCCCTGCCTGATTTGGCAAATTCAGTTCAGTCCAAACCAGACTGAGGGACCACAAGTAGTGAGAATTATAATTATAATTCAAATGGAAAGGGAGTGGAGCAAGGATGTGCCAGAAGTCCTTTATAATTCCTCTCCAATCCATCTACAAGTTATGATTGGCTCCTGGTTCATGTGAGGTAGGAGATGGGCCAATGGTAGTCAGCCCTACCAGGTAGAATATGACAAAGGCCACTTTGGCATAATCTGTGGGGACACTCGAGGCATGACCTAGAAATGGAAAGTTTCTTAGACCAGAAATCCTGTGAAGTCTTCTGCCATATCTGAGAAAGAATCAAGATTGCAGATTTAAGGCTAAAAGTGACCAGAGATCATTTTATTTTACAGATAAGATACCTGAAACCTAGAGATTAAGTAACTTGATCAAGGGTCACTTAGGTAGTAAATGAATGACCCAACAACTGACCCCACTTCCAGAGTAACTCGTTTGCTTTAGACAGGATCTCAGACCCTTCTAGGGGAGGAACCTATTCTTCAGATTTCTGGCCCAGTTTAGGGGCTTAACAGGGATTTTCCTGTTGTCTTGAGTTGAGAGTAGGGGAACTGGGATTTGTTTTGGTTTTGATCTTGAAACTAGATTGAGTAATCCCAAACCTCATGGGTAGCTAGATGGTATAGTGGATAAAACACTGGGCCTGGAGTCAGGAAGACTTAATTTCAGAACCTGCAGCAGATACTTATTAGCTGTGTGACGCTGAGCAAGTCCACTTTCACCCTGTTGGCCTCAGTTTTCTCATCTGTAAAATGAGCTGGAGAAAGAAATGGCAAACCATTCTAGTGTCTTTGCCCAGAAAGCCCCAAATGGGGTCACAAAGAGACATAACTGAACAATAATAAAATACTCAGGGAAGAGGATGGACTCAGAATTAACTGGGTAAAGGCACAGGAGTGGTCTGGTCTGTAGAATTTCCCAGGTAACCAAATTCAAACGATACTCGAGGGCAGAAAAGAATTCATAGCTGAAAGCCCAAAGCCCTAGGAGTGCCCCAAAGTCCATCATGGAGAACACTCTTCAAAGGAAACGTAGGCATCATGACTTGTCTCAAGTAGCTTCTTCACCTGAGACATTTTTTTTCCTTCTGCTGGTTAGCTGCCCCCACCTTTCTCTTGCTCTGTGGCTGTCCAGGGACTGATTTAACCAGTCATCTAGGTGCAGGTTGTTAAACCTGCTGTTGGCTCTACACCTTGGTGTGGGTACTCCACCCCCTGAAGCAGATCCCTTTCATACCACAGTGGATCATAGATTTAAGGCTGGAAGGAACCCTTGAGGTCATGAGTCCAACCCCATCCCTTAACAGATGAAGAAATAGAGGTCCATAGAGATTAAGTAATTTGTCCAGGGTCTGGGGTGGGGAGGAAGTAGGGAGATGGGGGCAAGTTTGGGGTTTAAACCACGGGCCCTCTGACTCTCAGACCTGGGCAGCCAGGCTGCTTACTCAGGAATGGAGTTGCTAATGTAGACTCTAGGAAATTCTGAATAACAAAGACCTAGTAAAAGGAAACATGGAGCTCACTATTAGGCAGGAAAAGTAGCCAACTAGATGATTCAGTAGATAGAGTACCAGGCCTGTAGTCAGAAAGAGCTGAGTTCAAATGTGATCTCAGGCACTTAATTATCTGTATGAATCTAGGCAAGTCACTCCATTTGCCTCAGTTTCTGCTGCAGGAACAGGAGAAGAAAATGGCACACCACTCCAGTATCTATGCCAAGTAGACCCAAGTGGGTGTCTGAACAACAACAACAAAATATTGAAGGAAAACCCTGGGTGAAATTAGGCAATAGAAGTTATGGGGTATCCTCTCCCAGTAACCTGCTGGTTTTTTATAGGATCTTATCTAGATCTAGATCTAATAGGCCTAAGTTTTGAGGGAAGAGAGCTGGAGCCTGGACAGGGGGATTGATATACTGACTCATGCAAGTGATGAGAGGGAAGACTTCTGGGAAATTGGCCTCTAGTTGGGACCTGGGGCTTTTACTAAGCCTGGTGTTAATCTGTCAGAGTAACTTCCTTGTTTAGCAGTTTACTAGTTGAGGAGGCTATACCATATTATTCCTTGCACTAACTTTATGGTAGTATCAATAAATTTTAAAGAACAATTCTTTGGGTTGATTGTTGTTTCAGATTTATTAATCATTAGAATAAACTTACAGTTCAAATTCTCATCTACTGTTAAATGTTTGAAGGCTAAAAGGTTTGTTAAATAGTTTTTTTCCTAAACGTATGACTTATTTTAATGTAGGTGTTTCCACCCAACAGAGTTGCCCACTCAGACTGATGTAGGCCCTCCTCACCTCTGGCCTGGCCAGCTGATGTGTCTCCCTGCCTCAAGCCTCAACTCTATCCAGACTCCCAAGAACTATCCCATAAGTCTTGGTCTGACTTGGTCACTCCCTTCCCTCCTCAGTAAACTCCAGTGGCTCCCTATTCCTTCTGGATGAAATATCCATAAAATATATTTTGTAGGATCAAAAAGGAAACCATTTATATTGAAATAGTTCTCTCTTTTTCTCTCTCTATTTACATACATGTATGTGTGTACATATATATATCATACATATATATGATGATATGTATGTGTTTATAATTTTTTTTAAACCAAGTTCTCACATGTCAGATTAAGAACCTCTGTTCTTGAGAGATCCTGGTACCAAGTGTAGGTTCCCATACTGTGACTATGAAGGTGTTCTCTGACCGGATCACAAATAGGGTGGTTTTCAGTCTGAGGAAGCACAGTCTCGTGGTTCAGTTCATTCTTATTCTCTCTCTCAAATACTGAAGGATCTCTGGGTTTCAGAGAGGGATTATTTAAATTAGCAAGGGAAGTGTGCTGAGGATGTTTCCTCCCTTCCCCCTCAGCTGTGCATTTTCCAAATCCTCCCAAATGCATTCTCTCCACAAGGGAAACCTTTCAAAAGAAGTGGGGGAAAGGTCCCTGCGCTGGCTACAGAGATAAGGGGGAGAAATCCATTGATGGCTGTGAAATACTTGAGGAGAAAAGTGTCAAGAGAAATCCAAGCAGTCTACTTCTTTAAAATGTGCTCTTCAGTGATAGAGGGCATAAGGCGGTGTCTCAGCAGAAACCGTCTGTCACTTATGTGCAGTTATAGCAAATGTGTATTTTTTATGTTATTAAAGATTTCAAGTCCAAATGAATAGTCCTTATATTGAACAAAGGTGCCTGATTCTCTCCTGATTTGGCTTTTAAAAATATAGAACTCCAGTCACTGGAATAAGTCAGAGAAAAACAACTTCATGCCCTGTTAAACATTGCACTGGGAGGCTTGAAGAGCTTGGATAAATGAAACACCATGATAGCCCCCTTTCTTCCCAGCCTCAGATGTTTGGGCAGAAGTGCTATAATAAGTTTCAAAAGAAGTGAGAATTCTCACCATTTGGATAGAGGAAGAGAAACTTTGATAATCTACAAACTAAATAATTGGTCTCTGGGCTGGCTTTACCATCTTCATGAAGGTTAGACTGGAGTTCCTTGAGAAAGTTCTTTTTGTCCATTGACTTGCCAATAGAGTCTGATGTCCATTCTTTGCAGTTAGCATTGCTGTTTCCATTTCATTCTTTCATTCAGCAACTATTTTTTCCCGGAATTTATTTATTCATTTATTTTCAGTTTTCAACAATCACTTCCATGAGTTCCAAATTTTTTCCTCCTCAGTAATGTTAATGCAAGGTTAATGGTGGGTGGAGGAAAGAGTTAAAGATCTTTCCTGCCCATTAATAGGCCTTAATACCTTTTGTTAATTTCTGTTGAGGCACAGGGTAAGAGAGTCCTGCCCTCCAGCTCTGAAAAGTATATAAATACTCTGAGGTGAGGTTTTACTTGGGGCTTAGTTATTGCATGTGTTTGTTTGACTCTGGGAAGCCCCTGGCTTTGAAAGCCCAGATGTTGGCGCTTCTCTCTGGTAACTATGTACTGCATATGGTCAGACAGTTGGAAGTCCTGTGTATTGGTCTTTATTTTTCTGTTTGTATTTTCCCTGAAGTTCAGGGTGCTGACTTTTCCCCCTGAACTAAGTGAATGATATATGTGCTTGATTAAAGTAGATTGTTGACCCCTCAAAAGTTGCTTTCCTTTTAGGAGAGCAGATCTAGGAACCTGTACAGCAGGCTTTCTTGTGTATGGTGGAGTCCTTGCTGATACATCCTCCCTCCCCAAGATGGCATGCAATCTTATATGGGTTCCACACATATGTTCCTATTAAACACATTTTCACATTAGTCATGTTGCATAGAAGAATTAAAATGAATGGGAGAAACCATGAGGAAAAACAAAACATAACAAAGGAGAAAATAGTCTGCTTCATTTGGTATTCTGACTCCATAGTTCTTTCTCTGGGATGGCATTTTGCATCACGAGTCATTTAAAATGTTTTAGATCCTCGCATTGCTGTGAAGGGCCGAAACTATCAAAAACAGTCCTGAAGCACAGTGGCTGTTACTATGTATAATGTTCTTCTGGCTCCGCTCTCTTCACTCAGCATCAGTTCATATAAGTCTTTCCAGGATTTTCTGAAGTCTTCCTGTTTGTCGTTTCTTATAGCACAGTAGTATTCCCTTACATTCATATACCACAACTTGTTTAGCCATTCCCCAGTTGATGGACATCCCCTCGATTTTTAGTTCTTGGTCACTACAAAGAGAGCTACTATAAATATTCTTGTACATGTGGATCCTTTTCCCATTTTTATGATCTCTTTGGTATATAGCCCTAGACACTGTATTGCTGAGTCAAAGGGTGTGCACATTTTTGTAGCCCTTTGGTCATAGTTCCAAATTACTCTCCAGAATGGTTAGATCACCTCACAGCTCTACCAACAATCAGTGTTCCGGTTCTCCCACTTCTCCATCATTTATCATTTTCCTGTTTTGTCATGTTAGCCAATTTGATAGATGTGATGTAGTAGCTCAGAATTGTTTTGATTTGCATTTCTCTAATCAATAGTAATTCACAGCATTTTTTCATATGACTATGGATAGCTTCAATTTCTTCCTCTGAAAACTGCCTGTTTATATCCTTTGACCATTTATCAACTGGAGAATAGCTTGTATTCTTGTAAATTTGATTCAGTTCTCTATATATTTTAGAAATGAGGCCTTTATTACAGACACTAATTATAAAAATTCTTTCCCAGCTTTCTGTTTCCCTCCTAATCTTGATTTCTTGGCTTTGTTTGTGCAAGAACTTTTCAATTTGATGTAATCAAAGTTATCCATTTTGCATATCATAATGTTCTCTATCTCTTGTTTGGTCATAAATTTCTCCATTCTCCATAAATCTGACATACACTATTCCTTGCTCGCCTAGTTTGTTTATGGTATCAACCTTTATACCTATATTGTACCCATTTGAACTTTATTCTGGTGTATGGTGTCAGGTACTGGTCTATGCCCAGTTTCCATCACATTATTTTCCAGTTTTCCCAGCAGCTTTTGTCAAACGGTGAGTTCTTATCCCAGAAGCTGGGGTCCCTGGGTTTATCAAACAGTAGACTGCTGTAGTTATTGACTACTGTGTCTTATGTTCCTAACCTATTCCACTGATCTACCCCTCCATTTCTTAGCCAGTACCAAGTGGTTTTGATGATTCAGCAACCATTTTTGAGAGGTTGCTGTATACAAAGCACTTTCCCACTTTGAAAGCCACTAAAGTCCTTAATTAATATACATTTTCTACTATCTCTTCCCTACTCTCTTAGAAGCCCAGTGAGAATTAGGCAGAAGGAGCACAACTACATTAGAAACTATCACTCTAGGAGCCTGGATTTCAAGCCAAAAAGTCTGACAGTCTCATTTTACACTTGAAGAAACTGAGGCAGGCAGAGGTTAGGTGACTTCTCCAAAGTGACATTGGAAGCAAGTGGCAGTTTGTGTTATAAGCTAGAGCTAATATTTGAACATAGGTTCTCTGACTCTAAATTCAGTGACCTTTAGTGTACCATTTTGTTTTCCAGACACTTGTGCAGGCATGTACCTTGTTTTACTGTGTTTAGCTGATATTGCATTTTTTAACAAATTGAAAGTTTGTAGCAAACCCGTGTTGATCTAGTCTGTCAGCGCCATTTGTCCAACAGCATGTGCTCCCACAGTGGCACCTCTGTGGCACGTTTTGGTAATTCTTGCAACATTCAAAACTTTTTCATTATTATTATAATATGTTATAGTGTGATCAGTGATTTTTGATGTAATTGTTTTGGGGCATGCCCATGGAAGACAGTGAACATAATCCATAAATGTTGCATGTGTTTGGACTACTTCACTGATCCCCTTCCCTGTCTCCTTCTCCTCTAGCCTCTCTATTATCTGACACACAACAATATTGAAATTAGGCCAGTTAAGAACTCTGCAGTGGCTGAGTCAATGGATGAGGCAAACTTTATTGTTGTCTTATTTTAACAGATTGTCACAGCTACCCCAGCCTTCAGCAGCCACCACCCAGATCACTCAGCAGCCATCAAGGTTGAGGCTAGAACCTCTACCAACAAAAAGATTACGACTCACTGAAGGCTCAGATGCTGGTCAGCATTTTACTTAATAGACCATCGTATAGTGTAAACATAACTTTTTTATGAACTGGAAACCAAAAAATTTGTGTGACTCATTTTATTGCAGTGGTCTGGAACCAAACCTACAGTGTCTCCAAGGTGTGCCTATGCTCAGATTTCAAGGCCCAGCTCTGCCGTGAGGTAGCTCTTATCTGTAAAACTGATTGAACTAGTTGGTTCTGTTCAGTGCAGGAAAGAAGTTAAATGCAGGTATATTCAGGGTACTGCCTGAAGATCATTGGGGTCAACTCTAACAGAAGTGAGGGGCAGGGCACTAAGCAGGCACATATTGAATTTAAAAACCATATATTAAAATTATCTATGTTTATTTTTATTTATTTTGTTAAGTATTTCCCAATTGCATTTTAATCTGGGTCAGGCTGCACTTGGGAGTATTGTAGACCATATGCACGTTTGACACCTCTGCTGTAAATGATTTATTTCTAAGGTGTCTCTTAGAGGAAGCTAGATGGTGCAGTGAATGGACATTAGGCTTGTGTCAGAAAGACCTGAATTCAAATAATTTGCTATGTGACCTTGGGTAAGTCACTTAATTTCTTTCTACCTCAGTTTCCTCACTGTAAAATGAAAGTAATAATAATGCCTATTTCCTAGGGTTGTTTCGTAGGACAAATGACATTTATAAAGTGCTTAGCATAATGCCTGGTGCATAATAGCAGTTTAATCATCTTATGACTATATGAGCTATTGATACAAGGGTAAAGGATAGCAAGGGAAGAAAAAGGGATTTACAAAGGGGTAGAGGACTTTTATGATGTTAGGTTTGAAAATTAAGGTAAACTGAGAGACAAGGTTCTGAGCATGATCAATTTATTAGTTAAGCTAGTACTAATGAATAAATTGGGTCAATGATCTCTCTCAATGACCAGAGATCCTGAGTGAGGGTTGACAGGGTCTTTTGTGACAATTATCAAGATGACAGAGCAAAATCTAGAGTATTATAAGTGTACCTTATCTGATTGGCCTGACATTACATCATGGCAATCCTGATTGGTAGATATTTTAATGAGAAGGTTGGTTGAATCACCCAAGCTCTTCCCCATTACTTCCTCATTGGAAGATGGGAGTAAACCTCAGGTGATTGAATTAGTCTGCAGACCTGGATGTAGATCTGGCAAATTTTGCTTGAATCCTCTTGAATTTGAGTTAAGTTGGGTGAGGTTACAATGAAACTTAAATTTGAGATAAGTGGGTAGTGGGGGAGGTTACAAAGGTGGACAATGCAAGGATAGAGATTCAGTTCACAATAGAATTGAGTCCTGAGTGGAGGTAATTACAAGAGAAAAGCTTGGCCATTAAGCAAGTTTGTTTGGTATGGGAGAATATTAAAATCTTTGCCAGCTTAAGTCTTAAAAATTGAATTAGAATCAGTTTTCAATTTTACAGTGACATATTTGTTCTCTCACAATTTTGCTTAGGTTCAGTCTTAATTAACTTCTTGAATGATGGCCCTTACAGAAAGAAACTATGTTCATTCAGGGATTGTTTTTTTTTAATATTCACAGTTTGAGATATTCTACTTTTTCTTCCCAAGAGATGACTTTTTGTCTAGTACCTACTTTGTCATTTTGCCTAATGTTGCTTCAATCAATCAACAATTTATTAATAAGTTCCTACTGTCTGATAGGCATTGTGCTTGAGGCAAGGAATCATATATCTATTTGCCTGCATATAAATGTATGTGTATATGTGTGTGTGTATGCATATGTGTTTGCCATATATCTAGTACTGGAAGGTACCTCATAGGCTAAGCATTAGAAAAAGGATTTGAACCAAGTCTTATGGTTCCTGGTATCATACACCCTTTAATAGAGTATATGGACTAAGTTGAATCAATAAGCTTTTTATCAGGAACCTACTGTGTGTCAGGCACTGTGCTAAGCACTAGGGATACAAAGAAAGGCAAAGTAAAATGCCATCTATCCTCCCAAGTATCCCACAGCCTAGAAAGGGGAAACAACAGTGTACAAACATGCTACATAAAGGACAAATTGGAAATAACCTCAGAGGGAAAGTAATAATGATAAGCAGTACCAGGAAAGGCTCTTTGCAGAAGGTAAGACTTTGGGGAAGCCAGGAGGCAGAGATGAGGAGATAGCATTCCAGGCAGGGGAAACAGCCAGTGAAAATGCCTAGCTGTCCGGTTGTATTCAAGAAACAGCACAGGAGACCAGTGTCACTAGATTGTAGAGTCCTTAAAGGGGAGTAAGACTTAAGAAGACTGGAAAGGTAGGAAGGGGCCGGGTTATGAAGGGCTTTAAAAGACAAACAGAGGATTTTATATTTGATCCTGGAGATAATAGGGAGCCATTGGAGTTTTTTGAAATGGAGCATGACATAGACCTGTGTTTTAGGAAGATCTATCAAATTCATTTGATATCAATTTGATAGCTGAGTAAAGGAGAGATAAGGCAGGGAATCCAACCAGCAGGCTATTGCAGTAGTCTAGGCATGAGGTGATAAGGGCCTGCAACAAGATGGTGGCAGTGCCAGAGGAGAGAAGGCTAGGCATGTATGGGAGATACTGCAAGGCAGAAATGACAAGACTTAGTAGCTGATTGGGATGAGAGAGAATGATGGATTGAGGATGACATACACAGGTGGCTAGCCTATGTGACTGAGCCCTTAACAGTAGTAGTGTTTGCCCTATACTCTTCCTTGTTCAGACCACATCCAGAGTATGTATATGTTTAGTTGTTCTGAGTGCCATAATTTTGGAATAACATTGAAAAGTTAATTGTTTTGATACAGGGGTGTACCAGAGTCAGAAAAAGCTGAATTCAAGCTCCCTTCTGAGAAATAATGTTAAGAATCCTTCATCTATGTTCATTTCTCCCCATCTTAAAAAAATACTTTTCCTTTTCCCTTCCATTTCTCAAAACTATCATTTTATATTTCCTTCCCTTCATTGCTAAACTCATGGGAAGAATACTTCACATTTTCAGCTTTTTTTTTTTTTACTGCCTGTTGCACAATCCTTTATAATCTGACTTTTGATCTCACCACTCTACTGAAACTACTCTCAAAGTTCACCAATGACCTCTTTAAGAAAAAATTACTTTGAACTTAACATCCACAAACATGAACTTTTTTGATATAAAAGAATAGATATATGAAACCATGAACTTCTGTTATGGACCATTTTTGAGTCCACATTAGTTAACACATTAGTAACAAGACTACCTTGCTTGACTATGTCCTCTTTTGAAAACTGATTTTAATTCAATTTTTAAGAACTAAGCTGTCAAGGATTTAATATTCTCCCTTACCGGAGAAACTTGCTTAATGGCAAAGCTTTTCTCTTACCTCCACTCAGACTCAATTCTATCCTTGTATTGTCCACCTTTGTAACCTTACCCACTACCCACTTATCTCAAATTTAAGTTTCATTGTAACTCACCCACTTAACTCAAATTCAAGAGGATTCAAGCAAAGCCTGAGCAGAAGTGTCTTCTGTCCTTGTCTGTGTGTTTTTAATGTTTCATTGATACTCTTTTCTTCTCCCTTTTATGTCATTACTCATTGTCTTCTTCCCAGAATTCCTCCCTTGTTTAAAAAATAAGTGAAGAGAAAAAACACATTAGCTGTATCTGAAAATATGTCTCATTCTATTCCTCTAGTCTAGCCCATTGCATCTCTAACAGCAGGTGGGAGGTATGTTTCATCACCAGTTTTCTGATATCATGATTGGTAACTGCATTCAAAGTTCTGTAATCTTCCAGGTTTGCTTTTTCTTTAAGTTATCATGGTCATATAAATTGTTCTTCTCATTCTATTCACTTCAGTTTAAATCAGTTCATACAAATTTTCAGAGGTATCTCTGAACATCCATTCATTTAAAAAAAATTCAATATTATTTTTTATTCTGTATTCTCTCCCTCCTCCCCTCCCCCCCTTGCCTACCTACTGAGAAGGCAAGGCAACAGAATCCATTGCAAAACATACAAAACAAATTTCCATTTTAGCCATATCCAATAAAAAAGAAGAAAACATGCAGCAATCTGTACTCTGAGTCCATCAGCTCTCTGTTGGATGGGGCATAGCATGTTTTATCATGATTCCTTTGGAGTTGTGATTGCCATTATATTGATCAGAGTTCATAAGTCTTTTATTATGATATTGCTGTAACTGTGAATTGTTCCCTTAGTTCTGCTCACTTCATTTTGCCATCAGTTCATACAGGTCTTCTAAGGTTTCTCTGGAACCATCCCCTTCATCATTTCTTTTGGCACAATAGTATTCCATACCCTTCGTACACCATAACTTGTGCAACTATTCCCCAAATGATTGGCATCTCCTCAATTTCCAACTTCTTGCTGCCACAAAAAGATCTGCCATAAATATTTTTGTATATGGTCTGTTTGTATAATAGGTCTGTTTCCTCTTTCTTTGATCTCTTTGGAGTGTAGACTTACCAGCAATATTGATAAGCCAAAGAGTTTGCATAGTTCAGTAACTTTTTTAACATATCAGTGACATCTTAATTGCTAAATTTGATACCCTTTTCCAAGTTTTCATCCGTCTTGACCTTCATCATTTGATTTTGTTGTCCCCTTCTTCCTGGATTTTTCTCTCATCTCTCAGCTTCTGTTACGCTGCTTGCTGTCTGGGTATTCACCTCCCTGATTTCTCTTCAGTTTCCTTCATTCATTATTCCTGCTCCCACCCCCTAATTACAGTTGTCCCCCAAGGCTCAACGTATCCAAAACGAAACTTATCTTCCATTCCTCCACCACAAATTCTTTCTCCTAAATTTTCTTATTTCTTTATATAGAGCAATGCCAGCCTCCCAGTTACCCAAGCTCAAAACCTTGGAATCCTCTTTGATTTTTCCCTCTCTCATCCCCACCCATATTCAGTCAGTTGCCAGGTTCTGTCTTTTTTTACCTGTATGACGTTTCTCACTCTTCCCCTTCCTCTTCCCTCACAGTGCCACCACCCTAGTTTCAGACTCTTATCACCCCTCTCTTGCACTATTACTGTAACACTTCTTCTAACCAGTCCCTTTATTTCTCGTGTCTCACCTCTCTAGTTCATCTTTCCAGAGCTGTCAAAGTGAGCTTCCTAATTCATAGAGGTTGCTTGCCTTCTCAAAAACCTTCAGTGATTCCAGTTCCTTGTGGGATGAATATCCCTATACCTCTCCAGTATCTTTGTCAAGAAAACCCCATGGACACTATGGTCCATGGGGTCATGAAGAGTAAGACACCACTCAGCAGTTCACTCTTCATGTCTTGTGTGTACCTAATTATTTACATGTTGTCTCCCTCATTAGAATGTTTAACACCTTGAAGGTAGGAACTGTTTAAAAAGAATTCTCATAATTAAAAAAAATTCTCCCCATTTTCACCTTGCCTCTTCTCCCTCCAGTATATTCAATCAGGTGTTCCTTCACATCTTCCTCATCTCTATTGCTTGAAATCTCTCTTTGTTCAAGAGGTGAATTCAGGTACCACCTTCTCCATAAAGCTTTTCCAGATACATCAGCTAAAAGTGTGTTTTCTCATTTTTTTTCTGTCTCTACCTCTTTCTCATTCCTCCCTCCCTCTCTCATCTCTCTGTTTTTCCTTCATTTCCCTCCTTCCCCCCTTCTTCTCTCTCTGTATATCTCTGTGTATATGTATATTTATACACACACACACACACACACACACACACACACAAAACTCTGTAAGATACTTGAGTATAGGGACTCTATTTCATCTTTGTATTCCCTAGCACCTCCCACAATGACTTAGACAATTTTCAGAGAGAGTTTTGGCTCCATGTAATGGAAAAATATCCATCAGTTAGAACTGTCTCAACGTCAGATGAGATACTTCAGGAGGTGATAAATTCCCCATCAAGTGAAACTTGGATGACTCTAGTCACATAAGGTATAGAGGAGATTTTTGTTATACAACAGGATAGACTAGATGAACTTTGAGGTCCTTTCCAACCCTAAAATTCTATGATTTTCCCATTCATCAAACAATCTTCACCTCATTTTGATCCCATTCTCCTTATTTCCCTTTCAGAAAGAGAATCAAGGGGACTTAGGGCCATTTTCTCTTCAAGCAAGGGCAACTTTCCTACATTCAGATTTATACCACTCCAGAGCAACATTAGGGAGGGGAAAAAAATACCATCCTCAAAAAAATCAAACAAAAGGCCATGTAGAGACTGGTTTGGCACCATTGAAAGCTCTGTAGCCAGATAGAGCAGATGGTGAAGGTGAAGAGCCAAAGTTTTTGTTGGTACCAGTGCCTACTTCTTTTTGTTCACAGAAGTGTGGGTGAAATTCAAAAGCTCTCTGCCAGGTAGAAGTTAGCATTTATTCTCTTATCTTTCCCCACCCAAGGACACAATAATTCATTGTTTTGTAAGAATTCTGAAATGTTCATGTGATTTTTTTTTGCATTTTGTGAGACAGAAATATTATTTAATACAGACTTCTGTAATGTAAGAGGGGAAAACCTTTGCTAGAGTGGCAGAAATGGAGGATATTGCTCATCCTCTTCCCCCATCCTACCCTCACCCCCACCAAAGGTTGCTGAGTGCCTCCTTGAGTTTTGCCAGACTTTGAAGGTAAGTTACATGGCTTAGGTGCTAGCTGCCAGAGGCATGATAGGACCTGAAAGGAATTGACTTGCTCCAGAACTACAAGGAGGGAAGGTTGAGGAGCTATCCTTGGTTTGGTTGAGTGGGAGAGGACATTAATTAGATTGAATTCAACCAGTATTTAGTGAGTGTCTGCTGTGTGCTGGGAGGAAAGCTAGGTGGAGCAGTGCACAGAGCACTGGGCCTGGAGTCTGGAAGAGTCATCCTCTGGAGCTCAAATCTGGCCTCAAGTGTTGCCTTGGGCAAGTTACTTAACCCTGTTTGCCTCAGTTTCCTCATCTGTAAAAATGAGCTGGGGAAGGAAATGGCAAACCACTTCAGTGTCTTTGCCAAGGAGACCTCAAATGGGATCACAAAGAGCTGGACAATACTACAAGACCCTAACCACAAACATGTGCTGGAAATGAATACGAAGATAAAAACAAAACCCACTCTGCTCTCAAGGAATTTACATTGACTGAAGTTTTAAAAGGATCTGGACAGCTCCCTGACTTTTTTGTGTGTTAGCCTAGGTGACTGTGGGCCTGATTTACAAAAGAGCTAGAAATAGATTAATTAGTGCTGAGACCAGTTGGCTCTAGAGGTTATCACAAAAGAAAGATAACACTTCCTTTGAGGGCAAAGCCTGTGGCACCAGCAGGCAGCTCTAGCAGATGGGAGTAGCAGAGAATAGTTAACTTCAGAGGATGGCAGAATGAGAACTAAGAGATTGCAGTTAGACAAGGGCTACAGAGACTAAGCTTAGTTCCCTGGAGGGAAGGGCTAAGCATCTGGAAGGGAATCACGTGTGGCCCTTGGAGAGGAGGAAGAACTTTCACTTGGTCACAGAGAAAAACATCGTAGTAGCTGCAGTAATGGCCCTGGACAAACAGAGCAATTCCTGAACCAAGCCTTATAGAGTGAAGAGGAAGAGTTCACAGACAGCAGCAAGTTGGATCAGATCTATCTACAGGCCTTTCTGACCTAGCCCCCTTCTACCTTTCCTCCAATAATCCCAGCCCTTTTCTGGGCCTTTTCTCTTACTGTCCCCTAGGCCTGGAATGTTCTCCCTCAACTCTGCCTATTGACTTCCTCAGCTTCCTGTAAGTCTCTACTAAAATTCCATCTTCTATAAGAAGCCTTTCCTAACCCCTTTAATTCCAATGCCTTCCCTCTGTTAACTATTTCCTGTTTATTCTGTACATAGCTTGCTTTGCATATGTTGTTTGATGGTAGATTTTAAGCTCCTTGATTTAATCTTTTGCCTCTTTTTGTATCTCCAGAGCTTAGCACAGTGCCTGGTACAAGATAGGTACTCAATAAATATTGATTGATTGATTGAAGTTCTTGGACTAAGCAAGAGTTCTAGAATTAAGCAGGAACTCATGCCAGGGAGCAGTAAGGACGAGGGCCATAACATAGAGTCACAAATCTTACCCGCACTTAATTGACGTATGAGCCATGTGATTTGTGTCCTGTTGAAGGAGTGGACTTAATAGTAATTTCAAATAGTTTCCTCTTTGGGAGAACTTAACCACTGAATAGAACTCTAAGTCTGGAGTAATTTATACTCTTGGGGGAAGGAGAGTTGTTTTGACTGCTAATGAACTCAGGTGTGAATCTTGTCCATTTTCTGTTTCTTTGTGGGGTTTTTTTGGGGAGAGGGTATAAATTAATTATGTCCTGTATTTGACATATTGTTAGCCTTGAACCCTTGCATGTGAGTGAGCCATGGATCCTTTTACCTTTTCTGGGGAGATCTAGACACATATACTGATACTCTCATTAGATACAAACCAAATCCTGATATTCTAAAAGAAACCCTAGATAGGGATGTGAACTAATGAGTGATTTGTGAAAAGTCCTCAAGACTGAACCTGATTGGTGGAAACTCAGAGATGAGGGCACAGTAGCATGCTGTGAAACTTTGGGGAGTAATAGGTCACTGAATTTGGAATCACACATTCTCGGATTTGAGCTCAATCTCTGTGAGTCACAGTAGACAAACTGCTTAGCATTCCTGAATTTCATCTTCATTATCTTTAAAGTAGGGATAATAATATCTGCACTATCCGCCTCATAGGACTGATGTGAGGGAATACAATTAAAGGCATCCTGTTTTAATGGTCTGAGACTGGAAACTGATACCATTTTATCTGTTGAAATGACACAAAGAGACATTAACATCTGCTGTACCTCTCGCTGTACACTAAGTCCATGGGCCCTTTCCGTTGGACTTTCAGCTGAAGTACTGCCAGCACTAGTCATGTGATGCTAGCCACATCATGTAATCTCTCTCCACCTCAGTTTCATCTTCTGTAAAATAGAGAAAATGATACTCGTGTACCTACCTCAGAGGGTTGTGGTAAGGATCAGGTGACATAATGCATGCAAAATGCTTTGTATGAACCCTAAAGCGCTAGGTAAATATACTCTTAATATGATACTTGTATAAGAATCTTAATTATTTAGATGTCCTGTTACCATTTGGCTTCTTAACATGCTTTATTAGGTGTTAGGATGACCTTTGTATTGTTGGGTATAAATCTCTCATTAAGACAGGGCTTGTTATTTACGACTTCTGCCTTGCCATTTGATATTAAGAGATATTTCTGGGGAAACAGATACTACACAGGAAGGTTTCTAATACCCATTTAGTTTAGCTGCTGGTATAGTACCATGCTCCTCACAGCAGGTTAGCTGGACCTGGTGTGGGCTGCCTCTTCACCTCAAGTCAAGTTCATGTTTGAGATCTTCTCCTGGGTTCTTGGTATCACAGTTCCTGGGCTGATTGTGCATCATTTAACAGGTTCCTATGTAGTGAGCAGAATCCAGTGCCTGGATTCCTAGTGAAGGTCTTTGAATTCTTGGAAGGTGTCCTTGGTGATCTGATAACCAGCACTGAACTTGACATGATGGCCTGGAACTACCCCAGACACATACTTAACCACCCCCTTGGTGATTGCCCAGTAGCAGTGACCTCAGGCTCTGTTTGAACCTCTATGTTAAGATTTGTTGGTGGGGGGGTGGCCAGGGGAAGGTTGCTTTCGAATTCACAAGGGCTACTTCGGCACCTGAATCTGGCTTTGGAGAGTAAATCAGCATCCCAGATTTTGAACAGCAGCTTAAAAGGTTCCCATAAGGCTGGAGGACAAGTTAGAGGATTGGGAACAATGTGAGCCAGGAAACACTCTGCCAAGTAGCACAGATTTAAAGATTTCTCGATACTCCTGGACAGCTGAGCGGAGTGATTTTTATCATCGGCCAGCTGTAATGTGCAGCCAGCCCTGTTGTAGTCTTGGCAGCGTGAGCAGAATGAATCAGAACACTGTGTTGACAGGACAGAGAATGTAGGGACAGCTAAGAAGTTTCTCTGTGGTGAAAGGGTTTTGTTTTGTGTTGTTTATCTAAGGTTTCTTTGGATGAAGAATATTGCCCTCTGCTGGAGCTTGGCAAATTTCTCTTTTAAACGTGTGAGTCCAAAATGTTTAAAACAAGAGCAAGGATTTTTAGGAGTCTTAAACCTCAGTAGGAATCAAAATATTTTTATTCATCAGTCAATTATTTATTAAGCTCCTCCTAGGTATGAGTTATTATACTAGGCACTGGGTAGGGATATAAGTACAAAGAATTAAACAATCACTAAAGGAATTTATATTCTAATAGGGAAGACAAGTATGCATGTTAGTATGTAGAGAATAAATATAAAATTAATAATTACTAACAATAATGAATAACAAATAAAAAATATCAAATAAATAACAAAATTAACAAATTCAGATAAATACAAAGTAGTCTAAGTGGGAAGGCTTCAGCAGTTGGGATCAAGAAAGACTTTGTTTCAACAAAGGTACCTGAGCTAGAGCTTAAAAAAAGGAGGGGCTCTATGAAACATAAGTAAGGAGGGACTGCATTGGAGGCATGGGGGAATGCTGTGTGCAAAGACATGGGACCTCAAAATCAACTATATTGTGTGAAGCACAAGAAAAAGTCAGTTTAGCTGGACTGAAGAGTCAGCCAGGAGGAAAAATGACTAGTGAAACTGAGCAAATAGATTGAGGCCAGGTTGTTAAGGGCTTTAAAAATTAAAACAAAGTCGTTTACATTTTATCCTAGAGGCAATAAGGAAGCCACTAGAATTGATTGAGTAGGGGAGTCATGTGGTTAGATCTGCACCACTGAAGGAAAATTAGTTTGGCAGCCAAATTTAGCATGGACTAGAAGGTGAGAGCTTGGAGGTTGGGGGCAGTTAGGAGACTGTGGCAGTGTAGGGGAGAGAGGTGATGAGGACCTGAACTAAGATGGTTCTCCTACTGTATGAGTATAGAGAAGAGGTTTGCAAGAGAGGCTGTGGAAGTAGAAATGGATTAGATTAAACTGATTAGATATGGAGGGGAAAGGAAAGTGAAGGGGTCAGCTGGAATATTACGAATGATAGTATTTTTTTAGGTGACTTCCCACCCAGTCCTGATTTTTTCCTCCTTTGTTTAGCCTTATTCCCCCTTTTTTTAAATCTGAGAAATAAAAGCAATGAACAAGATTATCTCTTGCCCCTTCTGTTGTTGTGGTAGTTCAGTCATGTCTGACTCTTCGTGATGCTACTCGGGGTTTTCTTGGCAAAGATACTGGAGTGATTTGCCATTTCCTTCTCCAGTTCATATGATAGATGACAAAACTGAGGCAAACTGGGTCACACAGCTAGGAAGTGTCTGAAGCCAGATTTGAATTCAGGGAGATGAGTCTTCCTGCCTCCAAGCCTGGCGCTTTAGCTGCCCCCTCTAGCTCCCAATATCCTGTGATTCTGTGATTCCTATGTGAGTGGACACAAACAATTTCCAGGTGAAATTGAAAGGCTTTTTTTTTGTTGGATGCTAGTTTTCATATAGTTACATTCAGTAGAGAAAAGGTCTTCAGCTTCAGTTTTCTTTGCTAAAGAGAATGACCTTTGGAAAGGAAAAGACAGAATAAAAATAGCTAATAGGGAGTTGATACCCAAGCTGAGTAGGGCTGTGATAGTAAGAGAGTGCTCTGATTCTCAGTTCAGTGAAATGAAATCAAGTTTTGAATATTGAAAGAACTGGTAGATGTCATTGCTGAGCTGCTGTCAGTGAAGAATATGAAGAATAGAGAGGTTCCCTGGGACTGGTGGATAAATGTTGTACTAATTTGAGAGGGAGAAGGCGAGAGAGAGAGAGAGAGAGAGAGAGAGAGAGAGAGAGAGAGAGAGAAAGAGAGAGAGAGAAAGAAATGAGAATGAATGAATGTAGACCTTGACATAGACTTCTGGAAATGTTGTAGAATGCTTGTAGAAAGAAATGGTTTATGAATGTCTAGAAAAGGAATTGGGAGCTACAAAGAGGTAGCTTAGGTTCCTTAAGAACCCCCTCTAGACTAACCTGATTTTCTTTTTTGACAGTTATAAACTAGTTGATCAAGAGAACACTATTAAGTTTACTTTAACAAAATATTTGATAAGGCATCTCATGTTACTCTTGTGGAAAAGATAGGTGGTTGCCAGCTACCATCTAATAGTACAGTTAGTTGGATTTGGAATACTACAGTTAGTTGAATGGCTGGACCCCCGAATAGACAGATGGTTTGATGTTAGCTTGGAAACAGTCTCTATAATGGAGCGGCATTTACGATTGTCCCTGGGTTGTCTAACAATTTTAACAGTGACCTGAATAAAAGGACAGATAAAATGCTTATCAAATTTCAGAGTCAATAAACATTTATTAAGCACCTACTGTGTGCTAGGCACTGTGCTCAGCATTTGCTAAGGATACAAAGAAAGGCATAATACAATTGATGCCTTTAAGAAGTTCATGGTCTCATTGGGGGAAACAGAAAGGGGGTATAGAGAGGGGGCTGTTACTCAGGGCATGATGAGGGCCTGCAGCTGGGTGGGAAATCATCTGAGGAGGTGAGAGTTTCAGAATTGATTTCATCTTGCCAAAAGATGAGTTTCCGGACATCATAAAGTCCAAGAAAGTGGCCAGGTTGCAAATGATGAGGTGAATGCTCCAGATAGGCTCTTTAAATGGTGGAAGCTCTGGGAGGGACTCTCAAGTGAGCTGCAATAACTAGCATCCAAAAAGAGATCTCAGCGAGAAAGAAAATTAGACTCTAATCAGATGAAATTTCGCAGCAATAAATTTAAAGTCTTAGTTGTCTTTGTTCAGTCATTTATAACTCTGTGAATGCGTTTGAGGTTTTCTTGGCAAAGATACTAGAGTAGTTTGCCATTTCCTTCTCCAACTCCTTTGACAGATGAGGAAACTGAGGCATACAAGGTTAAATGACTTGCCCAGGGTCCCACAGCTAGTAAATATCTGAAGTTAGATTTGAACTCTGGTCTTCCTGATTCTAGGCCCAGCGCTCTGTCTACTGTGCCACCTTGCTACCCTATAAAGTATTAGACTTGAGTTCAAAAAATTAACTTCATAAATACAAGGTGGAGGAGGTATGGCTAGCAGCAGTTCTCATAACAATCTGGGGGGTTAGTGGATTTGAAAACTCAGGATGAGGCAACATGTGATTTGGTAGCCTCCCTGAAAGCTAATGCAATCTTGGGCTACAGAGAGGCAGAACTTCTTGGAGTAAGGAGATGATAGTCCCATTGTACTCTGCTCTGGTCATATCTGGAGTATGATGCTCAGGTCTGGGCAGCACATTTTAGAAAGGACATTCATGGGTTGAAAAGAACCCAGAAGATAAGGGTTTTGAATTCAAACGATGATCTGTTGAGGGATCTGGGAGTGTTTAACTTAAAGAAGAAAAGAATCACTTGGGATATGATGTTGTTCAGTCATTTTTTTGGTTGTGCCTGACTTTTTATGACCCATTTGGGTTTTTTTTTTTAGCAAAGATACTGGAATGATTTGCCATTTCTTTTTCCAGCTTATTCTACAGATGAGGAAACTGAAGCAACAAAAAAAGGGTAAAGTGACTTGCCCAGGGTCCCACAGCTAGTGTCTGAGGCAGGATTTGAACTTAGGAAGAAGAATCTTCCTTGACTCCAAGCCCAGCATCATCTGGCTGTCCTAGAGCATGGTAACTGTCTTCACATATATGATATAATCTCACATGGAATGAGAATTAGAGATATACTGTTTGGCCCCTGAAGGCAGAACCAGGAATAATGAATAGAGCCTACAAAGAGGTAGATTTAGGCACCTTGTCAGGGAAAACTTTACAGTAATTAGGGCTCTCTCAAAGTGGGATGAGCTGTCTTAGAACATGAGTTCCCCTTCATTGCGAGTCATCTGAGCAGTGATGGACCACTTATTGGCTGTGTTGCAGCGATGACTTTTTCTGGCATGGATTGAATTAGGTCATCTGTCTTGGAGGTTCTGTGGTTCAACATGTAGCTTTTTCTATCTGGGCAGTATATACAGCGCATCTCCCATTTACATTCCTAATACTATCGTGGGTTTGTAGTGTTTCTGAAGATTTATCTTAAAATCCAATTCTAACTTATGGCAATGGGGCAGTACCCTCCCCTCCCCCCCATACACACATTAAAGAATTTGTTCATTAACTCTTTTTTTCAAAATAATTTGTAATGTGAATAATCATGTACTAATTTCTTCATTTTGTAAATTTGTTGGTTTGGTTTTTTTTTATATAACTTAAAGACCAATGGGACTTAAAAAAAGCCTTTTTATTGTGGTGGTATTTTATCATGACTTAACATTGTTGGAAACCACATTCCCAGTCTACAGGAAACAAAACAAAAAAGGAAAATGCTTTGAACTTCTTGGGGGGTGGGTAAGAAGGAGAAATCCAATCCACACGTTTGCCTCTCCCACATTCCCCCTTTGCCTTCCCTTAGCTTCTTCATGTGCACACATTCACGTGAACTGCAGGCTTTCTTTGCTGAATTATTTGTGGGGCAGAGTCTAGGCACGTTTGTTTCTAATTTGGTGATTACTGCTATAAGGCAGAGCGACAGGATCATGAAGAGCTCAGCTGTAGAACTCAGATTTCCTCTGTCCATCCCAAGTAACAGTGTAAGTATCACACAGTCGTTTCCAGTGTAGAACTGGATTGCCACTAGGTCAGGAACAGTAGGAGGGCTTTCCATTCATGTATTCATTTATTTATTGGGTAGGGATTATTTGCTGTTCCTGTGGGCTTTCTGCTGTGATGTGAAAATAACTTACGTAAAACTTGGTATTCTAGATGCTATTAAATAAACCATATTGTGTCCGAAGCATTTATACTTAGCACAGTATAGCCTTCATTTTCTGTGACAGACCCTCCACTCTGTAGATTCTTTGATCTGTCTCTAGGAGACTGTGGTCCATCGATCAGGTCTGAAGAGAGAGCAGGATTAGTAAAGGGCTCTCCCTGGTCATTCGTTAGCTGTCACAGGCAGCTCTAGCAAGGCATTTGAACCACTCATCAGGTCATTAGAGCTCTAATTTGATTTTCTTTGACTTATGGCTATTAGGGAAGTAAAGTGGCTGTGATTTAATTTGTGAGTGTATTTTTGTTTTAAGATACATCTATTGACTTTGTGGAAGATGCCAGAGCAAAGTTAATCCTTCTTTAACATGATGCAGATTAATTCGCTAAAGGGAAGATCCTTAACACAATCAATGAAAATGAGATACATCTCTGTAAGCCTGGGAAAAATACTGAAGGACTAAAGGTTTATGTGCCCGTGTTAGGCAATCTCCATTTCTTGACCATCGCTAGAGTGGTATCTTCTGGGTCCTGTGTCACATACCAGACACTGGTATTTGTACAGCATCTGTGGTTTTCCTCTAGGGATTCTCTCTGCATTTTTCAGCAAGCAGAATTAAGTATTTCAGAGAATAAAATTTGTTCTCTCCATACTTTTAAAGAAAAGAGTCAATCAATGAGTGTCAATTAAGTACCTACTATGTGCAAAGTACCGTAAGAAGTGCTGGGGATATAAAGGAAGGCAAAAGCAAGTCTGCCCTCAGGAAGCTCCCAGTCTGGTAGAGGAGAGAAGCAGCCAATAAATATGGGCAAATAGGAAATAATTAACAGAAGGCAGGCACTGGAATTAAGAGGGTTAGGAAAGACTTCCTGTTGAAGGTGGGATTTTAGTTGGGAGTTGTAGGAAACCAGGAGAGGGAGATTATTTCTGGACCTGGGGCACAGCTAGAGAAATTTCCAGGAGAGAGAGGTGGAGTGTCCTGTGAGAGGAACAGAAAGTAGGTTAAGTGTCACAGGGTCAAAGAGTATATGACAGGGAGGAAGATTTAAGAAGACTGGAAAGTTTGGGTTTTTTTGGGGGGTAGTTAAAGGGGATTGTTATGTAAGTCTTTGATCCTGGGGGTGATAGGGAGACACTCGAGTATATTGAGTATGAGGGTGACATGATCACACTTGCAAATGAAACTAGACTGTGTCTGGCCAGTTAACAACAGTGATAGCAGCTACTGCCCTTCTGGTTGAAGATGACCCTTCCTCTTCCAGGTGAGGACATGTGACCTAAAAATGCTCCTCATTTGAATGCTCACTTTCTAAGTGTAATAAGACTGTGTCTGTCACTGCTGATTAATACTCTGCTTAGGTCCAGCCGTGTACTTCCCTGTGCATCTAAAAGTGCCCATTAATCAGCTTGTCTACTCTCTACCATGTCTGATTGTTTAATGAAGCCCTCAAAAATACATTCAAATAAAATTCAACCTGAAAAAAAAATTCACTTAATTTGGGTGTACTGTGCTGCATACAGATTTTGGAATTTCTCAATAAGCTAGCAGGTTTTGTACTGCACAATGAAAATTAGCTGTGCCAGCAATTTTGTCACTGACTTTGGGAAGAGCATCCACTAGGGGCTGTCAGGCAGGTAGGGCTGTACTCCTGCTATGGAATCCCACAAATCAGATAGGGGGAATCAAAAGGGGATTGCCCTCATGGAAGCAATGATATAAGTAGGAGCTTGCCATTTGCTGAGGGTTATAGTCCTACAGTAATCAGCTAGGTCAGTTACTGTCTAGGGTGCTGCTATATTGAGGTCAAGATTGTCTCGGCAGTAACTATATCCAGGGCCACTCTGATCAACTGTCTTTTTTGTTCTCTGTGACCCCAGGAACCAGAGGTAATGAGAGGAAGTTGCAGAGAGGCATATTTAGGCTCTGTGTAAGAAGAAACTTTGTAGTAATTAGGCCTGTCCCAGAATGGAAGGGGCTGGATTCAAAGGCTAGATAACCACTCTTTGGGTATTTAGGTTCCTTTAATGGACCATGTTTGTTTGTCTGTCTCTACTGAGAGGGCAGATGAGTCAGTCTACTGGAGGAACTTTGAAAGTGGAAGAAATACATTTTTAAAAAAGATATAATTTATTACTTTGGGTTTTATTTCGCAATAGGAGAGTCATTATTGGATATAGCTCCTCCCCTCCCATTCTACCTAGGAATTAAACTTTCATTTGTCCTTTTTTTCTTTGTGAAATATATTTAGTTTGATGTTTTATTTCCCCCCAATTGCATACAAACAATTTTTAACATTCTTTTTAGGAAGTCTTGAATTCTAAATTCTCTCCCTCCTTCTTCCCCTGTCATTGAGAAGGCAAGCAATTTGATATAGATTATACATGTGTAGTCATGCAAAACATATTTCCATATTAGTCATGTTGTAAAACAAAACCCAGACAAAAAAACCCCTGAAAAACAAAGTTTTTAAAAAGTATGCTTCAATCTGTATTTCTTTTTCTGGTAGTGTATTGCATTTTTCATCCTAAGTCCTTCAGATTTGTCTTGGATCATTGTATTACTGAGAATAGCTAGGTCATTCACAGTTGATCATTGTACAGTATTGCTGCTACTGCGTACAGTGTTCTGGTTCTGCACACTTCACTTTGCATCAGTTCATGTAAATCTAGGTTTTTCTGAGAGCATCCTGCTTGTCATTTCTTATGCCACAATAGTATTCCATCACAATCACATATCATAACTTGTTCAACCATTTCCCAGTTGATGGACATCCCCTCAATTTCCAGTTCTCTGCCATTGCTCTTTAAAAGAGCTACTATACATATTTTTGTATATAGAGTTCCTTTTCATTTTTGTTTTTTGTCTCTTTTGGAAACAGATCTAATACTGGTACTACTGGATCAAAGGTATGCAAGGTTTTATAACCCTTTGGGCACAGTTCCATATTGTTCTCCAGATTGGTTGAATCAGTTCACAATTCCACCAATAGTGCATTAGTGTCTCAATTTTCCCACATCCCCTCTTGTCATTTGTCATTTTCCTTTTCTGCCATATTAGCTAATCTGATAGATATGGGTTGGCACTTTCCACTTGTAAAGAAGACAAACAGTTGAGTAAAACAATTAACACCTTTTCAAATCTGACAGTCTATGTACCATTCCGCCCTTATCACCTCCACTTTTCTACTGAGAAGAGCAAAGTATGTTTCATTTTCTGTTCTCTGGGACCATTGCTATTTTAATTACATTGTTACGTTATGTATACTGTTCTTTTGGTTCTGTTTATTTAGATTCTGTCTTAGTTCATACAATTCTTTCTTTTCCCATGTTTGAAACAGTGTTTTTAGACAATACAGCTGACACATACTGTGCTTGAATAGGGTATATTATCACCCCTATGAGCTACTAGGGGCAGCAAGGTGGTGCCATAGTATACAGAGTGGTAGGCCCAGAGTCAGGAAGACTCTTCTTCCTGAGTTCAAATTTGACCTCAAACTCTTACTTGTGTGATCCTGAGCAAATCACTTCACATGTTTCTTGAATTGTAAAGTGGGGATAACAGCATCTACATTAAATGAAGCAGTAATCATGATATGCTTAGCACAATACCTGGCATGTAGTAGGCACTATATAAATGCTTCCCCCTCCCTGTTTCCACATGAACCATTTGGAGTAGCCCTCTATCACTCCTGCCTCAATTCTGCAATTCCTTTGACCTTTATGAAGCTTGAATATCACTTTTTAGGGGTAGAAGTAAAGTCAAAATTTATATTTCCTTTAGGAAACACTGGAGAATATTTAAAGATGATCCTGTTTGCTGTAGATAGATAGATAGATAGATAGATAGATAGATAGATAGATAGATAGATAGATCCTGTTTGCTGTAGATAGATAGATAGATAGATAGATAGATAGATAGATAGATAGATAGATAGACAGACAGACAGACAGACAGACAGACAGATTACATACATCTGTGAACTTGGCTTCATTTACTTTTTATTTATGCCATCAAGTCGAAATATGATACTGTTCTTGAGAAAAAAATCCCTTGCACTGGTTAAAACTTAAGATCCCCTCCTTTTCCACCCTTTATAGAAAAACTGAGGCTTGTTTAGAATTTTGTGGCAAGTCTGCATTTGATTTGGCACCCTAGAGTCCACTTGGACTTAACTGGTTCAGTGTTGTTAACCACTTATTCTGCCCCCTTTTAGCTAGTATTTGTATTCTTTCTGGAGTATTACCTATAGATCTGCAGAGTCAACATTCCCATTTGTTTTTAGGCATCTCTTTGTATTACAAGGCAACCATTTAATAAGCCAAACAACCAAAAAGCCCTCTAACATTCTTTTTAGAAGACAAAGGTGAGAAGTCTGGCATAGGCTATTGGCAGCTAGGGCCAGTAAGAAATACCAGCTGTTGAAGGCATCATGGAATCTGAACTCATGGGTATTTGATGTATATATTAGAGTCAGACTAAAAAAATCATACCAAAATAATATTGTTTTCTCCAAGAATGTATTGAGGAAAATGTGCTTCTTTTCATAGCCTATGAGTTTGACTTTACCTGTGAATCCAGGAAATCTGTTAGAGGCAGCTATGTAGTTCAGTGGTAGAGGTCTGGACTTGGGGGTCAGAAGACTTGAGTTCATGTCTTGCCTTAGGTTCCTCATCTGTAAAATGGGGATAATAATACCTAAGTCACAGAGTTATTTTGAGGATCAAATGAAATAACCTTTGTAAAGTACTTAATAAAACTTAAAGTATCATGTAAATGCTAGATATTGTTAGTATTACAGATAAACACCAGCGTAAGATGAAAGACTCATTAGAGTTTTAGTCCTAATTCTTCTACTGACAAGCTGTGTTGGTTTTCCTACTTCCAGGCCATTTCCCTTTACATTCTTTACCCTGCTGCCTCCTGATGCTATTCCCATGGGCTCCTTCTCCCTTTGGTGAGTTCTTCCTGGAACCTCCATCTTTGGGGAAGGTCTCAAACCAGCCATCTGTTATTCTCTAGACATCACTATCCCCAGACAAGGATACTTTCTTCCCCTTCTTCTCCTTGTATGTATTGTCTTCCCCATTACTGTGGGGGTTCCCTGAGGTCAAGGTGCCGCCTCTCTCTGTGCTGGCACACAGTAAGCACTTAAAAAATACTAATTGAAGTGAATGTTGAAAACTGTCTTTACATGTAATTGGAAAAAATAAAATACTGTTAAGTGGGGAAAAAGTAAAAATAAAACACACACAAAATGCTTATTGACTGATTGTTACTTAAAACTGATATAAAATGAGGTGTTTCTCCCCAAGTGTGATGTTGAAAGTTTACTGGGATAAGCGAATTTCCAGCTCCCTTTCCACAGGAAATAATTGCCTGCCTGGGGATATCCATTCTTCTGGTAAAACCCACTTAACCACTATGGAAAATCCTCCTGGCACATGAATTAATGTGGGTACAGTTTGAATAAAGGGGGATGCCATCTTTTCAATGCTCTCTCAGTCCTGTGGTTGGAGGAATTCATTTCTGCTCTCTAGACTTTCCATTGGGGGAGGCACAGATTTGGGCTGCAGGGGCTCCCATACTCTGTTCATATTCACTGTATCAACCATTGAGCAGTCCATTTCTAGTTTATGCTAGGACCAGAGATTGAGGACACCCTTGACTAAGAACAGTTTTAGGGAAACTTCTTTGGATCCTAAGCCTCCCTGGGGGATTTTGAATTGCCTACATTTTTTTGGATGTTTCTAGGAGGAGAGCTTAGAGAAGTTCCCATCCAGGCTTTGCTGGGATCTCTGTTATGGGAAAGGATTCCCTCTGGACCTACTAGAATCATGGACTACAGGGATAAGGAGTAGGGCCTGCAGAATTGCCATTCTGGGAAATTCAGCAAGTTGTTTCCTGCCTCTGCAGAGAAATATCCCCTACAAGATAAATGCTAGAGGTTGGACTTGTTCAAGAAGGAGTGAAATTGGTTTGGAAGCTAGGTAGGATGGTGCAATTAAACTGCTGCAGCTTCTCTTCCCCCCAGACGCATTTTGACTAGCTTCTGCTGTCCATGCTTTATAAAGTACTTTGAGGTTTGCAAAGCGCTCTACAAAGTATCTCATTAGCTCTTCAACAGACCTGGAAGGCAGGTGCTACTATTATCCCCATCTTATAGATGAAGAAACTGAGGCAGGCAGCGAGTAACTTGGCTCAGGTTCACCCAGTTATTAAGTATACAAAAACAGATTTGAATTCAGATCTACCTGATTGCTGGGCCAGTGCTCTGTGCGCTATGGCGCCATCTGCTGGTCTTGACTTCTTGTGCTTTTGTGTATTTTTTCATTTTGATGGCTTTTTTTTTTTTTTTAACAGATTTTCTCTCAGTTTATTTTCAAAAAAACATAGGAAGGAGAGATAACAGGTTTTATTGTCTCCATTTACCTAAGGGGTGAAATGATTTGCCTGTCACACAGCTAGATAGTAGCAGAGTCCAAATTAGAACCCAAGACTGCTACCCTGTGTTTTCAATTCTTTTGCAAAAATATATAGTCAGGCCCCATACTTTTTTACTGTATGAGGGCATATGGCCAACGCCAGGTCAGGTTAGTTAATGGAGTTCCTCCAGATTCTCATTTCTTTGTTGTCTCTTCAGGGAGAAGAAACTCAGAGCCGTGTCTGGACCAGTCCCATGAAGTGGGACTATCACCAGTAGCAATAATAAAAAAATAATAACAACAAGAATAGTATTAGTAATAATAGGAAGCCTTTAAGGTATGCAAAGCACTATACATATGTTGCCTAATTTTTATGTCATAAGCTGATTTAGAGCTGAGGGTTGAATAGCCTAGGTGAACTTTAGCTGATTGGGTTTCTCTGAAAGGACTAAGATCAGGGTTGGAAAAATTCTCTCTCTTATTCCAATTAACCTGCCCTCACATCTCCATCAGTCATTAGCATTTCTCAGTGTGTCTGCCTTGGATGTGGGGGGACGAGAGGATAGATAAATGGTAGTACCCACCTAACCACTATGGAAAACTTTTTTTTCTCCCCTAGGCCCTTCTGGCTGGCATGAAGAGCAGAGACACCAGCTCCCCCAGCCAGGGGAATGGAGAGCAGGCCAGCAAAAGCAAGAGCTCTGGGACTGGGTGGCTGTGTGAGGAGGAAGCCCTGAGCGATGTGACCGCCCCCTCCTACAAGAAGCCTCTGTACGGCATCTCACACAAGATCACTGAAAAGAAGAACCCACCCAGTGGAGACCAGCTTACCAACTACGAGCTCTATGAGAGAGTCACTTCCAACAGCAGTCCATCACCCCTCCGGCTTCTGAATGAGCAGAGGAAACGGGACTCCAACAACACTGCTCCAGGGGCCATGCTTGCTGGGGCTGACAGTGACCCCAACATCTACTCCTTAATTCAGAAGATGTTCTATACTCTAAACACACTGAATTCCAACATGTCCCAGCTGCACAGCAAAGTGGATCTGCTCTCCCTGGAAGTCAGTCGGATCAAGAAGCAAGTAAGCCCTACAGAGTCTGTAGCCGAATTCCAGCCGCCACCTGAGTACCAGCTCACTGCAGCCGAGCTCAAGCAGATTGTGGACCAGAGCTCATCGGGGGGTGATCTGGCCTGCCGCTTGCTGGTGCAGCTCTTTCCAGAGCTGTTCAGTGACAATGAGTTCAATCGGAGCTGTACTGCCTGTGGCTTCGTGAACAAGAAGAAACTCGAGTCTCTCCATCTCCAGCTCATCCGAAACTACGTGGAAGTCTGCTACCCCTCAGTGAAGAACACGGCTGTGTGGCAAGTGGAGTGCCTGCCTCAGGTCAATGACTTCTTCAATCGTTTCTGGGCCCAGCGGGAGATGGAGAGTGGTCAGCCAGGAGGCCAGACGTCCAGCTTTTATGAGACAGAACAGGTGGAAACCCCCCACTTTCTAGATGACAAAGAGCAAGAAGAAGCTTTGTCCCTGGACCGCAGCAGTACCATTGCCTCTGACTTTGTCCTTGATGCACAGGACCTCAATGAGTTCTTAGATGAGGCCTCCTCCCCCGGGGAATTCTCCGTCTTTCTCCTCCACCGACTGTTCCCCGAGCTCTTTGATCACCGTAAGCTGGCAGAACGATACAGCTGCTATGGAGATGGTGGCAAGCAGGAGTTAGACCCCCAGCGCCTGCAGATTATCCGCCGCTACACAGAAATCTATTTCCCTGATGTTCAGGAGGAAGAGGCGTGGCAACAGCAGTGTGCCCAGAGGATCAACGATGAGCTGGAAGGCCTCTGCCTTGACGGCAGCGAGTGTGAGCAGCTGAGGGATGACTGTTACGATTCCTCCAGCCTTCCTGATGATGTGTCTATCATCAAAGTGGAAGACAGCTTTGAGTATGAGAGACCTGGCCGGAGGTCCAAGAAGATCTGGCTGGTTCCTATTGACTTTGACAAACTGGACATCCCCCCTCCTGACTTTGAAGTGCCCATGGCTGACTATCTGCTCAATAAGGAACAGATTCGGAGCATCTATGAAAGCAGCCTGTCCATAGGGAACTTTGCCTCTCGGCTCCTGGTTCACTTGTTCCCTGAACTGTTCACCCATGAGAATCTGAGGAAACAGTATAATTGCAGTGGTTCTCTAGGCAAGAAACAACTTGATCCATCTAGGATCAAGCTTATCCGACACTATGTGCAGCTCTTGTACCCCAGAGCCAAAAACGACCGGGTGTGGACGCTGGAGTTTGTTGGCAAGTTGGATGAGAGGTGCCGTCGGAGAGACACAGAACAGAGGCGCACCTACCAGCAGCAGCGAAAAGTGCTCGTGCCGGGCCTCGAGAGGAGGGACTTCATGAACTATGCAATCAACCCCGAGAGGTTCCGAGAAGAGTTTGAAGGACCCCCATTGCCTCCAGAAAGGAGCAGCAAGGACTTCTGTAAGATCCCTTTAGATGAATTGGTTGTCCCTTCCCCAGACTTCCCCGTGCCTTCTCTCTACCTTCTGTCTGACAAGGAGGTCAGGGAGATCGTGCAGCAGAGCCTCTCCGTGGGCAATTTTGCTGCCCGTCTCCTGGTCAGACTTTTCCCAGAACTCTTTACCCCAGAGAACCTGAGACTGCAATATAACCACTCTGGTGCTTGTAACAAGAAACAACTCGACCCAACCCGACTGCGACTGATCCGCCATTATGTCGAAGCTGTTTACCCTGTGGAGAAGATGGAGGAGGTGTGGCATTATGAATGTATCCCCAGCATTGATGAGAGGTGTCGGAGACCCAATAGAAAAAAGTGTGATATCTTGAAAAAAGCCAAGAAAGTAAAGAAGTGATAGGAAACTGTTGAACCTCTGAAACTTGGGGTCACTGAGTTCTTAGTGAAGGGCCTACTTGGAGACTCAGATGGTTATTTTTTAGCATTGGTGTGGCATCCACAGAGGTGCTCACTTGCAACAGTGGGAAGTGGCTTACTACATTTGCACACGTAGAGACCTACTAAAACAAAGCAAAAGAAAGCTTTGAATCTTTTCTGGCCCTGGTCTAAAATGCATATGCACCAAGCTCCCTTAGCGCTCAGGCAGACAGACTTTGCTCTGAGCAATAATTTTCCAGCCTAGGATGGAAGGACTTTTTACTCCTTCCTTTTTACTGTTTAAATGGCAAGTCATGCATCTGTATTGTTCCTCTCCCCACTTTTGCATCTTCCATTTTTATCACTTTTTAAAAATTAAACAGGAAAATAACAAAAAAAAATCATTGAACTCTTTGAGGGCAGTTTTCATGGGAAAAAAATAGCTTTTACACAGTTGAGCTGAAGTACTGTAACTAGACATTTTCAAACTTAAGAGTTTTTTAAAAAGACATTTGAAGATTTTTGTAATCCTTGGAAATGCCATGCTTGTTAGAGCCGATCTCAGCATCAGGCATGGTATATCAGCCATGAGTCCTGCTGTCCATGTCCTAATGCTTGGTTTTGGCATGACCAAGATCACTATATTGATGTCAGTAGGGTGAAACTGCCCACATTTTTTTTTCACTGTGATCAATACTGAAGTTTAGGCATGGTGTACATGTGTTATCTCTTGTGATCCCACACTCAATAGAATGTTAGACTCACTTATCTATAGGGAAAAAAAACACTGGATGATGATAAGAATGTAGACAGATATTGAAACCCACATTTAGCGCACCATCAGAGTTTTAGCTATCGCTTTTTCTCCCCCTTATTTCACATAGGGAAAGGAAAAACACATTTTCTGTGAAATGCAATTTTGCCATTAGGTTCACTATTCTGCCTAAAAACAGTTCTTTTTATGGTTATAAGAAGGTACCACTTACATTTCCTAGATATCTTCCAAAAGGCAAACTCTAGAAACCGTGGTGATTTCAGGTCACAGAATCTCAAGAGAGTGGAGAGAATTCACCACACCTCAGCGGCTGTCCAGGGAATCCATCAAAAGATCCTATACTTCGGGACTAGCTCAGTGCCTGCCCCAGAGCCTCTGCAGTTGGGGACAAATGCCACACTCGGCCTCAAACTGTACCATATTTTTACATCCCACTCACCTTCAAAGTATCCTCTTTGAAATTTCCCTGTGGACTCTTTAAATTGATCTTCTCTTTCAGTGCCTATTTTATTTCTTAGGCTCATAGTTATGTCAGTAGAATACTGTCCTGTTTGTCTAGCTAATGAAGAAAGACCACTTTAGCCTAGTGGCATGCTATTCAAGGAGTTATAACTCTCAGAGACTCAGAGAAATCCTTATAAAAAAGATGATGTCACAGACACTTCAACATGTTTATGTGGTCAAATACCTAAGGAGATACAGGTACCTCTCACTGAAAATTGAGTAGGCTAAACATGAAATTAATAGATTGCATCCACAGTCTTTATGAAATCCTTGTGAAATTTTTAAAATTTAAAATTTTTAAAGTTTAATAATACAGTTTGAGAGGCAGCATGGCCTAAGGCTTGCCTTGGGAGTCTGGAAGACCCTTGATTCAAGTCTCGCCTCTGATATATTTCTGCTATTTTCACCCTCTTTGCCTGTCCGCCCCCCCCCCCCCCCAAAAAAAGATGTTAAAAGATTTTTTTCATCTGTAATTTTTCTTGAAATTCACAATTAATTCCATCAGCCATTGAGCAGTTTACCTTTTTATCTTAATATTTATAAATTTATCTCGGCATCTGGAATTGGAAAACATTATGCGTAGTTGTCTTAAACTTCAGGGTATATGTTGTTTCTTTCCACCCACAAACATTAGGAACGATTCCTAAGTTAATGAAATTTCAATGTGCACAAAGATTGTCCAAATCACAAAAGCCCTCATTGGCTTCAGAAATGTCCAGACAGCCAGGGGTTGCCCTGGGAGTCACCAGAGGCATATTTTCTTTTATTTAGGCCTTTCTATTATGTCTAAGCTTTCCCTCATTGGTCTGCTCTAAGGATTGTGGATTGCATCTCCCTCCTAGCAACATCACTACTCAGTGAGATAGCTGAACTGAATTACTGAGGATTTGGTAAGTTGGTAATTAGTACCTGTCCTCTGGAACTCTTCTGGAGAGGATCCTAAGGCCAATGAAAATTATCCTTGTTTTTAGAAGATGGAACACAGCCCAGTTCCTCCTACAAAGGTACAGTCATTTAATAATTCATTTTTAAAATACCCATTTCCCCTGTTCTTTAAAAAAAAAAATTTTTTTTTTAAGAGAAATTAGCAGGAAACAGGAATCAGATAAGCTTCTTTGTAACCTCTGAGTTAGAGAGAAGTCAGTCTTCTTTCCAAATCTGTGGTGAGCTCACTCTTCCTTTATTATCTTAACTGCCTAGGATTTTGCCTTCCAGAAAGTAATTGGAAGGAATAAACTCCAGTATAAAGTTGTAGAATAACTCCGGAAAGCCATTTCTTATCTCTTCTAGCCAGGAAATGCCTCCACATCTTTACTCAGTCCTTATGGTGTCTTCTGTGTTGTCATTAGCAGGCCACTTCAGCCCACTTTTTATATTTAAGCAATAGAAGTACAGAGTACTTGATATTTCCCCAGGAGTTTAGAAGCATTCTGACACCCTTTTGGCACTCTATTTTGCTTCTAAAATCTTTTTCTTTTTTAAACCTTGTATTTTAAGGCCAGAAGAATTAGCACAGTTATCTCCTAAAGTAGCACACACTCAACAGCCATCACCTGTTCGTGGCATCTAAAAAGAATGTACAGTTATGAATGTAATTTAAATTCTCCTAGGCTGTGTCTACACTATCACAATCCAACAGGGAATAAAATTATGCCCTGGGTAATAGGTGCTTTAATGTCTAAGTGAGGGAACAAATCCCACTTTGTCACTGTTTACCTTTTCACTGTCTTTTTTTCTTTTTTTTGGTTGGGGGAGGGTGAGAAAAGGGAGGAAGGGGAGGGAAGGATTAATCATCAATCAATTGGATCTACTTTGTAGGGAATTGAATTGGCAGTTAAAAGTGGTAAGAGGAATTGGGTTGGCCTTGGTCTGGTTATTATGGACCTGTATGCTATGGCCTTTGGTCCCACCTTGGTCTCTGAATGTTTTGTTTTATGCTTGATTAGGGGTGGGGTAGGGGTGAGTCTAGAGAAGAAAATCTTCTGATTGACTTTGGCCAAGTGAGTTCTTACCTTGTGCATCTGGGGAGGCAAAAAACTAAAAAAACAAAAAACCAATAAAAATAAAAGCTTGCCCGTGTAGATCCAGCCTTAACCCTTTCTGACATTCTAGATATAACAGACCATGCAAAAAGAGGATGCCAGGGTAAAAACCTTCTGTAGAGAAATAAAAACAGTTTTACCAAAGATAATGAACTGATACCCCATAATGGCTGCATCTTCCTTTTGATTCAAATGCGTCTTTAGAAACCTGAATGTAACACAAACCCAGGACTTTTTTTTGTAATTGTATGCTCTTTAGCAACTTTGTGTGAATTTTTATACAAGCACTGTTTTATGGGTTATATAAAATGTCATAGAAAAAGTATAGAGTCTTGCAATCTAGTGTTTTAAATCTGGAGAGCGGTTTTGGGGTCCCCCTCCTCATCTTCAGGCCATGGGTTTGTGAGCTGCTTGGTTTATTTTTGCCTTTCCAGTTTGGCCAGTTCCTTAACACCTTCTGTACCAAAGAATATAAAAACTACTTGGTCATTCCTACCAGTGGGGTGCATTGGAATCTAATACCTGGTGCTGATTAACCGCTGCGTCTTTTATTTCAGTCACAATTAGGCCTGATACTTCCCTGATAGAAGTCAGTCAGAGGAGTTCATTAACAAGCCCTCTCCCTCATGAGCCTCTGAGTGGAGGCTGGTGACCCCTTGGTCACATGCCAGACCATTTCTAACACTTTTACATTGCCTAATGAAATTCTCCCCTTTATCATTTTGGATTAAATTGGATTCACTTCATTGACGCTGGTCTCTATTATTAGCTGATGGCCGGAAGGCCCCATGTTCTTTCTCCTCTTATCTCCTCCGAATTTGCTATTTTATAAATTCAGGTATTTATAAATTCATTGCAGAGAGAGGGACTTTAATACTGTGTTGGGAGAGAGATTTTCCTCTCAGGGGCTATTGAGATGTGAAGGTGTAGGACATGATTTTGAATACTTCTGGCAGTAGATAATTCTCCATCTCTGCTTTGTTTTTCTTCCTTTTGATAGCAGTGGAATAGAATTGGGTAAATACTTGTATTTAGGGTACTCTGACCTAAGGTAGTAGTAACTACCGTAGACCTACAGCATTAGTGAGTGATAATTGAACTATGTGATTGGTGCTCCCAGACACAAAAGCGAGGACGTAACATTCAGATCACTTGTGGGTTTAAATGAAGAGTCGGCTGGAAAAAAGGTGAGTTCTTTGAAATTCCTCTTATAACTGGGGTCTTGTTTCCTGGAAAAAACAAAATATATAGGTGATTTTTTTTTAAAGAAGTAGGGATTTCTATGAACAGCTTAATATATTGTGATAAACAGTTTTAAAACATTTTTAAGTTTTACCATTCCTCAAATAAGATACAGGGTGGGATGGTGGAAAAGAGTAGATATGAAGTCAGAAACATGGATTGAAGCCCCAGTTCTGCTGTGTGACCTGTGTTGGACAAATCATTTCAGCTTTCTCAATCTCATTTTCCTGATGTAAAGATGACAATGATGATAATAGTAAATAGCTAACATTTATGTAGCTTTTACTGTGTATCAGGCACTGTGTCAATAAGCATTTTACAATTATCATCTCATTTGATTCTCAGAACAAACTTTCAAGGTCCATCCTCTTATTATACCCATATTACAGATGAGGAAACTGAGGCAGAAGGGTTAAGTGACTTGCCCAGAGTCCCACAGTTAGTGTCTTTAGGCTGGTTTTGAATTCAGGTCTTCCCAACTCCACGTGGTCCCAGTGAGAATAATACTACCTGTACCATGGTAGGCAAGTGACAATCTCAAAAAAGGGATAATATATAGTTAAAAAGCTCTTTGTAACCAAAAAGGACTATGTAAGTGTGAAGTGGTTAAGACTGCTGGACTTGGAGTGGGGAAGACCTGAGTTCAAATCTCACCTGATATTTGCTAGACAAGTCACTTAACCTATTTCAACTTGTTTATCTGTAAAATGGGAATAATAATAGAACTCACCCCACGAGGTTGTGTGAGGATCAAATGAGAATACAGATAGAAAGCACTATGTTCTCAACATTTTATGTCCCTTTCTCTCGGTTCTTGACACTGCCTCTGCCCTGGTGTAGGCCTTCATCATGTCACAGCTGAACTATTGCAGTAGCCTACTGGTTGTTCTCTTGGTCTCAAGTCTCTCCCCATTTCAGTCTGTCCTTCACCCAGAAGTTAAATTCATCTTCCTAAAGTGAAGATCTGACCATGTGTCTCACACAAAATCACACTCATTTACACATAATAAATTCCAGTGGCTCCCTATCACCTGGATCAAATATAAAATCCTGTTTAGCATTCAAAGTCCTTCACAGCCTGGTCCCTCCTGCCTTTCTTCTCACACCTTACTTCCTTCCTCTCCCCATATACTTTGCAATCTGGTGATACTGACTTACTTTACTGGTTATTCTATGAACAAGACGCTATCTCTTGGCTCTGGGCATTTTCGCTGGTTGTTTTCCATGTGCCTGGAATATTCTGCTTCCCAGCTTCCTTTCAGTCTCTGCTAAAATCTTATCTTCTAGGAGAAACCTTTCTTAATCTCACTTAATGCTAGTGCCTTTCCTCTGTTGATTATCTCCATTTTATCCTGTAAATCTTTTTTTCTTATTTAATATTTTTTCCAATTATATGTAAAAAGTTTTAATATTCTTTTTTCAAATTTTGAGTTCCAAAGTCTCTCTCTCCCTTCCTTCCCCCTCATTGAGAAAGCAAGCAGTTTGACATGTTATGTTTGTGTAGTCATACAAAACATGCCATTCTGTGAAATAAAACAGACAAAAAAATCGCCAAGAAAAATAAAGAAAAAGTATCTTTGATCTGCATTCAGGCCCTTCCAGTTCTTTATCTGGAAAACATTCATCATAAGTCCTACAGAATTCTCTTGGATCATCATATCGCTGAGAATAGTTAAGCTATTCATAGTAGATCATCATACAATATTGCTGTTAGCATGTGCAATGTTCTCCTGTTTCTGCTCATTTCACTTTGTATCACTTCATGTTAAGTCTTCCTATGTTTTTCTGCGATCATCTTATTCATCATTTCTTAAAGCACAGTAGTATTCCATCAGTCATATACAACAGGTGTATGTTTAACCATTCCCCAATTGATGGATACCCTTTCAATTTCCAATTCTTTGCCACCACTAAAAAAGCTGTTATAAAATATTTATGTACATGTTGGGTCCTTTTCCTGTTTGTTTTTTATCTCTTTGGCATATAGGCGTAGTAGTGGTATTGCTTGGTTAAAGGTATGCATTGTTTTATAGCCCTTTGGGCATAGTTCCAAATTGCTCTCCAGAATGATTGAATCAATATACAGCCTCACCAATAGTACGTTAGTGTTTTAATTTTCCCACATCCCCTCCAATATTTGTCATTTTCCTTTCCTGTCATATTAGTCAATCTGGCCCGTGTGAGGTAGTAGGTCAGAGTTGTTTTAATTTGCATTTCTTTCATCAATAGTAATTTAGAGCATTTTTTTCATGACTATAGTTTTGATTACTTTGTCTGAAAACTGTCTGTTCATATCTTTTGACCATTTATCAACAGGAATGGCTCTTATTTCTATAAATTTGACCCAGTTTTTTATATGTTAGAGAAATTAAGTCTTTATCAGAGAAACTCACTATAAAAACTTCTTTTTCACAATAATGATTACTGACTATATATATATTTCCTTCCATCCTATTTCCCCCCTCTTTTATCCTACTCTCTCCTTTTATCCTACTCTCTCTCTCCTTTTATCCTATCTTTTCTCAAAAGTGTTTTGCTTCTGACTTTTGCCTTCCCTATATTGCCTTTCCTTCTATCAGCTGTCTCCCCTTCTCCCCCCTTCTGTTAACTCCTTCCTTTCCTACTTCCCAGCATGGTAACATATATTTCTACACCCAACTGAGTGTGTATGTTATTTCCTCTTTGAGCCAGTTCCAATGAGAGTAAGATTTGTGTACCCCCCTCCCCACTTCCCCTATTTTCCTCTCCACTGTAAAATCTCAGGCCTCTTATATTAGATAATTTATCCCATTCTACCTCTCCTTTTCACCTTCTCCCACCATTTTTCTTTCTCATCCCTTTATTTTTTTTTTTAGATAATCATACCGTCATATTCAACTCATATCTCTGCTTTCTGTCTATGTATACTTCTAACTGCCCTAATAATGAGAAAGTTTTTAGGAGTTATATCATTTTTCCATGTAGGAATGTAAACAGTTTACCCTTATCAAATCCCTTATGATTTCTCTTTCCTGTTTGCCTTTTTATGCCTCTTTTGCATCTAGTACTTGAAAATCACATTTTCTATTCAGCTCTGGTCTTTTCATCAGGAATACTTGAAAGTCCTCTATTTCACTGAATGTCCATTTTTCCCTTCTGAAGGACTATACTCAGTTTTATTGGGTAGGTGATTCTTGGTTATAATCTTAGCTCTTTTGCCTTCTGAAATATGATATTCCAAGCCCTATGATCCTTTAATGAAGTTGCTGCTAAATCTTGTGTTATCCTGACTGGCTTCATGATATTTGATTGTTTCTGTTTGGCTACTTGCAGTATTTTCTCTGATCTGGGAGCTCTGGGATTTGGCTATAATATTCCTGGGAGTTTTCATTTGGGGATCTCTTTCTGGAGGTAATTGATAGACTCTTTCAATTTCTATTTTACCCTCTGATTCTAGAATGTCAGGGAAGTTTTCCTTGATAATTTCTTGAAAAGTGATATTTAAGCTCTTTTTTCGATCATGACTTCCAGGTAGCCCAATAATTCTTAAATTATCTCTCTTGGATCTCTTTTCTAATGAGATACTTAACATTTTCTTCTATTTTTTTCATTCTTTTGATTTAGTTTGATTGTTTCTTTATGTCTCATAAAGTCATTACTTCTACTTGGCCCAATTCTCACTTTTAAGGAATTGTTTTCTTCTGCAAGCTTTTGTATCTTTTTCATTTGGCCAATTCTACTTTTTAAAACGTTCTTTTCACTAAATTTTTGTATGTGTTTTCCCATTTGGCTAATTATGCTTTTCAAGGCATTCTTCTCTTCATTGGGTTTTTGTGCCTCTCTATCATTTAGCCTATTCTGTTTTTTAAGGTGTTATTTTCTTAAGTGTTGTGTTTTTTTGTGCCTCTTTTACCAAGGTTTTGACTCTTTTTTTCATTTTCTTGCATTACTCTTATTTCTCTTCCCAACTTTTCCTTTAGTTCTCTAACTTAATTTTAAAAATCCTTTTTGAGTTCTTCCATGACCTGAGACAAATTCATATTTTTCTTGAAGGCTTTGGATGCAGGAATTTTGACTTTGTTGTCTTCTTCTGAGTGTGTGTCTTGATCTTCCTTGTCACCAGAGTAACTTTCTAGGGTCAGAATTTCTTTTTCTGTTTAGTCATTTTCCCAGCCTATTTCTATGCTAAAGTAGAGCTGTGATTCCCAAGTGGAGGGGGCACTGTCCCAAGTTTTAGGGTTCTTGTGAAGCTGTTTTCAGAGGTAACTCTGGGGACCTGTAACTTTTTGGCTCTCCCAAGGTGGTATGATCTGGGAAGAAGTGTGTTTACTACTCTCTTATACTGTGCTCTGGTTCGTGAGTGATCACTAGCCCTCTTTCCAGCTCTCGAACTGTGACTGGTGTTCCTGCTCCCCTGTGACCAGAAGCTTTGCTGTTAGTGCTCCTTTTAACACTGGGACTAAGACACAATACTGTGACCCAGATTCAAGTATAAGCAATGCAACAGAGACCTGCCCTTGGATCCAGCAAAGTGACTCCTGTAAATCTTCGAACCCATTGTCCAATCCCCTTACTGTCTCTGGACTGAGAGGTGTGGAAACTGCCATTGCTACCACTGATTCAGTTGCCTTGAGACCAGTTCCTGGTCCGCATTAGCCTGCACTCCTCTTTCACCCTGGTGCAACAGATCTCTCCTGCTGACCTTCTAAGTTATCTTGGGCTGGAAAATTGTTTCAGTCCATCTTTTCGTGGGTTCTGCTGCACTAGAATTTGTTTAGAGTTGTTATTTAAAGGTATTTGGAGGGGCTTGGGGGAGGGCTCAGGAGAGCGCCTGCCTTTTCTCCCTCATCTTAGCTCTGTCTCTATCCTGTAAATTTTGTTTGTGCATAGTGGTTTTCATGTTGACTCTCATGTTCAGCTGAACTCCCCTAGAAAAAGGATAGTTTTAAGTCTTTGTATCCCTAGTACTTAGCTCAATGCCTGGTACGTTAGTAGGTATTTAACAAATGCTTAGAGACCAACTCAGCAATTGCTAAGAACAAGTAAAGCCTTGGTCCTTACCCACCGGGATTATATTTATTTTAAAGGCAGGGCAGACAGACATGGCTCTTTAGCTTTCTAGTTAATTACATGATAATTGTTTTTACATTTTCAATTATCTGTATAGCCATAAGGAATTTTTCTTTGGTCTTCAACTACTATCCTTTTAAAATGTAAGGCTTAAATTTTTTTAAAAAAAGAAAAACTACCCAACATCTAAGAAGACTAAAGCTGCCATCTTGGCCTCTACTGGGGAATGTAGGGAGACAGTATATGTTTCTGATGGCAGACCCATCAAAATTGTTAGGAAATTAGGCTATTATCAGGAGCATCATTTTTGGTATATAAGAAAGAGCTCATTTAAAAAAAAAAATTAAAAAAATCAAGATAATTCTTAAGTCCAATTGGCCAAAAGATAACTATTTTTCAGAAGATAGTTTCCAGTGGTAACTAGCTCAAAAATTACTTTCTCCCCCTTGCCCTGAGACTAGTGTGTAAGAAATAAAAACTCAAGTACAACCAAATCCAGAATTTTGTTCTTCTGCTTGGTGCAAATAGTGAGATAAGACCATTGCAAATAGGGTTGGATTGCTGTCCTGCCTAAGGCATGCCCACAGGGCTGCACCATTTCTTGGCCCTCTTATTCCTCTGGAGATTGAAATACACAGTTGTTAAGTGTGAGGTGAATGCTATTAGCAGTGCTCAGTAGCCTGGCTTTGTGGTGGTGTATTGTCCTGTTTAGGATGTTAAACCTTAGTCTGTACCCTTGTGACAAGCAGAAAACTGGATTTTTGAAACATCTTACCTTCACTTCTGCCTCAGTTTCTGAATTTCTCAAATGGGGGTAATAATATTGCCATCATCAGATGGATCAGAAGAAGTTAAGGGAATTATTAATAAAGGGGATATTTAAATCATGAGATGGAAACAAGGGACATTTAGATTGTGCTCTGACCCATGTCCTTTAAATCCTGTCTAGAAATGCTCTTGTTGGTCACTATTACTTTACCTGTCAATAATGTCATTCTTGGATCAGATAGATTAAAAGTTATTTTCAGGATGCTTTGGCTGGACATATAAAAGTTAACCCCAGTGTTCCTACTGAAGAGTGACTGGTTCTACCCACCTCTAATCTGAAGTGTTAGAATTCTCATTCTCTGTTCATCACATGAATAAAAGTCTGCACCTAAAATAGGTTTTCCTGGTTCTTAACCAGCAGCTAGGAGAGTTGACTTGTGGTCAGAAGCTTTTGTCTTTTGGTTATATTTCTTTCCTAGTACTACCACCACCCTCCTTCCTTCCTTCCACCCATGTGCCCTAACCATATTGCCTTTAACGGAGTTTTTTGGTAACTGACGATTCTCTAACCAATATAATACAGTAGCCTTGTTCTAAATGCAAGGTTTCTATGTGAAAATAGTTCTGGGAAAGCATTACCTACTCCTGTATACAAGATATGATCTTTAGAAGAGTTGATGTGCTTTTTTTCCCCTTCAGACAAAATCAGTTTTCCTTTGGTTTCCTGAAGTGATAGCTTTTCTAACCCATTACTGCCCAAATAAACCATAACTTAGGAGTTATACACAAAGTGCTGCTTTTTCCATGAAAAAGGAAAAATGGAACTCTTGCTTAGTGATCCATACTACAGTTTTCCAGGAAACAGTAAGTGCCATTTATCAGAGAAATAAAATTAGCATCATATTTCTCAAAAGAAAGTTTCTTTGAAGAGATGATATCTACTGAGAAAAGACCTGGAGTTCTTCCCTCCCCTTTTCATTCTTGTCAGCTGCCATGCTGAAATTTAGACTTCTAGACCATCCATAAAAAAGTATCAAGCAGAAAAATGGAGGCATTTTCCATGTTTTCCTAGAAGGCCCTGAATCTCTTCCTCTAGTAGTTATAGTAATGAATGAGTCTCTTAAACTGTTTTTCTTCATTCTATTCACATTTTCATTAATGGAACCTCACTATGATTAGTTTATGAGGCAGCTGTCACTAGTATAGAGTAATGAATGAGTTTCAAGAGTCCCATAAAGCATTTATTAATTGCTTTTATGCCACTGCTAATGTTTCCTAAATACATTACTAGTTCCTCTTACCCATAGGGAATTTTGTAATACATGCCTTTTTTTTGGTAACCAAATGCTTTTTCCTTACTTTGACTTTTAAGGAAGACCAAGTCTGGCCTAGGTCAAACCCAGAGAGAGAATCAAGCTCATTTGTCAATCATTCTGTGAGCTCAAGGGAGAAAAACCATGATCTTCATAACATTCTCAAAGTATTTTCATCTCTTCTGATCTTCACATTAACCTGAAGTGGAACAGTATTATTCTCCTTCAATGGAGTGGATTGAGAGCTGGCCTCAAAGTCAGGAGAACCTGCTTATGACATGCTGGCTATGTTACCATGGGCAAGTCACTCAACTGTGCCAAACTTGGTGAAGAACAGTGTTTTAAAAAGATAAACTGCAAAAAAAGGCAGCAACCTAAATTCACGAAGGAATTTTCTCATCTGGAAATTCCCTATACCAATCAGATGACAAGTACAGACTCTGACAGATAAAAAAACTCAGTTACAGAGAAGTACATGGGATCATAGGGGCAGCTTAGACGGTGGTGCAGTGGATCAAGCACTGGGCTTGGAATCAGGAAGACATCTTCACAAGTTAATATCTGGCCTCAGACACTGTGTGGCATTGGGCAAATCACTTAACCTTTGTTTGCCAAAGTTTTCTCAACTTTAAAATAGTTTGAGGAAGGAAGTGACAAACCATTCTAGTATCTTTGCCAAGAAAACCTCAAAGGGGTTACGAAGAGTTGGATGTGACTGAAACGTCTCAACAACAACATAGGAGCACAAACATAGAAGCATCAAACCCATTCCCTTCTTTTTGCAGACCAGGTAACTGAGGCTAAGACACTGTGACTTGCTCAGGGTTAGAAAACTAATGTCAGGCAGGATTTGAACTCGTGAAAATAAGTCTTCCTTATTCCAAGCCTAGTGCTTGGAATCTTCCTTACTTCCAACCAAGTATTCTATCTACTGTACCACCTACCAACTAGTTAAAGTAAGTGACTTGACCAAGTACATATCTATTTAATGGCAAAGCTGGGAATAGAAGTCAGGTCTTCCTGACTTGCAGGTCATATTCTTACCATTGTAACAGGTTGCTCCCACCACCCATGCATTTCCATCTTAAACTTTCTCATTATGGAAGGGAAGGTTTGGGGGGGAGGAGAAAAAAATCTGAGAATGGATCCAAATTCACAAGTATTTCATTAATAATTCATGACGTGGTAAAAATTAGATTAACCAGTCATAAAATAAACTATTCCCTTGGCAACACTGCAGAAGACATTGATTATGAGCTCCTGAGAGTTTATTTCACCTTTTAATAAAAACCAATTTTCTATAACCTTTCTGTAACCTGTTTTAAAAAAAAAAACCAGGACTGATGGAAGACTTAAGGGTCACAGGCCCTAGCACCATATGCTTTGATTTACATTTAGCAAGTCTTTTTTTATTACTAGAAAGCCCTTTTAATTGAAACTTCCCAACCCTAGAAGGCTCAAAAATTGAAGACAAAAGAGAGTTCATAAAAGTGGATATAGTCTTGTTGACATTGCCTGTCCTTAATCAAATCAACAAGAACCTTTCTGCTTATGGTGCTAGCCAGTCACCTTCCAGGGGGCTACTAAACCATTTTATTTGGGATCATGTTCAGACCTTGTCTGGTTGGTCACATGGTGCCTCTGCTGCCCAAAGGTATGGAGATAAAAGAGTTGAAAGAAGGGAGGCGCATGAATGTGGGTAATCTGAGCCAAAACAACTGTTACCAATACTTTATCTGAGTTATCTGGACAGAGAGCAGTCTTCCCTGCGCTTAGCTTTGCTAGTGGAAGCTTAGTCTCAGAGAGGCATTTTGACTGGTAAGTATAAAACAAATAAAAACATTAAGAAATGACAAGGCCAGTTTTATTTTACAACAGTCATGAGGTAGTTAAGTTAGGAAAACAGGCAAATCATTAAAAAAGCTCTCTAGACTTCATTCATTCACTGCATATCTTATGCTGAGTGAAATGACCTAGAAACCAAATTATTCATTCCCACACCCAGGAAAAAAGTCAAACTAAGCACAAACCAAGTTACCAAGAGAACTTTCTGAAGCCTAGCACTAGGCGTTTATGGAGATGTGCTTATCCCTTTTTTCACAAAATGGTCTAGCAGATTCCAGATCTGATGAGATTTTATTTTAGTAAAAATGTCCCTTTTCAGAAAGGCCCCTTTTGTCCCATTTCCCCACTAGATGAAAACCACTTGCATTCCTGGATTCTTGCTACCACAGGAATCTGGCTACTTAGAAATGCTCTTCTTGGGCAATCTTATTTTTTTCCACCGGCGTAAAAGCACTCGGTACTTTTCAGACTCAGTTTTCTCTTCTGACACTTTTTTCAGGACAATTCGCATAGCTGTCTCTGTTTCTGATTCTTTATCTTCTCCAATGATAAGATCCAGTGTATCACCCACTTTCACCTGAAAATTTAAAAGTGACCATCATGACATTCTGGAAAAGAGATTAACTTATATAACAACCATTTGAATTTGATTTGTTTTTCATGAGCTAGAAATTCAGCTGGCACTGACAACAGAGTACAGTGACCACTTTCCTAGAATGCAGTCTGGGACTTAGTACAAACAGAAAGCCTGGTTTTTCTTCTAAGGCTGCTCACCAGTAGTTCTTTGCCTACCATTGAGCTAACTTCTGGGCCTCATCTTTCTCAGCCATAAAACAAAGAGGCTGCACTAGATGACCTCTCAGTCTATGATCTTATGATTCATTGTAGAAGGAAGCTCAGGCTCAAATAACTTGTTGCTTGTTGAGTTCTTGAGAAGTCTTTGGGGATGACACCACTCACTATGCTGGCATGTTCCAAAGGGCTCACTTGTGAGGTAGAGACTCAAGTACAAGTCGTGCACCAGGCATGAACGCAGGGCAGCACTTTGCAAGTCAACAGGATGCTGTAATAAGCTGTCCCTACACCACTGTGAACATGTGTTGCAAAGGAAAGTTAGGGTTCAACATTTTTTGTTGGTTTCAAATTATGTCTGTTTATCTGTCTGCCAAATGACCTCGGTGCACAGACTCATTCTGGTTGTTGTAGAACCCACAGTCATCCATTCTTTCAGAGACTGAGAATTTTCTTGGAGAGGAAGGAAACAGCATGTCCACAGGGAGTCCTAGTAAGAAAGGAGCCAGAAGTTTTACCTCATCAGGCTGTATAGGAACAGACCCCAGGAGATGCAGGGTGGGAAAGAAGTGAGTTCAGAGTCAGAGGACCTGGGTTCAAATCCTGACTCTTCTACTTACTGTGATGTTACTTAAGTCACTGGACCTTGGTTTCCTCCTATATAAAATGACTAGGACACACAGACACTTAGGAAGCCTAGTTAACTTACTCTGCCCTACAGGTGAGAAATAAGCAATATGGTTCAAGTGTCTTATTTTTACCTTCTTTTCTATAAATGTGTAAAATTAGCTCTAAATGTCCTTTAAGACAGGAAAACCTGTGTGTGTATACATCTATTTGTGTATATATGTGTGTACACACATACAGACACACATACACACACACACACACGTCTGCATGTTGACTCCCTCATCAGACTGTGAGAGTTCCTTGAGAGCAGGAACTGGTTTTGGGGTTTTTTTTGCCTTTCTTTGAATTCCCAGCCCTTAGCACAATACAGTGGCCCTTAATAAATGATAATTGACTGACCTGACTTTCAGCTCTGACAGACTAAAAAGTACCACACTGAGAATCACCCATGAACCACCTTCCCCAAATGCTACCTCAAATGGGGGCATCAAAGACCTTTTGTTTCAAATGAAAAACTGGCAAATCAGTGGAGCTTGGTACAAAACTGTATTCAGTAGCCAGTGCATGCACAATATTCCCATGAAAAAGCAGATATGAAAACCTATCAATTTAGTCACCCCCACACTGAAAAGAAGCAAAACATGTTCTCCAAGATGTTTATCTCCATCCTCAGAGCAGAGAACAAGTGAGTTGGACCAGTTTTAAGGAATTATAAAACCTGGTCAGAGTTTTCTTATTGTTACCCAAAGTCCAACTTTCTGGAGGAAAAGGAGAATAAGTGCATGAAGGCAATAGACAATGTCTGTTCTGTCCCATGAGGAAAGAATAACACTAAGTTATTGCACTTATGTAGCACTTTGTAAGGTTTAAATAATGTTTTCCTCACAAGAACCCTGGCATTACTTACAATCTAGAGCGACCTCTGAGGTGGGCAGTACACATATAAATTACCCTCATTTTATATCTGAGGAAAGGTTTAGGTCACACAGTTAATAAGCATCAGAGCTCAGATGTGAACCCCTCGCTTGAGTCTATGGCCAGTACTACACTATGCTATCATGCACCTCAGACTGGATTCCCCCTTGGCTTCATTCAGAGGAATGGAGGACAATGTCTTCGATGCTTTTCTGATGCCGTGTATGTTCTCATAATAATAAATGCTTATTTAAGGAGCCTAAAGGAAATAGGGGCAGATGAGTTTGACAGAGCACTGCTATACAAAGTTATCTTGCATTTTGTACAAAGTTACTAGCTCCACAGATCAACACTTGAAAAGCACTTCACTTTTAGCATATTGAAAAGTTTTTACTGGCTCTGCTATGCTGGGGCATAGCTATGATGCTGAACAAGGGATTAGCCAGGAATGATACCTAGGAAGGGGCATCCAAATGATACATGAAATGAAAATGAAACAAAATTCTTTGTTTCTCGTTTGCCCTACTGTGGGGTCCAGGGAGGAAAACTAGGCCTGATATCTACAAAAAGCAGAGTTGGGTTGGTTCAATGGTTCCAACCATCTACATTTCAAATCTCTACTTAGTTACACTGTTACTATGACTACCACACTTCCTAGTAACAAGGCAGGCCAACCTCTCAGACAGCAGAATGTTAATACTGCCCTCATCCTCCACTGACCCCCAAGAGAAATCTGGAAAGCAGTGAGGCAACATAAAACTGAAGATAGGCTGGGGAAGAAGCAATTAGGCAGTTAACAGCACATCATAGCAGGAAGAAAAAAGGCATGGTGTTGGGAAGGAAGAGATGGCCAGGCTGGGATGCAATCATTTTTTGCTCTGGGAACATTGTATACAAAATATTACAATAGTTAGCTGAGGAAGTCACTGGACTAAGTTCAAGGAAAAAAAGCTGATACAAAATGCTCAGTCCAATTTTAGGATGAATGACTTATTTTTGTAATTTATATCTGCAGTGACTGACTGATATGAGGTCCCCCACCATAAAAAACTATAAAAGTCAAAGAGGAAGAGTGCATTTGGCTGAGGGCAAGGGCTATGAAACTAGGAGGAAGAGGGAAGATACAAAGAGGTTTTCTTTCTATCATGTATGTTTAGTTGGGAGAGCTTATATAATAACATTCCCCAAACAAGGAACATCCCCATTCAGTACCCCAGAATTACCAAGGCACTGCTCTCAGAAGCTAATATGCCATGATTCATTCTGAAATGAAAAGGGAGTTTATGATGGAAAATAAAAAGTGCTCCTTAGCTATTTTTCCCAGAATTACTGGGATCCCTATTAAATTCTTACCTGAAAAAATGATTCTGGCTTTCAAAGGAAGCTTCTACAGTAACAGGTGCCCTCTGAAATTCATATGCTTACAGCTTATGCAAAGTAGTTCCTTTAGGGCACTGAAAGCATTGGTTATACATGTTTCACACCATAGGAAAAAAAAATACATGATTCTAAAATATCCATTAAACATGTTTAATTTTTAAAAGTTTTTAATCTAATAATGATAATAACAAAGTCCAATGTTTCTTTACTGTCCTTCATCTACCCCACATGCTCTTCTATTTTCTTTCCTCTCTCTGTATGAATCTGGGGTCCTTAACCATTTCCGTCATGAACCCCTTTAGGAGTGAATCTGGAGAAACTGACAGAGCCCTTCTTACAATAAGGGTTTCTATTGAATAAAATAAAATATATGGAATTACAAAGGAAAATAATTAGAATAGTTACCTCAGTTTAAGAAAACAACAAATTTTTAAATGCCAGGTTAAGAATGTTTCATCTAACCATTACCTCCTGTTCCCCCAAGGTCCATCTCAAGTCTTACTTTCTCCTGAACCCTTAAAGAATTCAGCATCTTTTTTTCCTCTAAATTCTCAAAACTCCTACAGCACTGCTTGTCAGTACCATCTCTGGTCAAACCCAGTTTCGGTACTGCCTCATGCTGTTCCAAAGACTGCAAGTTCATTGAAGGCAAAGGCCTTGTCACGTGCTTACTATGTATTTTCTATAGGACCCAGCACTGGGCTATTAGTTTAATTGACTACTGAACAGAACACTGGCTCTTTGATATGAAACCAAAGAAACCCTCAAAAGAAAACCTTTCTCCACTGCTATTCAGGGTATATTACTGTGGAAGAAGCAAAGAAAACTCAGGGGTTCAGTCAATTGTGATCTCACTAGGTTCTGACTTTGACTTGCAACAGTACAGAAAAAAGACATGAATCATTAAAATGACAGCTGAGGCTCCTGAAGAATAAAACTGTTTAATATGATCTTTGTCTCTCATTCCCACCAGAATTTCCTAAGGGCCACTGGCTCTGGCTATGCTTTGAACACTCATGTTCCACCAGGGAAATGAATGGATTTGGGATGAGGGAAGGAGTGGCACCAGTTCAGGATTGGTAGTCTCTCTGACAAATGTATTTCAATATCAGTTTAAGTTTAAACAACTCACCGTTCTGCTTTTCTTCCATAACTTTTCTCCATTCAGTCTGAGTTCACCTTTATAGAATGCATCTTCTATTTTACTTTAGGGAAAAAAAAGAGAGAGATGTTCTAGAGTAGTATTAAATTTACAATGGTCAGTAGACCTGCTGGAGAAAGTCTACCAGCAGTAGTGAACGAATGACTGGAAGTCTAAACTGACTGTCCATGTTGAAAGCAAGGGGACATCAAGGGTTAATTCTATGTCTTTCTAAAACAATGACACCAATGGCCATTTCCGAATCAGTGAATTGATGCACAGATGTCACAATGACCATGTGCTGCCTACCAGTACTCTTACGAGCCCAATATGGACACATATTGAAGTTACTATCTAGGGCTGCAGACTCTATGGAATCCCACCAGCTGGGAACTTGTCTACAAAGTTAATGTGCCCTTGATTATCAACCTTATCAACTAAGAGTGGCCCCAATTGGTGGGATCCTTCTAAAAAGAGTTATTATATTCTTTATCATCATATGTTTTTGTTCTAGGAAATCAGAAGCAGTATGTACAGTGAGTGCCATCTACAAACCCCACAGCTGTACTACAATTAAACAGATGCTAAATAAGCATTTCCCATGTTTATCGCATCCTACTGAAATTTATGTCAGCAGCTAGATTAAAAGACACAAAAAAAGTCAGTTCATTTTCACCTTGGCTTTAAAAAAATTTTTTTTAAAGACTGTTAAACAATAAACAAGTTTCTTTTTTTGTTTTGTTATTGTTGTTTTCCTGATCTCTGTGATTTGGCTTATATAAACTAAGTAGCAGATATTCCTGTGGTACACAGAGAAGCCACCTTTAGAATGGAGAATATAGGGATCATTCTGACTGACCAGAGGAGAATCAGGACACTGTGCTGATGGGAGTCATTGATTGCTTGAAGCTCCAATACATTCTGTGTCCAGATACAAGTTGAAGATGCATCAAGGCACTGAAAAACTAAACAATCTTCTATATAAACACAGGATGTCTGGCAAATTGCACACTTGAATAATAAAGGAACAAAGTAACAGAGAAAAGTGATGCTTAATAAACTCAATTGTGGAGAGCTCTCTAAAACACTTTAACTTCAGCCTCATGAAAATCTTCACTCTTTTTATAGCTAGCTAAGCAAGAGGTACAGAAAAACACTAATAACTCTCTAAAAATGGTTTAAAAAAATCATTTTGTGTGACCATAATCATCCTATGCCTCACCCTTCCTCATGGATCCAAAAGCAGCCAAAGGCCAAAAATTAACTTTTTATTCCCCCCATTTGTAGTATAAATAATATGGAAAAGTGGAAAGAGCTTTGGTCTAAGAGGCATAAGACCTAAGTTCTGTTCTCAGATCTCCCCAAAACTGACTGGGGTGTCAAGTCACTAATATTTCTAAACTTTTATTTCTCTACTTGTAAAATGAGAATACTGGATAAGAGGACCTCTTGGGAACCTTTCAGCTCTGAAATTCTGCGATTTTATTATTTTATACTATTAGTCACCCAGGGTGGGCACATGAATATTTGTAAAGCTAGATTACAGCAACTGATATAAAAAACAAATGGGTAGTACCATCATATACCTTCCAAACTTACTTTCTTGCAAGATCCAGACCTGTTTTCAAGATGACATCATACCGAAAAGAGGGGACAACTTTCTCCAGATCCTTATAGTCTTTTACTACATTGGAGTAATCTTCAAATTCATCTTCCTGCTCACTCATCTCTCCCCGATCTTCATCAGAGTCATCGTCATCATCTACTTTCCGCAAAGCCTTTTTACTGGTCTTTTTAGATCCTGTGTTGCTTTTCAGTCTTATGGAAAAGAGCGAAATGCATTCTGGGGATATTAAAAGCCCTGGGAGTTTCACGGAGGAAATGCTATAGAAGAACAGTGTTCTATAGTTTGATGGATTTAACTGATAACTAGAAGAATTTATGTAGTGACTCCAAGAGGTACAGGGTTTATGTGCAAGAGATGTCCCCCAGAGTCCAATCCAGGCATTTGGTTTTCTTAAAACATGGAGGGGCAATCTGAGACTAGTCATAGCATACATCTCCTGAAACAGACAAACATTAAATCAGATGCATTTTCCACATGTGGCATTATTGAAGGTACATAATATAAAAAATTCACAATGCAGATCTGCCATCCCCTTTTCTTAGGTCAAATTTAAGTCTTTCCTACAGCTAGAAGATATGATTCCAGTGAGTGGGCATGCTGCATACACTCAAAGTAATTAAACCATTTATTCATACACAGTCTTGGTTCTACTTCCAGAAGAGAATTAGCTTTGGGAATAGTGGCCAACTATGCCAGTGCACACAATTATTGGTAGTGATTTCCTAATAATTATTTTTTTAAAGTTGGAAAATTATGTAGACAAAATTTTTAGGATAATTTTTCTATAACTAGAGTTTTTGATTATACTAATGAGATGTGACAACAAGGATTTGTGAAATCCAAAGAAAATTCTCAACCTTCCCTCATTTCAACTTCCTTCCTGACCCCAACCCAAACAGTTAACTAGCCAAATTGAGATTTGAATTTCACTTACTCTTCTTCCCTTAGCATTTTCCTTATCTTGTCCTATCTGATAGAAAATGGGTGAAAATTTGGATGAACAGAAGGGACTTTTGGCTCCACATAGGTCACCACAGGCAAGGTCCCTTCTCTAAGCCATAGAAGAAAAATTCTTAAGTCAGAAAACAAAAAGATAAGGGAGTGAGGGAGGGCAATGTCAGATATAAAAATTTTCATATACCACCAAACTGAGCCAAAGAGCAATCAATTTACCACCACTGTCAATAGAAACTACCTTCTTAGAGAATATATATATATATATATATATATATATATATATACACACACACATAGATAAATACGCTTCCTAATGTGTACAAAACTGGTTTTAGAAACTGATTCGATAACCATAAAACACAAATGCCTTCTAAATGGCCAACAAGTGGGTACCTGAGTCTGAAAAAGTACTTTTTTGCTAAGGTTATACTTTACAATTGATATCCTTTAATAATGACCCTCTTTTTATTTATTTTCTATTATCTTTATATTTTACTTTACTCAAATTTAATAAATTTCAATTTATTATCTTTTTTCCCCTTTCATCTCACCATATAACACAAAGTGATCACTAACAACCACCCACAAGTCTTACATAAAAGCAAGGAAGCTACTGTGACATGTCACTAACCTCCATCTGCTGCCATTTTGGGCCTTGTTTTTTGCTGGTTTGATGAGATAGAACACTAAACACATAACCTCTTGTTCTAATGCTTTCATGGTCCCCCAGTCTACAGCTGCAGCTCATGTAGGAAATAAAGCATGCCCAAATCAGTGGCTGCTTTTACAGAAGAGGTATGATTTAAGATACTCCTGAGAAAGTACTTCCTCTGATGTAAACAATTATCAGGTGGTGAAAGCCATATACTGTCATATGGCTAACCCAACTACAGGCCACAGACTCTCAGTCACTTACTCATCCTGATGAAAAAATATTGCCAGAAATGACTTTCCATCCCATCCTGTTCCATTTGGCAGAAGATGGGTCGTAACTATTAACAGAAGAACGCTCAGTTCAGAGTAGGTTACCAGAGAAGGCCGTGGAGACAAAGAAGATCTGGATCAATAAGAAGAATAGCAACCACTGGCCTTACATAGGGCCTTAAGGCTTTCCAAGGCCTTTACATGTTATTTAATTTGATCCTCACAACCCCATGAGGTAAGTGCTATCATTATCCCTACTTTAAAAGTGGGAAACTAAAGTTGAGAGAAAAGCATCACAATGACTAAAATAACTGAGGCAGGATATGAACTCAGGTCTCTCCTATTCACTGGACTCCACTATGCCATCTGGCTGCTTCCAGTGAATTTACATGTTAACAGTAATAGGATTTAATTTAAATTTATATAATACTTAAGGTTTGCAAGGCATCAAAACACTAGCAACCCAGAAAGGGTATGATCTGTTCTATCACTTTGAATTTTGTTTCTGGACTGAAACTTGTGATTTCACCAGTATAGGACCCCGTTCTGGTTTCCTCTACCAGTACAAACTGGGATTTTCTCTGCAACTTGAAGTTTTAAAGAATTGCCTGGGAAACTCAGAGATTAGGTGACTTGGGCTAGTTGGATAACTGGGACACTCAGAGGTGAGGTGACTAACCCAGTGAAATAGGTGATATGTCAGCACTAAGACTTGAACCTAAGGAGACTTGCTCTTCATTCAATACCCCATGCTTTTTAGCACTTCCAAAATCTACTTCCTCTCCTACCCTAAATCACCAAGTAACCAAGACTTGGTTACTGAACCTCTTCCTTTTCTGTGAAAGAATATACATTCCTTAAGACCCTGAGGTACTTTATAGTAGGGAAGAACCATCTGTAACTCAGACAGGAAATATTGCTTATCTTGGATGTGGGGAAAGGGCAGTGACTCTGGAGTCAAATACTATCTCTGAGGCTTACCTCTGTGATCATGGGTAGGTGACTTAACCTCCCTGGGCCTCAGTTTCCTCATCTGTAAAATGAAGGGCTTGGATTAGATGGTCTCAGAGGTCTCTTTCCTATGACGTATTGTAGTAAGTTTCAGGCTCAAGTCCTTCCATTGCCATCAATAATAATAAATTTAATAATTGCTAGTATTTATATAGCACTTCAAGGTTTACAAAGCACTTTACAAATATTTTCTCACTTAATCTTCATGACAACTTTGGGTGGTAGACACTATTATTATCCCCATACAGATGAAGAAAATGAGGCAGACACTTGCCCATGATCACAACAGCTACTTTGTGTGGTTAGGGCCCTTAACATTGGCAGCATCAGTTAGCTCAAAATTACAACATGTTGCTGGGCATCAACTAGATGCATGTGTGGGATGCCTACCCAGTGGGGAAGGATTAAGTCCTAGGTTTTTATCACTTTTGTTAATGCACTTCAACAAATTATTTTTTGCTTTCTGGCATTCACGTGAAAGAACTCTAAGTCCCTGAGTATGGGACATAGTAGCAAAGATTTAAAACTAGAAGAGATCTTAAAGATCAGCTAGTCCAAACTCTTCATTTTACAGATAGGTAAACTGAGAGAACCAGAAGTGTCAAATGACTTACCCAAGATCACTCAGGTAGTAAGTGGCAGAGTTATGATTAAAACCCAGGACCCCTGAGCCCAAACCAGAGCTCTTTCCACTATAAAACAAAGCTGTCCTAAAGACAATCAGATGTAGCATTGGTGCTCAGGTTAGAGGTTAGGGCTGGGCCTATTAGATTTGGAGGTCAATTCAATTCAGCCAACATTTATGAAGTTACTACTCTACGTAAAATGCTAGGAATATAAATGCGTACTCTTACGGAAATCACTTGACCTCCCTTGCTCAGTCTCATCTAGAAAAAAACCATGGTGTAGAGGATTTCTAGAGCCCCTCCTCTAAAGCTCTAAAGCCAGCGACTCCATGTCCTATGCCAACTGAACTCTCATCTTGAAGATCTGAGGTCAAAAATTCTGAATTCAAACTAAATCTCTATAATTCTGCTGGTTGAGATTTTGAGTAAGTCACTTAGACCCTTAGGACCTCCACTTAGAATAGATAATTCCAGGCTTGAAAAAGTGGGTAAAGATAAGGGCCTCAAGGCACCAAGATGGTTGGAAAGGTGTCTTACTACCTTCAATAGGAGTTCAAGCTTTGACCTTTATATCATTTCCTTAATCCCACATCAAATCTTTCCTTTTTGCAAGCACAATTCCTACCCAGCCCTTCCCAAACTACTCTAGCCTAAAGAGATAACAAGATCATAAAACTAGTGGCCAAAAATCCTGAGGGTATTCCCCTCCCAGATTAATTTTTTTTTTTCTGTTGAACTAAGAGGCCATTTTCTGTCTCCTTTCTTAATCACTGAACTGGGCAGCGTCTCAGTTAAACTGAGACCAGTTAAAAAGGCCAAGGTCTTCCCTGGTCTTGATCTAGATCTCACCACTAGACCCTGATAGTTCTGGAGAAGAATGCCAGGCTGGTGACTTTGCACAGCCTTCCATCACTTAAATCCAATTGATCTGCATGTCATGGCATCACCTCCCTCATGTCATGGTCTTCTTTGAGAATAAAGAACAAACAACAAAACCAGTGCTGGAAGCCAGACCTCAGAAGCCATCTGATCCAACCGCCTAATTCTACAGAGGAAAAAACAGATCCAAGTAAGATAAATGATTTGCCCAAAGTTACACTGGTAGCAAATGTTATGGGTGGGATTTGAATGCAGGTTCTTTCACTCTACAGACAAAGCTGTTCTGAAGGTTAGAGTCACACCACCAGGACGCTGAAGGGGATCTTAGAGCTCTCATAATTGGTACCATACCACAGACCACTCATCTATTGTATGTTATCTCCTCTAACTGTGCCCTGCGTTCTAAACTCCTTAAAGATCATGGCTAAACCCAACAAAGTTCTGTACCCACACTGAGGGAAGGGGAGGAGGGAAATTTAGTAAGAGAGGAATGAGGCTAACAACAGATACCTCTGTCAATCTCAATTGACTTTCCCTGTAAGGAGTTCTTAAACTGATTTTATGTCATGGATCCTTTAAGCAGTCTGGTGAAGCCTATGGACCCCTTCTCAGCAAAATGTTTTTAATGTATAAAATACGTGAGATTCCGAAGGAAACAAACTGTATTGAAATACAGTCATTAGATGTGAGGGTTGCAATCATATAGGATGTAACAGCAGGCCTAATAACTACAGTAGTTTTGAAGTAGTGATGAGCATAAACGATATTTTGAGATAGCTCCAATTATAATGTGCTATGAAAACATCTGATTTCTATTGATGACAATGTCACAGGAACTGCTAACACTACTAACGGTGGTTTGCTGCCTACATTCCTAATGGTAGGAAAGGCTAATTTTCAGTTAGAGATTAGTGAAAATTAGCCTTTGCTGCCTACATTCCTAATGGTAGGAAAGGCTAATTTTCAGTTAGAGATTAGTGAAAACAAAGATATAATTTTTTTCCCATCCAATTTCAGACTCCATGAAACCTATCTACAGGACATCATTGATCCCAAATTAAGAACTCCTATTCGAAGTCAACGGAATCTTCTACTCACTGAGCTCCACACTCACTCCTGTGGAGAAACCCTTGGAGTTATAAAGAGAATTGGGCTTCTCAGAAAGGCATTCTAACGTTAATATAGCACAGTTAAGGTTTACAAAGTGATTTTACCTAGATTCTCATACAGTCTTCACACAAATCCTGGAAGGTGGATGCTATTATCACCCCCATTTTGCAGATGGGCAAAGGTTAAGTGATTTGCCCGAGTGACGAAGTGTGTATGGGTCCGAGCTTGTACTGAACTCGGGTCGCCTTTCTCCAAGTGCTCGGAACCGTAACCAGTTAGCTCTTGTCGCGGTGCAAAGAGAGTGTGAGCCACCCTCACGACCACCCCGGGGGGCAGGGGCTATTGCTAGCCCCACTTTTAGGCGGAGCAGGAAACAGGCTGGGGAAAAGCGACTTGCCCAGAGCTAGCAGACTGTGAAAACCGTCCAGAGGTTCCAGGGGAGCAGGATCTTCCCGACTCCAGGCACAGCGCCCAGTGCGCTGCGCCCCGGGGTCACCTTGCCCCCGCCCCCCCGCCCCTGGGCCCCCTCCCCCCCAGTTTCCGTAGCACGCGGCCACGGAGGGTAGCGCGTTTTCCCCAAGGTCAAGAGCAAGGAGAAACCAGGCGCTCAGGTTTCCGTAACACAGAAACTCCCGGCCCCGCTCCCTTGGCGCTGCCCCCCCACTCCCCTGTGGCCCCCACACCCACGTGCACAAACCCCCACGGACACGCGGGGCTCGTTGGGGGCCTGGGTGGGCCGCTCGGGCCCGGCTGGGCCCAGCTGGCTGGGGCCGGGCAGGGGGCGTCCGATGGGGGCGGGTTACCTCAGTGCGTGAAGGGGGCGGGGACCCCCTCGACGGCAGCCCCGGCCTGGTCTGACAGCCCCTTCCCCTTCCACCCCGGCGCCGGCGCAGAGCAGCGAGGAGAGTGGCGAGCTGAGAGAGAGCGGCCGTGATGGGACGGAGAAGCAGAGCCCCCTGCTGGGGATGCGGGCTCGGAGGACTTAGCCCTGCCCCGGGCCCGCCCCGCGCCCTGCCCCGCGCCCTGCCCCGCACCCTGCCCCGCGCCCTGCCCCGCGCCCTGCCCCGCGCCCTGCCCCGCGCCGCGCCCCGCACCCTGCCCCGCGCCGCGCCCCGCGCCGCGCCCCGCACCCTGCCCCGCGCCGCGCCCCGCGCCCTGCCCCGCGCCCTGCCCCACGCAGCCTCCAGGTCGCCCGACTTTTCGTTCCCAAGGTCTTCTGCCTTTCCCTTCTCTCCTTCCTCCCTTCCCCTCTTCTTCCATTCTTCTGCCTCTTTTCTCGCCTTTTCTTCTCCCTTTCTTCCCTCTCTCTCCTCCGTTTCATTCCCCCCTCCCTCCAGGTCTTTCTCTTTCTCTCCCCTCCCCTTTCCCTGCTCTCTTCTTCTCCTCTATCCTTTTTTCTCCTCCTTCCTTCTTGGCCTCCTCTTTACTCCTTCTCTTCCCTTCTTCGATCCACCGGTCAATAAACATTAAGTGCCTACTACGTGCCAGCGCTCTGCTGAGCGTACTGAGGAGCTTGCAGTTGGCGGGAAAAGACCGCAGACAAATATGTACGGAGCACGCCGTAGGCAGGATAAATAGGAAATCATTAAAAAGGAGGCGAGCCCTGGAAGTAAGAGGGCTAGAGAAGGCTTCCTGTAGAAAGTGGGACTTTTCTTTTCCACCCTCTCCTCTTCTCCTTCCCCTTTCTTTTCCTCTCCATTCCTCTTACTCCCTCTCTTTATGTCCCCCCTTCTTCCTCTCTCCCTTTCCTTCCTGCTTTTCTTTTCCCTTCTCCCTCCTACTCCTTCTCTCTTTATCTCCTCCTGCCTCTTTTTCCTCTCCTTCCTTCCTGGCTCTTTTTTTTTTTTACTTATACCCTTACTTTTATTACTCTTTTTCTCCCTGCTCTGTCCTTTACTTTCCCTTCAGTCTTCCTCTTCCCTCTGTCCACCACCTCTCTTACCCTCCTACTCCTCTTACTCTGCCTCTTCTTCCTTCCTGTTTCCCTGCTCACCTCTTTTATGCTATCTTCTTCACTCTTTCTTCCTTCCTTCCCTCTCCCTCTTACTCTACTTACCTTCTTTCCCTTTCCCCTCTTCCTCCCTTCCTCTCCCTCCTTCAATCAACTAATCAATGAACTAACATTTCTGTCCCCTTTCTTTCCTTCATGTGTTTTACCTTTGAACTTACTAGCCTTTCCCCATCTCCACCTTCTTTACCTCTTCTGCGTTTTGCTGTTATTGCTCTCTTAATTCTTGGGTCCCTGGAAATGGAACCTTCTCCAGGGTCTAGCCCTAAAGAGGAGTGAGAACTGTCAGCGGCAGAATCCAGGCTGAATAATCAGTGACCTGCCAGGATGATCTTCCAACAGACGTGGGCAGGGGGAAACACTACATGAAGCTTAGAGAATTCTTTCTCCAGAAAGTGGTACCAACATGTTATCACATCTCCTTCAATTAAAACAACAACAACTAAATATTTTAAGGGATGTCAAGATGAAGGAGACTTACTCTAGTCCAGTACTTAGCATGTAGTAGGCTCTTAATAAATGTTGATTGATTGGCCACAGTGGACAGAACTATTGGTGGAAGTTGCAAAGAAGAAAATTTAGACTTGATATTGGGAAAAACTTTGTAACAACTAGAACTGTCTAGGATTGGAATGGACTATCCGACAGATGATGATTTTCCCATACTTGGAGGTCATCAGGCAGAACTGGAACCATTTTTAGCAGAGGATAACCATTTTTTCAGTATGCTTATGATGGAGATTCCTTTTGTATATGGGTTATAACACATAGCCAATGGTGTCTATTCCTTCTCTAAAATTCTTTGATTCATTCATCTAATGTGTCATCTAATTTGTCAAAGTACCACGAAGAACATAAGGCATTACAGCTTATAAGATCTCACCTAGCTACAGTTATTGTTGATTATTGTTCTTGGTGCTGGTTTATTGTGGTTGTTGTTGTTGTAAGGATAAGGGAACCTTTCCCTGGTCAGCAAAAGCAGCCCTCTGTACAGTAGGCTATAACACTTTGTGGGAGGAAAGAGAAGAAAGGCCCAGCCACTCTCGTCAGGTTGCTCTCACATAAGATCTGGTGACCAAAGTCTAGCACTCTTTGAAAATAGGACTTTGGACTATACATTGTTGAAATCTAGCCTTTTAGCCCCAGTTCAATAAGATGTAACCAGGAACTGAAGAAGGAAATTCAAGAAAACAATCTGGTCTATAATGTTTTATTAATTTTCATGTAGATGGTCTTGTGGAAACATGCTAGTTTAAGTTCAGGAAACAGTATCACCATTCCCCTACTTTTGGAGACAAGTTTCTTGGTTCTTTTTATATCTGCAATTCTACCTTGAGGATTTGCAATGTCCTCATGCTTTCCTTACTGTATCCAGTAACACCAGCTTATAAAATTTGTATCAGTAATTGTATACTGTATTTAAAGCTGGAAGATAATGCAAAAGATGTATATCATGTCCCTCCAGTTTAGCTAAAGTGTTTATCTGTTGCATCACACATTAGTTTAAAAGGATGTGCCACGTGTTGGTGGTTACACATATACTCTGCAGTTTTTGTGTGTTATATATATTTTTGCCTTTTCTATTAAGGTGCTTAAAAAAGGATTAATATTATAGTAGGACAATAAATTTAAAGGCAGTGGGATATAGAGAACAGAGAGCTGGATTAGAAGTCAAGAAGCTCTACCTTCGTGTCCTACTTCTGACATACCAGTTATATGACTCTGAGCAAGTCACTGAACTTCTTAGTGTGCCAGACAGCTCTTTAAGACTAAATTGCAAAGTTGGTGCCAGTTAGGGGCAGGCATAATGCCAGCATGCTGTTAGTTTGAAGTTAGGATAAAGTGAGATATTCAGGAGGTTTCCAATGCCCTTAAACAGCAAGGATGTACAATAAAGATATAATGACACCTTAGCCTCTCTAAAATTTGGAATCTCCATATAGAAATGCATCTGGCCATCAGGGTATGGTCATTCATATGTTCATATAGCCAACAAGTCAGAGGGGCACTGAATTCACATGGCTGGGACTTTTTAGGACCATAGTTGATCAAGAAATTTCAGGGAGTCAGGGGCCAGTTAGATTCCAGGAACAGCTCTGGTATCTTTTAGAGAAACCTAATCCCTATTGCAGGGAAATGAAGAAACCCTGGTCCTGACACAGTGTTCATCTGCATCAACCTATCAATCAACAGACATTTTTTCCACTGTTTATTATGTGCCAGGCACTGTGCTAGGTTCTGGTGAGCCTAAAGAAGAAAGGCAAAAAAGGCCTTGCTCGAAGAAGCTTTTTTGAGGGGAGAGGGGGATGGGGGAGTTCCTTTATTGGGAGTTTTCTATATTAATGAAATCGCAGGTCTGGATCAAAATAAAATGTGTATATTATTGTTATGGAGCAAAGTTAAAATAGCTTATTAATGGACCATGTAAAATCAAAATGGTAACTAGTCTTTAAAAAAACTTATTAGATCTTAACTGATATTTCTGTAGTGCTTCCGTATTACTAAGTCACTTTCCTAACAAAAACTCTCTTAAGTTGCAAGTGTTCTTAGCCCCATTTTACTGATGAGAAAATGGTCTCAGAAAGGATAAATGCCCAAGGTCACACTACTAGTGTCAAAATTAGGACTCACAACCAGTCTCCTAACACCATGTCCAGTTCATTTTCTACCATATTATACTGTCTCTCATATTCTTTGTAATTTATTATTATATACATATGCATATACATATAGATAGCTATGTATGTTTCTTTACAATAAAGTTGCATCACATTTTTTTTCAAAGGGAACTATTGATGATATTAACTCCTGGAGTAAAATCTAATTATGTTTATGAGCTAAAAGTTAAATTAAAAATGAAAAGTGCCAGTTATCACCAAAAAGAGAAAGAAAAACTATATTCAGATACTGTAGTCAGATTAAAATGTACTGTGGAAATTATATCCCATGCTATTTACACTCTCTTCCCTAGAGTGTTATTTACTCTTTTTTCTCTAGATCAGGTGTTCCTATCATAGAATCCTAATCTGAGATAGATTTCAGGAAATCCATGAACTTTGACAGAGAAATTTTTTTTTAATTTTCACTAACCTCTAAGTGAAATTTAGTATTTCCTTCAATTTTTAAAAACGTGACTCTGAGAAAGGGTCCATAGTTTTCACCAGGCTGCCGAAGGGGCCATGACATAAAAAAGGGGAAGAATCCCTGTTGTAAATGTCATATGGCTTTTCTCAGGGAGGTACGGTAAAAGAAAGGAAAAGAAAGAAGAAAAAAGTGGGAGAGAGAGAGCACTGTAATTTGACCACAGACCTTCCAGCAATCTAAAGTTAGTTTAATATATAAATAAGAGTAGTGATTAAAAAAAATGGGTCTAGATTTCCAGAGTAGATTCCTCCCACAGAATTATATGGAAAGAGAAACTAATCCTCAATTAGTGCTTTCACACTTCAGAGATTCATGAGTTTGGTGAGGATACTCCCACCTACCAACATAGGTCACATCCTCTTCATAGTGTAACAGATGGTCTTTGTGAAGGACCACACTGGTGATGCGTAACTCAGATTTAATAAGGCTGGTCCTCAGATGACTAACATATAGTCCATTACTAGTGGGCACCTTTCCAGCCTTGGTAGGGCCTGCCAGAGCATGAGAACCCCAGGCTTACCTCACCTATGATGAGATGTTGAAGTAGAACTTTTATATATTAATTTACAGATTTTAGAGATGCTTGGTAAGTTGCTTTGGAGATAGAAAGAAAAACATTTTGAAGACATAAGACTTGCTAAAAATAAGGTGTAGTTGTTAGGCACTGGAATTTATTAAAGTAGTATAGTAATAAAAGCTGGTTTGTTTGTTTTTTTTAGTAAAGTAAAGAGGGCCTAGGATAGCCAGATTTCTTTCCTCTCCACACTCTGCTTCTGACTCTCCAAACTTTGCCACCTTGCCTCAGCTGCCTTCTCATTCTGTATCATCTCTCTTGGCTTCCAGTATGCCCTCATTGGGGAGTTTGTCCAGGAACCTTCATGTTGAGGAAGGACCCAGGATGGTCATCCACTTTTTTCCCTATCTGATTCTCATTCTCTAGATTTCCCATCATTCACACCACATGGGTACATGCCTTCTCCCTCAACCCCACTTTTCAGCTCCCTTTTATGTGTTGTCTTCCCCATAAGAATGTAAGCTCCTTGAGGGAAGGGGTTAGCTGTCTTTTTGCTTGTGTTTGTACCCTTAGCACTTAGCACAATGCCTGGCACATAGTAAGTCCTTGGGAAATATAATGGGGGAGAACAAGGTGGAACTTGTAAAATGTGCAGACAATTTGATACCCACTGTCTGTTTTGGAAAGCTTCTACTTGTAATAATTACATATTAGCTAACTACTGTAGGGTGAGTTCCTAATTCTGATAATTTTTTATGTCAAAACTTTCTAAGTCAGTTGTTTAGATCCCAGGACTCCTTAATCATAGAAATATAGAAATGTAGTCAGGAGTTTTATTGTTGGCAGATATGTGTGATAAAATCAAGAATGTGAACGAGGTGGGGGAGAGTAATGGTTCCCCCTTTATCACATAGCTTTTGTTCTGACTCCTAGCTTCATTATATGCCTATCAAATAGGATCTTTGAGGTGAGCCTTAGGATTTGAGCCTCCATGAAGATCATACGAGATTTAAGGAAGGGCAGAGTCTTTGTAATGGATTTTGAGAATATAGGCTCAAAATCAGGGATTAATAGGAGATAAAAGGAATTTTTAACCTCAAGTCAAATACATGTCTAGTACTAAGGGCTACGAGCCAGCATTCAGAGGTCTAAAGACAACCTTAGCTTGGGACAATCTGCTGGCTTTTTTGATTACCTGGCTAGGTATGATAGCACATTGTCTTTTCCACATACCAAAAATTCCAGCTGCTCTTATCTAGCCATTTCACCTGGGGAAGATGAGAACACAGAGAAACAGATGGTCCATAAGAATGGGAATCCCATTTATGAAAACTCATGGTAGTATAGTGTTGGTAAGGAGGGGTGGGTAGTGGCTCTAGATTCCCTCTGGCAAAAGAAAGGAGGACCACATATTATATACACATTTACTGTTGTCTCAGTATGCAACAATCTGTAGGTGAGGAGGGGCAAGATGTGACTGCAGATCTCTCTGGTAGCATTAGTCTGGGGTGAAACTCCTTTTTAATGTCTTAAGACCTAAAGCAGCTGGTGGTAAAGACTCTTACAATGCAGGGGAACACAGATACACAGAGAAAGCCATCCATGTAACTGGACTATTTGGAATTTCACTGCTCAGTCCCAGCTCTTTTTTTCCTCCAACTAAGTCTGCTCTTCCGTATTAAGGTTAATTGGATGTGTTGATTCAAAAATTGGGGATAGCCCTGCTTTTATAAGATGTCTGTGGGTAGCCTCAGAGGGAAAGAGAGACTGGTGCTCTCATTAGAATTATTGGCAACAGCTGCTGCCTTCCAGTTCCACAGATCAATCGCCAGACTCTGCTGATTGTGGAAAGATAATGGATTCACTTGACAGGCCTATTTGAAGAATCTATTAATGAAGGAAAATGACAAGGTTTCTTCCAGAGGCTCAAAAAGGCTTATTTTACACTGCTTAGCTTTCCCTTGCCTGCTCTACTTTCTCTTCATTTCAGCCTCTATCCAGTCAATGAGGAACAAAAATACCTGTTCCATTTAGCATGAGCAGAGAGAGGCCCAGTTGAACTGCAAGTACCTTGAAAAAGAGACCCGTATTAAACCTAATCCCTTTACTGCACAATCCTTGGGAAACATGATGGGGGAAAACAAGATGGAACTTGTAATGTAAAATGTGTATTCTTTAATATTTAGGGCAGACAATTTGATACCCACCGTCTGCTTTGGAAAGCTTCTACTTGTAATAAACCTAGCTTCTTCAATACTCACCAGATATGGATGTTAGAATATTATTTAACAAATCATGAAACTGTCTTGTTCCTTAATATATGAAAAGGAGTTTAATTTAATTCAACAAGCATTTAGCAACTGCTTAGTAGATACAAGTCATACATAATGCTAGGTGCTCAGAATACAAAGACAAAATGAAAAACAGTGCTTAACCTCAGGGAGTTACATTTTTCTAGGTTCTAAAAGAAAATGTCAATGCTGCTCAATTAATAACTGCTGCTGGGTCCTGGAGGTGTAGGTCTAGGGCTGGGGAGTCTGAAAGCTCTTCCTCTCTGCTAAGTGACCGGTGGTCTGGGCCCATTAATTCAGTCCAGCCTAATCACCTAAAAGAAGGACCAGACTTTTTTTTCATACTTTTTAATTCTTTATGTCCCCAAACCCACTCTCCAGGGAGAAAGTTTTTAAAGTTTAGGTTTGTCTTATGTCTAATATTTCTCTAGAGTGGGTAGCAAAAAGGTACACAATGTAAGATATAAATTAGGTATGGGGTAGGTATTTATTTCCTACACAAAAAAGCAATGTTAAATACAAGGAATTCACTTCTACAGAGAAGGGAGGAAGGGACATTTTCTCAGGCCTTCTCCAAGTCTCAGTTTAGCCATCATGCTTGCACTGTTAGTTTCATCTGAGTGATATTTTCATTTATACTGCTGTAGTTGTGCATATTGTTTTCTTGGTTCTACCTATTTCACTTTGCCTCGGCTCACATAAATCTTCCCATGTACCTCTGAACTTCTTCATAGTCATTGTTTCTTATAGTATAGTAATATTCTATTACATTCTTATGCCATATTTTGTTTAACCATTTTTCAACTGATGGATGCCTACTTTTTCTCTCTATTATTTACTACCACAAAAAAACTCAAATACTGCTTTGAGTATTTTTGCCATATGTGGTGTTTTTCTTTCTGTCTTTGGCCTCCTTGGAGTACATTCCTAGCAGTGTGATTTCTGACTTAAAGGGAGATGGACATTTTAATCACTTCCTTAATATAATTACAAATTGCTTTCCAGGATTATTGAACCAATTCACAACTCCATCGATTGTATATTAGTGTACTTGTGGCCCTCAGGTCCTTCTATTATTCATCTTTCCATCTTTTGTAATCTTTGCCAATTTGCTACAAGTGAAGTAAAACCTCAGATTCGTTTTGATCTTCATTTCTTTGATTATTAGTGAGTTAGAGCAATTTTCCACACAGCTCTTAATGGTTTATAATTCTTTTTTTAAAAAATTTATTTATTTAACTTTTAACATTCATTTTCAAAAAATTTTGGGTTCCAAATTTTCTCCCCACTTGTCCCCTCCCCCCACCCCAAAACATCGAGCATTCTATTTGCCCCTATCACCAATCTGCTCTCTCTTCTATCATCCCTCCCTTCCCTTGTCCCTATCTTCTCTTTTGTCTTGTAGGGGCAGATAACTTTCTATACCCCTTTATCTGTATTTCTTATTTCCTAGTAGCAAGAACAGAACTCAACAGCTGTTCCTAAAACTTTGAGTTCCAACATCTCTTCATCCCTCCCTCCCCACCCCTTCCCTTTGGAAGGCAAGCAATTCAATATAGGCCATGTCTGTGTAGTTTTGCAAATGACTGCCATAATAGTCATGTTGTGTAAGATTAACTATATTTCCCTCCATCCTATCCTGCCCCCCATTGCTTCTATTCTCTCTTTTGATCCTGTCCCTTCCCAAGAGTGTTGACTTCAAATTGCTCCCTCCTTCCATTGCCCTCCCTTCCATCATCCCCCCCACCCTGCTTATCCCCTTATCCCCCACTTTCCTGTATTGCAAGATAGGTTTTTATACCAAAATGAGTGTACATTTTATTCCTTCCTTTAGTAGAATGTGATGAGAGTAAACTTCATGTTTTTCTCTCACCTCCCCTCTTTTTCCCTCCACTAAAAAGTTTTTTGCTTACCTCTTTTATGAGAGATAATTTGCCCCATTCCATTTCTCCCTTTCTCTTCCCAATATATTTCTCTCTCACCGCTTAATTTCATTTTTTTAAGATATGATTCCATCCTATTCCATTCACTCTGTACTCTCTGTCTCTGTGTGTATATACGTGTGTGTGTGTGTGTGCGCGTGTGTATGTGTGTATGTAATCCCACCCACTACCCAGATACTGAAAAGTTTCAAGACTTACAAATATTGTTTTTCCATGTAGGAATGTAAACAGTTCCACTTTAGTAAGTCCCTTATGACTTCTCTTTGCTGTTTACCTTTTCATGCTTCTCTTCATTCTTGTGTTTGAAAGTCAAATTTTCTTTTCAGCTCTGGTCTTTTCATCAAGAATGCTTGAAAGTCCTCTATTTCATTGAAAGACCATTTCTTCTTCTGAAGTATTATGCTCAGTTTTGCTGGGTAGGTGATTCTTGGTTTTAGTCCTAGTTCCTTTGACTTCTGGAATATGATATTCCACACCCTTCTGTCCCTTAATGTAGAAGCTGCTAGATGTTGTGTTATCCTGATTGTATTTCCACAATACTTGAATTGTTTCTTTCTAGCTGCTTGCAATATTTTCTCCTTGACCTGGGAACTCTGGAATTTGGCCACCATGTTCCTAGGAGTTTCTCTTTTTGGATCTCTTTCAGGCGGTGTTCTGTGGATTCCTTGAATATTTATTTTGCCCTCTGGTTCCAGAATCTCAGGGCAGTTTTCCTTGATAATTTCATGAAAGATGATGTGTAGGCTCTTTTTTTGATCATGGCTTTCAGGTAGTCTCATAATTTTTAAATTATCTCTCCTGGATCTATTTTCCAGGTCAGTTATTTTTCCAATGAGATATTTCACATTATCTTCCATTTTTTCATTCTTTTGGTTTTGTTTTGTGATTTCTTGGTTTCTCATAAAGTCATTAGCCTCCATCTGTTCCATTCTAATTTTGAAAGAACTGTTTTCTTCAGTGAGCTTTTGAACCTCCTTTTCCATTTGGCTAATTCTGCTTTTTAAAGCATTCTTCTCCTCATTGGCTTTTTGAACCTCTTTTGCCAGTAGAGTTAGCCTATTTTTCAAGGTGTTATTTTCTTCAGCATTTTTTTGGGTCTCCTTTAGCAAGGTGTTGACCTGCTTTTCATGCTTTTCTTGCATCTCTCTCATTTCTCTTCCCAGTTTTTCCTCCACCTCTCTAACTTGATTTTCAAAATCCTTTTTGAGCTCTTCCATGGCCTGAACCCACTGAATATTTATTTTGGATGTTTGGGATACAGAAGCCTTGATTTCTATGTCTTTCCCTGATAGTAAGCATTGTTCTTCCTCATCCAAAAGGAAGGGAGGAGATATCTGTTCACCAAGAAAGTAACCTTCTGTGGTCTTATTTTTTTTTCCCTTTTGTGAGCATTTTCCCAGCCAGTGACTTGACTTCTGAGTGTCCTCTCCACACCCATCTTGCCTCCAGATCTGCCCAGCCAGAGCTTGGGGTCTGAGATTCAAATGCTGCTTCCCAGCCTCAGGGCTTTGGGCGGGGGCAAGGCTGCTATTCAGTGTGAGATTAAGTTCAGGTGCTCAGGTGGGGGCAGGGCCGCCACATGGGGCTCAGTTCCCTCAGGGGGTTTATGCTGAGACCTTCAACAATGGATCCGAGCTCCTGCCTGCTCTGGGAGCCCTTGTCTGCTGCTGCCTCCACTAATGGTTTATAATTCTTAAACAATTAAGAAAAAAGAAACCCAAATTTTAGCAATCAATTGAAAAAATGCTCAGTCTTGCCAATAATCAGAAATGCAAATTAAATCAATTTCAAGGTTTTGCTTTGTACCCATTAAATTAGCAAAAAATAATTAAAAGCGATGTAACAATACTGGTAGCCTTATAGAGAAATTGATATACATTCATTGCTGGCAGAATTGCAAACTCCCATCTTTTTGCAAGTAATCTGACAAAAGTTGTTAAAATAATGATTCCCTTTAATTGAATATGCCCATTATTGGTGAACATACCCTAAAGTTGTTATTGAAAACAAAACAAAAAGTATTCAAAGATGGTAGAATTCTGTGTAATTGCATAAAAAAGAAAATGGGAGCACTCTAAATGCGTAGTGAAAAAAAAAAGTGCTGAATTTGGAGATAGAAGTCCTAAAATAAAATTCCAGTTCTGCTACATACTACATGTGTGATCATGTTCTAGTCATAATTTCTCTGGGCCTCAGTTTTCTTATCTGTAAAATAAGGGGATTGAATTAGATAAGCTCAGTTATACCTTCAAAACAGTATGTCCAACAACTTGGGAATGGTTCAGTAAATCATGGTACAATGAAATAAGGGAAAACTATAATGCAATTAAGAATAATAAACATGAGAAATAGGAAGAAATCTGGAAAGAAATTTATGAAATAACACAAAGCAGAAAAAAAGGCAGAAGAGTACATACTAATTACAACCATATAAAGGGAAAAAGTAAATGAGAATGAAAAGACAAAGATATCCTGATGAGAACTTAGAGGGAATGATTGAAAAATTATGATGATACTTTATGCATTGAAATGAATTAATTTCAATGTAAATAATTATTAAGCACATTTAATTGTATTTTTTTTTCAATATTAAATTCATATCAGGCATATGACCCTGGGCTAGTCATACCCTCTCAGTGTCTCAGACAACTCTCTAAAACTAAGTGTTTCAGAGAAGGTCCTGATCTGAATTGGTAGAGAAAGTTAGACCAAAGAAATCACAGGTGTGGTTAAAGAAATTCTTAATAAAATATATTCTTTGACTAATATGGAAATGTTTTACATGATTGCGCATGTATAACCTATATCAGATTGCTTATCATCTCAGGGAGAGGGAGGAAAGGGAGGATGGAAGAGAATTTGGAACTCAAAATTAAAAAAAAAGAATGTTAAAAATTGTTTTTACATGTAATTGGGGGGAAATGAAATATTATTAAAAATATAATACATTTTTAAACTTCTCATAGGCAAAAGTGGCTTTTACAATTGTCCTCAGGAGATTCTAACTTCACCTTTGGCTGGGTCTCTGGGAGCATCAGCACTCAGGAATCAAGATGGTGCTGCCAACCAAGGGAGAAAAATCTCACCTTCTGGAAAAATACAGTGCTCTTTCATGGTCTGCACTTAGGAAAATCTTGGAGCCAACACCAAGAGCTATTCCAAGCTGAAATACTGTCATCCAAAAAGTTTAGAAAAAAAATTAGCTTCAAACATTTTTTTCTGTCTTTTTTTAAAAAATATTTTTAATTTATGGAATAAAACAAGCATTTCCATAACATAGTAAAATAAAAAAAAGAGGATTGTATATGAAATTGCAAATCTGCTATTCACAACTTGTTATTCCTTTTAAATATACAACAAAATTATTGTGTAAATGTTTTTCATTGTATCTTCCTGTTCCCTTCCCCCCTTAGAGATGGCTTCCATTAGACACAAGCACACCCACCCACCTACTCACCCACACACTATGGAGATATATATATATATATATATATCTCCATAGTGTGTGTGTGTAAATTACATAATTATATGATAAAAAATTACATAAAATAAAAATATAATACATATATGCATATATATATGTAAAATTATTCCATATATACTTCTATTTATCAGTTCTTTCTCTGGATGCAGATAGCATCTTTCTTCATAGTTTCTTTATAGTTACTTTGGGTATTTATAATACAGAAAATAACTTATTCACTCAAAGTTGTTCTTAAAATGTTGTTACTATATACAATATTCTTGGTTGTGCTCATTTTGCTCTTTATTATTTCATGCAAGTCTTTCCATATTTTTCTAAAATCATTGAGCTCATCATTTCTTAAAGCACAGTAGTATTGCATCACAGTCACATATCACAGCTTGTTCAGTCATTCCCCAATTGATGGGCATTCCTGCAATTTCCATTTCTTTGCCAGCACAGAGAAAACTTCTATAAGCATTTTATAACATATAGGTTCTTTCCCTTTTCCCCTAATCACCTTTGAAAATAGACTATCCTTTTAGAAGTAAATTTTGCCCCTAGATGAACTCTTGTAAGTATCTATATCTTAATATATGTATATATGTGTGTGTATATATACATATATATATATTTGCCCATTATATAAGCTCTTATAAATAGCTACATATTATATATATTTATATATGTGTGTGCATATATATATATGTGTGTGTATGTGTGTGTGTGTGTGTGAATATCTATATCCATATCTATATCTATCCCCTGTCCCCATTGGTATGGGACTCTCTCTTTATTGGTAGAGATGAAATCCCTGCCTTGCATAAGAGGAGACCCTTAGCTGGTAGGAGGCAAAAGCTTGAATTCTCAGCCAGTCTTCTAGTCAATTTTGGGGACTTTCCAAGAGTCAAGCTGATTCTAGCATTCCTGGTTCTAGAGAGAAAATGGAAGAGGCCAACCCCACTACAGTGCTGAAGTCTGGGAAGATATGAGAAGACAGAGCAGTCTCCATCATGTGCCTATTGCCAGCTTGCTACTTTAGAGACTTTGGTGAGTTTCCATTTAAATGAGCTCTAGGATACTCTCTTTGGTTGATGTGAGTTATCTCTCTCCCAATGAGAAAGATCCTTTGCTTTGTGTTGTCTGGTATGTATACCTTCTCTGATTTCTGTTTTGCCATGATTTGGATAAATGAGTTTCTTTGCTATTTTCTATGTGCTCATGGTGAAACTGATACTGGTGGGAAAATGGTCAAGCTTAGGGTTTTCTTCCATCAGAAATGACAGAGCAATCAAAAGTTAGATGGAATCTAATTGGATCCCTTAGACCAACAATATTTAAGGGAACAGATAGATATACTTGTAGCCTGATACCCATTCTCTCTGAGTACAGCAGAGGGTAGCCTTTGGCTACCTTTGGAAACTTCTTGTTTCCCTGGCAGGAATTAAACTTTACTTGGAGAAGGGTGGGGGCAGAAGAAGCTAGAGATTTCTATTTTTCCTCTTTTTAAGCCACACACATAAAGACATCATCCTTGCCACTTATTTCTGGACACATATGGAGTCTTACCACACATGTGTAGCACTCTGCCTCTCACTGTTTACAACACAGCCCCCAGGAGCCTAACAGTTTTGGTCAGACTAACAACATTCAATCCATCAGTTAAGTAGCCTTTATAAAGTGCCTACTATGTACTCAGGAGATAGTAAAGCAAAAGAAAACAAAATCCTTGCTGTAATTCACTTACATCTGATGTCCAGGGGAGTTTCCTTCATCTTTAGGAGAGAGGTAAGAGAAGGGAAGAATAATCAATCAAGATTTATTAAGCATCTATTATGTGCTAGGTATTGTGCTAATAATTCCTTATAGGGTCCATGAGAAAAGGTCCAAGTCGGGGTTCATGACATTTGACCCAGCTTACCTTGTGGTAAATCCATTCCTAATTTGCAATATAGAAATGTTATATGTCAAGCACTAATCACATCACAATCACTGCTCTACTTCCTGTGGGAAAATGGCAGAGGTGATAACATACTGGATCAGACTAATTGAGCATAGCACACTTTTCTGTCTTTAAGTCACCCATAATTCTATAGATTTAATTACAGACTTTTCCTCAAAGGATTTATCTTTGTTGAGAAAAGAGCCTGGATATGTGATTCGATAGTATAGAGTTGAGGAAACTCCCTGTATCAATGCAGGCCAGCACCTTTTCACCTACTTGTAATATTAAAGATTCTCAAAATTTTTGGTCTCAAGATCCCTTTTCAGTCTTAAAAATTATTCCTAGCCCTGAAGAGCTTTTGTTTATGTAGGATATATTTATTTATATTTCTGTGTTAGAAATTTAAACTGATAAAATTTAAAAATATTTATTTATTCCTGTCCAAAAAAGAAACTCACTGTGTTAATGTAAATAGCATTTTTGTGAAAAATAACCATTTTTCAAAACTAAAACATTTAGTGAGAAGAGTGATATTGTTTTACATATTTCTGCAAACCTCTTTAATGTTTGGTTTAATAAAAGACAGCTAGATTCTTTTATCTACTTCTGCATTAAATCTGTTGTGTTTTTTGTTAAAGTAGATGAAAAAAATCTGGCCTCACACAGATGTGTGTAAGTATTTTAATAGGCAAATAAATCTTGATATTTGTGATCAAAATTATTTTGACTTTGAAGACTCCCTGAAAGAGCCTTAGGTGCCTTTAGGGTTCAGTGGACCACACTTTGAAAACAGCTGTCTTCCAGTTGCCTAGAATGCTGAGAGGTTAAGTGTCTTGCCCAGAGTCACACAGTCAGAGGCAGAACTTGAACCCAGGACTTTTTTGGTGCTGAGTCAGGCTCTCTTTTTATGTCTGTCTATTATCTATCTATTGTGTCACCCTGCATCTCTAATAGAAATGATGAAACTAATACCAATAGATACCTGTGGGAAACTGTGATAGATACATTTAACATGAAGAAAACTTTTTTTATGTGGGAAATGAACCCTTAGTGTTTCATGCAGTATTTGGGGAGAGTTTTCCTCTCTTAATTATGTTTTATATTTGTCCTCTTAGATATGAAGGACAAACTCGGAAGTACAACTTAACTACTGAATCAAGAACAAAAAGTTCTTTTTATCTTTCATTTTATCTTTCTTTTTTCATGTGTTGTGTGATTTGGAATGTTTGTAGGGACGTTTTCATGGTTTTGTGTAATTATCTTCAATCTCTAAATTCTGTAATTGTCAGATCCATCATTAGTTCTAATTAGCCATGAAAGGTTGTTTTTCTCCCAATAGCTATATTTGAGTCCAGGTATCTATATCTTTTGTGAGTTATTTTTGTTGGTAGTTTTATAAAAGAAAACCAAGCTAATTTCACATGTTGTGTGATCATGTAATTAGAGGCTTGAAAAGAAGTGTCCTCCCCAATTGATAAATGGTCAAAGGATATGAACAGGCAATTTTCAGAGGAAGAAATTAAAAATATCTATAATCATATGAAAAAATGCTCTAAATCACTATTGATTAGAGAGATGCAAATCAAAACAACTCTGAGGTACCACATCACACCTATAAGATTGGCAAACATGACAGAACAAGAAAATGATAAATGCTGGAGAGAATGTGGGAGAGTTGGAACACTAATTCATTGTTGGTGGAGCTGCGAGCACATCCAACCATTCTGGAGAGCAATTTGGAACTATGCCCAAACGGCTACAAAAATGTGCATACCCTTTGACCTAGCAATATCGCTACTAGGACTGTATCCCCAAGAGATCATAAAAATGGGAAAGGGTCCCACATGTACAAAAATATTTATAGCAGCACTCTTTGTAGTTGCCAAAAACTGGAAGTCAAGGGGATGTCCATCAATTGGGGAATGGCTGAATAAATTATGGTATATGAATGTAATGGAGTACTATTGTGCCATAAGAAATGATGAACAAGAAGACTTCAGAGAGGCCTGGAAAGATTTATATGACCTGATGCTGAGTGAAAGGAGCAGAACCAGGAGAACTTTGTGCACAGCAATGACCACAGTGTGCGAGAGTTTTTTCTGGTAGACTTGGAATTTTGTAATAACGCAAGAACTTCTTATAAAAAAAAAAAAATCCCAAAGGTGGTTCTCAAGGCAAAATGCCTTCCACACTCAGAGAAAGAAATATGGAAATCATTCGCAAAATGTAGCAGATCATGTTTGTGTATGTGTAGGTTTTTGTGTATCATGTTTTGATTTGTTATATGATTTCTTTCATTTATCTTAGTCTGACTACATAGCATGACTATAGTGAAAATATACTGAATAGGAAAGTATATGTAGAACCTATATAGAATTGTATGCAGTTGTGGGGAGGGAGAGGGGTAGTGAGGGGTAGGTGTGGGGGGGATAAAATCTCAATTGTATGGCAGTGATTGTTAAACATTAAAAAATAATTAAAAAAATAAAAAAATAAAAAAAAAAAGAAGTGTCCTATGAGAGATGTAGACACATGAACTACCCTTCCCTCTTTCCTTTTGTTAAGAATAAGTGTACAGAAAATTATGGATCTCCTGCAATTAGTGTAATTTAATCCAATCCAATAAACATTTATTAAGTGACTACGATTTGCAATGGGGTGTTCAGGAGGACACTCTTGTGTGAAGGTTTGCTGAGCCCTTTTCAGGGCTACTCCCACACCTTTAGTGGCCCCCTGTTACCCGATGCTCACTTGTGGCTCCAAGAAGCTGAAAACCCAGCAGCCACATCTGAGTAAAACTGTCTTGGCAGATGGGCCTCAAACCTGTCGCTGAGTTAGGGGGATGTCTACCCCAAGCATGTGAAGACTTCCCCTAGCAGAATGGATGGAGAACAATTTGTTCCTATGACCATGAAGGCTGTGGGGAAGTCAGAGCTTGGCCACACATTGAAGATGCCAAGGTCATCCACCATATCCTGGGTCATCACCAGTTTCCTGAATTTTGTCTTGCTATTGGACTTGGATGACTCAAGAAGAGAGAGTGAAGCTGATGCATCACTTTGTGCAACTCTGCCTCATGGAAATCCATTTCACTGACCAGACATCACCTGTGATGTCCTCTTTGAAAATGAAGGACAAACAACTATTTGTAATTCATTGTGCTAGGAATAAAAATCTAAAAAGACATAGGGATGAGGGTGGGGGGAAGACAGTGCCTGCCCTCAAGGAATTTACTATCTAATAGAGGAGATACAGCATGTACAGAGATAAGTGGGATATGATAAAGTAAAAAGGAAAAGAGAGCTAGGTAAAATGCTTTTGAAAATTTGAGGAGGGAAAGACCACAAGCTTTCAAATTCGGATCCTTCTGTGACCTTACACAAATCAGGTAAGTTTCCTGGATCTGTTTCTTCATCTGTGAAATGAAGGGATTGACATTCTTTAACCCCTTTGAATTTATGGTCTAGGTGATACTGGTTTCCAGCTGGCCGCATCATGAAAAACTCCATGGAACTGAGGACTGCTGAGCAGGACCTTCAGATTTTGTGATTGGCTTTGGATCTTGGCACCTAAGCAACTCTAGTTCTGACCCAGATTACCTTTTGGATTTTGATTTACACCCCATCTATCTTTTCCTAGATGAAAATTATCCTCAGCTTTGGTGGTTGCCTCTGAGTTAGAGAGCAGGGCGACATTAGGAAATAGCTAGCAATACAGTTTTGCTGAATTGTTGAGTACATTACAATTCAAAACTGACTCCCGACAGAAAAAAAAGTGGGTGGTATATCATAGTATGGGATCATTGAGCTGGAAGGGTCCTCAGAGACTATCTACTCTAACCTTATACAAATCTGTACTGGGAACAGAACCTCTAAGTCCTTTGCATCTTTTGAATTCTCTGTGGGATAAAAATCAAGGCTATCCTGTACTTCATATCATTTGTTACATTAAGTGTTTGTATGGTATCCAGGGACCCTATTACCTACATTTTTAGAGACCTACTCATAAGTTATATTTGGTGATTATTCCTGGAGTAAACTCTGCAACAAGCCAAATGAGAGATTGATATTTTAGGTAAGTCCGTGATGGAACTCAGTCTCTGTGAGCCCCAGGGCTTGGGGTGTTTCAGGCTACTTGGTAACAGGAATAAGTCAGTGTATAAATCAGCACACTCTTCCCAGCAATTTTATGTGGAGTAATACTTTGTACTAAATAACTGTCTTTGCTCTGAAGCCACCTTGATTCAGGGGTGTATGTGTGTGTTTGTGTATGTGTGTGTGTGTGTGTGTGTGATGCTCTGAAACTACCTTGTGTTTTAATGCTTTTTACAATATTAGATCTTAGAGGTTTTTGTGAGGGCTGACTTGGGATAGGGAACTGAAAAGTTATGCTTTCAGGAATGGGGAATTGCTGGGGCAACAGAAAGAAATGGTATTATAAAGAAGTAAGTTTAATTTTCTTTTTCACCGTCAGCCACATTTTCATTGTCATGAGAAGAAACCTGGAAGATGGCTGCCGGCACCCTCCAAGAATGAGGATCACACCAGATGTTTCAGAGTGTAACACTGTAACACTATGAAGGCCATCTGCCTCATATCCAGTAGCTGCTTGGTTGTTTATACCACAGCAGGCGCTGCCTTTGGCATCATACGCTTCAGCATCTGGCTGCTCTGTGCATTCTTTTTATACATTTGTGCAACGACACACACACACACACACACACACACACACATTCTCTGGGATTTACAGTTCTGATTTTGCCTTAATAAGTAACTGCAGCTGTTTTCTCTGCTGGCATTTCCATAAGATTTAAACATTTCCCTTTACACCCTCAGAGCCTGCAGTTAGGCATAGGACAGTTCTTGTGTATTAATCTGTGGTCTCTCCATCTCCACAAAAATGCGGTATTGCATCTTGTTAATGATAGGACCGGACCTTCATCAAGCCCTGCTAATTTTTGTAGACCTAACTTCCCTATTCTATCATAATCATAATATTGCTTAAACATATGGACTTTTACTGAAGGGGAAAAATCAGCTAGTGGGGTGCTCTATCCCAAAAGAAGTGGAGTATTCCCTATATAATAATAACAGCTAACACTTACATGGTGCTTCAAGGCTTGCAAAAAGTTTTACAAATATCATAACATTGCATCCGTACGACAACCCCGGGAGGAAGATGTTATTATTAACTCTATTTTACAGATGAGGAAACTGAGGCATACAGTGGCTAAGTGACTTGCTAAGGATCTGAGGCTGGATTTGAGTCTAGATCTTCCTGACTCCAGGACCAGAATTCTATCCACTAAGGCTAAGCAGGCTCTAATTCTACCCAGGTCTGACCTGTTTGTGTACATCACTGGCTAGGGGATTCCAAATCAGTAAATTTGAATCCACCCATTGATCTTCAAAGCTCCATTGATGATTTGAAACTGCCCCTGGCAATTACATTCATATCTGTCCATTTCTCTCTGGGGTTGTCATTATTTCCTGTGGGAAGGAGGAAGGGCATTCAAAGCCAGAAATTGATGACTCATCTATCTCCCTCTGGGAGGTAAAAACCAATAAGCCTCTGATCAGTATCAACAACGCTTTTGCAAATCTAGCAGTATCAGCAGAGCAGACTCAACTTCTATGTAGTTCTAGCCTGTTACACAGTCAGGGCAGCTAGGGCAACTGAACTCTGGAGCACAGAGGGAGTAACTCAGCTGAAAACTCTGAGATTATCAATCTCTCTCTTTTATATCAGAAGTTTGGCAAAAGTCTTGGTTTTGCTGAACTGTCTTTTATTTTATATTATCTTCTATCACAAGAGATTAGCTGGCTAGGGAAGAGATTGGCCAACGGTATATTTATTCATAAATGAAGGAGATATATATTTAGATAGAAAATATATATGTTTTTAAAAGATCTGTTAGCCATTCCCCCATCTCCCAAGAAATGAGAAGGTACCTTACCTTGCTTCTTTGAAGAAGCAGGGAGATATGGATATGAAACACCAAATATAGTATCTCTCTCTCTCTCTCTCTCTCTCTCTCTCTCTCTCTCTCTCTCTCTCTCTCTCTCTCTCTGTCTCTCTTTCTCTCTATCTCTCTATCTCTCTATACATATATCTATATCTGTATCTATCTATCTATTTATCTATCTGTCTATCTAATCTTGGTTAGTTTTAGTGAATTGCTTCTCTGCCTCCCCATTTTTTCTTCTTGTTATGACATCTGGGAGGGGCAAGAATATATTGGGAAATGTAGGTGTTATAAAAAATAAAAGATGCCAATAAAATTATTATTATTTTTTTGGTGAGGCAGTTGGGGTTAAATGACTTGGCCAGGGTCACACATCTACTAAGTGTCAAATGTCTGAGACTGGATATGAACTCAGGTCCTCCTGACTCTTGGGCTAGTGCTTTATGCAGTATGCCACATAGCTACCCCTAAAATTATTTTTAAACAGAAAAAAATACCTAACTACAGATTTTCTCAACAGGTCTGGGAAGAGTAGCACTCTGAATTGAGAACCTCTGCAGAAAAGGGAGCCTTACTCCCTCTGCATGAAGAGGTGGCAGTTTCAGATTAGAGCACTTAGTTATTTGGGGGTGCTCCAATTGCAAGTAAAGTATAGATGGATAGCTAAAGCTATGCTGAGACTCCATTAAGGATCATTTTTGCTCACTGAATACCATTTTGGACTAAGAAGTTTTTCTTTAAAATTAATTTTATTTTTATTTTGGGTTTGAAAACCAAATAAAATGTGCATTTTCACATGCAAAGTAGAACGCAAGAGTATTTTTTGCCAAACTGGTAATCTCTATTAAACATACTGCTTTTTTCAAGAAAGCATATAATAAATTCAACATGTTACTTTCAAAGTTGTCCTTTTTGCCTATATTTTCTTCTGCATTTCGTTCTGTTCTTTTCTGTAAATTAAACACATTTTTTCTTCTTTTTTTTATGAACAGCCCTGTCGCTTGGGCATCACTCCCCACTCAAATGCGTAGTCGAGGAAAATATATCCTTTCCTTGTCCATATCCAAAATAATATATTCTTCAGTCTTCTCCCTTGAGTTCTCCACATTTCAGTCAAGGAGTGTTTAGGATGTTAATCATTGGTCTTCTGGTTGGTCATTGCATTGATCAAAGTTCTTAAAGTCTTTCAAAGTTGTTTTTCTGTTGTTATAACATAAATTGTTCCCCAGGTTCTGCTCACTTCACCATGCATCAGTTCATAAAAGAGTCTTTTACTGAAGGAAGCACTTCAGAGACTTGAGCATGAATTTAAAGGACTACTCAATCACATCAAAAGACATGCCTGGGAGTGGGTCTTTGTGGTAGGAAACCAGTGCCCTCACCCAGCTGGGCTGACCAAAAGGGACTCATAAGGATACCTCCTTGGGCTGTCCTGACTCAGAGAAGATGACCCTAACCTTGACTAGACTCTGAGTCAATGTACCTTCCCTCAGTCTGATTCATAGGGGCAAGGCTTCAATCGATTCCAAGATTCCATTGTACCCTGTGGACCCTTGAATCAGGGACAACCAGAAGTAAATCAAGATGCTTTTGAATGACAGAGCTGTCTTGAAAGCAACACAGTAAGACCAATTTACTTTATATTTCAAAAATGTCTTTCATAGTGACTCTGATAGAGGCCTCATTTCTCAAATAGATAGAGAACTGAGTCCAATTTATAAAGATACAAATCATTTCCTAATTGATAAATGGTCAAAGGATATGAACAGAGAGTTTTCAGACAAAGAAATCAAAATTATCTATAGTTACATTAAAAAATGCTCTAAATCGCTATTGATTAGAGAAATGCAAATTAAAACAACTCTGAGGTACTACCTCATACGTAATACATTGATTAATATGACAAAAAAGGAAAATGGATGTTGTAGAGGATGTGGGAAAGCTGGGGCAACCCTGTTGGAGTTGTGAACTGATCCAAACATTCATGAGAGCAATTTGAAACTATCCCCAAAGGGCTATAGAGCTGTGCATACCTTTTGATCCAGCAATACCATTGCTAGGTCTATATCCCAAAGATATCCCAAGACAAAGGGAAAAGACCTAGTTGTACAAAAATATTTATAGCACCTCTTTTTATTGTGGTTAAGAACTGGAAATTGAAGGAATGCCCGTCAATTGGAGAATGGCTAAACAAGCTGAGGTATATGATTGTAATCGAATATTATTGTGCTATAAGAAATGATAAACAGGATGATTTCAGAAAAATCTGGAAAGACTTACAGGAACTGATAGTGAAGTGAACAGAACACGCACATTTACACTTATTTCTCTACTACTACTGTCCTCAATTTGACTTCATTGTTCCAGATTCCAACATTACAGATTGCAGCCCATCTAACTTTCTTGTCTTCTACAATTCTCCTCTGTGTTCACCTACATAAATCTTCCAATGGTGGTCCACTCAATGAGTGGAGAATCTTCTTCTAGATTTCTTAACATGAAGGAAACCATGACACACTCGGGCTCCTGTCCATCCATTATCCTTTACTCTCACTAAACTACAGGCTCATCTTTTTTAGCAATACATACATTGGATGATTTTTCTTACATGGAAATCACTGTTAGTAATCTACTCTAGTCTGTTTCTGATTAACTTTTGTACCCTATTTATATCCCCTTACCTCTGTCTTTCTGTTGCCCTTTGGGTAATATGGTTAGAATTTCTCTTTCATATCCTTTTTTGTTATGTTTTCTTCTTGTATCATTTCTTCCTGCTCTAAATCTGTGATCCTATTATCCTACAAACTATACTGCAATTTATAGTTTTGGAGAATTGCCCAAAGCATGGAGATTAAATGACTTACCCAAAGTCCTACATCGTGTGTGTGAGCAACAGAATTTGAACTCAGGTGTCCCTCTGGAGATGGTAGTAGTATGATAAAGTAAACAGAGCAACTGAATATGCTAGCATGTGAATAGCCTATCCAGTAGATAAATAGCTCAAATATCTTCTTAAATCAAAGGTCTATATGTATTTTTGTTATTTTCTCTTACATATCCTCTTTTTTCTTTTAAATAGTATTATATTTTTTCCAATTATATATAGACAATTTTTAACATTAACTTTTTATAAAATTTTGAGTTCCAAAGTCTTCACCCCTTCCCTCCCCCTTCCCTTAGAGAGCAAGCAATTTGATATAGGTTACATATTTTATATATTCTTTTAATGATTATATTCCAATAAACTTCTTCACACAGGGGAAAAATGTAATGAAACTGGAGTCACAGGACCTAGATTCAAATCTTAATGCCACTGCTTATTACCTGGATGACCCTAGGCAAGACACAGTCTCACTGGATCTAAATCTCTTCATCTATAACATGAGGAGTTGGGCTAGATAGACCTTGAGATCCTTTCCATCTATGATTCCGGATTCATAGGCTAACTTTCTATACCATGCTGGCTCTTTTCAGTTCCTTAGTAGTGTATAAATATCTTATAACTTAGCATCTAGTTGGCAAAAACAATTAGTTAAAATTAGTTAAACCCATGACACTTTCCAGGGGCTTCCCAGGTGAGGTCCTCCTTGGTCTCACTCTGCTTCTTCCCCTTCCCAACCCCCACTCCCACCCCACCTCATAGGGTTGTTGTGAGAATCAGATGAAAAAGCATATAAAGTGGTTCCCCAATCTTAAAGCATTATGTAAATGCCAGCCATTATTAATATTATTGTATGGTCACATTCATGAAGGACCCTCTGCCTATCCTGAATGCTATCCCACCATGCTTTGTGCAGTCCCCAGTCATTCAGGCATCAGTGGCACCAGATGGCAACCTTCCTAAAATTAACCTTCAAATCAACTTGTTTCAACAAATTCAGTTAAATGGCAACCATGACAGACCTGAGCACACTGTCCAATTAGGGAGAGACAGAGACCCTGGGAGGCACAAACAGTGGCTTGGGATGCTGTAGAATTTTCAAAGGCTTAGGGGAACATGACAACTGTCTTCAAGTATTTAAAGGATTGTCATGTGAAAGTCATCAGATGTTGGGGTGTAAGCTCAGTTTTCATGTGGACAGTCTCGGGCAGGTAAAAGTGAGGACCTCTAAACCTCAGAGTTCTCATGAGGCCCCCCAGGGAACAGCTGGGGATTGAGGCGTGAAACATGGGCTATCTCGTGCATTTCCACCTCTTCTCAGTGGGAAACTTGCTGGGGAGAGCATCCCACCCTTGAGATTGGTCCGTGGTCTGAGCATACCTGTTGTTAATTAGCTAGGGGCTGAGAGCATGCACAGCATTCACGTGCAAACTATGCGGCGGGAGAGCTTAAGTAGGGACAGGAAAGCCTGAAGGCTCTCTTCTTGCTGCGGGGTCCCCTGCAGGGGGTCCCTCCCCTCTTCCGCTCCCATCCTCTTGCTGTATGATCCTTGCCCCTTGGGAGGAGGAGGATTCCTCTCTCCTGGGGAAGAATTCTCCCTGCATATGGATACGTAACTAAGACCCTGAATAAAGCCTAACCCTTGTTTGACTCTGGAAAGTCTCTTCTCTCAATACATTTATCCGGACGGCCACCGAAGACCTGCGAAAGGTAAGAAGACTCGGGTAGCTCATCGGCCTAACAATTAGACTTGTTTCCCTTAACTCAAAGAGAATAGAAATAAAACAATGTGTGAGGTTTCAGAGAGGTAAGTTTAGACTTCATGTAAGGATAATTTTCCTAACCAAGAGTAGAATGGGCTTCTGCTGAAGTCTTTAAGAAGTTAGATTACCATTTGTCAGTGATTCTATAGGATGGAGTTTCATTTAGGAATGAGTTGGATTAGACTACCTCTGAAGTTTCTTCCAGCTCTGTGCCCAGACCTTTGTTGTTCTTCAGTAGTTTTCAGTTGTGTCTGACTCTTCATTACCCTCTTTATTGGAGAGGTTTGCCAATTCCTTTTTCAGCTCACTTGACAGATAAGGAAACTGAGGTAAACAGGGTTAAATGACTTGCCTAGGGTGACACAGCTAGTAAGTGTCTAGGCCAGATTTGAACTCAGGAAGATGAGTCTTCTGATTCCAGGCCTGGCACTCTATCCACTTTGCCACCTAACTGCCTCTGCCCAGACATTATGAGATGATAAATATACTGAATCCACAGCTCCTCATTTCCATTCCCTTGATGTTGTCCTCTTCATAGTGCCAGGTACTACTGTGTGCTATAAATTTACCTGTGATCTGCTTTCAGACTTTTATTTATATTCAGGATGGATTTAATCCTTTCCAGGGATCTTTCCTCTCTCCTGTTCTTGCCTTGTCTTTTTGGCTTCTCAAAAGTGAGCTTTCTCATTGGGATTTAGCTTTTGCTTTAAAATCAACCTCAGACTGTTTGATATTACACTTTTTCTACCCTTTACTTTAAGAGAAGAGCCCCCCTGGCAGCTGTATTAGCAAAATGCTTTGCTAGGTTTTCTGCTGATCCATCCGAAATCACTCCAAGGACAAAGGCTGGCTCTGGGGGTACAACCTGGACACACATGGGAATACTCATGATCTCTCAGTTAGCCTGTGCTCTTAATATGTGTTCATTTTGAAGGGGAGAAAGAAACTATAGGCTAGAGAGCTAAAACTTAAAATTTAATAGAGAAATAATGTGAAAGTAACCTCCACAGTGGGCAAAAGAAACCATTTTGGGTGCTTAAATTAGAAAAGAGATCTGTAATTAGAATCAGGATCTTATGAACATTGTAATTATATGAAATTAGGGCCAGCTGGTCAGCAGGAATGCCTGTCTACTGGAAGGGTGGAGGGTCACCCAGCAATCCATCACGTAAGCATTTCTGTGAGGTTCATTGCTCTTACAACAGAACTTAACTCTTAGGTTTTCAGGACTGCTGAGTGAAAGGTGAGTGGGTGGAGGGGCAGAGCTGGAGGACAATGAGCGAGCATTCCCATCCTTTTCTATTTGAGATGGCATCCTTTTCAAAATTTGTTCTCTTTGTATTGTATGAATTCAGCTAATACTCGTCATATAATGAACCAGAAAAAGCTTTGTAAGTACAGTGTCATGCTTATTCACCACATTGACATTAAATGAATTAAGTGCTATAACCTTTCCACCCTGGTTCCAATAGGCATTTTATGAATTGTATATATGCCATCTGATTATTATTCAGTGAAGATTTTAAGAGCCAGTTGTAACAGCTCCTGTTACAGTCACAGGGGAACTCTTATTTAGAAATTTCTTAATTTCACGTCAGGTTGGCCCAGGAGCTGGTAGGAGATAAGAGGGAGAAATGACCCTAAGCTTCAAGCAAAATTTCTGATTCCTGTTTCAAAGTAGTTAAGGATTTCCCAGGTGAAAAAGGGTGAGATGATTCTTGCCAAGCTAGCTTCTCTTAGTGTATAAGCTCACCCCTAGGGGAACGGAGACAAGTTGAGGAGTCATTTAAACTCTCTCAGGACATAAATAGTACCATAAAGACTGAAAGGATAATTTGTAATGTCACTTGTTAAACTATTCAATACATCAGATTTGAATAAAAAAGAAATGTTACATTAGCATGGAACCATTAAGAGAAAACTAACCCTTTTCTTCTTATCCTAGTCAGTTTCTAGTCATGTCCAACTCTTTGTGATCCCATTTGGGGTTTTCTTGGAAGAGATACTTGAGTGGTTGAACATTTCCTTCTCCAGCTCCTTTTATAGATGAGGAAACTGAGGCAAGAAGAATTTAGTGACCTGCCCAGGGTCACACAGCTAATAAATGTTTGAGGTCTGAATTCAAGAAGATGAGTCTTCCTGACTCCAGGCCCAGCACTCTCTCCACCATGCCACCTAGTTGCCCTGTCCTAGTCCATACTTCCATGAAATTGGGGAAATGGGAAGTAAGAGGGTCTTTGAACTTCCCCAAATTTTATATATATATGTGTGTGTGTGTGTGTGTATGTGTGTGTGTCTATCTGCATGTACATATACATATATATATACATACATATGCATATATATTTAAAATGAACTGTATACGATAGATTAATGTAATTTGATAACATAGTAGATAGATCACTGGGTCTGAAATCAGGAAGATCTGAGTTCGAATATGGTCTCAGATACTTACTAGCTATGGGCCCCTGGGTACACACAGTGTGAAGAGGTCATTTAACCTCTTTCTGCCTTGGTTCCCTCAACTGTAAAATGTGTGTAATAATAGCGCCTACAGGGTAGTAGAGCGGATCAAATGAGATAAATACTTGTAGAGTGCTTAGCACAGTACTTGGCACATAAGAGGAACTCAATAAATGCTTGCTTCCTTCCTTTCCTTCTTCCTTCTTTTCCAGTCTCCATTCTTGACCCTTTTTGTGCATATGTGTGTGTGTGTTTATATTTGTTCATTTGTTGAGTTTATAATAAAAAAAATTTAATTTGAAAATACAATATAAATGCAAAGATGCAAAAAAGTATTAAATTCAATATAAATGCGCCATTATTATTCCTACAATTATCTAATTTGATTTTGACAACAATCTTATTTAGGTGGGGTATTATTATCCCTGGACGGCTAGGTGGTGCAGTAGATAGAGTGCTGAGCCTGGAGTCAGAAAGACTCATCTTCCTGAGTTCAAATCTGGCCTCAGACACTTACTAGCCGTGAGATCCTGGGCAAGTCACTTCACCCTGTTTGACTCAGTTTCCTCATCTGTAAAATGGAGAAGGAAATTGTCAACCACTCCAGCATGTTTGCCAAGAAAACCTCAAATAGGGTCACAAAGAGTTGGACACAACTGAAACAACTGAACAATGACAGAAATTATCACCCCCATTCTACAGAGAAGAAAACTGTGGTTCTGTGAAAAATAATTCATTTGGACTCCTACTCTATTCCAATCAGTATTAATCAGTTTGCTGTGATTCCAAAGGAGTAGCAATTGTAAGTTCTGTATATTGGGCCCCCAAGCTGAGAGCTGCAGAATATGTTTACTTGTTTAATCATAGGAAGCCAACTAGATGCCCTCCTCCCTTGTTTTTTCCTTGTTATGGTGACCAAGCCCAGTGTGGCAGAGCTGATTCAATTATATGAAAAGTCCCCCAACTTATTTTTTGTACCTCTGGACCATTCTGCCTTGTCCTATATGAGCAGGTAACCATCTTATGTAGATTCCCCATGCTTTGCTCAACCTGAGACCCCATAACTGACATACCATTTCTAGCTGATGCATCATTTTTTGGCTCTTAAAACAAGATCTATCAACCAAAGGGATTCTGTACTTTGTATTGCCTTAGAAAGTTAAGATATTAAATCTGGTATCAAGACTTAGAAAAATAAGGTCCTGGAAGAAGGGAGCATCTCAGATCATGAAGATCTGAGGTCTACTTCATCAAAAGGGACCATGCATACTTTAATAAAGTGCCATTGGCTCAGAGCTCTGCCTCAGTCTCTTTTATTGTAGGTTGGACAATTTTAATCCCCACAGTTCACAGTTAAGTGACTGGTGCATGGTCACATAGTAAGTGTCAGAGGTATGATTTAAATCCAATGTAAATCACGGCTACTTGGTATAATATATGTCCAAATTCTTGAACACAAAGTTTGAAAGTAAAAGAGGGTAACCCATACCTTTGAGGAAGAGAAAGCATTTCTTCCTTTAGCAGAAACTTGGGATGGAAACCACAGTCAAAAAGAGAAAAAAAATTTGCTATTTTAAAATAATTTTCCAGAATGTATATGCTTAAAAATACATCTGTGTGTTTTGTGGGAGTAAGAATGCTAATTTAAGATGGACAATCCCATTTTGTTTTAAGCCTTCATTTTGGACTAAGCAGTGGTTATGTGAGCTGTTTTCTATAATAAGATATGCACTGGAATAATATTATTTCAATCAGTAAACATTTATTAAACACCTACTATGTGCTAAGCATTAGGGATACAAAAAGAGGCAGAATACAATCCCTGCCCTCTAGTGCTTACAACCTAAAAGGGGAGATAACATGCAAACAAATGCATATTAAGCAAGCTATTTGCAGGATAGATAGTAAATAATTAAAAGAGGAAAAGAACTGGAATTAAGAGAGGTTAGGGAAGGCTTCTATAAAAGGTGGGATTTTGGATGAGACTTAAAGAAGCTAGGGAGGTCAGTAGTGGGAGTGGTAGAGAGAGAACCATTCAGAAAATGCTGGGAGCCAAGAGTTAGAGGATCTTGTTCATGGAACAGCCAGGAGGCTAGTGTCACTGGATCTAAGAGTAAGTGTTGGGATATAAAGTTTAAGAAGACTAGAAAAGTGAGATGGAGCTAGGTTATGAAGGGCTTGGAATGCCAAAGAGAGCATTTTGTATTTGCCCTTGGAGGCAATCTGAATTTATCTGTGGGGGGATGGGTGACATTATTTTAGGAAAATCACTTTAGTGGCTAAATAGAGAATAGATTGGAGTGGCTGAAGACTTGAGGAGTGCAGACTCAGTAGTAGGCTTTTGCAATAATCAAGGTGTGACATGATAAGGGCCTACAGCAGAACGGTGGCAGCGTCAGAGGAGAGAAAGGGGCATATTGAAGAGATATCAAAGGTTAAGTCACTAGGTCTTGGCAATAACTCAAATATGGAAAGCGAGAGATAGTGAGGAATTTAGGATGACTTCTAGGTTGGGAGGATGATGTTGCCCTGTACAGTAATAGGAAAGGTGTGTGTGTGTGTGTGTGTGTGTATGTGTGTGTGTGTGTGTGTGTTCGTCCTTCGTTGCCAAAGAAGGCCATGTCATCAGAGAAATGATGACATGACTTGCACTTGACTTTGTTTTGAGTGAGGGAGGGCTGTGCAGGTCACTAGCCTCACTTCTCCTCCAGAGCCATCTAAATCCAGTGACCAGATAATTCATCAGGATGACTGGAAATGACCTAGGATGAAGCAATGGGGGTTAAGTGACTTGCCCAAGGTCACACAGCTAGTCAGTGGCAGGGGCCTGAGGTGAGATTTGAACTCAAGTCCTCCTGACTCCTGCACTGGTGCTCTATCCACTGTACCACCTAGCTGCCCCTAATAGGGAAGGTAGAGACTGGGGGAAGGTTTAGGAGGAAAGATAGTGAGTTCTGTTTTGGACATATTGAGTTTACGATGTCTATTATTTGGCAATGATATGTGTCTTCCAAATTTGCTAAACAGTTACTAATGAATGATGGATATACTCCCGATTTGGTAAATACTTGCTAATGATGTATATTTTAAATCTAGTAAGCCAACTCATTAAACAGTTGCTAATCATGTTAGTTATGATTCATAGTTTCCTTTCATCATAAATTTAGTAGACAGAACTTAGATGAATCTGTAAACACTCTTAGCCAGCACTATGAAAACCCACCAGAAGTCCCAGTCATCACCCTGCTCCTGCTACTAAGACAGACTTTTGCATTCCCCACACTTGGAAATTCAAGCATTCCGTGTTTGTGTTAGAGAGCAGCTGGGTGGTTGTTGTCCTTCATTCTCAAAGAGGACCAAAATGGCATCACTATGTAAGAGTTAAGTTACAATGTGTCCCACTGTACTTGATCGGACATCACAAGCTCAGAATGCTCTACCATAGACTGGGCAGAAATACTCCATGTGGACATTTGGGACGGATTTTCTAAATTTATGCATCTCACCTTTCTTTTGAACTACTTCAATTCTGCTTTGCTCATAGAGCACAGCACCTTTTTTGGTGAGGGCAATGCTATGGTGGGCGATCTTGTGCCTGTGTCTCCCACGTCACAATCAATTCCAAAGTTCTTCAGAGAGACTTTGGAGATGTCCTTGTATTGTTTCTACTGACCACCATGTAAGTGCTTGCCTTATGTGAATTCTCCATAAAATAGTCTTTTAGGCAATTGTACATTTGGCATTTGAACAGCTTGGCCAGTCCATCAGAGTTGCTCTCTCTGCAGTAATGTTTGAATGCTTGGCAGTTTAGTTCAAGAAAGGTCTTCAGTGTATGGTATCTTATCCTGCCAGGTGATGTTCAGAATCTTCCTGAGGTAATTCAAATGAAAGTGATTCAGTTTCCTGGCATGGTGCTGGTAGATTGTCCAAGTTTCACAGACATATAACAATAAGGTCAGCACTGTCAGCATAGATCTTCAGTTTGGTAGTCAGTCTAATACCTCTTCTCTTGCACATTTTCCTTCCAAGCCTCCCAAACACTAAGCTAGCTCTGGCAATGGGTGTGCCAACCTCCTTATCATTGTGTACATCCCTGGAAAGTATACTGCCGAGGTAAGTGAACTTATCCACAATATTAAAAACTTCTCCATTTGCAGTAAATGATGGTTCCATTTTTAAAAACCATTTTAGAGAGCAGTACTAATGAATGAATACCAACTTAGAGGAACAAACAGGGTTTCTGACTGGGCAGAGAGGAAACCTTGTCATGGACACCAGTGTGAGACATGCTTACTGGGACCTTTAGGAATCAGGTTGGTTGTTTATACCTAGAAAAGCTGATGTTTGTATTACTGAAATCGATAAAATTTGATTGTTTGCATTGATAAGTGAGTCTTATAAGTATCATCTGCCCTAATAGACATACATAAAAGTAAATTGGTTTTATGAATGTACAATACATTACATATACACATATCCCTGGACTTTCCTGTGAATCTGGTATAAGAAAGCTTAGCAATAGCACTATGTGTGGTAAAGGCAACAGTGTAGTTTCTCTGAGGATGCCTGTTAGTACAGCAGTGCTGAAGTAGCCATAGCTGACCCTAGAAGATGGCTGGTACCTGTATCATCAAGATCCCTGGAGCTAATTGTAGCCCATTTGGGTATGTACCACACCTTATAGTGGTCTCCAAGACCTCCCTCTCCCTCGATGCTATAGCTAATTACCTTATTTCTCTATGTTGGAAGCTCTCAGGGGCCAGGGATGTCTCATTTATCTTTGTATCTCCGCAGTGATTAGCTACAGTTTCTTGGTGCTTAAAGATTTGTTGAAAAGATGGATGGATAAATGGTTATTATACCATTGTTTCTATGTTTATGGAAACAGCACATAGAAACATAGAAGAAAGGTGGCATTGACTAATGAATAGAATTCCAAAAAAATCTGGGTTCAAATTCCACCACTGACATGTATTAGCTTTAGGACCATGGACAACTCATTTAACCCCTCAGACCCTCAGTATCTAATAGTTAACCTACAGTACCTATCTCATCATTTTTATGAAAATTAAATGTAAAGAGTGATGGGACCCAGTGGCAACTGTGTTGTGGGCAAACTTGAGGAAAATTTGTTCACCTTTTAATTTAATTTAATTTGGAAAGATCAAAAAAATCATGAAGAAACTCAAACTCCATCAAATAGTTTAAGGTTATTTATTTTCCTGGGTGTTGAACTGGACAGAGTTCTGGACCCGGAGTCAGGAAGATCTGAATTCAAATGTGACCCTCTACACTTACTAACTGTGTGACCCTGTGCAAGTCACTTAACTCTGTTTCTCTCAGTTTCCTTATCTGTAAAATAACCTTGAGAATGAAATGGCAAACCACTCCAGTATCTCTGCCAAAAGACCCCAAAATGGGGTCGCAAAGAGTTGGACACAACTAAAACAACTGAACAAATTCCTCTGGGACTCATAAAATCATAGAATGTTAGAGACAGAGGGTATCTCATAGAGCATTTAGTCAACTCCATCATCCAATTTTGTAAATGAGAAAGCTAAGCCTAGAAAGATCAAACTGTTGAATGTCTCACAGCTCCAGAATAGCAGAACCAACATTCTTAGCAACTATCTGCTAGTTCAGTGCTCTTTCCCATTATACCACACTGATTCTGAATTATGTTATTAGATTCCCTAGCAAAAATGCAAATGTTATAGCCCATAACTCATAGAGAAATGGCTACACTACAGAATGTAGAAGTCCATGTTATTAAGGAGTCCTCTATTATTATGGGGGAGTTGTACAAGCCATCATAGTCATGGGGGAATGTTATTCTTGCCCACTGAGAAAAAAAATATTGGTACAAATTAGTTTTAGTAGCATTTCTAGAACAGATTATAATATACACATATATACATATGTTACATACATATGCATATACACATATATGTGTTTCTATTCATGTGTACTCCAATAGAATGTAGACTCCATGAGGAAAGGGACTATTTCTTTTTTGTTTATTCCTAGTGCCTAGCATTATGCTAAACACATAGTAGGTGCTTAATGAATACTTGTTGATTGATTGATTGCAAAGCAGAACTCATGACAACCCTCTTCATTCAGTATCCTTGTTTTGCAAATGAGGACATAGGGATCTTTAGGTCAGATTTTCACTCATAAAGCAAAATGGAAAACAGAGAACTTTTTGGATAATACCAACAAAACAATCCCTCCACTTTCTACTTCCCACTACTGCCTGAATAGCAATTAGGAATGGTTTAAGTATGGTCAGTTTGGAGCTGCGGAATGACTGTTTCTTCCAGAAAGTCCTTGATCAAAATTACCATTGTTACTTGTTCTTCATTCTCAAAGAACCAATGACATCACAAGGGTGATGGATTGACTTGTACATGACTTGAATTTCAGTGAGGCAGAGCTGGATCAAAATTACCTTACTTGGCCTGAATCTGGAAAAACAATGATTTTTATCTGTACACATAGCTGCCATAACCCATTCTTCCTTCCGTGCCGGAGAAAATTGGGCCCTGGTGAATAGTCAGGACAAGTTCTGGTCTGAAGTCTCAAATCAGAAAACAGATATAGTCCCACACATTTACCTCCCTGCATTCCTAAGTTTCTGAATGATATCTCACCCTTCTTTGGGGATAATTGTATATGTGTAATTCTTTTGTGGTTGAATTCCCCATAGGCCTATTTGGTTACTACTTCACTTATATTAAGTATCTCCTGAATTAACCAGATCTTTGTAAAATTATTCACTTTTAATACTCAGCACTGAAACAGGTAACAGCTTTAGGGAGAAGAGGCACCATCTAGCCTAGGTTCCCTCACCCCGCTTTAGGAAGCTTGATGCATTCTGGGTATCACCTGGCTCATTTACGTGATATACTATCTAATTGGGAAATGGTTTGTCACTCCTGGAAGAACGATTCAGCCTGTTTTGAAAAATGGGTGAAACTGTTTTACAATTCCTGTTGAAAGTTGGCTTTATCTCTCTGCCTTTGGATGCTGCCCTTGGGGGTTTATTTTGTTCAAATTAACAGCAGGTGGCAGATGCAATTAAAGCGAAAATGCAATTGCAAATTAAGCACTAGTTATTTTAAACTTCCTTATTAGCCATGACAGCTATACATTCAGCAAATAAATGCTAATTATTTTGAATTATTTGTTTATTCATTGTGTTGTGTGTGTTATTTCTAATTAATGCTGCAAAGCCTACACTACATCCTTTATTTCTAATTAATAGTCACTAATGGAATCAACATGTGTGCTAGAGACTAATACAATTAATCAGGAGGAAACTGGGATTTTTCCACATTCTGCTTGAATCATGCATTGAATTCTTTTTAAAAGCACAATTTTAGAGGAGGGAATGTTGGAAAATTATATTGTAGATTCTGAATTAACTAAAAGATGAAGGTTAACTTTAAATTATTCACGGGGCTATGATCCAGCATGGGGAAATCAAAATTCCTTGTAACCTGGCATCTCACCTTATTCTTTACCTGAAATTGCTTTCTTCAAGGTAATCATTGATCTTTTAGCTGCCAAATCTGATGGCCTTTTTTCAGTCCTTCTTTGACCTATCTTTTCCATTTCACACTACTGAGCCCCTCCTCCCCTCTATAGTCTCTCCCTGGGTTTTGATATTGTTCTCTCCTGGTTCTCCTCCAACCCAACTGGCTGTTTCTTCTCAGTTTCTTTTGTTGGACCGTCATCCTTGTCCTGGCCCTTCTTGTGTGGTTGTCTGCCAGTATTATGTCCTAGACACTCTTCTCTCTCCATACTCTCTTAGTGATCTCATCAACTTCTATGGTTCAACTATTTCCATGCAAATAATTTTTAGTTCTATATATCTAGCCCCAGTTTTCCTTCCAAGCTTCAGTTTCACATCTCCAATTACCTTTTGGATATTTTGAACTAGGTATTCTGTGGACTTCTCAAACTCAGCATGTGTAAAACAGAACCCTTTTATTAATTCATATAGACAAATTAATTACTAATTAGTTCAACTATGGATGAGTCTAATATAGATTGACTAGATTATCTGTGATAGGACAGATGGATATCTGATTTGGGATCTGGCCCATCCTTTCCCCTTCTCGGAGAATTTCAGGAGGATCTTGAATGTCCTGCCTATAGGAGTAGTAGCCTAGCAGGGAAAGGCAGGCAGGATCCAGACAATCATGGCTAGGAAGTCCTCCCTTCCTTCTTCTGTCTCCAAAAGGGGTTTTAAGTTAGATGTATACCTATCTATTATACTTCAGATACTTGTAGTCTAGGAGCCGTTTTCTTGATCTCTCTGAAAGGGAGGGTAGTAGTTGGCTTATTCTTGGTCAGCTTTACTTCCTTTCAACAACTGCTGGTCACACAAAAAATAATCATAAATAATAAGCAACATATTTATCTAAGCAAATAGTAAATAGAAATCAGGGGAAATATAGATTAGAGTAGAAGACGATAGAAACACAAGATTAATGTTCTCTTCAATTCCAAATCAAGAGAAAAATCTTAGCTTGATTGAAAGCAAAAATGACTGGAAAAGTTCACTTTTAGCAGTCTTTAAGAATACAGGTGCTGGGCATCAAGGGACATATTGGGGGGACAGGCTTTTCCCACATGTCTGTGTTTCTGGGGTCTCTCATCATCCAGTAAAAAGTTTTCATGTTGTTTCTTTAACTTGTCTCTCTTAAACTTTATTTCTTTCTCCTTTTCCAAAGTTTCTCCACAATTATTTAATATCTCTGGGTCACTAGTCTTTCAGCCAATCAGGAGTCAAGTCTTCCTTTACTTATGTAGAATGCATCATCATAGTGCTATCCTTTAGGAAACTGCCCCAACTACCTGGGCCTTGGGGGATGGGAGAGGAATTACATTCATTTCCTTTCCTCTCAAATCTTCCTTCTTCTGAACTTCCCTATTTCTGTTGAGGATACTAACTCAACTTTAGCATCATCATGAGCTCTTCACCATCCTCACTCCCTGTAACCAAGACTATTTCCAAGTCTTATTGATCCTACCTCCCAAATGTCTCTTGAATTTGTTCCCTACTTTCCACCCTCATGCCCTCCTCCACCCTTATCATTACTCATTCCTGGATTGTTGGAATTGCCTCTGAATTAGTCTGCTTCCTTTCAGTCGCTCCTCTAAACTATCCTCCACAAAAAGCCAAAGTGATAATCCTAAAGCATGGATCTCTCTGTGTCATTCCTCTGTTTAATAAACTCAAATGGATTTCACTTGTCACTAGGATGAGATGTATATCCCTCTGTTTGACACTTAAAGCCTTTCAGAGTCTCTCTCCAGCCTCCCTTTCAAGGCTTATTGTATCTGACTTTCCTTTCACACACTCTATGGTCCAACCAAACTGGTCAACTTGATGTTTCCTGTATATCCCATCTCCTACCTCAATGCCTTTGTACAGTTCTTCTCTCATGCCTAGAATGCCTTCTCTTTTCACTACCTCATAGAATCTCTTGTTTCTTTCAAGGTTCATTTCCTAGACAAGACCTGTCCTAATCTATCTTTCCTCTTGATTGCTGGTGCCATTTTTCCCAGAAATGACTTGTGTTCACTTTGTATAAATTTTGCATTTACTTTTCTGTGCACATGTTGTAATCTCCAGTAGAATGTAAGTTTCTTGAGGCCAAGGAGTATTTAATTTTTGTCTGATACAATGCCCAGATCACTGAAGAGACTGAATAATGTTTATGGAAAGGATGATGAATGAATGATTGCCTGTAAAAGCACAGACAGGATGATGATAAAGGCATTCTATAGCTGTGTGATCTTGCACAAGTCACTTCTGTCTCTGGACCTCAGTTTCCTTACCTGTAAATTTGATAATTCCTAAATTCTTTGTCAATTATCTAAATCAATAGTCCTATGTTTGCATGTGTAGTCAATCAGTTATACATGATTAAAACACCTTTATAGATACTTCCTATTAAATAGGGGCAAATGAATCCTGGGTCCACATTTGGAAACATTCCTGGTTTTTGTACATTTCCCCATGTAGTGAACAAACTCTGGCAGGTGACTTAGCAAGAAAGGAATTTTGAGCCTCTCAAAGAAGATCAGGAAGGAGATCTGAGATTTTTATGGGAATGTAGGGAGGCTATGCCTCAGTGGGGCAGCTGGATGGCACAGTGGATAGAGTGCTGGACCTGGAGTCAGGAAGACTCATCTTCCTGAGTTCAAATTTGACCTCAGACATTTACCAGCTGCGTGACTCTGGGCAAGTTACTAAGCCCTATTTGCCTCTATTTCTTCATCTGTAAAATGATCTGGAGAAAGAAATGGCAAACCACTCCAGTATCTTTGACAAGAAAACCCCAAATGGGGTCATGAAGAGTCAGGCATGACTGAAAAACTACTAAGTAACAACAACATGCCAGACAACTGTTAATTTTTCATCATACGTACTTCTACCTGAGAAGTTGGCAAATATTACAAATCAGGGCTATGTCTATTTATTTTTTGCTAATCATTCAGTCTTAAGAAAGTAATAGAGAAAAAGTCCATAGTATGAACTAAACTTAAAAGTGTGTTAAATGTACATTTATTTTTCTTCCTGTCCCTTCCTTCCTTCCTTCCTTCCTTCCTTCCTTCCTTCCTTCCTTCCTTCCTTCCTTCCTTCCTTCCCTCCTTCCTCTTTCTTTCTTCTCCCTTTCCTTCCGTCTTCCTTTCCCTTTCCTCTTCTTTCCCCTCCCCTCCCCTTCTCTCCCCTCCTCTCCTCTTCTCTTCTTCTGGGACAACCTATTGTAAAACAAATACCACCATATCACTATGGGAGTGGGCAGTTGGAGGCAAGACCTCAGTTACAAACTCATCTGTCAATTCCGCATTTTTCTTTTTCTTTTTGATCAGAAATCATAAAGAAATTTATTTTAAAACAATTCTTTGGTTTACATGTAATTTTACCGTTTTTATTTTATTTTTTTAAATTTATTTAACTTTTCACATTCATTTTCACAAAATTTTGGGTTCCAAATTTTCTCCCCATTTTCCCCTTCCCCCCACCCCTCAAACACCAAGCATTCTAATTGCCCCTATGACCAATCTGCTCTCTCTTCTATCAAACCTCTTTGCCCTTGTCTCCGTCTTCTCTTTTGTCCTGTAGGGCCAGATAGCTTTCTATACCCTTTTACCTGTATTTCTTATTTCCTAGTGGCAAGAACATTACTCGACAGTTGATCCTAACACTTTGAGTTCCAACTTCTTTACCTCCCTCCCTCTCCACCCCTTCCCTTTGGAAGGCAAGCAATTCAATATAGGCCAAATCTGTGTAGTTTTGCAAATGACTTCCATAATAGTTGTGTTGTATAGAACTAACTAAATTTCCCTCCATCTTATCCGGTCCCCCATTACTTCTATTCTCTTTTGATCCTATCCCTCCCCATGAGTGTCAACCTCGAATTGCATTCTCCTCCCCATGCCCTCCCTTCTGTCATCCCCCCCACCCTGCTTGTCCCCTTGTCCCCCACTTTCCTGTATTGTGAGATAGGTTTTCCTACCAAAATGAGTGTGCATTTTATTCTTTCCTTTAGTGGAATGTGATGAGAGTAGACTTCATGTTTTTCTCTCACCTCCCCTCTTTATCCCTCCACTAATGAGTCTTTTGCTTGCCTCTTTTATGAGAGATAATTTGCCCCATTCCATTTCTCCCTTTCTCCTCCCAATATATTTCTCTCTCACTGCTTGATTTCATTTTTTTTTTAAGATATGATCCCATCCTCTTCAATTCACTCTGTGCACTCTGTCTCTATGTATGTGTGCGTGTGTGCATGTGTGTGTGTGTACTCCCACCCAGTACCCAGATACTGAAATGTTTCAAGAGTTACAAATATTGTCTTTCCATGTAGGAATGTAAACAGTTCAACTTTAGCAAGTCCCTTATGACTTCTCTTTGCTGTTCACCTTTTCATGCTTCTCTTCATTCTTGTGTTTGAAAGTCAAATTTTCTTTTCAGCTCTGGTCTTTTCATCAAGAATGCTTGAAAATCCTCTATTTCATTGAAAGACCAATTTTTCCCCTGAAGTATTATACTCAGTTTTTCTGGGTAGGTGATTCTTGGTTTTAGTCCTAGTTCCTTTGACTTCTGGAATATCTTATTCCATGCCCTTCGATCCCTTAATGTAGAAGCTGCTAGATCTTGTGTTATCCTGATTGTATGTCCACAATACTTGAATTGTTTCTTTCTAGCTGCTTGCAATATTTTCTCCTTGACCTGGGAACTCTGGAATTTGGCCACAATGTTCCTAGGAGTTTCTCTTTTTGGATCTCTTTCAGGCGGTGTTCTGTGGATTCCTTGAATATTTATTTTGCCCTCTGGTTCTAGAATCTCAGGGCAGTTTTCCTTGATAATTTCATGAAAGATGATGTGTAGGCTCTTTTTTTGATCATGGCTTTCAGGTAGTCCCACAATTTTTAAATTGTCTCTCCTGGATCTATTTTCCAGGTCAGTTGTTTTTCCAATGAGATATTTCATATTATCTTCCATTTTTCCATTCTTCTTGCTTTGTTCTGTGATTTCTTGCTTTCTCATAAAGTCCTTAGCCTCCATCTGTGCCATTCTAATTTTGAAAGAACTATTTTCTTCAGTGAGCTTTTGAATCTCCTTTTCCATTTGGCTAATTCTGCTTTTGAAAGCATTCTTCTCCTCATTGGCTTTTTGAACCTCTTTTGCCAATTGAGTTAGGCTAGTTTTCAAGGTGTTATTTTCTTCAACATTTTTTTGGGTCTCCTTTAGCAAGGAGCTGATCTGCTGTTCATGCTTTGACTTCATGTCTCTCATTTCTCTTCCCAGCTTTTCCTCTACCTCTCTAACTTGATTTTCAAAATTCTTTTTGAGCTCTTCCATGGCCTGAGCCCATTGGGTGGGCTGGGACACAGAAGCCTTGATTTCTGTGTCTTTGCCTGATGGTAAGCATTGTTCTTCCTCATCAGGAAGGAAGGGAGGAAATGCCTGTTCACCAAGAAAGTAACCTTCTATAGTCTTATTTCTTTTCCCTTTTCTGGGCATTTTCCCAGCCAGTGACTTGACCTCTGAATATTCTCCTCACACCCACCTTGCCTCCTGATCCTCCCAGCCAGTGTTTGGGGTCTGAGATTCAAATGCTGCTTCCAGCCTTAGGGCTTTTGGCAGGGGCAGGGCTGCTATCCAGTGTGAGATTAAGTTCAGGTGCTGAGGTCGGGGCAGGGCCGCCTCTCAGGCTCTGTTCCCTCAGGGGGTTTATGCACAGACCTTCCACAATGGATCCAGGCTCCTGCCCCCTTGGGCAGCCCCGGTCTGCAGCCGCCTCTCAGCTTCTACCTCCCGGGGGGGCCTGAGTTATGGGGGCATCCCACTCCCCTCTCGACCCACCAAAGAGACTCTCTCACTGACCCCCGTCACCTGTGGGTGGAGGGACCCACGCGGCTGCTGGAGATCCCGTCCCTGAAGCCTGCTCGGATCTGTACCTCTTGGTGCCGCGGCCGCGGCAGGGCTGCACTCAGCTCCCAGTCCCGGCGCCCAGTCTGCAGCGCGAAGGACCCCCTGTGAGAGGTTTGCAGGTCTCTCTGGAACAGAGATCTCCCTCGCTCCAATGTTCCGTGGCCTTTGGGTGCAGAATTCGCCGTGAGTTACTTCCTGTAGCCGTTCTATGGGTTGTGGGTTCAGAGCTATGTGTATGTGCGTCTTTCTACTCCACCATCTTGGCTCCGCCCCCCCTTTTCATGCTTTTCTTGCATCTCTCTCATTTCTCTTCCCAGTTTTTCTTCCACCTCTCTAACTTGATTTTCAAAATCCTTTTTGAGCTCTTCCATGGCCTGAGCCCATTGAATATTTATTTTGGATGTTTGGGATACAGAAGCCTTGATTTCTATGTCTTTCCCTGTTGGTAAGCCTTGTTCTTCCTCATCCAAAAGGATGGGAGGAGATACCTGTTCACCAAGAAAGTAGCCTTCTATGGTCTTATTTTTTTTCCCCTTTTCTGGGCATTTTACCAGCCAGTGACTTGACTTCTGAGTGCCCTCTCTACATCCACCTTGCCTGCAGATCCACCCAGCCAGAGCTTGGGGTCTGAGATTCAAATGCTGCTTCCCAGCCTCAGGGCTTTGGCAGGGCAGGGCTGCTATTCAGTGTGAGATTAAGTTCAGGTGCTTGGGTGGGGGCAGGGCCGCCACAAGGGGCTCAGTTCCCTCAGGGGGTTTATGAGGAGCCCTTCAACAATGGGTCTGGGCTCCTGCCTGCTTTGGGAGCCCCTGTCTGCTGCCCCCTCCGCTGATGCCTCCCAAGGGGGCCTGAGTTATGGAGATACCTCCCTCCCCTCTTGTCTGGCAAAAAAGACTCTCTCACTGACCTTTGCACCTGTGGGTAGAGGGACCTGTGTGGCTGCTGGAGATTCTGTCCCTGAAGCCTGCTTGGATCTCCTCCTCTCTGTGCTGTGCCGCCAAAGCAGGGCTGGGCTCTGCTCCGGGCCTGGTGCACGACGGACCTTTTGGGTCAGTTTTTCATTTCTCTCTAGAACAGAAATCTCCTCCACTCCATTGTTCTGTGGCTTCTGCTGCTCCAGAATTTGTTAAGAGTTTTTCTTTACAGGTATTTTATGGGCTGTGGGTTCAGAGCTAGCATATGTGTATCTTTCTACTCCGCCATCTTGTCTCCTCCCCCTCATTTTTCTTAAAAGAAAAATTTTGTAGGTTGTTATGGTTTTAGTCAGGGGCACCCAAGAATTTTTAATAGTGGGCAGTGTGATCATAAATTCATTCCTGTGTGAGTTAAAATAATTTTTTAGAAACATAATAAGCATTAAATGTATTTGATATGGAGATCATTTTGTACTGGATCTGTGATTTCATTGACACAGGCAACTAGGTGGTGCTTTAGTGGATACAGCATTGCCTGGGGAGTCAAGAAAACCTGAGTTCAAATTTAACCTTAGAACTTACTAATTGTGTAACCCTGGCCAAATCACAACTTCTGTCTCAGTTTCCTCATCTATGAAATGGGGAGAATAATAGCTATCTCCCAGGGTTGTTGTGAGGATAAAATGAGATAAAATTTGAAAAGTACTTTGCAAACCTTAAAATGCTATATAAATGTTATTATTAGGAACAATGAGTAACGAAACTCCCTCTATCTGTATACATCACTTGCTTTAAAGCTTACATTCTTAGGGTAGCCTGGAGCAATGGGAGGTTATGTGACTGGCCCATTATTACATAGACAATACGTGTCAGAGGAAGGATTGATACTAGGTCTTCCTGCAGCAAAGGATAGCATTTTCTATGCTGTGTTGTCTCTCAGCTACACAAAAATATTAACATTTTTAGCATAAATATAAACAGCCTGAAGGGTAACTTCACTTATACAAAAGTACACAGTTCATAGGAGCCTAGATCTAGAGCTAGACGAGATCATAGAAGTCATCTATTAGTAAAAACTAATTTTAGAGATGAGGAAACTGAGACCCAGAGAAGTTAAATGCGTAGTTTAAGGTCACCTGGATAATAAGTGACAGAGTTGGGATTTGAATCCTCGAAATATATCTTTCTAGGTTTCTCTTGACTTTCATACAGTGTGGGAAAGGGAATAATGTACAAAAAGCTAACACTAGATATCCTATTCAGCACTATTCATCATAAATGCTTGAAAGTCTTCTACTCTATTAAAGATATGTATATATATTTTCCTTCAGTAGGATTATACTCAATTTTAGAAGGCAAGTTATTCTTGGTCATAAGTCTATATTTTTTACCTCCTACATTATGTATATTCCAAGATATTCTCTCATTTATAATGGAAACTACCAGGTCTTGTGAGATCCTAACTGTTTGCTTGGTACTTGAACTCCCATTTTCAGGATGCTTACAGTATTTTTTTCTGGGGGAACCTCTGGATTTTGGCTATAAAATTCTTGGAACTTCTTTTGGAAGATTTTTTTAGGATGTATTCAATGGATTCTTTCTATTATTTCTATATTTACTCTTTAGTTCTAATAGATCTTGAAAGTTTTCATTTATGATTTCCTAAAATATAGTGTCCAGATTTTTTTGTAAGTCATGCTTTTCAGGGAGTCCCATGATTTTTAAAGGATCACTCTTTGACTTACTTTCTAGGTCAGATGTTTTGATGTCAAATATTTTACATTTTCTTCTTTTTAAAAATCTTTTGATTTTGTTCTAATATTTATTTCAGGATCATAGAGCCATTGATTTTGGTTTGATCTATTTAAATTTTCAGTGATTACATTTCTTGGGTCAAGTTTACTATTTCTCTTTTAAGTTATTTCTTTCCTCTAGAATTTTTATTTTATTTTTTGTCTCTTGCTTCATTTCTTCCACATATTCATGAAGTCCTTGTAGAAAATCAACTTTTTTTTGGTCTCTGTTTACAGCTGTTACAAAGTTAATCTCGCCTTTTAGACTAAATTTTTTTGGCATCTTTAGGTGTAGATCTCTAGATCTACCAAAACTTTTTACACTGGCTAGTGTCTTTGTCTAGTCTACTCATCTCTTCAGCTTCGGTTTCTGGAATACATTTTGCTTTGCATCAGGGCCAGATTCCTTCTCTTGCTGTTCATCACGTGGATGGTGGGGTTTTCCCTCTTTGGTCTCACTCTGGCTCACCCAAGCTCTTACATTGATCTCTGTCTCCTGGGCTTAAGGAGATCTGGATCTTTGAGCTTCAGAGTACTGGATCTTCAAGGCCTTTTATGGTTTCTCAATATAGAATGTTAGAGACCATGGAGCTCCTGGGAGCCTGGGCTATGTTGGTTTGAGTTATTGCTCCTGGTCACTTCCAAGGTCTCTGCCCTTGGTCCTTTTAATCACCCTGATTTTTCTTTGGGGAGTTCTCTACTCCTGCTGCTTCTGATCACAGAGTCCTATAACCTACATTTCTGGTTGTGCTGGGAAGCTACTAACAAGTTTGCCCAGTCTGGCACTAACTTTGTTGGCAGCTCCCTTTCCTCTTGCCCTTGGGCTTTTGGCTTACTTTTTTGAAGTTCTGGGGTGAAAGAAGTCACTTACTATATTTTCTCATTGCATTTCTTGATCATTATTCAGTCTGTTATGAACTTCAGAATTTTGTTGCAGAAAATATGTGTGAGCTGAATGGTCTGCCTCTGTTCTCTTGACTGGAAGGCCAAGAGAATGTACTTTCATAGAGCTAGATGAATCCAAATTTTATCATCCAAAGTTTAATCAAACATCGAGGAATTTTGGGTGGTCAGAGCCAAATGGTTCAGGTGCCCAGGTGCCAGCTAATTAGGAAAATATTTTTTGTTTATCAGCGCAAATCCAAACAGTATTGCTTGCTGCCAGCCATACATTATATAATAAAGGCAGGAATCTGGAACAAGGGATTGAGGTGATTGAAGCAGAAGGTGAGGCCTTGAAGCAACTCTATTTAGAGGTTTTTGTTCTGTTGACTTTCACTTCTCCCATTAATCTTAATGGGAGATCTAAAAGAATCTCCAAGTTGAGAAAAATGGTGGGGATAGGTTTCAGACCTCAAGTAAACACTGGTGATTTATTGAGAAAGGGTAAGCCCTTAAAATGGTGCTGAATGGATATAGACTGGTAATCAAACATTAAAAATGAGTTAGAAGGACTTTTTATCCCTGAGTCAGATAAAAGTTTGAGGTCCTGATCCTGGTAAGCTGGAAATTAATAAATGTATGTTTGTTTATCAGCTTGTTTATTTTGTCTGAGGACCTAAATTCTACTGTATGTTATAAGAGCTTGGCTTTGCAAAATTCCTCAGGCAACACAATATCATGTTAGATGACTGGAATTTAAGACAAGGTCCTATGACAAGAAATATCTCCATCATGACATCAAATTTCCATATCATCTCATTGCATACCCAGGTCCTTGATGTAGATATGATGGGCATGATGCTCTAGGGACAGGAAAGGGAAAGAACACATTAAGAATTTAGTGACGTTTGTTCTTGGCTTCTAGGGGAAGACAACATACCACCTCTAGGCAAAATTGAAAATGACTCTTTGGATCCCACCCATTTGCCTTTCTGTACCTTTCTCTCTCTCCCAAATCCTTTTGTTTTTCAATCTATGTCCTTAAAGAGTGTAATGCTCTCAGGCTGCCTTCTGAATGTTCCAAATGCCCCTCTCAGGCCTACTTTCCGTTTAAATACCTTATGTTTTCCAATAACCTGTTCTTTCTTGTCCTTTATTCTTGCCCCATCATGAAGTAAACATGACTCCCAGACCAGTCAGATGCTAAGTATTCTATGATGAAGAAACAAGTGAGTCTTCCAAGACTCTGGCTGCACACTCTTCCCAGCCTTTGACCTGAGAAGTTAAAGACAAAACAAGGTGGCTTCCAACAAGTGCTGGAAGACTGAAGCATTTATTTGTTTGAATGAGTGAATCTTTACTATAAATATGTCTGATAAAAATACGACATTCAAAATCTGTGGGGTACTGACACAAATTTATAAAATCAAAATCCATGCCTAAAAGTTAAGTGGTCAAAGAATATAAAGTTTATGCAATTTATAAAAGAAAAAACCACAGTAAACTCCCAAAAGTTTTTATAAACTATAATCAGATAAATGCAAATTAAAATAATTGTCACACTACCTTATTCATTAAATTGACAAAGATAGTTTAAAAACCAAAAAATTAAATGCTGACAAGGCTGTGGAAAAACAAACACTGTTACTCTGATGGTGGAATTATGATTCTAGAAAACAATATGACCACATTACCATATAAGTTAAAAACTATTTATGCCCTTTAGACCAAATGAGCCCAGTATTAAGTACTTACGATGTAACTGGCAGGGGAAAAGATCAATATTTATGAAATAAGGGTAATTTGGGGAACCCTTTTATCTGGTAGACAGGTGCTATCTATCCTGGCACTGGGGGGCTTTAAGAAGAGGAGTATATGCTCTGTGAATCAAGGAGTTCACCAGTTCACCCCTTTGACATGTACATAAGTATCTATATTATTAATAATATTACATCACAGGAAGCAACATATGTATCAGAAAACTGGGGAATAAAGAAACTATGGTACATGAACATAATAAACATTATTTCACCATAAGGAGCTACAACTATAAAGACTACGAAGAAATATGGAAAGATTTATATGAAATGATGCAAAGTGATGAGAGCAGACTCTGGATAATAATATACCCAATAGTATACCAACATTGGTACAGGTATGCATAAAAATAATACTGGCCAAAAAGTCTAGAAAAATACAAAGAATCAGTTTGGAAGGGGATTTGGCAGCAAATAGGACATTTTTTTAATCTTGTTAAATTTCATATGCACATTTAAAAAACAACTAAATTATAGAGTTTTTATTTTTGTGTAGAATCTTTTTTTACCCTTGTGGGTTGGAATTTTTGTCAATTTCAATATTATAAGAATAAATTTTAAATTAATCTTTGCACCTTAGGCAAACATCTAGATATAGAGAAATTTCTAAATCTAAAACTAAGACTCTCAAAGGAGAATTTTGTCTTTAGGCTGCAGTCTAGCTAATCTAAAGCATTTGGCTTCATTTTAATAGCTTAATATCCCAGAACACTTGTTGCTTTGGTGAGAATAATATCATTTACAAATGATTATGGAAAAGATGGAAACCTGCATCTGGTTTCCATATTACTGAGTGGTATCTTGGAACAAGTTAGTTAACAGATTTTGAAAGAATTCTGTAAAGCCTGAAAGAATTTACAAGGAGATTCTGTCCCTGTTAGGGGATTAGTATAACAGGATATTACATGTATCATTCTTTTAATATTTTATTATGTGCTGTTTTGACTTATAGAAATATTCAAGTCAATGCTCCTCCATTTTTATCCTCCCAGAGAACCCTTGTATGCATAATGCATCCACTGACTTTCAGCTCATCTTAAAGAGAGACTTTGGAATAGAGGAACTTGTGATATGTGAGGATGCTTCAGGTATGAATGGAGCTAAATTACCTTTGTGATCCTTTGCAACCCCATGATTCTGTATTGGTGTCAGGCAGGAAGTTATGTGTGTGTGTTTACAAATAGGAGATCTTTGTTTGAGTAGGCAAGTATTCCTGGCAGACTAAATTTCCTGGAGGCCTATGGGCTGGAGTATGTGAGTCCTAAAAGTAACTCCCCAGGGACCTGTGTGTGAGGTACATAATAAGCATTGGGCACACAGATATTGAAAGTGGAAGAAAATGATTTAAACACAAAGGGTGACACTATAAGCAAATTAGGGGAGCATGGAATAGTTTAATTGTCAGATCTATGGATAAGGGAAGAATTTAGGACCAAATAAGAAATAGAGAGCATTAGGAAATGTAAAATGGATAATTTTGAGTATATTAAATTAAAAATGTTTTTGCACAAACAAAACCAATGCAACCAAAATGAGAAGGAAAGCAGAAAACTAGGAATTTTTTTTACAGCAAATATCTCTGATAACAGCCTTATTCCCCAAGTATATAGAGAACTGAGTCAAATTTTATAAAAATATAAGACATTCTCTAATTGATAAATGATAAAAAAAAAATGAACTGGCAGTCTTCAAAGAAATAAAAGCTATCTATAGTCATAAGAAAAAGTGCTATAAATCACTATTAATTAGAGGGATGCAAACTGAAACAACTCTGAGGTACCACCCCACAGTTAGTAGAGTGGCTAATGTAACAGAAAAGCAAAATGTTAAATGTTGGAAGGGATGTGGGAAAATTGGAACACTAATACACGGTTGGTGGAGTTGTGAACTGAGCCAAACATTGTAGAGAGCAATTTGGAACTATGTTCAAAGGGTTACAAAATGCTGTATATACCCTTTAATCCAGTAGTACCACTACTAGGTCTGTATTCTTTCAAATTTAATTTAAAGTTTTTGAGCAGAATCTTTTATTTAGTGTTTTATTTCCCCCCAGTTACATGTAAAAACATTTTTACATTTGTTTTTAAAACTTTTAGTTCCAAGTTCTCTCCTTTTCTCTTTCCCCATCCCCCCCTCACTGAGAAGGCAAATCATTTGATATAGATTATACATGTGAAGTCATGCAAAACATATGCATAATAGTCATGTTGTGAAAGAAAACATAGACAAAAAACTCAAGAATAACAAAAAAAGTAAAAAAAAGTATGCTTCAATCTGTATTCTGACACCATCAGTTCTTTTTTCTGGGGATGGATAGCATTTTCATCATAAGTTCTTAAGAATTGTCTTAGATTGTTGTATTACTGAGAATAGCTAAGTCATTCACAGGTGATCACCTTACAATATTGCTTTGTATACAGTACAATGTACTTCATATACAGTACATTTCACTTTGCATCAGCCCATGTCTTTTTTAAAAAATTAATTAATTTTTAGATTAATTAAATTATTAATTAATTAATTATATTAATTTATTTGTTTTCAGTTTTCTACAATCACTTCCATAAGTCTTAGATTTTTCTCCCCCTTCTTCCCTCCTCTCTTCCAAAAATGGCATGCAATCTTATATGGTTTCTATACATACATTCTTATTAAACACATTTTTCACATTAGGCATTCTGCATAGATGAATTAAAATGAATGGAGGAAACCGTGAGAAAAAGCAAACCAAAACAAAACATAGCACAAGAGAAAATATTCTGCTTCATTCTGTGTTCCAGTTCCATAGTTCTTTCTCTGGATATGGATGACATTTTGCCTCAAGAGTCCTTTGGGAATGTTTTAGGTCCTTATATTGCTATGAAAGGTTAAGTCTACCAGAAAAATTTCTTGCACACTATGGTTGTTATTGTGTACAATGATCTCCTGGTTCTGCTCCTTTCACTCAGCATCAGTTCATATAAGTCCTTCCATTACATTCATACACAACAATTGATTCATATTCCCCAACTGATGGACTGTTTCCAGTTCTTGGATACCACAATTAGAGCTGCTATAAATATTTTTGTACATGTGGGACCCTTTCCCATTTCTATGAGTTCTTTAGGATAGAGCCCCAGAAGCGATATTGCTGGATCAAAAGGTATGCAAATTTTTGTAGCCCTTTGGGAATACTTCCAAATTGCTCTCTAGAATGGTTGGATCAGCTCATAGCTCCACCAACAGTGAATTAGTGTTCTAACTCTCCAACATTTGTCATCATCCTGTTTTGTCATGTTAGCCAGTATGATAGGTGTGATGTGGTATTTCACAGTTGTTTTGATTTGCATTTCTCTAATCAATAGTGATTTAGAGCATTTTTTCAAATGACTATAGATAGCTTTAATTTCTTTTTTTTATGTTCATAATTCCAAATTGCTCTACCAAATGGTTGAATCAGTTCAAAACTCCACCAACAGTGCATTAATATCTCATTTTTTCCATATCCCTGCCAACATTTGTCATTTACCTTTTCTGTCCTACTAGCCAGCTAAAGATGAAAAAAGGACTATTTGTACAAGGGTATTTATAGAACCTATGTGAAGATGGGCATTTTGAGTAAATGAATTACTTGATCATCTCTTTGTCTTGCAACTCAGAAAACTGAAGGAAGTATAAATGGCCTCCAACATGAAGGCTGATGTTTACTTTGGGGTTAGAGCTAAAGAGTTTAAAATCTCACATTTTTATGATATAGGATAATCTTTTTATTATTGGTAGCTAAATGGCATAGTACGTAGAGCACTGGGCTTGGAATCAGGAAGACTCATTTTCATGAGTTCAAATCTGGCCTCAGACACTTACCCTGGGCAAGTCACTTAACCCTGTTTACCTCAGTTCCTCATCTGTAAAATGAGCTGGAGAATGAAATGGCAAATAACTCTACTGTCTTTGCCAAACTCCCTCCCCCCCCATGGGGTCATGAAGAGTTGGATAAGGGGGTGGAGCCAAGATGGCAGAGTAATAGCTTGCACTTTCTAGAGTGCTGCCCCCAAGCCTAGCCACATACCTGTAAAAATGGATCTAAACAAATTCTAGAGTTGCAGAACTCACAGAATGATGGAGTGAGGCAAATCTCCAGCCTAAGACAGCCTGGGAAGTCGCTGGAAAGTGTCTATCTAACCACACTGGGAGTAGAGTGCAGTCCAGCTTGGGCCATGAGTGCACAGAGGGGACCTGAGTAGGCCTTGGGGAGACTGAATCTCTCACACCTGTGGCAGTTTCCAGACTTCAGGACCCCAAAACACCGAGGACAAGTTGAAAGGTCAGTGGAAAAAGCCTGCGGGACTAGTGTGGAAGAGTGGAGTAGTCTACCCCAGATCAGCAGAGGGAGAAGGGGGCGGAGGAACCCACAGCAGCCACAGCAGCAGGAGGGACAAAGACAGCAACTGTTTCTGGAGCTCTAGGCCCACAGATTGTAGTGGAATCAAGTGGTGGACGGTATAACCCCCATCCCCACTGGAAGCAGGGATTTACCTTGACAAAGAGCTCAAAAGTCAAGTAAATAGCTGGAGAAATGAGCAAAAACTGAAAAAAAGAATCAGACTATAGAATCTTACTTTGGTGACAATAAAGACCAAAGCATGCAAACAGAAGACAATAAAGTCAAAGCTCCTCCATCTAAAGCCTCCAAGAAAAATATGAATTGGTCTCAGGCCATGGAAGAGCTCATGAAGGATTTTGAAAATCAAGTAAGAGAAGTAGAGCAAAAGGAAGGGAAATGAGAGTGATGCAAGAAAATTATGAAAAATGAGTCAACAGTTTGCTAAAGAGGATCCAAAAAAATGCTGAAGAAAATAACACTGTAAAAAATAGACTAACCCAAATGGCAAAGAAGATCCAAAAAGTCAATGAAGAGAAGAATGGCCTAAAAAGCGGAATTGGCCAGATGGAAAAGGAGGTCCTAAAGCTCACTGAAGAAAATAATTTCTTAAAGATTAGAATGGAGCAGATGGAAGCTAATGACTTTATGAAACAATAAGAAATTATTATTTTTATTTATTTATTTATTTAAGTTTTCAACATTCATTTCCACAAAATTTTGAGTTCCAAATTTTCTCCCCATCTCTCCCTTCCTCCAACCCCAAAATACTAAGCATTCTGATTACCCCTTCCCCCAATCTGCCTTTCCTTCTAACACCCCTCCCTTCCCTTATCCCCATATTCTCTTTTGTGCTGTAGGGCAAGATAAATTTCTGTATTCTATTACCTGTATTTCTTATTTCTCAGATGTATACAGGAACAATACTCAACATTTGTTCCTAAAACTTTGACTTCCAACTTCTCTTCCTTTCTCCCTCCCCACCCATTCCCACTGAGAAGGCAAGCAACTCAATATAGGCTGTATATGTGTAGTTTTGCAAATGACTTCCATAATAGTCATGTTGTATAAGACTAACTATATTTCCCTCCATCCTATCCTGCCCCACATTTCTTCTATTCTCTCTTTTGACCTTGTCTCTCCCCAAGAGTGTTTACTTCTAATTGCTCTCTCCTCCCATTTGCCCTCCCTTCCATCATCCCCCCTATCCTGCTTCTCCCCTTCTCCCCTACTTTCCTCTATTGTAAGATAGGTTTTCATACCAAATTGAGTGTGAGTGTTTTTCCTTTCTTGAGCCAAATGTGATGAGAGTAAGCTTCACTTTTTCCCCTCTCTCCTCCTCCCTTTTCCCTCCATTGAAAAGACTTTTTCTTGCCTCTTTTATGAGAGACAATTTGCCCCATTCCATTTCCCCCTTTCTCCTCCCAATATATTCCTCTCTTACCCCTAAATTTTATTTTTTTTAGATATTATCCCTTCCTATTCAACTCACCATGTGCTCTCTCTCTCTCTCTCTCTCTCTCTCTCTCTCTCTCTCTCTCTCTCTATATATATATATATATATATATATATATATATGTGTGTGTGTGTGTGTGTGTGTGTGTGTGTGTGTGTGTGATCCCACCAACTAACCAGATACTGAGAAAAGTTTCAAGAGTTAAAAATATTATCTTTCCATGTAGGAATGTAAACAGTTCAACTTTAGTGAGTCCCTTATGATTTCTCTTTGCTGTTTACCTTTTGATGCTTCTCTTCACTCTTGTGTTTGAAAGTCAAATTTTCTTTTCAGTTCTGGTCTTTTCATCATGAATGCTTGAAAGTCCTCTATTTCATTGGAAGACCATTTTTTCCCCTGAAGTATTATACTCAGTTTTTCTGGGTAGGTGATTCTTGGTTTTAATCCTAGTTCCTTTGACTTCCAGAATATGATATTCTACACCCTTTGATCCCTTAATGTAGAAGCTGCTAGATCTTGTGTTATCCTGATTGTATTTCCACAATAATCAAACTGTTTCTTTCTAGTTCTTACAATATTTTCTCCTTGACCAGGGAACTCTGGAAATTGGCTACAATGTTCCTAGGAGTTGTTTCTTTTTTTGGATCTCTTTCAGAACATGATCTGTGGATTCTTTCAATATTTATTTTGCCCTCTGACTCTAGAATATCAGGGAAATTTTCCTTGATAATTTCATGAAAGATGATGTCTAGGCCCTTTGTTGGATCATAGCTTTCAGGTAGTGCCATAATTTTTAAATTGTCTCTCCTGGATCTGTTTTCCAGGTCAGTTGTTTTCCCAATGAGATATTTCACATTATCTTCCATTTTTTCGTTCTTTGGGTTTTGTTTTGTGATTTCTTGGTTTCTCATAAAGTCATTAGCCTCCATCTGTTCCATTCTAATTTTGAAAGAACTATTTTCTTCAATGAGCTTTTGAACCTCCTTTTCCATTTGGCTAATTCTGCTTTTGAAAGCATTCTTCTCCTTATTGGCTTTTTGAACCTCTTTTGCCAGTGGAGTTAGTCTATTTTTAAAGGTGTTATTTTCTTCAGCATTTTTTTGGGATCTTCTTTAGCAAGGTGCTGACTTGCTTTTCATGATTTTCTTGTGTCTCTCTCATTTCTCTTCCTAATTTTTCCTTCACCTCTCTTGCTTGATTTTCAAAATCCCTTTGGAGCTCTTCCATGACCTGAGACCACTGAATATTTATTTTGGATGTTTGGGATACAGAAGCCTTGACTTTTATGTCTTTCCCTGGTGGTAAGCATTGTTTTTCCTCATTCAAAAGAATGGGAGAAGATACCTGTTCACCAAGAAAGTAACCTTCTTTAGCCTTATTTTTTTGTCCCTTTTTTGGGCATTTCCCCAACAAGTTACTTGACTTTTCGGTTCTTTGTCAAGAGTAGGGTATACTCTGTAAGATCTCATCTCCTCCAAGGTGGTACAATCAAGCCTGAACACTGATCTGGGAGCCACCAGAAACTTTTGTGCCCAGAATCTGTGAGTAGTAGAATTTCCTCTCCACAACATCCTCACCTCCAGTTCCACCAGGCCACCACTCAAGGCTGAGGTTCAGATCAGATGCTCAGTTCTCCCAGGGGCTTTACAATGAGGCCTCCAACAATGGATGTCAGATGCTGCCTGCTGTGGGAGCTGCCACCTGCTTGCTGAGGTCTCTTTCACTGCCACCTGAAGCCAGAGCTATGGGGGGACTCTGCTCACTTCTGGGCCAGCTGAAAAAGTCCTCTCACTGACCTTTGGTGCCTGTGAGTTGAGGGATCTGCAAACCACCACTGCTGTCACTGGGGATTCTGCCCCCAAGGCCTGCTCTGGTCTTCCTCCCTGCACTTCTTGGTCAAGGCTGGGCTGGACTCCACTCTGTGTCCAGTGCAACAGGCCTTTTCCGTTGGCCTTTCAGGTCACCCTGGACTGGAAATGACCTCCACTCTGTCATTTTGTGGCTTCTGCTGCTCTAAAATTTGTTGAGAATCATTCTTTACGGGTATTTTATGGGCTTTGGGGAAAGAGCTAGAGTATATGCGTCTTTCTACTCCACCATCTTGGCTCCACCCCCCAAATCAAGAAATTATAAAACAAAACCAAAGGAATGAAAAAATAGCAGATAATGTGAAATATCTCATTGGAAGAACAACTGACCTGGAAAATAGATCCAGGAGAGACAATTTAAAAATTATGGGACTACCTGTAAGTCATGATTAAAAAAGAGCCTAGATATCTTTCATGAAATTATCAAAAACTGCTCTGATATTCTAGAACCAGAGGGTAAAATAAATGTTGAAAGAATCCACTGATCACCTCTTGAAAGAGGTCCCCAGTAGAAAACTCCTAGGAATATTGTAGCCAAATTCCAGAGCTCCCAGGTCAAGGAGAAAATATTGCAAGCCACCAGAAAGAAGCAATTCGAGTACTGTGGAAGTACAATCAGGATAACACAGGATCTAGCAGTTTCTACATTAAGGGATCAAAGGGCATAGAATATCATATTCCAGAAGTCAAAGGAACTAGGATTAAAACCAAGAATCACCTACCCAGGAAAACTGAGTATAATACTTCAGGGGAAAAATGGTCTTTCAATGAAACAGAGAATTTTCAAGCATTCTTGATGTAAACTCCAGAACTGAATAGAAAATTTGACTTTCAAACACAAGGATAAAGAGAAGTATGAAAAGGTAAGCAGGAAAGAGAATCATAAAGGATTTATTAAAATTGAACTGTTTACATTCCTACATGGAAAGACAATATTTTTAACTCTTGAGACTTTTCTCAGTAGTAGGGTAGTTGGAGGGATTATATACATAAAGACAGAGGGCACAGGGTGAGTTGAATAGGAAGGGATTATATCTAAAAAAATTAAATTAAGGGGTGAGAGCGGAATATATTGAGAGGAGAAAGGGAAAAGTAGAATGGGGCAAATTATCTCTCACATAAAAGAGGCAAGAAAAAGCTTTTTCAATGGAAAAGAAGAGAGGGGAGGATTTGGCTTAAGGAGGGAATAACTTACGTACTCAATTTGCTATGAAACTCTATCTTACATTACAGGAAAGTAGGGGAGAAGTCTGGGGTGGGGGAATGATAGAAAGGAGGGCAAATGGGAGGAAAGCATAATTAGAAGTAAATACTTTTGAGGAGGGATAGAGCCAAAAGAGGGAATAGAATAAATGGGAATCAGGGTAGGATGGAGGAAAATATAGTTAGTATTCCACAACATGACTTTTATGGAAGTCTTTTGCATAACTTCACATGTGTAACATACATTGAATTGCTTGCCTTCTCAGTGGGGATGGGTGGGGAGGGAGGAAGGGAGAAAAGTTGGAACTCAACGTTTTAAAAATGAATGTTAAAAATTGTTTTTACATGCATCTGGGAGATAAGACATACAGGCAATGGGGTATAGAAATCTATCTTGTTCTCCAAGAAAATAGAGAAGGGAGGGGTGTGATAGAAGGGAGGGCAGATTGGGGAAAAAGGTAATCAGAATGCATGCTGTCTTGGGGTGGGCAGGGGGTAGAGATGGGGAGAAAATTTGGAACTCAAAATCTTGTGGAAATGAATGTTGAAAACTAAAAATAAATAATTTATTTAAAAAAGAGTTGGATACGAGTAAACAACAAACTTCTTATTATTACTTATTTACTTAAATATGTATATGATACACTAACCAATATAATACTGTCTTGATTCTGCCATCCTTTCACTAATTTTACTTACCAGCCATGACCTTGATTTTCATGCAGGGATGTGCTAGACCTAGCTCATTCAGGTTCCTGAAAACTGACTGTTAAATTTTCAGCATGAACATTTACATCTCAGAAACTGGCAAATGCTTTGAATCAGGGCTTGATTTGTTTTCATTGATTGTCTAGATTTAAAAAAGTAATGGAGAAAATGTTAATAGTGCAGATTAAACCTAAAAGAGTACATACATTTTTTTTTTTTGAGAACCTGTTGATAAACCAGCACACCCTTGGTTTGCATGACTGAAACAGTCCATTGGATCTAGAAAAAACTGCCAGTAGGTGGGGTCTGAGCCTCTGAGGGGCTCACCTTAATTAACAAAAGAACTCAGGATATAACAGTGTGGGTGGCTGGGTGGTTTTTGATTACTTGCCCTATGGTCCTAATTGGGGACAACACCAACTTGTTCCACATACATATAATTTTCCATTAGTTCAATTTGATTTCTAAATGAAGTATTCTCTAGAGCCAATTTGCTACAGACTTCAGATAAAAGTCAATTTTTTATTTTGGGAATCTCTTGTGTATTATATTTTTCATTACGTTTTCCCATATGTGTTCATCCCTCCAAACACTGGGTATCCCTTGAAGGCAGATATTATGTCTTATTCATTGTTATGTCCTCCACAGGGCTCAGCACAGTTCCTTTGGGATAAAGATTATTTCATTTTTTCTTTATGTTCTTAGTGTCTAGCACAGTGCCTGGCACATAGTAGGTAATCAACAAATGCTTTTTGAGATGAACATTAGGTTCTCAGTAAACACTTGAGTTTTGGTACATGGCACAAAAGTGTCCTGGCATATCCTTGCACAAAACTTCAAAAAGATCACCAGGGAATTAGGTAAGAAAATATCTTTATTGTCATGGGGCCAGTGATTTCCTCCTTTTTAATGAATTTTAATGAAATTATTAAATACTTATTAAGTACCTACTAAGTAGCTACATTTCCCCTAGGATAGAGTAGGAAGACTTCAGGTCCCCAGCCCTGGGAAAAAGAACAGGTGAGTGAGTTGAGATTAACCATACAGCTCCCAGGAAGCTTCTCAGACCACAAGTCTGTTACTCCACTGTACCTATTAAGTAGGTAGAGTGCTCTGGGTTGTCCTTTTTGTGTTGTTACATTAAAGCCTGGGAATATAAAGTATAAATTATATATATATATGTTTATATAAACATATTTATAGAAATATAATATGTAAAATTGTGTATAAATACATAAATTGTCCTTGCACTCATGGTATTACATTCTAATGGAAATTATAACACTAACCCAGATTTTTGTTTGTCCTTCCATTTTCTAAGAGGATCAGTGATATCACGGGGGTGATATCTTGACTTTCAACTGAATTGGATTTAAGTGAGGCCGATTTGCACAAAAAGTCATTGCCTCACTTTCTCTTCTACAGTCATTGAACACAGAAGTAGAGGCAGGAAAAATCTGAAGTCAAATCTGGCCTCAGATACTTACTAGCTGTGTGACCCTGGGCAAGTCATTTCTGCCTCAGTTTCCTCAACTGTAAGATGGAGATAATATTGGTACCTATTTCCTAAGGTTATTGTGAGGATCAAACAAAATAATATTTGAAAAATGTGCTTAGCATAATGTCTAGCATGAAATAGACACTATATATGTTTTTGTTATCGTTTAGTCATTCAGACTCTTTGCAACCCTGTGGACCGTATTGTTCATGGGGTTTTCTTGGCAACTATATAAATGCTTATTCTCGATTTCTAAGTAAATAAAAGTTATTTGAGAAGGGAAAGCTCACTAACCACTGGAGTTGGGACAGTCATATTTAAGGCAGGGCCACTGGGGATTTCCATAGGAAGAGGGAGATGTACTCTCTTGAGTATTTGACTTGATGGAGATATACTTGCTTTGAAAAGTAATTCTCTTAGAGTGTGGAAATGTAGGGAAGGAAGACTTTGGGTCTCATTTGGGTCAATCTTGAGAAAAGGAACAGGTGGGTAGGGAATACTCTGGAGAAATGTAGCTCACTAGACCACAATCTACTCATATACAGCAACTGATTCCAGGAATCCTGTCTTCAGAGAGAGGGACAAGGTGGACATGTTCTGAGGGAGTGCTTGCCTAGACGTAGCAGTTCTTAAGGATAGGGGTAATTTCTGGAGTCTCTCAGCACATTTTCCCCAGGGAAAGGGGACAGTCTAAAAGAGTGAAGTGGAAAGTAGGTCCTCTGGGGAGAAGAGTATGTTCAGGGAACAGTAGCACTTCTGGTGTGAGGGCTGCTAAACGCTTTCAAGGCTGCTTTCTACCTTTGATGTTCACCTGATTCACTCAACTCTCACCTATGGATCCAAGAAGTTGTAGCATGTGCAGTGGCCACACCCCAGTTAACTGTTCTGGTAGATGGTCTAAATCAGTTGAAGGTAACTGAGGGGTCTCAAATACTTCAGTGAATTAGTGGGGTGTCTACCCCAAGCATGTGAAGGCTTTCCCCCCAGCAGAATGGGCAGTTGAGAACAATTTGTTCCAGTGGTCATGAAGGTAGTTGAAGCAGGCACTGTGGAGCACTTAGAGCTTAGACATCAAAGATGCCAAGATCATCCACTGTATCCTTGACTTTTGTCTTGCCACTGGACTTTGATGACTCTGGAGGAGAGAGTGAGGCTGAAGACTTAGAGCAACTTTGCCTCACTTAAATCCAATTTATGCTCAAATCAAGACATCACTCATACCATCTGACTATTTGTACCTACCTCAAAGTCATGTGGTGACAGGCAAGTGATGAAGCAGCAGCTGTGGGTATACTGGATCTGTTTAGTCATTTAGTCATGTCTAATTCTTTGTGACCCCATTTGAGGTTTTCTTGGCAATGAAACTGGAGTGGTTTACTATTTCCTTCTCTAGTACATTTTACAGATGAGGGAACTGAGGCAAACAGAGGTTAAGTGACTTGCCCAGGGTCACACAGCTAATAAGTGTCTGAGACCAGATTTGAACTCAGGAAGATGAGTCTTCCTGACTCAGGCCCAGTGGTCTATCTAGTGCCACCTAGCTGCCCTTTTTTGTACATACACATCTATATATTGTCTTGATAAAATGTAAATTCTCTGAAGGTAGGGATCACTTTAACTTTTTTTTTTTTCTGTATCCCCAGCACTCAGAACAATGCCTGGCACATGCTTCATGAATACTAATTGATCCATTGACCATAAATACTGGATTGGAAGACTGGTTGGACAATGGCAACGACCCTGGACTAGTCCCTTAGTCTCTTTGATCCCAGTTTCTCCATCTGTAAAATGGTACTCACATTCCCTACTCCCCAGGATTTTTGTGTGATTAAAGAGATTTATGAACTTTGAACAATTTAGTAAAAACAGGGAATTTACCATAGGGACAGAAATTCAGGGAAAGGGTGCACAGATGCTACCCTCCCAACTTTCCCTCCTCCCTGCCTCCCCTTCAGTGTTGCTAAGTGTCTTCTTGAGATAGTAGGAGGCATGACTCCTAGTTTAGCTATCAGAAACATGATGGGAGATGAAAGGTATTCTCTTGCCCTTACCTATCAGAAGACTATATAGTTAATAAGAGAAAAAGGACAAATGTTGGGGGAAAAGGACCTTACAATTCCCTGAGGTGCCTTTTTTTTGTGTGTAGCTGTGAACCCGACCTAACTGAACAAACTGAAGATATAACGATTCCCTGCCTGTGCCTTGAGACACCATTTCCTTCATCTTCAGAGAGCTACTTCCCTTCCACCTGACTTGTCCTTTGGAGCGTTCTGCATGCTACAATTGCCCCCCTTTGTGAGCAGATTATGCTCTGGAAAGTTTCCTGGGAGCTATATGGCTCTGGTTAATCTCAACTCACTCACCTACTCTTTTTCCAGGGCAAACCTTATGGGAACATGAAGTCTTCTTTCCCATTGCTGGGTAGAAGATTCGTTAAAGGAAAAGTGACACCTCCCCCCACGTCTCCACCCTACAAAAACCTCAGTGGTCCCATCATAGTTATGGCTCTGATTCCACCCACCCCTAGTTATTAGATCTCTGGGCAATCTTACAAAAGAATATGCCCTTTGTGAAAAAAAGCACCAGATAGCAGATCCAGCAGATGGCAGTAATAGCTCAGCTGAGAAGCAGCAGACCCTAGCTTTGGAGCTGACAGCGCAGGAGCAAAGGAAGCATATTTGTTGAGAGAAAGAAGGGTTGAAGCAGTGTTACAGCTTAGGAATGTGATTTGTCTAGAGAGGGTTCCCTTGGCCACCAGAGTAGGAATCTTTTGCTATTATACTGCTTGGCATATTGGATGAAGAGAATGATTCAATTACTTGATTTCCCCATGTTATTTACTTTGACATTTTGTCCTAATTAAAAGCTTTGCTATTTAATTTTTGGTTTGTGCCTGATCTGACTGGTTGAAAATACGCTGGACAGAGGCAATATGTGTTTAATCCCTAAATTATTCCCATACTGGAAACAGTGAGGGATTCCTGAGTCATGTAGAACTCTTCCTACATGTAAATGAGTGTAAGTTACTATTGGACTGAATCACAAATTGAATAGGAGGATGAGAGCTCACTTTTTTAAGAGGAATATTGTCCCAGCAATACTATTTACCTCCATTAGAAACTTATTACAATCCCTCATTAAGGTGTAGAAGTGACCCTAAGGTTCTCAAAGCCTATCTTAGCAAAAAAAAACCAAACAAACCAAAACCCCCCAAACAAAACCAAACCAAAAAACCAAACTCCAGTAGGACCTATCCAGCTGGAAAGATTTCAATTATATGCCCAGTGAGGGAATGTATGTCTGTTGCTAGTCTTCAAACAACCCTACCTATGGAGAGACTAGCTTCCTGGTTGGCTGCAAAGTGATGGATTTTTTAGCCCAATCACTCTTAAAGATTTAATTGTTAAGTCATAGATGGTTTAATACCACAATCTCAGATAAATTACAACGGAAAGGTATTGAAACACAATAGAAAGGCATATGATGCATATAAAGATGTAGCATATCACTAGGGGTGACTTTTGTGTGACAAATGACAAAAGAAGTCATGAAGGACATGCATGTCCCCCAAAAGAGGCACACTGATCAGATATCAAGAATAAAGAATGTGAGGATGACAATTAAAATTGAGATCGTACTTCAAGTTTTGTAAATAATATCTCATTTTATGCTCACAAAAGCTTGCGAGTGGATGCTATTATTATCCTTATTGTACAGATGAGAGAAAACAGGACTGAAGTTAAATGACTTGCTCTGGGTCACACGAATGTCTGAGGTTGGATTTGAACTCAGGTCTTCCTGACTCCAAGTCAAGTACTCACATTAGTATAAATAAATATTAATAGACACACAGAAAAATTTCTTGGTGTATCATCTTTGTAAGTAATAGAAGTAAACACTACAAAGTTGAGAAGGGATAGGGCTATGACTTGCATGGGTTGGGGATAAGAAAGACAGCACAGAGTCCTTATGCCAGTGACACCTCAAAACTATCCAAGTACTGAGATATTTTTAAGTATAACTTTACACAATGGGTAACATTTTCTTGTTAATGTCACCTGGGCCTTGCTCATTCTGCATCCCTCGCACCTACACCTGTCACAGTCAGAATAGAACATTGGAAGATATTGGCACTGATATCAGCCAAGTGATTTTAAAAATTAATTTATATGTGTGAGTTTGTACAGGTCTCTGGATGGTATTGGTGGTGTTGGCTGAACTCCATTTTTTCTCTTCATTTTTTAAATGATAGTTTGCAGTGGAAAGATTGTTGGATATGGACTCCAAGAAGTTGGATTCATATACTTACAATCTGCACGACCGTGAGAACATCACTTAAATCTCTCTGGAATGCAGTTCCTCATCTATAAAAAGAGTGACTAGACCAGAGGTTCTTAATCTTTTTGGGACCTTTCAAGGTTTTGACCTTTCATGAACCACTTTGGCAATCTAATGAGCTCCACTGGCTCCACAGAATTGTGTTTTTAAATGCATAAAATAAAATACACAGAATTACAAAGGAAATCAATTCTGAAATACTTTTGGCTGATCTTCAAACCAGCCTATGTTCTGAGACACTGGCCAATGGCCAGAGGCTTATCTGGGAGGCAATGAATTTTTCAGCCATAAGAACTCTTCATGCTGTGCGTGTTGCAGTGACATATTTATCACCCATAGTTTAGACATATGGTTTAGTAGTAAGTCACCTTTATACAGCATTTGGGAGTTCACAAAGTATTTTCCTTATGACAACTTTATAATTCAATTCAACAAATACAGTATTTATTAAATGCCTCCTCTGATTAAGGTACTAGATTAGGTTAAGAATACAAAGAACTTGCCCTCCCCAAACAGCAGTTATTTCTTCCCCTCAATGAATTTTCATGCTATGGGGGTGCAGATGCAGAACAAAACAGTGTACAAATAAATCTGTAATACAAAATATATTATATATGTGTATATCTATATATTATATATACATGTATATGTATATATGTGTGTGTGTATGTATATGTATATGGAGAGAAAGAGAGAGAAAGCGCAATTTTTTTTTCTCAGTTCTCTATATATTTTATTTTATTTTTTTAAATTAATTTATTTATTTAACTTTTAACATTCATTTTAACAAAATTTTGGGTTCCAAATTTTCTCCCCTTTTGTCCCCTCCCCCCCCAAACACCAAGCATTCTAATTGCCGCTATGACCAATCTGCTCTCTCTTCTATCATCCCTCTCTGCCCTTGTCTCCATCTTCTCTTTTGTCCTGTAGGGCCAGATAACTTTCTGTACCCCTTTACCTGTATTTCTTATTTCCTAGTGGCAAGAACATTACTCGACAGTTGTTCCTAACACTTTGAGTTCCAACTTCTTTACCTCCCTCCCTCCCCACCCCTTCCCTTTGGAAGGCAAGCAATTCAATATAGGCCAAATCTGTGTAGTTTTGTAAATGACTTCCATAATAGTTGTGTTGTATAAGACTAACTATATTTCCCTCCATCCTATCCTGTCCCCCATTACTTCTATTCTCTTTTGATCCTGTCCCTCCCCATGAGTGTCGACCTCAAATTGCTCCCTCCTCCCCATGTCCCCCCATCCATCATCCCCCCCTCCCTGCTTATCCCCTTATCCCCCACTTTCCTGTATTGTAAGATAGGTTTTCATACCAAAATGAGTGTGCATTTTATTCCTTCCTTTAGTGGAATGTGATGAGAGTAAGCTTCATGTTTTTCTCTCACCTCCTCTCTTTATCTCTCCACTAATAAGTCTTTTGCTTGCCTCTTTTATGAGAGATAATTTGCCCCATTCCATTTCTCCCTTTCTTCTCCCAATCTATTTCTCTCTCACTGCTTGATTTCATTTTTTTAAGATATGAGCCCATCCTCTTCAGTTCCCTCTGTGCACTCTGTCTCCATGTGTGTGTGCGTGTGTGCATGTGTGTGTGTGTAATCCCACCCAGTACCCAGATACCCAGAAAAGTTTCAAGAGTTACAAATATTGTCTTTCCATGTAGGAATGTAAACAGTTCAACTTTAGAAAGTCCCTTATGACTTCTCTTTACTGTTTACCTTTTCATGCTTCTCTTCATTCTTGTGTTTGAAAGTCAAATTTTCTTTTCAGCTCTGGTCTTTTCATCAAGAATGCTTGAAAGTCCTCTATTTCATTGAAAGACCAGTTTTTCCCCTGAAGTATTATACTCAGTTTTTCTGGGTAGGTGATTCTTGGTTTTAGTCCTAGTTCCTTTGACTTCTGGAATATCCTATTCCACGCTCTTCAATCCCTTAATGTAGAAGCTGCTAGATGTTGTGTTATCCTAATTGTATTTCCACAATACTTGAATTGTTTCTTTCTAGCTGCTTGCAATATTTTCTCCTTGACCAGGGAACTCTGGAATTTGGCCACAATGTTCCTAGGAGTTGTTTCTCTTTTTGGATCTCTTTCAGAAGATGATCTGTGGATTCTTTCAATATTTATTTTGCCCTCTGGCTCTAGAATATCATAGCAGTTTTTGATAATTTCATGAAAGATGATGTCTAGGCTCTTCTTTTGATCATGGCTTTCAGGTAGTCCCATAATTTTTAAATTGTCTCTCCTGGATCTATTTTCCAGGTCAGTTGTTTTTCCAATGAGATATTTCACATTATCTTCCATTTTTTCATTCTTTTGGTTTTGTTTTGTGATTTCTTGGTTTCTCATAAAGTCCTTAGCCTCCATCTGTTCCATTCTAATTTTGAAAGAACTATTTTCTTCAGTGAGCTTTTGAATCTCCTTTTCCATTTGGCTAATTCTGCTTTTGAAAGCATTCTTCTCCTTATTGGCTTTTTGAACCTCTTTTGCCAATTGAGTTAGCCTATTTTTCAAGGTGTTATTTTCTTCAACATTTTTTTGGGTCTCCTTTAGCAGGGTGCTGACCTGCTGTTCATGCTTTGACTGCATGTCTCTCATTTCTCTTCCCAGTTTTTCCTCCACCTCTCTAACTTGATTTTCAAAATTCTTTTTGAGCTCTTCCATTGCCTGAGCCCATTGGGTGGGCTGGGACACAGAAGCCTTGACTTCTGTGTCTTTGCCTGATGGTAAGCATTGTTCTTCCTCATCAGAAAGGAAGGGAGGAAATGCCTGTTCACCAAGAAAGTAACCTTCTATAGTCTTATTTCTTTTCCCTTTTCTGGGCATTTTCCCAGCCAGTGACTTGACCTCTGAATATTCTGCTCACACCCACCTTGCCTCCTGATCCTCCCAGCCAGCCTTTGGGGTCTGAGATTCAAATGCTGCTTCCAGCCTTAGGGCTTTTGGCAGGGGCAGGGCTGCTATCCAGTGTGAGATTAAGTTCAGGTGCTGAGGTCAGGGCAGGGCTGCTTCACAGGCTCCGTTCCCTCAGGGGGTTTATGCAGAGACCTTCAACAATGGATCCAGGCTCCTGCCTGCTTTGGGAGCCCCTGTCTGCTCCCACCTCCACTTCTGCCTCCCGAGGGGGCCTGAGTTATGGGGGCACCCCACTCCCCTTTCGACCCGCCAAAGAGACCCTCTCACCGACCCCCGTCACCTGTGGGTGGAGGGACCCGCGCGGCTGCTGCAGACTCCGTCCCTTAAGCCTGCTCGGATCTGTTCCTCTTGGTGCCGCGGCCGCGGCAGGGCTGTACTTGGCTCCCAGTCCGCAGCGCAAAGGACCTTTTGCGAGAGGTTTGCACGTCCCTCTGGAACAGAAATCTCCCTCGCTCCAATGTTCTGTGGCCTCTGCTCCTGCAGAATTCGCAGTGAGTTGCTATTTACAGATGTTCTATGGGTTGTGGGTTTGGAGCTATGCGTATGTGCGTCTTTCTACTCCGCCATCTTGGCTCCACCCCCTCAAGAGCACAATTTTTAGACTGAGTACTAACATCTGGAGATCAGAAAAATGCAGGAGATGGCACCTGAGTGGTGCTTAGAAAGAAGTCTGAAATTATATAAGGATTCTAAGAACAAGGAAGGAAACATTTACTGGTTATATTATGTACCAGACAGAGGCAACTAGGTGGCTCAATGGTTAGAAAACTGGACCTGGAGTCAGGAAGACCTGAGTTTAAATCCCCTTCAGGCACTCACTAGCTATTAATCCTGGGCAAGTCATTTAACCCTGTTTGCCTCAGTTTCCTCATCTATAAAATGAGCTGGAGAAGAAAATGGCAAACTGCTCTAGTTTCTTTGCCAAATAAACCCCAAAAGGGGTCCCCAAGGGTCAGACACAACTGAATGACTGAAGAACCATAAATATACCAGATACTTCATGAATATCTCATTTGATTTTCACAATCACCTTGCCAGAGAAGGTCTATTACTTCCCTCATTTTATAGTTGAGGAAACGGAGGCAGAAAGACATTAAGTGCCTTGCTTAGAGTCGCACAGCTGAAGTCAAATTTGAACTCGGGTCTTCCTTTCTCCAGGCCAACACTCCACTGATCCACCAAGCTGCCAAGGGGAAAAGAGGGGTGAATTACAATCATAAAAGTTAGTTTATGCAAAGGAATAGAAGTGACACATAGAATGTCCTATACAGATAGCAGGCCAGTTGGAGTAGAACCAAGAACTTGTGGAGGTAGGTAAGTACAAGTATTAGTTAATTCCACTCTGCAGGAGACTCAGAATTATACAGTGGCTTACTAGAAGCACACGGTGTCAGAGATATGATTCACATCCGGGTGTCCTGCCCATCTCCTTCTGCTTTTGTAGGGTGACAATGGTCTTTTTGGTCATTATGGGGAAAATCGAGAAACGAACATCCTGAAAATCTAGCAGGAGTAGCTGTGCTAAAACCCAGCTGTATTGGCAGTCTGAGTATTTGGGGACACAAGGAAGGAGAGATGTCTCAAAGTACAAGGCAGGGGGCATTTATGCCCAGCAGGTAGAGTTGGACTGGAGGTTTCTTTACACAATTTGTCTGGGAAAGCCTAGAAAGTAAACTTAGACAAGACAGCCAGAGATGGAGAAAAGTTCCTTTCTTTTTTTATTCCTTATCTCTTAAAACATAGATAAAACCTGTGTTGCAAAAAAGGGAAATTTGCATTTGAAGAACAGTAGTTTTTCTGTCCTCATTCTTTCAATTACATCGGTTTTCTTATTTGTTAAAACATCAATAACCTAAGAGACTATGCAGTAATCAAAATCCAAAAATACAAAGTAGGTCAAAGAACTGTAAGATTTTTTTGTTTTGTTTTGTTTTTTACTAGCCACAAATCCCAGGATCCTCTTGTGTGGCTTCTAAGAGTCAACAAAGAAGGTAGGTAGATTTCATCCTTCACAGACATAACTGAGCAGCTCAAACTGGCCACCAGATAGCAGCACTTACTCATTGAAAGGGTGAGCAGGGGAAGGTGAGAGAGAGGGAGGGGGAAACGGAGAAAACTAAAGAGGGAAAGAAAAAAGGAAAAGAATGGGAGAGGGAAAGGGATAAGAAAAGAAGAAGAGAGGGAGGCAGAGACAACCCTACACAGAGTCTTATTGGTCAGAAATGGAAAATCAGCTTTTAAAAATCATCTATGCCATTCAATCATTTGAGTAAGCTGGAGTTCTCAGAACAACAATGACTTTTTGGCCAGAAGACCAAGAGAAAGAAATTCATTTTTTAAATATTAGCCAAGAACACTAGAGTACATTAAAGAAAAAATATGTTGTAGACATAAATAAGAAAAGACCATACAGTAAAGGGAATGGACTTTTAAATATGTTTTAGCTGGCAATGTGAACTGAGTTTTTGGTTATATAATAGCTCCTATAGTGTAATACTTTATGTTTTACAAAGAAAACTTTTCTTTCAAAGCTACCCTGTAAAGTAGGTAGTATATTATTATTTTTGTTTTGTAGAGGACAAAACTGAACCTGGGAAATGTTGAGAGAAATGACTAATGTCAAAGATTTACAGAACTGGTAAATGAAACTTTTCTGGCTCTATAATCCAGTGTTCTTAACACTACACACCTTACTGTAACCAATTGTTTGTGTTAACAATGTCTTATAATAACTGACATCTAAATAATACTTTGCAGTTTACAGACAAAGGAATTCCTTCCTAAACGACAGGTGCGGTGGGTAGTATCCTGATTGTTATCCTGATTTTAAAGATGAGAAAACTTGATCAATTTTCTGCTGCACAGCATAGAAGGATTTATAGGCTCTTTGACATAGGTGAGACTTAATTTTTTTCCACATTTATTTATTTTATTTTTAATTTATGGAATAAAACAAGCATTTCCATAACATAAAATAATAAAAAAGATGATTCCATGTGAAAATTGAAAATTCATTATGTACAATTTGCTATTCCTTTTAAATGTATAATAAAGTTATCATGCAAATTTATTCCCCCCCCCCCTTTTTTAGAAGAGAATTTACAGACCCACTAGGTCTATTCCAACCCTTTTATTTGACACAAAAATTGGGGCCCACAGTGACTTACACACAGCTAGTAAGGGGGAGATTGAAGGCAAGTCTTCTGAATCAAGTTCATTGCTCTTGTTTTGAATTATTTTACTTAATGTATATGTTGTAAAAGATAAATATCCACTAAATAATTTATTTCCTTGTATTTTCCCCTCTGAAATGAGAACTGTTATTTATTTCACTTTAAGCTCCTTACTAATGGAGTATTGCTTTGGAACAATAAAGGCACAATTTATTCCCACCTTTTTTAGGCTGTATTTTCATAATGATAAAAAGGATAGGATAAAAGAACCTTGAAAACTCTCCATATACAAACAGTCTGTGTATCCTTTTAAATTTGGGTACTAGCACCAGTTTTATATGAATCGTCAATTTTTGTGTCATGATTTGACATGACATTGTTGACCTATCACATGTTTAAATATGCACAGTGAAGCAGAAAAAACCTGTGGCTGCTGGATAGGACATTTGGGTTCTATTTAGCTCCAGCTCTGAACTGCCTGACAGCGGAAACTGAGGTCAGTTACCTTTGGCCCTAAATTTCTTTACTTATAAGAAGAGGATTGTTGTGAGAATTAAATGGGGTGCTTCTAGCTACGTGACATAACTTTGAGGAAAGTGATGATGTTAAGCAATTATGTGTTTTGTTAAAGTCAAGTTTTAATGAGTTTTGACTGTTTGATAGGTAGTGCTTATATATGTATATATGTGTGTGTATCTCAACATCACAATCATTGTATTTAGCTTTTGTTAAATTATAACCCCATCAGGCTGATTTATGTTGGTTGTTTCCTCAGTTTCACCAGTGAGGAAATGGACACCAGGAAGTTGAGTGACTTGTGTAAGGTTATTCAGAGAAGTTAAACTCTCTAGCTATATATACAAACTCACACTGCATATATAAGCCAGTCAGGACAAGCTTATTTAGTAAACAAAAATTAATGACTTTTTGTAAGGATGAAAACTATCAATTTTATCCTAAGAGGCTATAGGAGAATGGGGAAGAAACTTGGGAATTCTTAGATTTCTACATTGGAATGTTACTGGTCTAATGGAGAAAAACAAACAACTCCCTTCTACCCTCAAGCACTGGAGGAGAGAAAAGTGGGTGGTAAGTGAGAAGAGGATAGGCTGGGACAAGAAACATCTGAGAAGAAAATGAGGCATGTTTATTGGACACCTGCCACATCCAGAGACAAGAGGAAAACTTTCTTTTCAAAATTTTTTTGTGGTTCGGTTCTTTCTCTTCTTTCCTTCCTTTCCTTCCTCCCTCCCTTCTTTCCTTCCTTCTTTTCTCCCTCCCTTCTTTCCTTCCTTCTTTCCTCCCTCCCTCCATTCTTTCCTCACTCCTTCTCTCCCTCCTCCTTCTTTCCTTCCTTCCTCCCTTCCTTTCTTCTTCCCTCCCTCTCTTCTTTCCTCCCTTCCTCTTTTTCTTCCTTCTTCTCTCTCTCCCTTCTTTTTTCCTCCCTTCTTTTCTCCCTTCCTTTCCTCCTTCCTTCCTTTCCTTCCTCCTTTCTCTCTCTCTCCTCTCTTTCTTTCTTCTAAATGCTATAAAAGTCCAAACTGTAAACTAAACTGGCCTCTGAAGAGGTAACCTGGCAGTAACTGTAAAGGCAGCAGCAGTGTCTTCTACCTTTGTTCCTGACTAAATCAAAACTAAGTTGGAGATAAAAAGATCTGGGACGTCAGCACCTTTTCTATAGCTTGAGAGTTTTGCTGTTTTTCTGGATGACAAAGGGACATTTTTCAACCTTTTTTTCTGTAGTTTGTGTTAAGGAACTGTAGTGATGGGCTCCTGACACAGAACTAGACTTTATTGTAGTATATTCAGGTGACGATTTTGTTAATTAGGAAATTTGACTTGTGAACAGCAGAAGTTTATGTCTTGAAAGCACATTGTAACGGGCAGAAAGTTTGAGCTACTAAAAATTGCTCAACCCCTCCAACCATATAAATTTGGAACTATGAAATCACTTTAGCTCTTATAAAAAACAGCATTGCTGCTAGAAAATAAGATGTTGCTTAATAAATAAAATATTTAGATGTTCAGATATGATGTTGAGAACTTCCTATGGTTGTCACTTTTTAAAAATGTGTGGTATGGACATAATGCTGGATCTGGAGTCAGAACCCACATTTGGATCTTGGCCTTGCTACTTTGTTAAGTGTGTGACCTTGAGTCAGTTTCTTCAATTATCTTTTCCTCAAGTCCCACATTTGCAAAATGGGGTGTGGGAGTGGGGCTGGAACTATTTAACCTCTAAGGTCCCTTTCAGTTCTAGATTTATAATCTATATGATTTCCTCATTAAACAGAAGAAATTCTCAACGTGTATATCTGTAGTCATGAAAATGTTTAATTTTTGATGAAGGCATGCAGAAGCTAGCTTCTCTGTATCACTAGTTTTGTATCTCATAGACAGATTTAGAGCTGAAGGAACTTGACAAGTTTTGTGTTTTAAGGGATAAGCAATAAAAAAGAAAGGAATATTTCATCTCCTCTCCCCACCCCACCCTCAGCCCCGAGTTTGCAGGTGCATCTCATTCAGAGATGAAATGACTTGCCCAAAGTCACACAGCTATATGGTATGTGGCAGAGGCAGGATTTTAACTCAGATTCTGTATCCTTTTTAATAATAACGATGCCATCTATCATATTCTAACAGATGGTGCTAAGAGGACATACAATTCCTGAATATAAAGTTGAATTAGGAAGGCTTAGCAACACGATAGTTATTGACCAATTCTGATCAAATTTTAAAATTCCTAATGCCATATATGGACTTTTTTTGGGGGGGGGATCACATTTTGAAAGCATTCTCAAGTTTAATTTCACTACTGCACATACAAATGTTCCTTATGCGGCGCTACATTGGAAAAAGTCAGGGACTTTAAAACATTGTCTTTCAAGCTTCGATTATTAAGTGGAAGCAGCCACCAGTGGTTGAGGTGGGGCAGCGGAAACCCGTCTTTTTCCAGTTTACGTCGCTGCATCCACATGGAATCCAGCCTGCTACAGTCTAGGTTTTTGAAAGCTGGAACTGCAGACCCCTGGTATGCCTGAATGAAAACAAAGCAATGGAAAGGGGAGAAAGAGGAAAAGGCTGGGGGAGCTAGTAAGTTGGGATAGCGTAAGGACAAGGAAAAAAAAGAAATTAAATTTGATCAGAACCACGCCTCCCTCAGAGCAACAGAGAGTGCTCACTAGCAGCCACGTTTGGAGGATTGTAAGGAATTCTGCTCCAAACGTCGCTGAGCTTCTCACTGGAAAGAGAAACGCTTGATCATTTCTTTCATATGGGAGCCCGGTTCCTCGCCCTTCCCCCTTCCTGTCCCAGTCCAGCCCAAACGTTCGGAAAGTCAGAAATGCATAGGTGTAAACGGAGGCGTTAGTCCTCACCCAGTGTTTAGAATAGCAGGAAAGGGTCAGTAATTCATGGATAAATGAGGAAACTATGTGTGTGTGTGTGTGGGAGGAGGAGGGATAGGGGGAGAAAATGAAGGATTCGGGGAACAAAGAAAAGTTGGTCCAAACGTTACAGCTGCGTGTGTGGTTTTTACATTTTTCTCCCCTCGGGTGGGTATGTGGGAGTCTCCTTGGAGCTTGTGGGAGCCTGTCCCAAGCCTGCTCGCTTCTACACAAACATCTGTGAAATGCTGAGGCTGTAAGGCTAGGGCCGCGGGCTGGAGGGCAGGTAGGGAGGGCATCGGGAGTCTAGATGCCAGGCGGCCCGCAGCCCACTACTAACAGGGAGGCAGCTTCGACCCCGAGACTGGGGAAAAGGGAAGGGGAGGGGAGGAGGTGGGAGCTCCGAGACCTAAGAGCTGAGGAGTGTGGCCCAGGGGCTAGCCAGGCTTCTAGACCGCCCGAGGGAAAAGAAAAAAGGGGAGGGGGTGGGGAGAAGAGGCGGGACGTAGGAGAGGAAAGAGGGAGCAAGCGAGAGGGAGGGGAGGAGAGAAAGGGAAGGGAGGGAATAAGCGGGAGTGGCCACGTCACGGCTATTGTGTCTTTCCCCCCCTCGCATATAAAGCCCGATGCGCTAGGTTCACCAGCACGCCTGGGTCCGGAATCAGACAGCGCTTTAGTACTTAGAGCGCGCTCGCGGAGCGGAGCTGTGTGTATAGTATTGCATCGAACTGAGAGGGCCCAGACCGACAGACAGAGCGGCCATGCGGACAGCGATCGCGGCAAAACTATGTCTGGGGCTCCTGCTCCTGGCACTCCTGTTACCCTCGCAGGTGAGCACCGCGCTGCAGGCACAGCGCCGTAGAGGGACCTCCGGCGATGCGCGGGGCGGGAGGAGCAGGGTGGGGCCTCTGGACGTGGAGAATGACTTTCCCTTCTGCTCTTCAGCCTCCTTTTCTCCCTTTCCTAACTCCTTCTCCTTCCCCCCCCCCCCCCCCCCGGATTCTGGGCAGGTTCAGAGAGGGCTTTTTCCGTCGACCAGATTCCCGCCAGCTGGAGCGAGGTTCGCCCCGTCTTCCCTAGACAATGCCCTACACAACCGACGGGAAGGCTCCTCTTTTCTTCCTATTACTCCGTCGCTCTCACCGCCCGGGAGTAACAATGCCTTCCCTTTCTCTGTTGGCTGAACAGTGCCTTGCCTGGCTTCAGATTCAGGACCCCTCCCCATATACAGACACAGAGACCCTGTTCCTCCCGCCCCGCCCAACCTTTCCCATCCTATTCCACTCTGGGCCACTGCACTCTAGCTTTGCGCGCTACCATATGGAGAGAGCGCTGCCCTCCGAATGAGCTCCTCACCTCCCAAAGAAAGAAGCCTCACCCGTCTGCCATTAGAGAGAAACCAGACCCCCTGAAGACCCCTCCCCACCACCCTAAGCCTGCCCCCTTCTGTTCCCAAGGAAAGATCCTCTTCCCGTGCACAGAGGAATCCCCATTCTTTCCGCCCCAGCCAGTTCTTACACAAAGACCCGGTCTTCGTTACCCCTGCCCCCTCGCGCTAAAGCGCGCGCCCACGCACAAACCTGGGCAGAGAAAGCTTGCCTCTGCACAGTCTTGTGTAAAAACTCGACCCTGGAACCCTCATCTTCCCATCAAAACAGCCCTTGGGACTGAGGACCCTCGGAAATTTTGTAAGCCCCCTCTCTGCTCCCCCGGAAAGCTAAGGGAATGAGCGAAGGCTGTTCTAGTCCTGGCTCCTTCCCTCACCTGCCACCTAGAAAAACAACATTGAACCCAGTTTGGCCCGATCCATGAGAAGGGAGTGGAGTGGGTGGGCATTTTCGTGACTCCGTTCCCGCCTGCCCCATCTCCCAATTCCCCTCTCCCTTAGCCTTGAACTGCATCTAACCAGAACCTTCCTGCTTCTTCAGTCCACCGTGCCCTTCTCCTGCCCTTCTTCTGCCTTCCACCCTTATACAGTCCTAGGCTGTTTCTGAGTCTTTTAAAAACTGACTTCCCACCCTCCAGCCCAACGGGACCCTTCTACCCTTTTCTCTGCCGTTCTTCTTTACCAAAGCTTGGAGGCTGCAGGTGAATCGCTCAAGCATGAAAGGTGTTTTATCAAACGCTTATTTCTGGCCTGCACTTCTGAAGAGAGATATATAAACCAAGTCGAGCTGAGTGGGGATAGGGAAAAAGCTCTCTTTTCTGCCCTCGAGCAGTTATGGTTTAGGAAGAGAGAGATGAAATGTAAATTTCAAGGTATTGTCTGCTAGGATGGCTGCTTCGGGGTGTGGTGGAGAAATCCGAAGGTCGCCCCAAAAAACAATGCCATCGGGATAGGAAAAGAAGGAAGGGCCTCTAGTTGGGGCGGTATCGAGTACTCGAGATATCACCTTAGACACCATCCAGTCAGTCCCTCAATTCACAGCCCAGAAATGTGAAGTGATGGCTAGTAAAATAGCGTAGCTGAGATTGAAATCCAAGTCCTCTGAACCCAAGATCTACGATTCTTTAAACATTACACCAGAAGTTCACTAACGACTATGTAAGAGACAATGCAGTGGATGGTCCTGGAAGAGTTTGGACTGGGTGCTACCAGGTGCTCCGAAGGGACAGTATATCCACTGCCTCTCTTACTTAACCTTGTTTTTTTCCCCTAGGAGGGCTGCCCGGGAATCAAGTCCCATCCTTTAGAAGGATGCCAACAGTCCTGGTTGTTTCTGGGCTAACCTCTTCCTTGCCCAGTGCCCCCTTTATAGAGTTATGTCTGGGAGCCGTGATTTAGGAGGGCGTAGGGAGAGGTGATTGGAGAATGTTGTATAGCTGGGAGTCTCTGATTCAGGAGACAGGGATAGCAGAGAGTTGGAGAGTCCTGGGGTGTGATGGCCGAGACTACCCTGAATTCTCGAGTCTAACTAAGTTTTTCTAAAATGGGGAAGTGGGTTTATAGTTTCTTGCCTTTTACATGACACCTGCTTGGGTCCACCCCTGGGACAACATTCGTTGAAAGCCTGTTTGTGTTGAAGCCTTTTGAGCTCCCCCTTCTGAGGACCTGGGTAACTGTAACCTATTGTTATTTCTCCTGTCCTCTGGATTCTCTTGGCTGCTGTTTCTGCCCTGGGAGCATTAGAATTTTACTGTGGGGGAGGGGAAAAGGTCTACAGAAATGTTCCCGTCTGTCCCCTCCCCCATTTTTTAAACAAAAGATTTTAGTAAACCAGGAGATACTGATTTTTAGCCTCAAGGGTGAACTAGTAGCGCTTTGTACTAACATTAACATCACTCCCCTAAGCTATGTGAGTGGAGAGAGTATGTAGGGTATTGTACGTGACTGTATTTATTGTGTGCTGTAAATTCATCTCTAAAAAGAAATATTACACATTAAAGATATGAATGATATAAGCAGCTGCTTGACTGAATCATAGTTGGTATAGAGCATTGAGGTTTATGTATGAAATTAATTACCGGCTAAGGTAAAAAAAACTTATGGTATTAGCATTAGTAACTCAAACCATATTCCCTTTAAGGGTTCCTCATTTGAGAATAATGCCATTTATCTGTACCCACAAATCTCAGGTTTCAGGGATAAGACTTACCTATCTCTATGATATTTACCATGGTATAAAACACTGCACAAAGGATCCATAGAAGGGCTATCAACCAGGGAGACAGACTTGAAATCTTTTTGATCAAGATAATTATTTTTCGTTGAGACTTGTATGCTTATTTAGCCAATGTTTATTTAATGAGCTAATGTGCTTTATAACTAAATAAACATGTTCCTGATGTGTGTAATGGAAAGCACCTGGGTCTTCTACTTCTCACTGGCTATATGGACTCAGTCAAGTCACTTTTGGTCTGGGCCTTTCCTGTGGTGTAAAGTGAGGATTAGACTGAACATTTAAGGTCCTCCAAGAAATCAGCGTATACCCATAGCTTCTCAGTTAACTAGGAACTTGGAGACATTGCTCTCTTCCTTCTGTAATTAGAAGCCTTGAGTGGCAGAGCACTGAAAATTTCTATTCTATCTCAGAAATGATCAAGAATCTGATATTGTTCCCTGACAATGGAAAGATTATCATGTGCCTCAGTGGACTTCATTTAGTGATATTAAAAAAGGAGTCAGTGACATGCTATGACAATACAATCATAGGTCTGTATTTAATTGGCTCATGCCTGGGAAATAATGATCTTTCTAGTCACTGACTATAACTTGCCATACTTGGGCATTTGTATCTCAATTATTTTCAATCTAGAAAAGTGCCCAAATCAGGTGGAACTCTAGATAGTGATTTTGGTTATTTTAAATGGAGGTTGCAATTTCATGATTTCAAGTGGGCACGTTTTGGCACATTTAAGATAAAATCCTTATCATTTGTTCACAGTGAAAGGCAGATGAGCAATGGATATGATCAGGCTCATAACTTGGGCTTCCCTTCATATTTATATTTGCCTTTTACTGTGAGTGAATATGGGTGTGTGTGTGTGTGTGCGTGTGTGTGTGTGTGTGTGTGTGTGTACCCTAGAGCAACATTTGACTTTCTACTTTGCTGAGAGAAGTGAAAGAGAATCTAAGAAAAGACATTCAGTCAAAATATATATTGCCAAATGAGTTGATCGGCTACACTGAGAATTAGAAAATAATTAATTCATCATTTGATATTTTGCTTTTTTTGTTTTTTTATGCTCCTGTAGGGTAATTAAAAATAATATTGATATCATGAGTAATAACTTACATTTACATATTGATTTGTCATGTACAAGGCACTGCTTGTACACAACCCAATGTACAATGTTTATAACAACCCAGTGAGGTAGGCAGGACAGACAGACATTATTTACATTTCAGATGTGGCGAAACTGAAATTAAGTGATTTGCTTCACAACCGGTAAATGAAAGAGGTAAAAATTAAACTAAGGGTCTTAGTAATCCTTAGGATGAGTCTTCATTCTATACTATATTTACATTGACAGCCTTAATGGGGGTGATTATAAAACCCTCATGTAAGAAAATAAAGCCCTTCAGTCCTAGCTTCATAGTGGATTTCCCTCTCAGATCTTGTGACACAGGTAACTGAAAACTAAAATGAGGGGGAATGTAACTGGGTAATTGTGTTGTTATTAAGTAACTTCCTCATGTGTGTACATATTTTGCCTATCATGACTGAATTTCTTTTACTGAATCTTTTATTTATCCATGTTCCTTTCCCCCTCCCCAAATACATTTCAGATTTATTCTCAAAATACAACCATCGCACCAAGTACAAGCAACAACACTTCAGTGAGCACCACCGTTCTGCCAACAACTAAACAGACACAAAACACGAACACCACTACTACAGGAAGTGGAAATTCCTTGCAGTCAACTGCCTGCCTCTTCATCTTCTCATTTTCCCTTCTACATCTCTACTGCTAAGAGACTCAATCAAGCCAAGAGCAATGCTTCCCTAACCCATCTTCCTGAATCATCTGAGATGGCTACATCTACTAGTCAGTGTGGCACAGAAGGAAATAAAACCAACAGTCAATGTCTTGACCGCACCTACTCTACTTCCACACCTTTAAATTTATTGACACATTGGTTCCAGAGAAGGTCCCAGGCTAATTTCCCACATGTTGAGTAAATAATTTGAGAAGGATCTGTATGATTTCATGGGACTGAATGATGTTGGACTTTTTAGTTCAGTGTTTTAAACCAGTTGGAACTTCCAAGAACAAGACTGAAGAGAGATGGCATCCATTTAATTCAAGATTAAAAATTCACTAAATATCAATAATCAGAATTCTACTTTGGGATTAAAAGGGTAGATTTTTTTTTTCTTGATCCAGAAAAGGGAAAAAGGTGTGGAAAAGAGACTTGATTTTCACTTTGGTTCATTAGCCATAAATTGATTAGATGGTATAAACAGCTTCCGTGTTTCTATTTATGTGGATGATGGAAGAAGCATCATCAAGCTTTGGTAGTAAATCCTCCATGTGTTTCAGCAGTACTAATTTAATGCCTATATACTCTAGATAAGTTTTAAAACATTAAGGTATCACTATTCTCCCAAGAGATAAATTATTTACTCTGGGGCTTTGGTTTGACATAGCATCTAAATTGCTATATCACAAATGACATGTGCCAGAGCAAGGATAGATTGGAACCTTCCCACAATGAATGCGAAATGAGTAAAATTGGCTTTCATAATATTCTGTAGACAAATAGAATTCCCATTACTTCCTTATCTAACAAAATCTTAGATTTCACTAGGTACCTTGCTTTCCTTAATTCCAAAGACTTTTGAAATACACGACCTCTTGAATAACTTTCAAATGTTGTTTTATTTCTGCCTATGTCAAATAGGTAACAGTTTTGGAGATGATCTGTTGTGAAGGTTGATTATTTCAAAATTTCAAAATTAAGAGGCAAACGTGTAAAAGCCAAACACCAAGGTAAATTGAGTATTTGGAATGTAAGGACTGGGAGATTAATTGCATCATTATAAGTTCACAAGATCTTTTATACTACTTCTGTAAATACTTTTTTTTAAAGAAAATCTTTGTGAATCAGAGTAGCTTACAACTGAGACTTGTCATTCAATATTTTTAGATATAGAACCAGGTATTAAACCTAAAGTTGGCTTCATTCAGGGAAGCAGATGTTTCTGCTTTCTTGTTTAAAGCAACAACAAGAAAAACTGCTGCAATGTTGAAACCTTCTAAAGAAATCCTTTTTTTTTGTTCACATGGTCACACACTGTTGCTTAGATTTGAGATACCCAATATGACTAGTATCCTAACTACATAAAAAAGAAAAGAAAATTTGCTGTCTTTAGTAGCCAACCCAGAAACCTCTTAATTCAAGAAGTGTCCCAAGCTACTGTGTGTGTGAATGAACACTCCTTTACACTCTATTTTGTATGCTGTACTATGTTTGGGGTTCTTGTATATTGTGTTTGTGTCCTCATGCTTTGATTCATAGTAATTACTCTCATGTTATGGAATTGATTTGCATTGAACACAAACTGTAAATGAAAAGAAATAAACCCGAATGGAAAGTTAATGTATTTCATTTGTACCTAGTGGTCCATTTTTGTCTTTTCAGTTGTCATTTTTCAGTCGTGTCCAACTCTTTGTGACCCCATTTGGGGTTTTCTTGGAAAAGATACCAGAGTGGTTTGCCATTTCCTTCTCCAGCTCATTTTACAGATGAGGAAATTGAGGTCAACAGGATTAAGTGACTTGCCCAGGGACACACAGCTAGTAAGTGTCTGAGGTCATTTAAACTTAGGAAGATGAGTGTTCCTGACTCCAGGCCCATCATTTTATCTACTGTGCCAACTACTTGCCCTTCCATTTTATCTTGTCTGGGTCTTAAATTTCCCTATAATGTAGAAACATAACATTTAATAAGGTAAATTTTCTTCAATCTCTTCCTAAATTCAGTGTCTTCCAAAGTCAGGATATGAACTGAATTTTTGCTGGTAAGATCAGGAGGTTTTAAATTGGATTATTTCCCTCTCATAGTCTGTAAGAGAAATGGTCTCAAGTCAAATATTTAGAGGAAATAATTGTATCAGATTGAGGTCCCCTCACTTTCCCTTATTTTGCTAGTTTTCACTATCATTTTATTATTGTGGGCACCATCACTGGGTGTGTGCCAGCCAGTTTTCAGGCCATTGCCTTCAGTTTTGCATTAATGGCAAGGGGAAAAAAAGGATCTTAGACTTCTGCAGTTTTCCTGACGCAATTCTTTTCCTTATCTATCCAGAACCATTAGACCAGGGAAAAGAAAGAATGATATCTGAACCCCTGGGCATCAGGATCTCAGACTTAAGAAGATACCTCAGTCCATTGTGTACCTCAGAAAGAAGGATTATTTACAAAATCTACAAACATCATCCGGAATCTTCTAGAAGACTCCAGTGATGGAGAGTTCCCTGCTGAAGGAGCCCATTTTGCTTTGGAATAGCTATAGTTAGAAAAATTTTCCTCATGTGGAGCAGAAATCTTTTTTGTTGTTGAGTTGTTTCAGTCATGTCTGACTCTTTGTGACCCCATCTGGAGTTTTGTTGGTAGAGATATTGGAGAGGTTTGCTATTTCCTTCTCCAGCTGATTTTACTGATGAGGAAACTGAGGCAAAGAAGGTTAAGTGACTTTCCCAGGGTCACACAGCTAGTAAGTGCCTGAGACCACATTGAAACTCAGGAAGATGAGTCTTCCTGACTCCAGGACCAGCCCTTATTCATGCACCACCTATCTGAAATCTTTGCTTTATTTAAACCTGTTGCTTACCACCCAGGCCACTGGCCTAAGAGCAATATAACTGCTTTCACATGATTCCCTTTCAAATACTTGAAGACTCCCATGGTATCCTTCACTATATTCTATTTTCTATGTTATATACCTCTATGTCCTTCAGTGAGTGGCTCTTTGGATGGCTAGCTTCCTAGTTGCCTTCTTATCTTGGTCAGTCTTTGGATTTACTCTATTAATATCCTTCCTAAAATTAAGAAGCTTTCAGTCTTGGATATCAAGGCCTTGGTCCAAATTCTGCAAATATAATTTCAAATGAAACAAGATGCATCCTTTAAAAAAGTTTAAACAAATCAAAACTCCTTTGAAGAAGGGTAATATTTGAAATTTTGAAAGCTTGACTTTAAAAATTGTTATTAATTAAGCAAATGCTTGGGGTATATTGAAACGTATGAACCCTGGGAAGAGACTTCCTGGGTTCTGTCTCTGGCTTTGCCCCCTAACTTACTGTGTGATCTGGGATGAATTATTTCACTTTTGATGGCTTCCATTACCTTGTCAATCAATGAACAAATGTTAAGGGTCTTCCCTGTGCCAAATACTGGGCTAGAATGGAGAATACAAATGCAAAAGGTAGGCAGTCACTTTTTCAAGGTTTACGTTCTACTAGGGTGTGGTGGCCATCAGCCAGTAGATGTAATGGTAATATTGACCATGTTATTTCCTGAGCAAGAGGTGGAAAGCAGGGGATTAGGTGGTTTTGATGTATAGTGGCAGAAAGAAGGCACTAAGACGCCTTCACTGATGTCCTGGAGTCTTGTTTGCGGCTGGATAGGATGAGGCATAGTCTGGGGTCTACTACATAAGGGGGAACTGAGGTCAGAAAAAATGAATTAACACAACTCTCCCTGCCAAACTGGACACTATAAATGAGGGAGTGGTACTAAGTGATCCCCTTTCCAGCTTGAACAGTATATGGTGACATAATGAAAATTAAATTGACTTTGGCATTAGAAGCCCCAAGTTTTGAGTTTTGGTTTACCCTTTCCAGCTATGTGACTGCACAAATCACTTGAAACCTCTCTCCCTCCCCTCCTCCCCCAGCCTTTGTTTCTATGGAAATATCAGTTTTTGCTTTAAAGAAAAAAAAAAAGAGGTCCGTGAATCTTTCTGACTAGCATAATTCTAATGTTTCTATTACATATTAAGATTTTGATTGTTTTACTTTCAAAAGCCCAAAATGTACAGGTTTTTAAAAACTGTTTTTTGGATTGTTGACATTTAAAGGTCCGACATGTATATAATTATCTCAAACTAGAAGCATGAGAATTGCTCTAATCAAAAAAAATAAAGAAAGAAAGAAAGAAAAAAAGTAAAAGAAAAATTGTGTTATCCTAGTGATATCATGAGAAATGAAGGAAAGCTGCCAACACATTGGGTAGACCTCCTGTGGTGAAGTTCAGGGAAGACTTGGACAAACAAACATAGCTTAGGACAGGCAGACATTATTACTGGCAGGTATTCCCAGATTGATGAGATCACAGATTCCTTTGAGCATTTTGAGCGTCCATAGAAAGTGAATAGAACTGACAAACCTCACTGAGATGGCATTGAGATTGACTGAACTTTCAAAGATCTTTCAAAATCTTTCCTAATTGTAGGAAGGGAAATAACAGTTTAGAGATAAACAGATTTTTGAAGCGCTCATCATGCTAAGATGAGAAATAGCTACTTTAAAGAAAATATTCTAAGCCTCCACACCCAAAGCCACTGCTGTCCTTTAAATAGATCCCCAGCATTTAGGTAGTGAAGAAGGATATATTTTTCACATTTCATACTCCTCATTTGGGGTTTCCTTGGTGATTTTTGGATTGCTTCATCTATAAAGATAACCTTTTTTGGGATCTTATTTAGGGTGGATGGTACTTGAAATTAAAAAAAAGGAAAAGCACCTTTTTTCCCTTTGGAAAGTGTTCCTCAGCTTTTTTTTTTTTCAAAGGACTTCTAAAGTCCACACATTTCAGGAGCTTTTCAATGAGAATCTTCCCAAGTCTTTGTACTGATGAGTTTGTAGAGAAATCTGTGAATGATGCCCAGGATGGGTATGAGAGGTGAATGATATTGAAGTTGAAAAAAACAATTCTGGAGCTAAAATCACAGAATGGTAGGCTATGAGGCTAGGCGGTAAGGTGGATAGTGCCAGAGCTGGAGTCAGGAAGACTCATCTTCCTGAGTTCAAATTTGGTCTCAAACACTTACTGGGCAAGTTACTTAACACCTCAGTTCCTCATCTGTAAAATGGATACACACTGGAGAAGGAAATAATAAATCTTTGCCAAGAAAACTCCAGGAACAAAGTCCACTGGGTCACATAAAGCTGGATATGACTAAGTGACTGAACAACAACATGTATCAGTTTGCTGTGTGGAATTGCCTGGATTCCTGAGGAGTTAGGTAAATGGTAAGTAATGTAAATAACCCTGTTTGCCTCAGTTTTCTCATCTGCAAAATGAGCTGGAGAAGGAAATTGCAAACCATTCCGGTATCTTTGCCAGGTCACAAAGAGTCAGACATGACTGAAACAACTGAAAAAGGAAGGAAAGGATTCTGGAGGCCCTTTACTCTAATTTATATTTTAGCAGGAATCCCTTGAAGAGGCAGCTAGGTGGTAGCAGATTAGATCTCTGGGCCTGAAGTCAGGAGGGTCTGAATCGAAATTCAGCTTCTGACACTGACTAGCTGTGTGATCCTGGGCAAGTCGCTTGACTTCTGTCTGCCTCAGTTTCCTCAACTGTAAATTAGGAATCATATCAGTACCTACCTTCCAGGGTTGTTGTGAGGTATTATTTGCATCTGCCTGTATTTATGAAACAATAGAAGGATTATACCATCTAGTTTCCCATGGATGATTGGTAGAATATCAGTAAGATGGAGGAGAATATATGTGGCAACTCAAGAAGGAGTCAGCATCGGTGATATAGAATCTAATTGGTTCTTTTGATTCCTACACCAAACAAACTCTGTTTTGTAAAAGGCCTTCACTCTATCTCATCAGGATCAAATGAGAGAATATTTTAAAGCACTTAGCACAGTGCCTGGCATATCATAAAAGTTTAAATAAATGCCACTGGCTGATGGAATGCTCTCTCTTGCCCATCCCTCTCCATGAACAGTTAGTGGTTAAGTCTTGTTATTTCTTTTTTTAAAAAATTTTTGTTTTATTTTTTCCAATTATGTATAACATTTTTTAGCATTTATTTTTTTAAATTGAATTCAAAATTCTCCAAATGTTACTATTTCTACATTTGAAATGTCTCTCACTGTTGTCCCCTTTCTTACACTAATACCACAGTCATGCTAGCTCAGGTTCAGGTTCTTATCATCTCTTTCCTGGACTTGTATTAGTCTCCTCATTGGCCTCCATGTCTCAGATCTTACCCTTTTCCAATTGGTCCACCACCAAATTGATATTACTAAAGCATGTAAACTCCTCTGCTCAAGAAGCTGCGCAGACTTCTTATTTTACAGTAGCACAAAATACAAAGTCTGATGTTTGACATTTAAAGCCTTGCATCATCTGGGTCTTCCCTCTCTAGATTGGTTATAAACCATTCCCCCTTCATGCACTCTATGTTTCAGCCAAACTCTCCGTGCATGATTCCATCTACTGCTTCCATGTGTTCTTATATTCTGTCCCTGTGCATGAAAATCAAATCAATAAACATTTATTAAGTGCTTATTGTATGCCACATGAGGAGGGAGATGAAGCTTCTCATCTCTGCCTCTTAGAATTCTAGTCTCTTAAAGGGTTTAATTCAAAGTTCACCTCCTCCTAGAGGCCTTGCTTGATTCCCCCTGTTGTTAAATCTCCTCCTACAGAATAACTTTGTATTTAATCTTCTATATACAGAGATATAACACTAGTAATAAGATATGTAATATAATATATAATATAGCAATATTATTAGTAGTAATATAATACATACTCTCTATATGTATGTATCTATCTATGTGTACATATACCTATCTATATACAGAGAGAGAGTTATATTACTTAAATGCCTACATGTTGTATCTCTTCCAGCAGAATATTAGCTTTTACATGGCCCATATGGGAATGTTTTGCTTGACTATGTGACAATAATTTTGTATTTCTTCTTCCTTCCTTCTGAGGGAGGGGACCAATTGGAGGAGAAGGGAGAATAAAAATATATTCCTGATGATTGAAAAAAATTTTTAAAAAAATTCTGGTTCCTAGAGCAGGAATTCTTAACCTGGTCCATGGACCCCTAGATTTCATGTTGCCTGTGAAATTGGATGGAAAGAAAGTTAAATATTTAACTAAACTTTTTTTTTTTTTTTTTTTTTTTTTTTAGCACTGCCTTATTTATCAATGTAGGTAACAAATACTCTTCTAAGAAGGGATCCAGAGGCTTCACTAGACTGCCAAAGGGGTCCATGGAGTAAAAAAGGGTTAAGAATCCCTGGCCTAAAGAGAAGAAAAGAGCTGCTTCATGTTTGTCTTTGTATCCCAACCTCCTACCACAGTGTTTGACAAATATGGGATGCTTAATAAATTCTTCTTAAGTTAAATGGACTCTCTACCAAGGATCATGTGCAAAGGGGACATGATTGAGATGCAACCAAGAGAATTGTGCAGAGTAGATTTAATCACAAGACATACCAGGTTTGGATAATATAGCAAGTCCAAGGAAAGCTGATGTAATAGCTTCCAGCCTGGATCACTTCCATAACATCCCCAAATTGATCACCATGCCTTGAGTACCCAGCACAATGCTAAAAGCATAGTGTGGCTCAATAAAAAGAGTCAAATTAAATTGGCATACACTAGTTGATTGGATTTGAACAAAAATGATTGGCAGTTACATATAGCAACATCTCTCTCCCTCATTTAAGAAAACCTTCATGGATGACAAAAGAGCTCAGATCTAAAAGCTAAGTGTCAAGACTTGGACTTATAAAGAAAGGTAAAAACACAATCCCTGCCAACAAGGAGCTCACATCCTAATGGGGAATGCATGTAAATATATTTGCTAGGTACATATATAAGATAAATACATAGCAAATGTATGGTAATCTGAGAGGATGAGGCACTGGCAGCTGGGATGCTGGGGAAGGGAGGAATCAGGAAAGTCCTGCTACAGAGAGTGAAGTTTGAGCTGAATTCTGGAGGAGCAGGTAGAACATTTCCTGCATGGGGGCAGGTAGTAAAAAGGATGGAAATAGGAGATGGGAGTGTCAAACCCCAGGAATTGAAATAGAGTGATGTCAGTGGATTGCAGAGAGCATGATGGGGAGTAAAGTATGAGAAGATTGGAAAGGTAGGAAGGAGACAGGTTATGAAGAATTTAAAATGCCAAATAGGACTTCATATTTAATCCTGGGGGTAATAGGGAACCATTGGAGTTTATTGAGGTCAGACCTATATACTTTGGAGAAATCATCTTCACAATGGCTTGACTTGGAGTAAGGGGACATTTAAGTCAGGGAGGGTGAACCAGTTAGAAAGCTATTTATTGCAGTAGTATGGGCTGAAGGTGCTTAGGATCTAAGCTAGAGGTATGATTCTGTGAGTAGAGAGAAGGGCATGTGTACCAGAGAAGAACAAGATCTGGTAATGGATCTGGCAATGCATGTAAGTGAATTGAATTAGAATGAGGAAGTCAATGATGACATCTAAGTTGAGAGTCTAGATGACTGGGAGGATGGTGGTGCCCTTGATAGTAACAGAAAAGTTCAGGGAACATTTTGGGGGAAAGATATTAAGTTCTGTTTTAGATATGTTAGGATTGAGATGTCTATGGGATATACAGGTGGAGATGTCAAATTAGTACCTGGAGATGTAACAGTGAAACTCAGGAAAGAGATAAGCTTTGCAGAGTCTCTATTTAGCCACTAGCCTCTACCCTTGATCAGATGGGTTCTTCACCTCTTACACAAGTCCTATTCTTTTTGGAAAAAGTTCCTGGCATTGGCCATTACTTTCCAGAGTTGGAATATTTCTGGACTAAGATGGCTATGAAGAGTAGGTGATGCTGTTTTTTTCCATTTACAGCCTTCATTTCTTTGAATATCCTCTGATAAAGCTTATTCAAAGCAAGTTAATTGTTTTTGCAACCTCTTCTAAAGCAAATTCCTTTATCAGACCAAAAAACCTGTGTTTTGATGAGAAAACAATGGTTCCCATAAGTAGAGGTTGCACAGAACAAATCTAGACATGGCCTTGTCCTCAAAGATTTACATTCTCATTGAAGAGGCTAACAAATGTAAAACAATTACAAACCAGTACCAAATTACACCGTACTGATTCATTTAAAATACTGTTTTCCATTGTCCCCAAAGTACCGTAGCAGTTTTATGCGCATCATTTTGATAATGACAACAGCAAATGTTCATGAAGTTAGTTCAATCCAATAAGTATTTATTAATTGTCTAGGATGCATGAGTCCCTGTGCTAGGTAATGAAAACACAGAGATAAAAATAAGGCAAACAACTAAAATATATTTTCTTTTTTTAAAAAAAATTGATTAATTTATTTTTAGTTTTCACTTCCTTAAGATTTTGAATTTCAAATTTTCTCCTCATCTTTCCTCTTCTCCCTACCCCAAAATGGCATGTAATTTTATATAGGCTCTACACATACATTCATCTTGAGCCTATTTTCACATTAGTCATGTGGTAAAGAAGAATTAGAACTAATGGGAGAAACCATGAGAAAGAAGAAACAAAAAAACCCCCAACAAATTATATGCTTCCATCTGCATTCAGACTCCATAGCTCTTTTTCTGGGTGTGGACAGCATTTTCCATCAAGATTTGGAATTGCTTTGGATCCTTGCATTGTTTAGAAGAGATGAGTCTATGAAAGTCAGCCATCATACATTGGGTCAATATATTTTCAATACTATTATTTTCTCCATTCTCTTGGGCTATTATTGTGTGTGGTAAGTGGTTATCAGATAAATGAGTTCAACACTATCATTTAGTGAGTGATAACTTATGTTAACATATTTAAACCTTATTAAGGGTCTTCTGAAGACAGTATCTTTACCCAAAAAAAGACAACTCCAAAAAACAATGGGACAAGTTAATAAGACAGATTCTCAAATAGTAGAATGTTTGAGCTCAGGGGGACCTTAGAAAAAATCTCACCATTCACTTACCATAGTGCCTCATTTCAGCAATCACAAAAAACATGTGTCTTGAATCCCCAGAATAATTTAATATATTACTCATAACATTACTCATAACTGTTTACAATAACTATAATGATAACTTTTGCACTTAACTCCAAATGGAAAGTTATATAATTAAAAATATAACATTTTATTCTTCCTATGAAAAACATAAAATAATCAAATAATCATAAATATTTAATGTGGGATATTCTGTAAGAATGAAAAATAGTAATTCTGAAATCTTCATATAATTACACTTGTTTATAAGATTTCATATCAGGTTTTTTATTTTGTAATTTTTATATAGATAACATTTTAATGAAATAAGTTAAAGTTGGAAGATATTTGACATAATAATCTTACGTAAACTCAATTTTTATGTTGAATTTTTTTATTTGAATATTGGTTTGCAATATTTGGCTCCATAACAGATGAGCAATCATAAATTTGGGTTCACAAGGAGTTTATTTCTATATTTTGATTTAAAATGAGAATAAAAGAAAAGTCCTAGTTCATGCAAATATGTGGTAGACAGTGGTAGGAGAATTTCACTAGCTTTCTTGCTCAGAGATAAAATTTTTTAAAATTTTGATCCAAAAATTTATAAGGTTGTCATTACTGAATAACATGTTGGTAGAAAACTTGATTATATATCAATTATATTTTCTTTTACACCCAAGGTCAGTTCATTAGTTAGAAAGGTAAAAGGCATATCAAATGGATTGTGAATCCAACTTAATTTGTTAGAAATATCAGGAAAATAGTAATTGAAAGTCACTTTTGAAAATTTCAAATGATCGCTGATGTCATTCTCCTCAATCTGATATAACCATACTTTCATTTTCTAATAAGAAATAGCATAATATAACAAAGTATTAAATACTGTTCTCACTTGCATGGTACCAAATTTCTTGTTTCTTAATCGTACGTTTTACTTTGTCTTGAATGTTCAGTGTGTTTGTATTGGCACCTGTAATACATTGTTTGTCAATTTTTGAAGAGATGTCCACTAAAAATGCTCATCTTTGTAATAATGTCATGTCACCTATATACTCACTCAGGTTAAATGGACAGGCATTGCAGAAGACAACTAATACTGTTCTCACTTTGAATAAACAAGTAATAATTATGCCATGGGAAAATCTACTCATCTGTCTGTGTTAGAAATGTAGCATACTCACTGCCCATCTCATTGCGAAAAATAATAAACAATTGAGAGTTAGTGAGTCTTGACTTTATAAAATTTATTATTTTGACAACATTGTCTAGCATGTTTTTAAATTATTGTGGTATTTTCTTTGATGCCAAAATATATTTATGCATGCTGCGGTGTGTATGTACTATATTTGCATTAATTTTTTAAATATATAAAACAACACAAATTTCCTAGTCATCGATTTTGCTCCATCTGTGCAAATTCCACAATAGGACAAATTGATGTGTTTTCCTTCAAATTACGAATTAATTATATTAAAAATGTCTTCCTTTGTTGTACGTTCTGTTAGCTGATGACAAAACAGAATATTTTTTCGCTTTACTGTCATGAAGATTGCATCTTACAGATACAGTTAAAATTGTTAGGTTATCAACAGTTGTCTCTTCATCTAATTGCAAAGCATAAATGTCATTTAAAAAAATTCTTTTTATAGGAACTGATTCATCATCATCAAATATATCATCTATCTGATGAGACATTGCACAGTATTGTTAGAAACAGTTATGTCTAATGTCTTAATGAAATTATCATCATAACACACACTTGACAATTGCTTTGGCACATGACAGGATAAAATTTTCTGCAATAGCATGAGTTTCCCTAATTTTTTTGCAATTTTATAATTAACTAAATATGAAGCTTTAATCTCTTTTTCTACTTTTCTTATTTATTTCCAGAAATAAATGAATCAATATTGTGTCATTTCAAATCTTGTTCTTTCCACATTAAAAAAAATGAACAGGCTTATTAACAGGGCTTTAATGTTTTGGTTGTAAATATTGGGACAAAAGAAAAGGTTTTAAGCTGATATTTGAAAGAATTTCTCCTCAAATTATGCATTGCAGTTATGGATATTCATTATCTCTAAGCAATGAAAAAATGAATTTAATATTTTTTCATTATGTTTTCTCTTTTTCACATCCATCATAAAAGAAGTATTTTCAACACCTTTGTGTACTATTTCAGAATTGTGACCTAATAAATGATTTCTACTAATTTCTTGGTCACAATGAACTGAATCTGTATGAATATTTTTGAGATTCCTCATAAACACGTTCTTTTAAAAGCAATTGAGGTTAAATGACTTGCCCAGGATCGCATATCTTGTAAGTGTCTGAGGTTGAATTGGCACTCGGGTCCTCCTGACTCCAGGACCAGAGCTCTATCTATTGTGGCATCTAGCTGCCCACATAAACACATTTTCAAACATTTTTTCATACACTTTCAATATTTATCCAATAATACATTCGGGTTGCTATAATTTGAAAACAATTGCAAAATGAATTTCTACAAAAATTTCATTCTTATATTCAGTACTTGTTAAATATATAAATGTATTAAAATATTATGCTAGTGTAATTGATACAAATTTGGATTCCTCCAAATAACTTTGTTATATAATACACAGGCATCAGATCTTTCTTAGAGCTAAACATAGTCATTACCAGTCTATGTAGACTCTAGAAGATATGGCTACCATTAAGTAACAACTGGTTACAATTGACAAAGATGAATAGCTGGTTATGATATAAAATATTTATTTTTCTACTGGCTAACGATAAGCACTGTATTAAAGGATAAATATGTCTTAAGTTCAATTGTATATATTTTTTAATTTTTAAAACTGTTATTTATATATAAATTAACTTTATAACAAAAGAATCTCTTTGAATGTGCCTTTCTTCTCTTCTACTACTGATACCTTGGTTATACTTCCACAGAAACTCAACTAAATGACTGACCAATGTGAATAACCAGTTCATTTAAAAACCCACTAGATAAGAGAACAGTAATATAAGCAAAGGATAAATTTAAATAAGAAAAAAGCCTTTATACTGCAATAAAAAGCAATATAAGTTTTATTTCTGCAGAAGGTTTGTGTTAGTCCATGATAATTTCAAGATGACTTGTCATGTGTATGCCCAGAGATAATAGTTTTCAAACAGCCTGACAGTTGCACTGCAAGAATATAAATGTTCATAACATCTTGCTGTCTGACCATCCATTGGGAATCAGTTTATGTTTGAACGTTAGAGCCTGGTGCATGGTGGTTTGCAAACAATGTGATGAAAGGTTGAGAAGCTGTAAGAACATGTTGAGCTCTGTCAGAAGTGGTCAGTGTTTGATGTAATTGTTGCATGGTTATTGTGTATATGTTTATGATGGTTTTGATCACTGTAGAAACAAATCTATAATGTTTCAAATGTGCACATGCTTATAGTCACAGAGGAAAATATATTTGTAACATAACTGGGCAATTTTTCTTTGTTGCTTAAGGTGGCATTAAAAACTTTTTTTTTTTAGTGTGAATCCCTTGGATGATCATCATGAACCCCAAGAGGTTAATGACTTATTGATCATAGAATTTTAGAGCTGGAAAGAACTTTAGATTTAATTTAGTCTAACTTCCTTGTTTTATAGATGAGGAAACTGAGGCTCAAGGAATAAGGCCAAAGTCACAAAGCTAGTCAGTGAAAGAGTTAGTATTAAAATCTTTACTTTCTTTTCAGTATTAAAAACTTTACTTTCTTCAAGCACAGTACTCTTCCATTTGACCACATTGTCTAATACTTCTGTTTTGGTTTTCTTTTTTAAAAACTTGACAAACCTCAACAAACATGGGTATTTTCATATTCAAAAGATGAATGGGAAAAAAGAGGATTATATATGAAACTGTGACTTTATTAGATACATAACACATTATTTTAAAGTATACTTTAAATTTAACATGGTAGTACCCACGTTTCCCTATTTATCTAAGGCTCCTTTTGTACTTTCTTCTTTTCTCTTCTGTGCATTATCTCATTTCCTTCTTTTCTCTTTTTTTGTCATCATTATCACTGGTGCTCCCCCTAGTACTTCCATAAGCCCTCCCTGTCAAAAGCATCTTCCTTTGTAATAAGTATACTCAAGCAAGACATAGAACTACACATTGACTGTGTCTGAAAATTGATGTCTTTAGTACATCTAGTCCATGACTTCTCTGCCAAGAGATGGGAAATGTTATTCATCAGTCTTTTGTAGTCATGATTGATCACTACATTGATTGGAGTTCTGAAGCCTTTCAGAGTTATCTTCCTTTACAGTATTATTGGTCATTGTATAACTTTTTCTCCTGGTTCTATTCATTTCATTGCATCACTTTCGATACTTTTATTTTAAAGATGTCTAAACTCAGGTTCGTAGAGATTAAGAAGCTTGTTCAGGGTTGTATGGGGAATTAGTGTTGAAGATAAGACTAGAACACAGATTCCCTCTTTTCCAGTTCAAAGGCAGTTTTACTATAAAACACTGCCTTTTATTTCCATAGAGGCAGGGCTGTCAACCTCATTCTATGACTATGAGAAGGGCCAATACAAGCTTTATTATCTTCTTGGTCAGGTCTTATTCTAATATTAAGGAGAAATTGTTTTCTTTTTTTTTTTTTTTTATATTATTAAATTTATTTATTTAACTTTTAACATTCATTTTCACAAAATTTTGGGTTACAAATTTTCTCCCCTTTTCTCCCCTCCCCCCCCAAACACCAAGCATTCTAATTGCCCCTATGACCAATTTGCTCTCTCTTCTATCATCCCTCACTGCCCTTGTCTCCATCTTCTCTTTTGTCCTGTAGGGGCAGATAGCTTTCTATACCCCTTTACCTGTTTTTCTTATTTCCTAGTGGCAAGAACATTACTCGACAGTTGATCCTAACACTTTGAGTTCCAACTTCTCTTCCTCCCTCCCTCCCCACCCCTCCCCTTTGGAAGGCAAGCAATTCAATATAGGCCATCTCTGTGTAGTTTTGCAAATGACTTCCATAATAGTTGTGTTGTATAGGACTAACTATATTTCCCTCCATCCTATCCTGTCCCCCATTACTTCTATTCTCTTTTGATCCTATCCCTCCCCATGAGTGTCGACCTCGAATTGCACTCTCCTCCTCATGCCCTCCCTTCTATCATCCCCCCCACCCTGCTTGTCCCCTTATCCCCCACTTTCCTGTATTGTGAGATAGGTTTTCCTACCAAAATGAGTGTGCACTTTATTCTTTTCTTTAGTGGAATGTGATGAGAGTAGACTTCATGTTTTTCTCTCACCTCCCCTCTTTATCCCTCCACTAATGAGTCTTTTGATTGCCTCTTTTATGAGAGATAACCTGCCCCATTCAATTTCTCCCTTTCTCCTCCCAATATATTTCTCTCTCACTGCTTGATTTCATTTTGTTTTAAAGATATGATCCCATCCTCTTCAATTCACTCTGTGCACTCTGTCTCTATGTATGTGAGCGTGTGTGCGCATGTGTAATCCCACCCAGTACCCAGATACTGAAATGTTTCAAGAGTTACAAATATTGTCTTTCCATGTAGGAATGTAAACAGTTCAGCTTTAGTAAGTCCCTTATGACTTCACTTTGCTGTTCACCTTTTCATGGTTCTCTTCATTCTTGTGTTTGAAAGTCAAATTTTCTTTTCAGCTCTGGTCTTTTCATCAAGAATACTTGAAAATCCTCTATTTCATTGAAAGACCATTTTTTCCCCTGAAGTATTATAGTCAGTTTTGCTGGGTAGGTGATTCTTGGTTTTAGTCCTAGTTCCTTTGACTTCTGGAATATACTGTTCCATGCCCTTCGATCCCTTAATGTAGAGGCTGCTAGATCTTGTGTTATCCTGATTGTATTTCCACAATACTTGAATTGTTTCTTTCTAGCTGCCTGCAGTATTTTCTCCTTGACCTGGGAACTCTGGAATTTGGCCACAATGTTCCTAGGAGTTTCTCTTTTTGGATCTCTTTCAGGCGGTGTTCTGTGGATTCCTTGAATATTTATTTTGCCCTCTGGTTCTAGAATCTCAGGGCAGTTTTCCTTGATAATTTCATGAAAGATGATGTCTAGGCTCTTCTTTTGATCATGGCTTTCAGGTAGTCCCATAATTTTTAAATTGTCTCTCCTGGATCTATTTTCCAGGTCTGTTGTTTTTCCAATGAGATATTTCACATTATCTTCCATTTTTCCATTCTTCTCTCTTTGTTCTGTGATTTCTTGGTTTTGCATAAAGTCATTAGCCTCCATCTGTGCCATTCTAATTTTGAAAGAACTATTTTCTTCAGTGAGCTTTTGAATCTCCTTTTCCATTTGGCTAATTCTGCTTTTGAAAGCATTCTTCTCCTCATTGGCTTTTTGAACCTCTTTTGCCAATTGAGTTAGGCTAGTTTTCAAGGTGTTAATTTCTTCAACATTTTTTTGGGTCTCCCTTAGCAGGGAGCTGATCTGCTGTTCATGCTTTGACTTCATGTCTCTCATTTCTCTTCCCAGCTTTTCCTCCACCTCTCTAACTTGATTTTCAAAATTCTTTTTGAGCTCTTCCATGGCCTGAGCCCATTGGGTGGGCTGGGACACAGAAGCCTTGATTTCTGTGTCTTTGCCTGATGGTAAGCATTGTTCTTCCTCATCAGAAAGGAAGGGAGGAAATGCCTGTTCGCCAAGAAAGTAACCTTCTATAGTCTTATTTCTTTTCCCTTTTCTGGGCATTTTCCCAGCCAGTGACTTGACCTCTGAATATTTTCCTCACACCCACCTCACCTCCTGATCCTCCCAGCCCGTGTTTGTGGTCTGAGATTCAAATGCTGCTTCCAGCCTCAGGGCTTTTGGCGGGGGCAGGGCTGCTATTCAGTATGAGATTATGTTCTGGTGCTGAGATCGGGGCAGGGCCACCTCTCAGGCTCAGTTCCCTCAGGGGGTTTATGCACAGACCTTCCGCAATGGATTCAGGCTCCCGCCCGCTTGGGGAGCCCCTGTCTGCAGCCGCCTCTCAGCTTCTACCTCCCGGGGGGGGGGGCTGTATTATGGGGGCACCCCACTCCCCTCTCGACCCGCCAAAGAGACTCTCTCACCCACCCCTGTCACCTGTGGGTGGAGGGACTTGTGCGGCCGCTGGAGATCCCGTCCCTGAAGCCTGCTCGGATCTGTTTCTCTCGGTGCCGCAGCCGTGGCCGCAGCAGGTCTGGGCTGGGCTTTGTGTCTGCAGCGTGACGGACCTTTTGGGAGAGGTTTGCAGATCCCTCTGTGGGTGGAGGGACCCGCGTGGCCGCTGGAGATCCTGTCTGTGAAGCCTGCTCGGATCTTTTCCTCTCGGTGCCGCGGCCGCGGCAGGGCTGCACTCAGCTCCCAGTCCCGGCGCCCAGTCCGCAGCGCGAAGGACCCCCCGCGAGAGGTTTGCAGGTCTCTCTGGAACAGAAATCTCCCTCGCTCCAGTGTTCCGTGGCCTCTGGGTGCGGAATTCGCCGTGAGTTACTTCCCTGTAGCCATTCTATGGGTTGTGGGTCGAGAAATTGTTTTCTTACAATCCTTTAGTCCTTTTCTCTGATTTTTTTTTAAAAGATGGCAGTAAAAAAGTGTCTGAGTGAGTGCATACAAACAATTCCTTGGCTTCACCTGGCAATGCATTCAAGGAGAAATAGTTGGCTTGTTCTTGTCTATATTAATTCATCATAGATTATCATATCGAGATGCATCTCTGTGGTAGATTGGATAGCACATTCACCTATAACTGGAAGGTTGTTTAAATGTAATCCTCCTCTATCTTAGTCAGACTGTATCTAAACTATTGTTACCAGTTCTGTATGCTATATTTTAGGAGGGACATTAACCAGTTACATCGTGTGGCTTAAGATACTTTTAACCTGGAGAAGAGAATATTTGGGGAGAGAAGGGGGCCACAATAATTCAGGTTTGACATTAGGATATTAGGTTTGATATGAGACACTCATAGTTCACTTAAAGGAAATTCACTTAGACTTAACATAGATATACAAGAGCAATTTACTTGGGCAGTTTGTACATCTCCCACCACTTTCTTCTCCTTATTAAGTCACATCTGGTTATCAGGACAGGATGTGGTGGATTGTGTGTACTGGATCATCCACCAAGTCTGAAGGGTGCTGGCCTCACAGAGGCGAGCATGTTATGCCCTTATGTGACGGAAATCTATGTGGTATTAAACAAGTCATTAAGCATATCTGGCCCTGAATTTTCTCTTCTGTCAAATGAAAAGGGTTGAACTATGTGATCTTAAGTTCCCATCCAGCTCTAAATCCATGATCTTATAATTATTAGACTGATTCTCCTTTTCTCTATAGGACAAAACTAGCAGCAATGAATGGAGGGTAGAGGTAAGCATATTTAGGTGAATAAAGTGAAAAAACCTAACAATAATTAGAGATGTACAAGAAAGGAATTGGAAACTTTGGAAAGTGATGAGTTTTCCATCCCCAGAAGGCTTCATGCGTAGCTTGGATGACCACTTCTCAGGGATCCCAAAGGTTGGTGCTTAAGGTGTGACTTAAAATAGATGACTTCTGACCTTCCTTCCAGTTCAAGATTCATGGAGTCTCTGACTCTATTCCTACTACAATGTGGTCTACATAGTTAAATGCTTGGTAAGTAGTGTTTAAATGAATGAATGAATCCAAGAGCTAAGCTGTTATGTGCAGAAAAGGGAAAGACCTTTCTTCTATAGATATTTAAATACACTTTCTCTCTCTCTCTCTCTCTCTCTCTCTCTCTCTCTCTCTCTCTCTGACACACACACGCACACACACAAAAGAAATGTTCATTGTTTCCATTTTGAAAGTGAAAATTAAGGTAAACTTTTTTTTGTCTTTCTAACTGGGTGACTGTACATTCTTTCAGTTCATTCACTGTGACTCAGCTGTCAGTTTTGAAGAGCCTTGTTTCACAGGAACATACTAATCTTCTGAATGATGGGTTAGAACAAATGCTTCCTTAATTGGCAGATGCTTAAAGATTAGCTGCAATTGCATCAATTTTGAAATACCTGACATTTGTTGGATAAAAGCAACTGAAAAAACAAGACTTTTTGAAGAGATATTAATGCAATGAGGAAACAATTATTTCCCCTTTTACTTGGGTTGCTTTTAAAGTTATTTCAATTCTGAATATCTAAGATTACATAAATAACAAGCACAACATTTTGGGGCTTTAAAAGTCCTTTTCCTTAGATAAAGATATTTAAAAATATCTTTAATATTAATTAATTAAATTAATTAAATATTAATTAAAAATATCTTTAATATTAATTAATTAAATTAATTAAATATTAATTAAAAATATCTTTAATGTTAATTAATTAAATTAATTAAATATTAATTAAAAATATCTTTAATCTTAGATATTCAAAATATCAAAACAAGTAGCCAAGGAGTTCCCCTTAAATTCTTTAAAATGACTGAATGAAGCAGAAACAAAGCAATTCAGTAAACATTTACAATGTGCAAGAGGGAAAGGGACTGGATAGAAGAATACATTGTTTCTATTAAGTGAGGAGTGACAATGTATGTGTATCTACTAAGCATTTGTACCCACTTTGGAGCATTCAGCTTGGATACAAATTATACTACCATAAGGACTCAAAAAGATATTACTTTAAAAAAAATTGGGAACTTAGAACACCAAATAAAATGAGCATTTCTATGTATATAGACCAGAAAAAGAGAATCGTATATTCAACTGACAATCTCTATTATGTATAGCTTGCTTTTCTTTTAAAACATAATAAATTCAACATATGACTTCCAAAGCTGTTCTGCTTGTCTATGATTCTTTTTGCTCTTCCTTCTGTTCTCTTCCTTGGGTTTAAAAGTGCTTCAGTAACTCTCTCTCTCTTTCTCTCTCTCTCTCTATCTCCTCCCTCTCTCTCCTTCTCAGCTACTCTATTCTTAACTCTCCTTCATGACTACAAATGAAAAAAAGAAAAAGAAAAACAAAAGTCTTGAAACAAATATGTATAGTCAAGTGAACGAAATGTCCCCATGGACTATGTACAAAATTGTCTTATTCTCTACCCTAAGTCCATTCCTTTTTTGTTAGGAGATGGGCAGCATCCTTTATTGTATGGGCTCAAGAGTACATCACTAAAGAGTATGAAGTCCTGAACAAGATATTGAAGACCTTAGGGGAAAAAATGGTGGTGTCATTCACTACCTCTGCTGGAAGTCAAGGGTTTCAGAAAAGAAAGGAAGATTTGGGAGATAAATAACTCTTTAAGAAGATGATGTTTGGGAATTTTGGATTTCTTGATGGACTCTTTCTCAAGAATTTCCTAACAAAGTCTGGGAAAAAATATATTAAAATCTTGTTGATTGATTGATTTGTCTAGAGACTTGCAAATCTAATTGGTAGAAACTTAAGCTGAAAAGGAAAAAGGAAGGGGAAAAATGATTAGGTGTAGCTACTAAATTAGACACAACAGACTGAAATTACAATGTGGCAAGAGAGATATCAGTAGATACAATTCAAGAAATGAGCTCACCTCCTTAGCCTCAAATTCCAGCATCAAAATAATCAGTAACAAACACAGTAAACCAAAGATAGGAGGAGGAACATCCTCAATTGGTGGAAAGGGATTCATGACTGGAATATAGTCATGGAATAGTAAAAATTATTTAAAAGAAACAGGATGGGTAAAGATGTGTGTGGGGGTCATGGAACAAGGAATAGAGTAGCTTTATATACCAAGAATTTATACTTGTGAGGCAATCCAGGAACCAAAGTGAGGAAGCTTAGTGAAAAACATTTGAGTAAAGATGACAGAGAATGAAACAGAAGCAATATTTTTATTGGAGTATATTACAGACCAAGTGGATAGAAAGTTGAAATAGAAAGTTTAGAAAACTGATTTCAAGCTTGACTCAGAGGCATGATATAGTAATGATGAGATATGTTAATTATCTGGACATATGTTAGAGCTTCTCTCTACCCAAAGCAGAGCAGCTAATAACTTCTTGACTCACCTCAAAAACATTTTCATTCTTCAAAAGGGGAAAGTACTTAGAAAATAGTAAAAGAATTAGATTTTTCAAAAACACGGAGGATCTAGTTCTTGAAGCAGAATAATGGGAACCTTTGGAGGAAATGACTGGTGGCCATTCTATCTTTGAATTCACATCAGGGATGAAAAAAAAGCTGAACTTGGTTTGCACACTTGATTTCTTTTGTAAGCAGATTTCAAGGATAAGAAGGATTCTATGAACTAAAATTCTACAAAGGGGTACAGTCCCTGAGGAATGGAAAGAATTTTCAAGGACAAAAATATGAGAAGAAAAAGAGAAACTATTTTAATCAGGAATGAAAGGGAAGAATTGTCTAAAAAGAATGATATGGATGCACAGAGAACTCATCGATGATTTAAAAATTCTTAAAAGACACACATAGAAGATAGAAGCAAGGACAGGTAACAGAGGATGAATACAAAAGTGTGGCATGATTCTGTAAGAGTGGTGTCAGGAGTACTTAATTTCACAGAATCTAAGAGAAATACTAAAGGAAAGAGAACCTTTTAAAAAAGCTATATTGGGCACCTGTGGTATGGCATCCAAATTCTTAGAGGAGAAGTTAAGTCAGTTACAGGAAGAAACAGACAGCAAAACGATATTAGTTCTCACCCTCCCAGAACTAGATAAATTTAACCACAAATAAATAAGAAAACAGTTAAGGTTAGGTGAATAGAATTTTAGAAAAGTTAGATATGGTAGACCTCTGGAGAAAACTGAATGGGAATAGAAAAGAATATCCCTTTTTCTCAGTGATATATGGCACCTACGTACACACACACACACACACACACACACACATGCATGTGCATGCACATGCACAAGCTATATTGGGGAAAAGACAAGACTCAAACAAGGGATAGGTCAGCTATTCAAGGTAGATAGAGCAATTATAATGGACAATGGACTCAACTGTTACTTTGCTTCTTTTTTTCTTGCTAAGAAGAATGTTTTTTGGACTGATAAAGAGAAAATAAATATGACTGATTGGGTTAAAAAAAGTTGAAATCCAAGATCAATAGAGATAGTAAGAGAATAGTCCTTGTGAATTCAAGTCAGGCCCATAAAAACTTCACCCCTGCGCAGTGAAGATAATAGATGTGAATGTTGAGTCACTGTCAGTGATCTTTGAAAGATCATGTGATAGATAAAAGACTGGAAAAGGGTAAATGTTTCCCCCACTTCAAAAACAAAAAAAGAGAAGAGAGTAGACTTTGCAAACTTTAGCACTCAACTTTTATTTTTAGTAAAATCTAGTACATGTTTTAGTCCCCCACTAGTTTTAGGGCAACCGAGTGGTGCAGTGGATAGAGCTCTAGATCTGGAGTCAGGAAGATTCCTCTTCCTGAGTTCAAATCTGGCCTCAGACACTTATTAGTTGTATAACCCTGGGTAAGTCACTTAATTCTGTTTGCCTCAATTTCCTCATCTGTAAAATGAACTAGAGGAGGAAATGCAAACCACTCTAGCATCTTTGCCAAGAAAACCCGAAATGGGGTCACAAAGAGTTGGACATGACTGAGTAATAACAACAGTGAACATTTTTACAAGGACGGTTAGGAAATATTTAGAAAAAAAAATAGTGAGCAAAAAGAACATTCATGCCTTTAAAAAAAAGGTCATGCTTGGATAACCTCATTTCCTGTTGTTGTTTTTTTTAACAGAGTTAGCAGACTGCTATGAATGTTTTAGGCAGCTCTCATAACCACTCACTATAGGGTTCAAAGCTTCCACCAGTGGTTTGTGGAAGGGTTGAGTAAATGCCATGCCTCTTATGGTTACCAGAATTTGAGACCTTCTATCCCTCAACATTGTCTTTTACTGTATGGGGACTACAGTAGACACTACTTGTTGTCTGGGAAGTGTGTGAATTTGTGGATCTACTCAATTAGAATTTAGCCTCTGAGTCATACTCATTGCTTAGACCAGGCTCCTTTTGAAATAGTGTATTTTCAATGAGGGCTAGCTAATCATGTGACATTGGCATAGTGGAGTTGGCTCCCTACAGAAGCATACACTCATGCTGGAATGATGTGTGTAGAGTTTTTTGCTAAGTATAAAATTAACAAGTAAATGAATAGTGCAGGATAAAAAGGAGATGATGTAAAAAGAAAAAAAAACCCAACAAGTTTCCACCAATCCAATGGAAGCCTGTCATTCTCCTAGAAAATCTCCCCAGACCAAGAAACTACATTGGGCAGGTAGGTGGAGCAGTAAATAGAACACCTGACCTGAAGGTAGGAAGCTTCATGTTCTTGAGTTCAAATCTGGTCTCAGACACTTACTAGATGTATGACCCCCGGCAAAGCACTTAACTCTGTTTGCCTCAGTTTTCTCATCTGATAAATGAGCTAGAGAGGGAGATGGCAAACCACTCCAATACCCTTGCCAAGAGAATCTCAAATGTCACAGAGCTGGACATGACTGAAAATGTAGACAACAACAGACTAAAACCCATACCTGAGAGTTCTAGGATATGTCAATATAATCCCTCCATTCAGTAGGCAAAGAGTTCAAAAACACAATTGCCACAGGATATTTGATTCATATTTCCTGGAGGCCTTTATCATCAGGCACAGAAACAAAAGGTATGGAATCAGCATCTAGGTTGGAGTCAGTATTATGGCACTAGAGTGTGGAATGTGATGTTCGGTGAAAACTGGAACTCAGAAAGTTTGCTGCTTCCCTATCTCAGTCATCTGCTCGTTGGTGAGATCGTTGGATCTGGTCTGACAAAGTTAACCAACCTATCATGGAGCAGTTTGAGTGGGATGGTCAACTAGCCTCACCAAGAAGCATTGCCGCCTGTGTGTGGTCTTGACTCTCTCTCCCTCTAACCTTTACCTTCACTTTCTTTGCCATAGTTATACCAAGTCACTTCTCTCACTCCCTTTCCCCAAAGTTTCTGCTACTCCTGGCAGGAGGAGGAAGGGCCAGTTTTTGGTGAGGTAGTAAACTACGTACAGTTTACTCAACATTTGAAAAATTCTCTTGCTCCATTTTTATGGACATAATTGAGATGTATCAGGTGGGTGATCATATAATTAAGCAGAATAGGAAACAGAGGCAGAGCAGTGATCAGTGACTCCTATCAACTAGGACTGAGTTACCTAGGAGAGGGTTTTAGAGATCTTGGCTTACTAAGTCTATTTAAGTGCTATTGAAGATTTTGGTCAATGAGGTGGCTGAATCACACCTGACATTTATTTGGAGCCTTCAGGTTTGTAAAGTGCTTTACATAAGTTACCTCATTTGATCTTCACAATACTCTCAGGAAGCAGGTAATATTATTATCTCCATTTTACAGATGAAGAAACAAGCTGTTCATATTTAAGTGACTTAAAGAGAGGTTAAGGAACTTACCTGGAACGATCCAGTACATACTCCTTGAGAATAGTAACTTACTTTTTGGGTCTGCATTCTCAGTGTTTAGCATAGTCTCAAGCACTTTTTAAGCACATAAATCCCTTTTCATTCATTTATTCAAGTCAGCGGCTTGTTGTCATTCAGCCTTCATTTGCAAAGAGGACCAATGACATCACGGGATGACGTCTTGACTTGCATGTGAATTGGACGTGAGGCAGAGTGGCACAAAGTCATCAGCCCCACTCTCTCTCCCAGAGTCATCAAAGTTCAGTTGCAAGACAAAAGTCAGGATGACTGGGGATGGCCTGGGAGGCAGTGGATGACATGGGTGTCTTTGATGTCTGACCAAACTCTAACCAAGCTTCAGCTGCTTTCATGGCTGTTGGAACAACCTTGGCCTATAATTCCTCTTTTTATAGTTCAGAATGACAAATCCCTTTCAAATTCAAAAACAACAACAGACTAAGAGGAATAACCAATATATTGGATGATAGGGTCAGGATTCCAATTATTTGAATAATATAGACCCCAAGGTAAAAGTTCTAGTATGAGGCAGTTAGGTGGAGATCGTGGGCAAGTCCCTTAACCTGTTTGCCTTGGAGGCAGCTAGGTGGATCAGTGTTTAGAGTGCTGAGTCTAGAGTTAGAAATACCCATTTTCAAATCTAACTCAGATACTTATTAGCTCTGTGACTTTGGGTAAGTTGCTTAACCTCTGTTTGCCTTAATTTACTGGAGAAGGAAATGGCAATCCACTCCCAGTATCTTTTCTAAGAAAACCCCACGGATGAGGTTATGAAGAGTTGGACATGACTGAACATTTGGAATATTAAGATTTTTCTAAGCACTTAATATATTTTTCTCATTTGATCTTCACAAGAGGCTGGCAAATGGGTACCATAGGTATTATTATCCTCATTTTGTAGATGAAAACACTAAAACTCAGAGGAATTAAGTGACTTGCCCATGGTTATACAGTTGAAAAGCACCTATGTCAGGTTTCGAACTCTCTCCTGAGTGCAAGTATAGCACCCTTCACCATATCACACTGCCTCCTTTCAAATACACACACATATATGTGCAAGCATATACATATATACACACACATATATATATACGTATGTATATACATGTAGGCAACTAGGTGCAGTGGACAGAGTGCTGGGCCTGGAGTCAGGAAGACTCAATTTCAAATTCAACTCAGACACGTAGTAGCAGTGCTACCTTAGCAAAGTCACTTAATCTTATTTGCCTCAGTTTTCTCATCTGTAAAATGAACTGGAGAAGGAAATGGCAGGTCACTCTGGTACCTTTGCCAAGAAAACCCAAAATGGTGTCATGAAGAGTCAGGCCCAACTGAGATGACTGAACAATGGAATAGCTGAGATGGCCTCTGAGATCCTTTCCAGTTCTAAATCTATGAAAGTAAGTGCTTATGAACCTGTCTTTCAAAGGTACAAATGATGAACAAATTACAGTAGGTGTCATGAAATTAAAACATCAGAGAAAAGTCCTGCTGGGAAAAAAAAATGTGACCTAACCCAGTTTTAAGAGGGAGGAGCAGCCAATGAACAGCCCAGACCATGTGTTTTTAATGAATAACATTGCATACACCAACAATGTTGGTGTATAATGAAATCAAATTGCTTGTCTTCTCAAGGAGGGTAAAGGAGTAGACAGGAAGGAGAGAATTTGAAACTCAAAATTTTTTTAAATGGTAAAAATTTTTTAAATGTTAAAATAAAGTTTTTACATGTAATTGGGAAATGTTTAATAAAAAAATAAATTAAAATATCTAATGAAATAAATAAAAATAAAATGAAATAAAAATAATTTTAAAAAACCCATGGCATGGCTGGCAACCAATCTCAGGAAAGTTCCTAGTATATCAAGTGGATTCCGTCACAATGGTGCTTTTATGTCTGAAATCTCCACTATGTATATAAATGAACATTCTGGATTCATTTATGCTTTCACAGAATTTCAGATTGCTCAGGGCTTTGATTTTCAGGCAAGATGTTGACAAGACAAGATTGTGCTGAATTTATGGAAGGATACAGATGAAAATCTTAGGCATGGATGGATCACAATCGACATCTTTGGAAAGAATACCTATGATGTGATCACACACCCTTTGGAGTTATTGGAGTCATGTTCCTGTAGAGACTTCAAACAAATAATCTCCTTTTCACCACAGAATTTTCCTCCAGCACATCTATCTAAACAAAAGATGAAGGTTAAACAAGAAATCATTGATTTGCATGGAGAGAGTTTTAAAACATCCTACGGAATTCTTCCTAGTTGTACACACGACTGGTGTGAAGCACTAAGAGAAGAAAGCAAAGGAACTAGAGAGAGGACATTAATAAAAAAACAAAACAAAATATTTTCTTATCCTTTTACTAACGCTTTTGAACTTTTTTTTTCCTTGCTGAGCTTGGCTCAGAAATGTGGGGACCTTTTTTCCTTCTCCAATCAAAGTCAGTCCGTTCCTTGGATCAAGTTACATACTGTAGCTCACAATGGTACTTTTGTGTCTGAAAGCTCCAGTATATATATATATATATATAAAGGAACATTCTGGGATTCGTGTATGCTTTTACAGAATTTCAGATTGCTCAGGGCTTTGATTTTCAGGCAAGATGTTGACATGATTTTCCCTTCATCCTGATAATTTGGTATGCTAACTACTGGCAAATGCTGCTTCCTTTCTGCATTGATGGGAACTTTGAAATGGGATCCCTTTTCAGCTAGTTATCAACATTGCATGATGTATTATGCCAAGTAGGACTTTATTTTATACCTGCCATAGATCCTTTCTTACCCTCAGATTAATACTGACTAACTCTTCATTCCATCTTTTCACTTGGTTTGGTTTTTTCCCTGAGCAGCATGGGGGCTTTTCTGAAATTCTGGGCATGTTTGAAGTGCTAATTCACTGACCATTTTGCTAAAACACAGGGAAAGAAACCAGATCCTCCTTCTTTAAAAAAATTCTTTCCCCAATTATCAGTCTTTGTGTAGTGAATCCCCTCAACTTTTTCCTCTCAGTCAGATTTAGCATGAATGGATTCTACAAGGAAAAATAACGTCTGAGAAACTGGGAGAGGAACAAAATTCTTGTATGGTTTCTAAGCTTTACTATTAGATTGGAGGTTTCTTGAGGGCAAAGACCTTGGCTTCTAAGTGCTCCCTGCAGCACCCAGCAAGCAAAGCATCCAGTGCATAACAAGACCATAGGATTATAAATCTAGAACTGGAAAGGACCTCACAGGCCAACTTATCAACCCCCCTTAGCTTTATGGATGAAAATTTCAAGGCCCTAAAGAATCAAATCATTTGCCCAAAGTAACACAGGTAACAAAGTAGAACTAGGATTTGAACCCAGGATCATAAGATCATGTATTCTAAAGCCAGAAGGGACCCTGAGACCATCTGGTTCAATCCCTTTTATTTTACCAATGAAGAAACTGAAGCCCAAAGAAATTAAGTGACTTGGTCAAAGTCACATGGTTAGTAAATTTCAGAGGTCAGAGTCTAGCCTGTGTTCTCTGACTCAAACTCAATAGACGTCCATTGAATTAAATTGTGGAAATGAATGGAGGTGTTGCTTCTAACTAAAGATAACAATTTACAACCAAATACCTCACAGTTGCTGTGATGTGCTAGGAATCTTACCCAAATACTAGAGCACGTGGAAGGCCATTATCTCATTTGAGGGCCATCCATACCTAGGCACAAGCTAGACATTCCCTCCCCCTTGGAGCTTTAGTAGTGTACAATTCTTCTATTTAGTTTTTTTCCCTTCATTTTATTCTAGAGTCTTCCCAAAGATAGTGATGTCGTCAGTCAAATAAGTGTTTATTTTTACTTTTTCATTTTTCACTTTATGTTTCTAAGGGAAAAAAATGCTTCCAATTCACTTGCTTTAAAAAAATAATTCCAGGCCAGGGAACATAAAACTTTATTTAGTGATATGAATGATTTCTCTCTCGACTATGTATGTATATACAGATATAGATGTGTATATATATAGATAATATATGTATGTACCTGAGATGATAATTTTCGCCCAGGGGAGTTGCATTTATTTGGTCAAGCTTTTCAAAGTTTCAGGATAAGAACAATTGAAAAGTAGCCAGCAATTGACTAATCCTACAATCAGCCTTTCAAGGGGCATGATCAGCAATTTAATTCAGTCCATTGACTTTTCCCTTTCAAATAAGCATTTATTAAGCACCTACTGTGTGCAAGGCACTATGCTAAGGTATACTAAGACTAGCAGGTAGTTCATTTCTCCAACAATATTCTCAATCAGTCTCTGGGAAGAGGCACATGTCCCTGAGTTATGTTGGGGCACACACTCAATGTTTTGCATGCTCCCTTTTCTCTGTATGTTCCTTATTCCAGTGATTCTGGTTAGCTTTCAAATGCCTTCAGAACCTGTCCTCAATATACCCTTTCAGCCTCACTGTATGTTACTTCTTTTCTTGTGCTCTAGGATGTAGTCCAACTGGACTTCTTTCTCTTTCTAATCCCATCCCTCATACTGGGGATCTATGCCTTTGTCACGACTGTCTCCATTTCTGGAATGAAGTCCTTCTTTACACTCACCTCTCTTCCTTCAAGATTGCTTCCTTGAAGCACCACCTTCTGTATGAACTATTTTCTGATCCTTCTAATTATATGCTGGTGCCCTCTCTCCCATCTGACCTTATATTTAACTACCTTGTATTTATTTACTTTATATTTGTTCTCTGTATATTTATATTTGTATGAATTGGTCTCCCCATTAAAATGCAAGATCCTAAAATTAGAAGTCTTTCCAATAAGATTAGGGGTAAAGTAAGGATGCCTGTTATCACCACTACTATTTAAATAGTGCTAGAAATGCTATTGCCATTGTTCAGTTGTTTTCAGTTGTGACTCACTCTTTATGACTCCATCTGGGTTGTTTTTTTTTCTTTTTGGCAAAGGTACTAGAGTGGTTTGCTACTTCCTTCTCCAGCTCATTTTACAAATAAGGAAACTGAGGCAAACAGGATGCAGCAATTTGCCCAGGGTAACATAGCTAGTAAATGTCTGAGGCTGGATTTGAATTCAGGAAGATGAGTCCTCCTGACTCTAAGCCAGGCACTTTATCTACTGTGTCATCTAGCTACTTGCAGCAATCAACTAAGAAAGAAAAATTGAAGAAATAAGCATAAGCAAAGAAGAAACAAAATGTTCACTTTTTGCAGATATTCTGAGGATTTTGTTAGAAAATTCTAAAGAGTCAACTAAAATTAATTGAAATAAATTCTGCAAAGTTTTAGGACATAAAATAAATCCATATAAATCAGTATTTCTACATATTACTATCAAAACCTAGTGAAAAGAGAAAGAGAAATTCCATTCAAAATAATCACAGAATATAGAATATTTGGGAGGCTATCTACAAAGACATATCCATTAACTATATGAATTCAGTTAAAAAATGCTCTTTGTAGAAATAAAGACAAATCTAAGTAATTGTAAAAATATTAATTGCTCAAGAATAGGTTGAGCCAATATAATAAAAATGATAATGCTATCTAAGTTAGTTTACTAATTCAGTGGCATACAAATTTAACTAGCTAAAGATTATTTTATAGAGCTTGGAAAAATAATAGTGAAATTCATATGAAGGAACAAAAAATCAAGAATCTTAAGGGAAGTAATGAAAAAAGTGGAAAGAAAGGTAAACTAGGACTGTTAGATCTAAAACTACATTACAAAGCAGTAATAATTAAGATGATTTGGTACTGTTAAAAAATAAAGGTTGATCAGCGGAATAGATTAGGAACACAATATACAGAAACAAACAAATATGATACCCAAAGACCAAGTGATGAGAGTTTTGACTCTCTCAGAAACAGTTGGGAAAACTGGAAAATTGTCTGGCAGAAATTCAGTGTAGAGGAACATCTCATGCTGAATACCAAATGAACCCCAAATGGATACATGACTTAGACATAAAAGTTGATAAATTAAAGGAGTAAGAAATTAGTAGAACCTGGAAAATAATTTAGACAATGAAGTGACATTATAATTGACCTTCCAATCTATGTATAGGAGAAGAATTCATGCCCAAACAAGGGATAGAGGGGACCACAGAAGATAAAATGGACAATTTGATTTTATAAAATTTGAAAGTTGTTTCACAAATAAAACTAAAATTATTGAAATTAGAAGGGAAAAAAGTGGGCAAAAATCTTGATGACAAATTTCTTTGATAAATCATCTATAATAAATGACAAATAGATTAAAATTTATAAGAACAAGAGCCATTCTCCAATAGATAAATGATCAAAGTCTATGAACAGGTAGTTTTCAAAGGAAGAAATCCTACCTTATCAATAACTATGAAAAGATGCTCCAAATCACTAATAATTAGAAAAATTAGAAGTGAAGCAACTCTCATGTTTTACCCATCAACTTGTCAAAGATAATGAAAGAGAAAAATGACAGATGTTGGAGGGGCTGTGGAAAAACAAGCATGCTACTACACTGTTGGTGGGTCTATGAATTGGTCTAGCCATTGTGGAAAGAAATTTGGAACGCTGCCCAAAATGTTACTAAACTTTGTGCACTCTTTGATATGACTATTAGATATCAAAGACACCTTTAGGGTATCAAAGGGATCAAAGAAAGATGATCTTTTCGTAGTATTAAAAAATCTGGACAATAAGGAGGATGAATACCTATTGGAGAATCTTAAACAAATTATGGCATGTAAATGCAATAGAATATTATTACATGATAAGAAACAATGTAATGGATAGTTTTGAAGGACACTGGGAAGAGAGTTAGGTAGCACAGTAGATAGAATTCTAGCCCTAGCATCAGGAAAAGCTGAGATCAGATCTAGTCTAGTTGAGTCACCCTGGCCAAATCATTTAATCTCTCTCTGGCTCAGTGTGAAAAAATGGGAATAATAATAACACCTGATTCCCAGCGTTGTCGTGAAGATCAAATGAGATAACATTTACAAAGCACCTGGCATAGTGCCTGGCACATGGTAGGTGGTTGGTTGATACATTCTTGTTGCCTTTCCTCCTCCTCCTCTTTCTCTTCCTCTTCCCACCTCTCTGAATGGATGAAGAATGAAATTAGAACCTGGAGAATAATTTAGACAATGAAATGACATTATAAAGAAAAACAATTTTGAAAGACTTTACAAATCCAATCAATACTATGACAAACCACGATTTCAGAGGAATTAAGATGAAGCTTGCACAGTCCACGGGATGGCCCAGTGCTGAAAGAACATGTCACTTTGATATTACACAGAAAAACTTGAGTGATCATATGGTTCTCCCCTACCTAGTGGGAGCAGGTTAGTGGGGAAGGATGGTGCCTCAGTTAAATGGCAACACAACTTCCAGCTTGGCCTCTTTCTTGGGCATTCTAGGCTATCCATGCAATTAAAATTATATATAATATATTATTGTATATAATATAATTATATAAATTATAAGCCTACTAGGTTGACTCTTCTTTACTCTGGTATCCTGAGGACTTTGCCTATATGTTAGCTAGAACTAGGAGACTAATGTAAGTCTGGAGCCCTGGATGACTTTTCAGCTTTTGTGTTCGTTCTTTCTTGATCTTAGGTAAAAGAGTATCTATGACAAGATGGACATATCCAGGCTTGGATATGACCTTGTGAGTTCAAGAGGTCTAAAGGACCTGGGTCCTTTTGATTAGATCTAAATGACACCATCCCTTGGCAGCGTCTGCAGAGCTCTAGAAGAAGACATTCATTAATGAGAGGATTCACTCAAATGTAGCCTATATTACGTGTGTGTGTGTGTGTGTGTGTGTGTGTACTCACAAATATAATTGTTATTTATTATATATACCTACTTAAATATATAGGTATGTTATATATATTAAATAATACATACACACATATAATATATACACATATATACGTGCATATACTATACATGCTGTATTAGATCATTTATTATATATACTTACTTATATAACATATTATATACACACAAATATAATCTCCTATTATGTGCCATGTACTGGGCTGAGCATGGAGATACAAATATAAAAAATGACACAACACACACCTTCATTCCATACCCCCAAAAATGAACCGAAAAAACTCTCTCATAACAAATATTCATAGCCAGCAAAACGAATCCTCACATCAACCGTGTTCAAAATGTATGTCTCATTTTGCATTTTAAGTTCATCATCTTACATCCTTAAATGACTTATGTGATTAAACAAATAACCATTTAAAAATATTAAATAGTTTTCTTCAATAAAAAATCTACATTCTTTCCTTCCCCTCCCCCCTATCCCTGCATTGGGGGTGGAAGGGAAGAATAACAAAACCCTTGTAACAAATGTATTTCTTGTTGAGTCATTTTAGTTGTGTCTGACTCTTTGTGACCCCATTTGGGGTTTTCTTGTTAAAGATATTGGACTGGCTTGTCATTTCCTTCTTCAGCTCATTTACAGATGAGGAAACTGAGGCAAAGAGGATTAAGGAATTTGCCCAAGGTCACACAGCTAGTAAATTTCTGATGCCAGATTTGAACTCAGGTTCTCAGATTCCAGGGCCCATTCTCTATCTACTGTGCCACTCTAGCTGCCTTACAAATATGTAGTCAAGTAAAACTAATTTTTGTACTGTCCATATAAGAATGGCCCAAAAGTCTTACGGCGTTTTAAGGAAGTTTTACAACTTCAGAAGTAAAAGTGTTACAAATTTAAAAAAAATATTAAAAAGCTTAATTTAAAAAATGTAAAATATTGGTCTTATTAACTAATTCAACATAACCACTGTCTTGAGGTGTACATTGCTCTAGCCAGTTTTTGAACTTTATAAATATTTTTATATCAGTTGCTGCTGAATGACTGAAATGCTTGTCTTTGTAATCCTATCCTTAAGATTATCCAAAGGAGAAGGCTTTGATACATCCATGATGATTTTGATGTGATCCCACATGACAAAGTCTAAAGGAGCTGTTAGATCAAGTGACTGAGACAGCCAAACAAAAGTACCTCATCTACGGATCCAGTGATCTGAGGAAGCTTCATCCAAAAACTGTCACAAAACAATGCACGATGACAGGATTCCCCATCTTGTTAAAATTAAAAATTTATTATTAAAAATTCACTAAACCAAATAAATGTAAAGGAAAATTGAACTTTCAAATGATATTTTTTGGGTAAACGTAGAGATTTTGTATTTCTGAAGTTTTTAAAACTTAAAGTTACACTAAGACTTCTTTTCGGGATCCTTGAGTCGTATTTGACCCCCTGAATCTATTACTTCTTTATCAGGAGGTGGAACTATTGGAATTGTGTCAACAATATTCTATAATGGATTATTTGTAAGATTCCTAATTTTCTTATTTGTTAAAAAGACCACATCAACGACATCATAAATTTGTCCTTTGTCACTGTGGACCTAACACACAGCACAGCTACACTCCTGTATCCAGAACTGGTTTTCAGTTTCCACATAGCTCACATTTCACTCAAGAGGAAAATGTTTGTGTTTTTATGAAACAGTTTATGAAACAGTGTAGTTTCAAAAAAGTATCATTACTGGAAAATTCCTGCACAACAAAGAATTCCAAGGTTCTTCTTTTTCACAAAGGTTAAAAAAAATCCTACCATTACAAGAGAAATTTAGAGGAACAGGATTTGTCAGGTTATTTGTTCTAATTTTATGCTGCTTAGAAAAAGAAAAGTACAAGATTCCTTTCCCCTACTATATTCCTAAAATCAGAAGTAGAATACATCTCATATTGCTTGGACCCAAATCCAGCCCAGCATTTCCCAAACACCTTTAAGATGCTCCAGTCACCATCTTCCACCTCAAACACAAACATCCCACCCTGGGGACGGTAGGTAGAGTGTTGGGCTTGGATTTAGGGAGACCTGACTTAAAATCCAGTCCCAGTCACTTACTAGCTGTGTGACCCTGGGCAAGTCATTTAACCTCTGTTTGCCTCAGTTTCTGGGGGATAATAGTGGCATCTACCTCCCAGGGCTGTGAGGATCTAATGAGAGATTAATTATAAAACACTTAGCATAGTGCCTGGCATATAGCAGGCACCACATAAATAGCAATTATTATTATTATTTTTAGCTGTTATATTTAGCTGTTATTATTTATTGACTTATCTTGCCCAAATCTAGACCTGCCACTACTTCTTTCAAGTTGCAATGTTCCTGTCCTCCAGTTGCCATCTTCCATTTGAGGCTTTCCTTTCTTGCCAACTCTAGCCCTGAGATGGGATAGGGGTAGGGACTGGATCTGTGATTTCATTGCTATAGAAAATTTAAGAAGAGGACAGAACATCTACCAATGCGACTTGGGTACAGTTGGACCACTGAGTAAAATCACCATCAGATTAAAATAAACAATAAAAATAAGAAAACATGTTGTACAATTGAGGCTGCTCCAGCCTGACTTAAATAAGTGTTGACTACAAAAAAATAAGAAATCTGGGGTGGCAGGGATGGCACAGTGGATAGAGCACTGGCACTGCAGTAAGAAGGATCTGAGTTATCTGGACTCAGACACTAATTAGCAGTGTGAATCTGGACAAGTCCTTTAACCTCAATTGGCTCAACCCAACAACCCAAGAAGTCTGTAGAAGGACAGATATTTATAAAGACAACTACCAGTTCCTAAGAGAGTTTAACTGACATGAATCAATAATCATAGTGAAAATACCAAAAGTGCCTAGAAACTACCTCTGCTAGCCACCATGTTCTTCTTGCTAAAGATAACTCAGGTTTAGGATATAAATTAAAATTTTAAGAAAGGAACAGCATAAGTTTATGCATTATCTCATAAAAGAAAGAGAAGAATTGGAGGAAAAGAACCTAATTTGTACAAAGGTTGGTGAACAAATTAACTAAGCCAAATGATTTTGAGGGCATTTTAAGGTGAACCTGAAAGAGATACAATGAATACATAAAAAATGGAAAAGATCTGTAATTATTTCTATAAATAGTTCCTGTCTCCATAAAAGACAGTTCAGCTGCCATATTTGAACTCTAAAGTGGCAGTACCTGTTGTGCTGCAAAAGGAAGTTTAAATAGTGACGTAGAAAAACAGAGATGAGAAAAATTAGGGGAGAAAACAAACATACGGAAAAAAAGAAATGTAAGTTCTGAGATGAAAGCTAGCAAGAGACTATTCTTGTTCACTTAACAATAGTGTGACAAGACAATTTATCTCATTTACATGCAACTCATTTAACTATGTCACATAGTATAATTGGAAAAGCTCTGGATTTGAAGAAAAAAGGCCTACTTTTGAAGCTTGACTCTGCCACCACCTATGTGACCTTGGACTAATCCTTTAGCATCTCTTGTTCTTCTTCATCTTCAAAATGAGGGAGTTGAACTGGATGACCCTTTCTCTCTAAATCTAGGGTCTTATGATCCTAGGAATGACACGGTTGGATTTAATCCATAAAGTTTGTTGCAGAAGTGAAGTATGTTGTAGGCAATGAGTTATTGATTGTCAAGATGCTGTAATTCTTTAAGAGATCATTAGGACCGAACCTATCAGTAGCTGAGATCAGTACGTATTTGTTGGTCACGCCTTACCTGGATGTGAAATCTGTATGACCCATTTTGATGTAATAACTAAGTTAAGTTTGAGCCCAGACTGCCTGGAGATAGAAGTGGACTAGAGAAGAGTATTCCCCCTGAATGGTGGGGGAAAATTATTGTTATTTTTATATCTTTAAAGTAAATATTATTTTATAGTGAATGTAAATTGTGTTAAGTGATTGTAAGTAATATAAGTAGTATAAATGGTGTAAGTAATGTTAAGCGACAAATGGTAGCTATCTCTAGGGGAGGGAGGGAAGGAAAATAAAGGAAAAAAAGAAATTTACATAACTATTATATTTTTAAAAATTTAATTAATTTATTTGTTTTTAGTTTTCAACAATCACTTCCATTGTCTCAAATATTCTCCCCCCCCTCTCCTTTCCGTCCCCAAGACATCATGCAATCTTATATGGGCTCTACAATACATTCTTATTAAACACATTTTCACATAAGTCATGTTGTATAGAAGAATTAAAATGAATGGAAGAAACCATCAGAAAAAAACAAAACAAAACAAAACATGACACAAGAGAAGAGAGTGCTTCATTCTGCTTTCTGATTCCATATAGCTATTATATATTTAAAAGAGATAGCAAGTTATGCATAATAGATCTGCAGTTTCATGTGCAATCATCTTTTTTATTATACTATGTTATAGAAATGCTTGTTTTATTCTATAAATTAAAAATAAAATAAATAAATGAACCTGGAGCAATCACTTATTGATGGCTAACAGTGTGGAGAAAACATAACCATTTATTAGGAATGTGACCTTCAGGGAATTGTTTCTGAAAATCCTGAATGAGGAAATTCCCTCCACCAGTGAAGGTCTCTTCAATTGGTCATCTTAGCTTGCCCAGGACCATATAGCCAGTATGTGTCAGAACCAAAACTTGAACCCAGGGCATTCTGACTACTAGACCAACTTTTTATCCACTATGGCTCTCTTAGAGCAAAAGAAAGCTCACAGTATAGCTACACACTTAGAGAAGAATGCACTATTTGTCCAGTCTTGATGTATGATCATGGCTCTTGTGTCTAGGCCCTTCCTGGGGTGGAGTAAGATTAAAATACACTCTTGCTGTAGAGATGGCTAACATATTTAAAAGGAAAAGATGCTCTGATCTGAATTACTCAGATCTTTAACTAGGGTGGGGTGGTTGGGCTTTTGTTCCAAGGTACCAAATTCAGAGGGCACTAACAATATTCTCAGTACTTCATAAGTATAAAAACAATAGTTTAGCATCTAGATATCAAGAATAAGAGTCAAGATAGGAAGCTGTTGGATGGCTGTTCCATCCCCTTTTCCCCATGGTGGCATTGTTCAAGGCTCCCACGTATCTGTCTCTCCTCTTTTAGGAGATGTGTTTCCCATCCAAGAAACAAAAATAAAATATTTTAATATTTTGAAGCAATATTTTCAAAGTAATAAAATGTGGCATATCAAAAACATGCTGGAATGGTTTGTCATTTCCTTTTCCAGCTCATTTTACAGATGAGGAAGCTGAGGTAAACAGGGCTAATTGACTTGCCCAGGAATATGGGTCCCCACCCCCAAAATCTCCACTCAGAGTGTGCCTCATTCTACTTGCCTTGGGTACAGAATTTCCTCTCAAGGACACTAGATTTACCATCAAAAACAGACAACACAGATGTAGAATGAACATTCTTATTTAGTGTTATAACTTAGTTTGTCTTGGTTTACACTTGCTCTTAATGTGAGAATATAATTATGTTATAGTTAGTCTGAAGCCACTTTTCTGAGAAAGTGGTAATTAGATTTTAAAGACTCCTTTTGAAATTCACTCCTGAGTTATCTTATTCATTAAAAGGCAATTTTCCATATTACACAGGAAACACACCAAATTGTATTTATTCTGTATATTTAACTCAGACAATTCCTTCTTTAATAACACTTTATTTTAACTTCACAGAATAACAATAATAACTAACACTTACGTAGAACTTTAAGGCAAGTGGATTACTTTATGTAGTGGTCTATGAGTACTTCTCACTTTAAGAGACTACTTTCTATGATGACTTCTAAATTTTATTTGTAGTTCACTGAACAGAAGCACAGCAATTTCATTCATCTTCCTATTCTCTTTCTCACACCTCTGTATACTCACAATATTTCCAAAAGCCAAGGAGCAAGTGTGAGTAACTGGTATTTGGAGCCAACATGGCATAGAGGAAGCCATGTTGGTCTTGGGGTCAGAAGAGCCATCTTTAGGGTTGGGGAGGGGGGAGGAAAGGAATAGTAACCTGTGCATAGTAGATTTGTAGTTTCATGAGCAATTGTCTTATTCTATAAATAAAAAATTAAATATATTTTTAAAAAAGAAGAGAACCTAGGTCTTAACCTTACCTTTTCCCTAACTGTATGATCATTGGTAAGTCTGACTGTATATCCCATTTGCTGTTTCCACTTCTGTGCAAGGAAATTTCTCTTACAGAACAGGCTAGCCTTCATTACCTGAAGACAGTTCATATGTCCCCACCAAGTAACTTTTTCTTCAGGTTAAGCATTCTTGGATCTTGCAACTGATGCTCATTTAAAATGGCATAATAGGAGCAATATCCTTGTTCCCCTTCCCTAAAGAAAGTTAGGCTAGATTTTCCTTAAAAGGTCTTGAAATTGCCTTGAGATTTGATTGGTTTAGGGGACTAAAGTTGGGGACTCGCTGATATAGCTTAAGGAATCCAAGTAAGGTATGCTTACCTGGATACAAACCAGAGAGGACATAAGAGATAAGGATTCAGACAGTAAACCATTAGAATGAACACAATTGAGAAGGTGGGTGCTGTGGAATCAAAGCTTTCCTTTGGATAAGCATTCTTTCCCCTGTCTAAGAAAACGTTTGTTAGTCAACTGGTGGATTGAGAGACTAATTTTATTCTAATTTTGGACCTAAATTACAAGAAGTCTAGCCTTATATGCATAATTTTCAATCATCCCCACTGCCTTGCCAAAGAGGTAGCATTTCATAATGGATGAAAAGCTAGCTTCCTGGCCATGAAGACCTTGGTTCAAGTCTCACTTGGGATATACATCAGATATATGATCACTTAATCTCTTAGTGTTCTAGAAATACTCAAGGGCTACAAGTTACAGAGAAGGTATTGACTTACATTATTTGTAAAAGGAGTTTCCTACATCAGTGAAATCACAGGTCCAATCTATCCAGTTCTGTTGCCATCTTGGTTGTTCTCATATGCTCACTCCCTGGCTTGTTAAAATCCTTCCTAAAATTGGATGCTTAAGGCTAAATGCAATACTCGAGGTATGGCCTGGCCAGGGTAGAGTAAATAGGCCCATCACTGCCCTCAGAAATGCAACAAACATTATAGATAGAGAGCTGGCCTTGATGCCAGGAAGATCTGTGTTCAAGCCTTGTCTCCTACACATATTGGCTTGTGACACTGGGCAAGTGACTTGACCCTTCAGTGCTCTAGGAACATTGCCATCATTTCAAGTTGCAAAGAAGTTCCCAACCTGCACTGGTAGAGGTCCCCCAAATCATAGATTTAATCTCTATTCCTAGCTTATGACTTCCTACATCTGTTGTAAAGTTCAAAGAAGGGACTTTACATAAAGGATTTTGCAACCCTAAGGCACTATGTGGACATCATCATCATCATCATCATCATTTATTGTCATGTTTGGAAGAGTGTAGATAGGTAGTGACCACAGCAGCTAGCAACTGCTCCAGTTACACAACTAGGCTCATTACCAACACTACAACTGTTACAAAGAGCTCTTTCAGTAACTGTCCATTTCTCTAGAGGAATGGAGGTGGGGCAGTGGATACAGCATTGTACTTGGTGTCAGGAAGACCTGAATCCAAATCTGGCCTCAGACACTAGCTGTGTGACCTTGGGTAAGTGACTTAACATTTGTCTGTTTCAGTTTACTTAACTGTAAAATAGGGATGATAATAATAGTACCCACCTTCCAGAGTGGATATGAGGATTAAATGAGATAAATTTTGTAAAGTGCTTAGCACAATGCCTGGAATGTAGTAGATACTCATTTTCTTCCTTGCTTCTAGGAATCCACCTTCATTGCACTGGTTCTATGCTGTTCAGATGATAAAACTATTAGAACTTATATAGCAAATATGTTCATATATACTATATATACACAATACATATATATGTATATATATGTATACGGGTGTGGAGAGAGAGAGAGAGAGAGACAGACAGACAGACAGAGACAGAGACAGAGAGAAAGACAGAGAGAGAAAGAGAGAGAGAGAGAGAGAGAGAGAGAGAGAGAGAGGCAAAGAAAGAATATATATAATCTTCACCTCCTATGTGGCTGTGATGAGAGTATATATACCAAATGAGTTTAAGTTTTGCCCACATGTTCCATGCTTGGACTGATAGGTGTTTGGAGTCCATCCTTCGTCTTCTAGTGTTACCAGGAACTAAAGATTATGTACATAAATAAAACAAACACAGTCTTTATTTGCTTTAAAAAAATGACTCTTAAGACAATGACCTTGAGGAAAATAAACCAAATCAAACTAGGTAGCCAGAAAAAACCTTTAGCAGAGGCAACAAATTTTAAAAGGATCAAAGTTTGTATTACCCACCTTCTGACAGAGACCTTATGGTTTAGGATGCAGAAAACAATGTATATTTTTTGTACCAATGTAGGAATTTGTTCTGCTTAACTAGATGTATATATTTAATAAGAATGTTGTTTTCCTTTTTTTTTTTTCCAATTGAGGGGAAAGCAGTGAGGAAGAAAAATAGTTATTTGTTAATTGAAACAATTAAATTACATTTTAACAAAGAAAGCATTGAGATAATTATACCTAAGATACGTGAAGAGGATACCAAATGACTGGAAAAAATTAAGGATGGTATTCTTATCCCCACTCTCCTAAAAGGTAGTTGTTAGAATGCTTGCAACTAGCACCTTATATATCTATTTTCATTTATATAAAATCCTTGTGAGTGTTATTCTCATATATATATATATATATATATATATATATATACATATATATAGTATCTTTCGTAAAAATAAAATAAGGAAACTAGCAAGTTTTTGTGAAAGATTTCCTGCAGCAATATACCTTCATACTGATTCAGTTGACCGAAAGTAGTAGATAATGTGAGATCTAACTTGTGTTTTGTTTTGATTATATCAAGCAATTGATTTGCTAAAGCAAAATTCACTCTTGTAATAAGATAGGTACCATATGTGTTGACATCCTACAAAATCTCTTTATAATTGTCATAACAGAGAGAATTTTGTTCAAAGATTATCTGACCAATATGAAATAAGACTTAAAGCAGGTTGGTAAACAGTGGTTAACAGTGTTTTTTCACTTCTTTCTTGGGTGAGGTCCTATACAGAATCTAAAAGGAAGGAGGATTTCTTCTAGAAGGTAAAGTCTTCTAGCTACTCCTGTTTGTTTGCTGATCAAATATCAGTATACTACAGGTCCTTCTCAACAAGTTCCACTAAGCAGTCAAAAAAGACTGGTCTAAATTCACATGGGAATATTCAAGGTGGATGAAGAATACCTATGCCTATACCCAATCAAGGGAGATGGATGGGTAACCCACTGAACTGATACATAATAAGATCTTGTAGGATCTTAACATGTATGTGGTAAATAACTTGTTGCCAGTTAAGGGTTAATTTTAGTCCACCAAATAGATAACATTTACACGATGCTTTAAGGTTTACTTATAATGTACTTTGCATGTATTGACTCATTTGAGCCCCCACAACCATCTTATGAGGGAGATGCTTTATTATCCCCATTTTATAAATGAGAAAACTAAGGTTGAGAAAGATTAAATGATTTGCCCAGGGTCACACAGCTAGGAAGTAGCTAGGGTAGAATTAGACATCAGGTCTTTTGATCTCCAAGTCTGATACTGTATACACCATGCCACCTAGTTATCTATATGTGTGTGAGTGTGTGTGTATCTCAAAATCTTGGATTCCCCCTTGATTCCTATGCCTCCTTTCATAAATTGGTTATTCCCCCAACACACACACACAATTGGTGAATTGTATACTGCTTCCAATTAAAATAAACAAACATTTCTTAAGTATTTATTATGTACCAGGCACTGTGTCTGGCACTAGGAATTCAAAGACCAAAAACAAACAAATTGCAAAACAGCAACCAAAAAACCCCCAAAATCTGCCCTGCCTTCTAGAAGTTTACATTTTATAGGAGATAAAAGTCCAGTTGTGAAGGATTATAATTGAAAGACAAATAGAAAGAGTTTGTATTCTAGAGGCAATTGTTCAGTTGTTTTTGACTCTGTGACCCCATTTGGGATTTTCTTGGCAAAGATACTGGGAGAGGTTTGCATTTCCTTTTGTAGCTCATTTTCCAGATGAGGATACTGAGGCAAACAGGGTTAAGTGAATTGCCTGAGGAGATACGGCCACTAAATGTTTGAGGCCAGATTTGAACTCAGAAAGATGAGTCTTCTTGACTCCAGGCCTATCCACTATCCACTGTGCCTCTTAATTTCCCAGAGGCAATAGGATCCTAAATTGATCCTAAACAACATTAAAAAAAATACAAAGTTAAAAAATTTTGATAGGGTGTGATGGCACATTCTTGCAGTCCCTCCTATTGGGTAGGTTTAGGTTGGTGGATCACTTGAGTTTGGGAATTTTGAGCTGCAGTGGAGCTAAAGGTGTTTGGATGTCTGCGCTGTCTGGTTCCAAGATGGTGACACAATATTCTTTTGTGTCCAGGGTTGATCATCATCATCCAGGGCGCTTTTTTTTTTTTTAAATTTAATTTATTTATTTAACTTTCAACATTCATTTTCACAAAATTTTGGGTTCCAAATTTTCTCCCCATTTCTCCCTTCCCCCACCCCAAAATGCCGAGCATTCTAATTGCCCCTATCACCAATCTGCTCTCTCTTCTAACATCCCTCCCTTCCCTTATCCCCATCTTCTCTTTTGTCTTGTAGGGCCAGATAATTTTCTACACCCCATTACGTGTATTTTTTATTTCCTAGTAGCAAGAACAGTACTCAACAGTTGTTCCTAAAACTTTGACTTTCAGCTTCTCTTCATCCCTCCCTCCCTCCCCATTCCCTTTGGGAAGGCAAGCAATTCAATATAGGCCATATCTGTGTAGTTTTGCAAATGCCTTCCATAATAGTCGTGTTGTGTAAGACTAACTATATTCCCCTCCATCCTATCCTGCCCCCCATTGCTTCTATTCTCTCTTTTGATCCTGTCCCTCCCCAAGAGTGCTGACTTCAAATTGCTCCCTCCTCCCACTGCCCTCCCTTCCATCATCCCCCCGACCCTGCTTATCCCCTTCTCCCCCACTTTCCTGTATTGTAAGATAGGTTTTCATACCAAAATGAGTGTGCATTTTATTCCTTCCTTTAGTTGAATGTGATGAGAGTAAGCTTCATGTTTTTTCTCTCACCTCCCCTCTTTTTCCCTCCACTAATAAGTCTTTTGCTTGCCTCTTTTATGAGAGATAATTTGCCCCATTCCATTTCTCCCTTTCTCCTCCCAATATATTTCTCCCTCACTGCTTAATTTCATTTTTTTAAGATATGATCCCATCCTATTCAATTCACTCTGTGCTGTGTGTGTGTGTGTAATCCCACCAACTACCCAGATACTGAAAAGTTTCAAGAGTTGCAAATATTGTCTTTCCATGTAGGAATGTAAACAGCTCAACTTTAGTAAGTCCCTTATGACTTCTCTTTACTGTTTACCTTTTCTTGCTTCTCTTCATTCTTGTGTTTGAAAGTCAGATTTTCTTTTCAGCTCTGGTCTTTTCATCAAGAATGCTTGAAAGTCCTCGATTTCATTGAAAGACTATTTTTTCCCCTGAAGTATTATACTCAGTTTTGCTGGGTAGGTGATTCTTGGTTTTAGTCCTAGTTCCTTTGACTTCTGGAATATGATATTCCACACCCTTCGATCCCTTAATGTAGAAGCTGCTAGATCTTGTGTTATCCTGATTGTATTTCCACAATACTTGAATTGTTTCTTCCTAGCTGCTTGCAATATTTTCTCCTTAACTTGGGAACTCTGGAATTTGGCCACAATGTTCCTAGGAGTTTCTCTTTTGGATCTCTTTCAGGTGGTGATCGGTGGCTTCCTTGAATACTTATTTTGCCCTCTGGTTCCAGAATATCAGGGCAGTTTTCCTTGATAATTCCATGAAAGATGATCATGGTTTTCAGGTAGTCCCATAATTTTTAAATTGTCTCTCCTGGATCTATTTTTCAGGTCAGTTGTTTTTCCAATGAGATATTTCACATTATCTTCCATTTTTTCATTCTTTTGGTTTTGTTTTGTGATTTCTTGGTTTCTCATAAAGTCATTAGCCTCCATCTGTTCCAATCTAATTTTGAAAGAACTGTTTTCTTCAGTGAGCTTTTGAACCACCTTTTCCATTTGGCTAATCCTGCTTTTGAAAGCATTCTTCTCCTCATTGGCTTTTTGAACCTCTTTTGCCAATTGAGTTAGCCTATTTTTCAAGGTCTCATTGAAAAATTTTTTTGGGTCTCCTTTAGCAAGGGAGAAGCATGCTTTTCATGCTTCTCTTGCATCTCTCTCATTTCTCTTCCCAGTTTTTCCTCCACCTCTCTAACTTGATTTTCAAAATCCTTTTTGAGCTCTTCCATGGCCTGAGCCCATTGAATATTTATTTTGGATGTTTGGGATACAGAAGCCTTGATTTCTATGTCTTTCCCTGATGGTAAGCATTGTTCTTCCTCATCAGAAAGGATGGGAGGAGATATCTGTTCACCAAGAAAGTAACCTTCTATTGTCTTATTTTTTCCCCCTTTTTTGGGCATTTTCCCAACCAGTTACTTGACTTTTGGGTCCTTTGTCAAGAGTAGGACATACTCTGGGAATCTGTGGGATCTCAGTTCCTCCAAAGTGGCACAATCAAGCGTGTACTAGTCTGGATGCAGAGAGAGATTTTTGTGCCCAGAATCTTAGCAGTTACCTCTCCACAGTCACCTGGCCTCCAGTTCTGCCAAGTCAGCACTGGGGGCTGATTTTCAGATAAGCTGGATGGGCAGGGCCACCATTCAGTGCGAGAGAAAAGCCAGCTTGGCCAGGGCCTCCACACAGGTAAGGTAAGACTGAGGGAAGACTCAGATCTTCAGTGCCCCCAAGGGTTTTTACGCTCCAACAATGGAGGGTCTGTATGGGCTGCTGTGTAACCTCTGTGGCCACTGCCTGCTGCCAGAGCTATGGGAAGGCCCTTCTCCCTTCCTGGCCAGCTGATAAAACCCTGTCACTGACCTTTGGTGCCTGTGGGTTGAGGGATCTGAGGACCCGCTGCTGTGACTGGAGATTCTGCCCCCAAGGTATCCTCCTCCCAGAGTCTCATCACATGGCGCCGCCAAGGCTGGGCTGGGTTCCGCTCCACGTCTGGAGTAACCTTTCTGTGGGCCTTTCAGGTCACCCTGGGCTGGAAATCTCCTCCACTCTATTGTTCTCCACTTCTGCTGCTCCAGAATTTGTTGAGAGTCCCTCTCTATAGGTATTTTGTGGGCTGTGTGGGGAGACCTTGCGTAAGTGTGTCTTTCTAGTCTGCCATCTTGCCTCCCCCCCTTCAGTAGCCAGGGTGCTTTTAAAGAATTTTCTATGGCCACGACTCTCCAATAGTTTGAGAACTGCTGTTTCGTTTACTTTATCCAAAGTTGTCTATGGTCAAAGCAGAGTAAGGAAAGCAGCAAAAATGGATCCATTAGCTGGGAAGGTCTGTGCCAAAGAACTGGGCACCAGGACTGACTGGAGGCAAAACTGTATCTTACTTTGGCCATCTCCAGCTCCCTCTTTGGAACGTCTTTCTTTCTCCCTCTCTGTTCTTGGCACATGACCATTACATGGTTCCGTTCCCTGAGAACCTTGATGACCATCTCCTTGGAAATGCATGAGCTGTTGCCGCTTTTAGGGATATTTGGATTTTCATAGGGATTTAAACACTTTACAACAAAATAATCTTTAAAAAATAAAATCCTTCAAGAGCTAATGATCTTGTATCCTTGGGAGTACAATTTCAGGACTGGGAGATTGTGTGTGTCTGTTGGGGAAATGACTGATTTATGGTGAGGTATGAAAGGAGTTACAGCAATCAAGGGGGAACCCAAGATTTTGAGCCTGGGTGACTGAAAGAATGGTGAGATCTTTGACAGACGCTGGGAAGTCAGGAAAAGGAACTAGTTTGAGGAGAAGCACGATAACTTTAGGTTTAGACCTGTTGAGTTTGAGGGAAGGATATCTAGGGGAGTTGTCTGGTAGGCAGTGGGAAGTGCTGTCAGGAACCACGCCTTCCCCTATCTGCCCATCGGGTTCCAGTTTATCTGCATCTGATGGGGGTTTAGAAAGTGGCTAAGCAGAAATGGCACCAAGAGAATAAAACTTTCCCTGTAACAATGCTCTTGGACATAACAAGGACTTGAGTAATTCTTGTCCGCTGGACCAGCAGGTTATTTCAGGGATTGCATACAGGGAAGGGAGGATCAGACAAAAAAGGGAAAGACTTTGAAAGTCAAGAGGAATTTCAAATTCTGACAAGAAAACCCAGTTTGTCCAGTGGCATCTGCAAGTACTTGTGTGACCTCTGACTATGAGACAGCTGTTTTTCAGCAGATTAATAGCTTAAAGGGATTACTCAGCAAATGGCCAAGTCAGCCACCTTTCCAGCTGGGATTGCTTAAAACCCCTGGGCTTTGCTTACCTCATCAAAGAAAGATCTTGGCTCAGGTTCTCTTGTTAAAGCTTTAAATAATCAGAGCCCCACCAAAGGAGCATGTTCCAATAAATACTGAGCTTGTTGAGTTACTGTAATGGAGTACTTTAGTGGGGTTTTCTGGTGGGACTTAGATATAGGACTGTTATGGGTTACCATGTTGCTGCTGGTAACTCTGATTCCCTACCATAATAGTCTCTGTTGTGTGTTATTAAACTGGGAGTCTGAGAATCTAGGTTCAACTTTTGGCTCTCCTACTTGCAGTCTGTAGGGTCTTGGGCAAGTAAATTCAACGGGTGAGGTTTCTTCATCTATAAAATGATACTATCGAGATGGTTGGTCTTCAAAGTCTCCCACAAGTTCAGAGTTCTGCTCCTTCCAGAAATGCAGTTTAAAAGAAATGTTGGATGAGAAATCCCATGTAGAGAAAATCTGTGAATTCTTTGATTCTGGAGGATTTCTTTTTTTACTTGTATGTATCTGTTTTTCTGTGGTGTGACAATGATTTTGATATGGGGTTTAAACTAGCATTTGCCAGTAGAGTGCATAACGAGCTATGTCATTGTGGTATGGTGGAAAAAGCAACGAACAAGAAGCAGAATGTGGGTTTAAATCTTGGCCATGTCTGTAGCTAATTGTGACATGAGGTTTCTTTAACTGTAATTTGTATTTGAACTAGATGATTTCTAAAGTCTCTTCTGTCTTTAAAAATGTATGATTCTGATTTTCAATAGAGCTTTAAGGTTTGCAAAGCACTGTTATCTCATTTGAAACCCACAACAAATCTCTGAGGTAGGTATTATTGTCCCCATTTCTCAGATGGAAAAATTGAGGCTAAGAGAGGTTGAGACTTTCCCAGGGTCATATATCTAGTAAGTATCTGACACGGGATTTTTCCCAGGTCTCTCTGATACCAAGCCCAACACTCTTTCCTCTACTACAGTGTCCCACTGTGACCAACTTTGTGAGGGATGACAATTCTAGCATACAAAACAATGGATGTTTTGGGGAAAACTTTAGAGGTTGCATATGGGTGTATATGTCTGGAATTGGTTTCAAAGAATTCTGGGAAGAAGATGGGAGAAAGGTATAGAGTTTAAGGGGGGCAGCTATATTCTCTATTTTGAGAGGGAGAAACATGTGAAGTGACTTATTTCCAATCCTCAGTGCCTGCTTCCAAAAGAAGTATGAAAGTCAATGACGTCTGCAGACATGATGCTGGCAGAGTGAATATGGTATTGTGGATTCTTTCTGTTTGGGTAAGATAATCCTTCCTAGATGTTATCTTTCCTCTCCCACCCACTAATCAAGGGGAAAGTACTGATGAACTCACTGTCTCCAGTATCTGTGCAAGAAGTCATTCCTCTTCCCTGTAGTCAGGAGCACTGACTATCATCTCCTATCTCCCCTCCCCCTCTATTGAGTCTTTTGCCCTCTTCCTCATTTTAGATTCTTAACCATCCTCCTTGATGCATAAAACTATTTTTATCATGCTAGCCTTGATTATGTAATCATTTGGGGAACACTGGACGTTGGAGAGAGATAGAGTTGATTTGGGATAAATACACTAGATTCTTCTAGTTTGGGGTTCTGGAGACAACCTCTGGCACTAAAGCAGTCAGAGAACAATGAGATGCCCCTGTTAAGTAGATCTAGGCCTCCCTCATCAGTACCCATCACATTTTTGAAAATTCAATTTTATTTTATTTTCAGTTCTGCATTCTCTCCCTGTCAGGGTAAGGAGCCCTGTCTCCTACCCGTTGAGGAAAACAAAAGACTCATTATAGATATGGCTCAAGACAGAATAGAGGAAGGACAAATAAAGACCTAAGAGAATGTTAAAATCAAACCTGCATTCACCCACAGCTTTCGTAATTGTAGCATAAATCCAATATTACAAGCCCAGTAGCAAGAATGGAAAGAGGAAGCCAGAAGAGGTATTGTACTACCTGGCTTTCCCAGGGTTCCTCTATTCCTGGCGCTCAAAACTATTTGCCACACATGGTTCACCCAAGTCTCATTACCCACAGTCCACACTCAACTTTGCATAACACATAGAGCACTTAAGCCTTATCATTATATTACATGTATACCATGCATGTGTATGTATATGTATGTGTATATGCCTTCTCTGGCTCCATAGTTGCTTTCCAAGACTCTGTGAGCCTGGAATTCTCTTATCTTTTTCTCTCTAATCTACCTCTTTGTGATCTCATCCACTTTCATGACCTCAACTAAGACTTCTTTGCAAGTGAAACTCAAATTTTTATTTGTTGCCCTAACCTCTCAGTTGAATTCAAGTCCTTCATCTCCAACTAATTGCCTACTAGGCATTATATCATGGATGAACTAGGTGCACCTCATGTTCTTCCTTGAATGTGTCAGTGTATCTATGACATCATTAGTGTGGGTACAGATAGCAGCCAGTCCATGAACTTCTCAGTCCAAGTAACTCATGTTCATGTTCTTCCACAGCTCCACAATGAAGGATCTACCCTAACGTGATGGAGGATGTCTTCTCCTTCTTTTAATACTTTGAGGCTACCAGTGCAACATAAAGGTTTTCAGTCTATTATCCCTTGTTCTCTGTAAATGTCCATCTACTTTTTCAGTTGTACATGGTCTTCTTAATATCTTTCATGCCATTTCTCACATGCAGGTCATCACTGATAACATACAACAGCCAGCTGAAACCCACATTTAATTTCTCCATTGTCCTTTGTGGCAGCTGCAGTCTTGAGATCATGAGATCTCAGAGATCATACTTTTCCATGGCTCATAGTTACATAGCATCTCTCCCTGGAAGAGTTTTGGTGTTAAAAATACAGGCACTGGAAGCAGTTTACTCCTTAGGATCGTTGGAAGCACTATAGATTTACTCCAAAATGACTTGAGGGCAAGTAGATAACTCTCACAAGGAACTGGGTAAGTTGTCATATAGATGGAATGACCTTCAAAGATTGAGTTATAGTGGTTAGTGAAGTAAGAAACAAGAGGCATGTCTATTTTTCCTTATGGTCCCATCTGTGAGTGTGTGTGTGTGTGTGTGTGTGTGGGAGGGGGATGGTGTAAGGAGGGAAATGGAAATAAATAATGGTAGATCTTGTACTGGAGAGTCTGGCCAGGGATATGGAATCTTCCCGGGAAAGAGAAGTTTCTGTGATTTTAATGACTTCGAAGGAGCATGAGAAAATAGCTCTAGTATGAAAAGTTACTTGTCATTGTAAAGAAAAACGACTGAGAAAGACTTAAGTTCTGTGATCAATGCAATGACCAACCATGATTCCAGAGGATCAGTGAGGAAACATGGCGCCCACTTCCTGACAAAGAGGCGATAAATTCAGAGTGTAGAATGAACCATCTGTTTTTGGATATGGCCAGTGAAGGGACTTGTTTTACTTTCCCATGCATATTTGATACAAATATTTTGTTTTCCTTTCTTTTAATTTTGATGAGGGAGTTGGAGGGAGTGGTGATAGGGTTACCAAATTGAGAATGGGGAGAATAAAAGAGGATCATTTAATCATTTAAAAAATTCACAGAAGAAGATAGAAGGAAGAACAAGAAGGCCACTTTGAGAATGTATACTTGGAGGGAGAAACAAACTATAAGTCATGCAGATTTGTAGATTTATGTGCAGTCATTTTCAGCACTGCTTTGTATATAGAAAGGCTATTCTTATTTGGTGTTCCTTATGTTTAGAATGTCTGCTATATTTGAAAGGGAAAAGATATAGCTTTAAAAATAAGATAACTAATTTTTTTTAAAAAAATGTTTGTTATCAATAGAATGGGAATTCTATGTGATTTCTATGTGATTTGTGGAGTACAAAATGAGACAGAAGGCATCAAATCTAAATCCCATACTTTATGATCCTAAATGAATACAAGGAATATTTCTAGCTCCTAATCAAAGTCTGAAAAAAATATAATGCAAACTAAACATTGTAGATCATGTTCCTTCCCCAATGAGAAGAGGAGAGCTGCATATAGAGTGACCAATGGAGGCAGTGATGTGTGCAGCCCCTGATTTCAAAGAAAGTCTATCTACTCCTCTGTTTAGCTCTATTTGCTTAACTTAGATTAGTCCATGTCAAAGAGGCACCAGTTCTGTTTGTCTGCTTCAGTATCACACTGCACAGCCTCCAAGATCTGTGGGCCACCCAAAGTTTACAATTTCTGGTGATTTGTCTGTAGGATCCCACCTTTGGGGCATTTTTAAGTATTCAGCTTCATTTTCCCAAACCAGATAAAGACAAAAACCTGGTAGGTGGCAATGAATATCTCAGCATGGTTTGTTAAGTGGCTATGAGTATCTCCACATGGTTTGTGCACCGCTCAATAAACCCCATAGTTAATTTTGGGTCAACTTAGTGTGAAGATTTTTCTGTGTTCTTTGAAATTCTAGACTTTATGAACTAGGATGTGGCCTGGTTTTTGGTGGAAGATACAGTGCAGTATGGGTTTTTTTTAAAGCATGGATTTGACATCAAAAGTAATGGTTTGTATCTTAACCTTATATGTGGCTACCAGGGATTATGAATAATTGAAGGGATATCTGGATCTAAGTACATTATCATGCCACATAGCTTGGCCTAAAAGCTATGGTTAATGCATTTACCAACTTCCCCTATGGACAGAAGTCTCATATTCAGTAAGCCAAATTATACTCCCCACCCTCTCCCACTAACCTGGCAGGCATTCTTCCCCTCCTGCTTGTCTCCAAAAATCAGTATTGGATGGCTTATCTCCGTTCTTATTGACAGTAAATTGCATTGTGTTACGCATACTCAATTTGAGTTTCAAATGGGACTTTCCTTTGTTGTCCTGGTAACAATCTATTTCAGTTCCATAACAATGATTAGTATTATCTTTTGGTTAAATTAACCTAATCTCTACCGGTTTTTCATTCCTGTATTCTTCTTGTGGCTACTTCTTCCTACTGGTGTCTGGCAAATTATGGGAGCATACAGTTAGACCTAGAAGAAACCTAGGTTATCTAGCCCATGCCCTTCTCCCCTTTCATTTTAGAGATGAGGAAACGAAGGTCTATAGAAGTAAGTGACCTGTCCAGGGTGGACAGGTAGTCAAGAAATGGAGCATGCATTTGAACCCTTGATTCTCTGGACTCTAAATCTAACAGTCTCTGGAGGATAGGGTCATAGGTCTAGCTTTGGGAAGGACCTCAGAGGTCAGCCTCCTCGTTTGTAAAATGAGGAAACTGAGGCTCAGAGAGGTTAAATGACTTAATGCTCTTTCCACTCTACTTGCCCATGTTGAGCCCTCAGGAATAAAGGCATGTTACTTTTCTCCTCTTTCGGTTTCTTTCCTTATTTCCTGAGTATTGCATACTCAACAATAATATGTTCCTATAACAAGGCCATTGAGGATGTTTCGGATACCATTGGGGGACTTTCTATTTCCAGTACTTAGATATCAGTTCATCTCTATCCAGGCCTCACTCACCTCTAAGTCAATTTAATCTTGTGACTAAAATAACATAGCTTAGTACTTATGTGACCTCAAGTAAGTCACATAGTCTTTCTTGGACTCATTTTTCTTTTCGGTAAAATGAAACTGGATTTGATGACCTCTAAGATAACTATGATTCTAGGATTTTACGTGGATGGGATTCTGTTCTGCTTTAAAAAATTTTGAGAGAAAGATATCCTTGGTAAGTTCTTCCTATTTTTAATAATTCCTATTTTTAATAATCTTCATGAAATTTTAAAAAGAAAAATAAGAAAATGGTAATATGGGGAAAAATTTTCATGATCAGATATCTTATAGCTCCTCATTTCTCATGGGAGATAGAGAATCCATGGTCTATTTTTTTTTCATTCCTTTTAGTTTGCATCATTATCAAAGCCCTACTGAGCCTTCTCTTTTCTAGGAAAAGTCACTCCTATTTATCTAATGTTTATCATAGGCAGAAGTTCCACTGAAACCATCACTGAGACTTAAAACCTTGAGGCATGGTAGTTAAAGGGCAACCTGTTATAACAGAATAACACTGGACTAAGACACAAGACTGTAGCTGGTAAATATTTAACAATGGGTACTCCAGAAAAAAATCAAACGTAAATATTGCATTCTGGGGCATCTCCAGCCATCCTGATAAATATCAGGCCACTGGACCCAGATGGCTCAGGAGAAGAAAGTGAAGTTGATAACCTTGCACAGCCCTCCCTCACTCAAATCAAAGTCAGCTGCATCATCATCTTGATGTCATGGTCCTCTTCGAGCAGGACAAACTTCGAGAAGGACAAACACAAATGTACACACAAGGAACTTTTAAGTATAATCTGGATTATTTCTATTTTTTCCATCTCTTATTATGTTCAGACAATTAACCAAATAACAAATCAAGAACAGACATGTAGAAATTGCTAATTTCTGAGATATATGCTGACATTGAAAATTTAACAATTGGCTCTAGAAAAGTAGTTGAAGCTGGCTCCAGCACATCTTTGACTAAGAGTCAGAAGGACCTGGATTTTTACCCTGGCTCTGCCACTTACTTGTGGCATGGCATTAGACAAGCCATATAATCTCACTTAGATTCAGTTTTCTTTTCTACAAAATAAGGACTTAGACTGCACATAAAATATACCACTGTATACCACAATATACCAAAAAACTATATGTAAAATATCCTACAGTGGACCATGTAACAAATGACCAGGCAGCCTATATATAACATGTATTTTAAGATTAATCTAGAGCTGCCCCACTCCAGTCTCCTAAGAGACTGGATTTCTACCTTTGTATCAAACAGGAGATCCATCGCAGCTGTATGGTCACTCTCTTTATCTTCATCTTCAGAAGAGGTAGGCATTGGGCTTATAATTACGTCTTGCTATTACATGGCAGATACTTGAAGTCCAAGCAGTGTGAATTTTTTTGCGGGGGGAGGGGGAGATGCAAGGTAAAAACACTTTCCCTGGTGTCTCTGGGAGGAAGTAATTCTCCCCCAGATCTGGGGAATACCAGTTAATTTAATCTTGACTGGCTTAGTTTTCCTCAAATACTTATTACACACATGACAACCATAGATAGCAAGCAGATATATGAAATCAAGTAAGATAGTAATTGGGGGAGCCATACAGATTACACTAGGTGATGGAATACACAAAATTTAGGGGGCTCTAATGACCCAGGGCAATTATATAAAGATTACTTTCAGTGTGAGCATTTATACCTCAAAAATTTTTTTAATTTAATATTTTATTTTTCCCCAATTACATGTAAAAACCAATTTTTAACATTTGTATTTAAAAATATTTGAGTTCCAAATTCTGTCCCTCTCTCACCTTCCATGGAGAAGGCAAGCAATTTGATACAATACCTCAGAAACTTTAAATGATATAAATCAGGTTCTGATTCATAATTTTGTTGATTGTCTAGCCTTAAGAAAGTAGTCTTTTCAGTTCCGAAAGACTCATGATGGAAAATGCCATCCACATCCAGAGAAAGAAGTATGGAGTCTGAATGCAGATTGAAGCATGCTATTTTATCTCTCTTTTTTTCCCTTTCTCATGATTTTTCCCTTTTGTTCTGATTCTTCTTTCACATGTGACTAATGTGGAAATGTTTTTAATATGATTGTGAAAATAAAAGAAAGTAATCTCTTGAGGTAAAAGTACTGGAAATCAAGGAACATACTGAGGTACAGTCTTTTCCCCACGTCATCCTCAGGGAGTCTCTCAGTCATTCAGAATTCCTCACCTTCTCCTTTTGCCCTATATTCCTCCTCCCCCTTCTTCTTTTACCAGAAGTCTCTCAGCCAATCAATAGGCATGTCTCCCTATATGTATGCAGCGTCACAGAGCTGTCCTTTAGAGGACTGTCCAACTTGCCTACAAGTGGAACTATAGCAAAGATACATTCCTGTTCTACGATACAGTGACTCTACATTAGCTCGGTCACATTTATGGAGGACTAACTGTTTTTGTGATTCTGGTCTGCAGGGAAGAAATGCAAAAGACCACAGAGAACAAGCTAGAATCTGAGCAAAGGAAATTGTTGTTATTCAATTAACAAAGGCTAACAGATCCTTTGGGCAATTTTTTCTGGAGTTGAAACAGAGAGTAATTTTCTAACCATGACACGACTCATAAGCCTTATTTTCCATCCTAGGAGGCAAGTTTTATTCTTTATAGAGCAGATTCTGACAGTCACTTGGGTTAGTCATCTAAATTCTCAGTGTCTTATTTTCCTTATCTCTGATATGGGGGGGGGGGGGGGGGCAAGCAAACCAAACCCAAAACATTAGAACAACAACTAGCCTGAGGCAATCAGCGCTTTGTCCCTGGAAAATGACGTGAATGAGAGGGGGCAAATGGTAATCTCTCCTCAGGGATTTAGGTCCTGGTTTATCACATCATATTCCTCCTGTGGTTGGCAAGTCTACACACAAGAAAAGAAAATAAATTTCCAACTATTGTTTAAACGCAGGAACATTATTTGTATTTTAATTATTTTTCTTAATATCTTGGGATTTGATTTGGAGAATTTGTCAGTTCTGCCTAGGGTATTATTAATATGGAATGGTATTTACAACAATTGAAAATTTGAGTCATAGCCCTATGGGAGACAACCTACATTAGTGAAAACACTAGCCTAGGATTCAGAAGGCATGAGAGCTTAAACCTGGGCATGCCAGCTGTGTGACCACGGACCAGTCAATTTAACTGTCTTCAACTGCAAAATGAGGAGGTTGATCATACCCTTTGACCCACAGATTCTGCTGCTTGGAACATATCCAAAGGATGTTAATCTTAAAGAGGCTTATTCACTGAATGGGCATCACCTCACTCTAAGTGAGTACCTGAACAGGCCTTAGAAGAAAAATGCCAAGGTCTCCCATTGCATCCTGGGCTGTCTCTAGTCATCTTGATGAATATCTGGTCACTGGATCCAGATGGCTCAAGTGGAGAAAGTGAGGCTGGTGATCTTGCATGGCCCTCCCTCACTCAAAACAAAGTCAAGTGCAAGTCACGTCATCATTTCTCCGATGGCATGGTCTTCTTTGAAAACGAAGGATGAACACACAATGATAAAAAGAAATTATACCAAAATACTCATAGCAGTACTTTTATAGTAGAAAATAACTGGAAACAAAGTAGATGATAATTAATTAGGGAATAGCTAACCAGCTCCACACCATCCCTGGCTTCCAACCCCAGGAATTGCTTATGGCAGGTTTGGAGAGGCAAGGAAAGAAGCATGTTGCATTTGCAGCCATATGGTCCCCCAGAGGACAGTCACATGACCCAGCCTCTTGGCTTGAGGAGAGTGGATTTCCTGGACACTGTTTCCTGGACGTGTGTGTATGTGTATATGCATATATATAAAAATATAAACAAACAAATAAATATGTATATATGTGTGTATATATACACATCTTGAATTTGAACTACAGGTAGACAATAAGATGGATCCAAAATTTATTAAGAGGAAGACACTGAACTGTATCACCTTTGCAAAACAACAGAGAATTTTCAAATTGATTCCAAATTGCCGTCTGCTGAAGAAGCCATATTTTTCTTAATCTTATTTTATTGGCATCTCTTGTTTTTCCCTTAACTTCATTTATAAACATGTCCCTTTCAACTCCCCTATTCAGTGAGTGATCCCTCATAATAAAGACTTTAAAAAGAAGAAAAAACTTTTTCAGTAAACTGAACCAACGTAATTTCTGAGTCTGACAGTATATAAAATCTCTCACCTTTGCAAAGATTGAAGGGAGGTCCATTTATTTAATTCTTTTCCAAGACAAGTTTGGACTTTTTTGGTATTTGTTTCCATTGTTATACTCATCATGTATATTGTTGTTCTGGTTCTGTTTACCTCACTGTGTATCAATTCAGTTATTACTAGTTTTGAATATTATTCTGAATTCTTCAAATTCACACTTTTTATGGTGCAATTATTCATTGTGTTTATTTGCCACAGTTTCTTTGGCTGTTTCCCAATAGATGAACATTTATCTTTGGTTAAAAATCATTTTTAACACCAAGTTTATTTCCATAAAAATGCATAGTTGTGAATTTTGTCAATCTATGATTACCAAGTCAGAAATGTGGATGACCTAAAAGTCTATGGAAAGATTCAACATGGGCGTGTGCAGGCAGCTGCTTATTGTTGAAGTTGTTCATCCTTCATTCTCAAAGAGGGTATTACCAGTCATGTCTTGAAGTGGTGTGATAGAGCAAGATGACAACACAGAGTTTTAGATATAGAAAGGAACTGAGAGATCACATTAGAATGGTGTGCAAATTACTTAAGACTAGTAATATTTCTGATATGGTTTCATTTTGTGACAGCTACAATCATGCAAATGCATTTTTACTGACACTAAGATGGCTTAGAAATCTGATCTTGACCAGATGAAATTGGATTAAATTGGTTTCCCCATATCTAATTAGTCCTCTGTGTTTGAGTACTGAATTCTGTGCTATACATATATGTTTTATCACTCTCTTTTGTTGTATTTTTAATTCTATGATTCATAAGGATGGCTATTACTCTGGAAAACCTGCAAAAGTTGTATCTTTTAAAGAGTGTACCGCAATTGTTCTCAGAGATATTGTAGTAGCTGTTAATGCTGGGAAATCAAGTTTTTTAAGGATTGTACAAGACCAAAATGAAATAATATCAGTCACTCTGAAAAGGAAAGAAAAGTGAAATTGGAAATGAAAAACAACACCAACAACTGACAAACCATTGCTGCAAAACAGCCTAATTAATCTTCGGAAAACAAATCTGAAGGTTTGAAGATTCTTCCCTATGAAGAAATCTTCATAGGGAACTGGCAGTGAGAAGGGTTAGCACTGATTCTTCTACAACTTCTTGAACTTGGAAGAGCAGTGGAATAATTGGCACAAAGATAGCTAGTAACCACCATGAAGAAAAACTGCCGTAGGCAAGAAAATACAAAGACTGCAGTAATGAAGATTATAAATATATAACTTTTACTCATAAAACTCACTTTTTCATTCCAGGATATATTCTAAAAATTGTTTAAAAAGTTCAAATGAGCCTCTAAGATCTGAGGATTTTCTTCAGACTATAAAATATCCACCAAAAAAATGTTTGGAGAATTTATTTTTTACTTTAGTCAGCTTGGAAGTCTTGTCCCCAATGAAGAAATGGCGAACTCTGATAAATATATTTATAAACTGACAAATAGAATTGCTTTGGAGTTACAGGAATTCTCAAATGGAGATGGAATATTACCACATGACTTTGTGCCATGAATCATGTCATGAAAAATTCAAAAATTTATCAAAGAGATGGAAAAAACATACTTTGATAGTCTAGAACTCACCTGATTTCAACTCGATTGAAAACCTAAGGACTACAATCAAGTTAAAAGTGGATTGTTCATCAAAGGAACACAATATCCAATGTGATAAAAGTATGGTTTTGTGATGAAAAATAAAAGACCATGTGTCAAAATCTCATGAACTCAATACCACATCATTTAAAAATAAATGATTGCAGCAAATCCCCACATTGCATATGAAGATTTTTAAAGCTGTAAAAAGTTGTAGATTTTATTATATAAGTCAATAAATGTAATTATTTAATCTCAGAGTTAGAAAAGACCTTAGGAGTCACCTGGTCCAACTTCTATTTAAAGCATGAATCATCTGTACAACATCCTTAATTAGTGGCCATCCAGGCTTTAGCAACCCAAGAGGCACATTTTATTTCTGCACAGCTTTGATAACTAGAAAGCGCTTTTTTGTAGTAAAGGGACATCTGCCTGGCTGAAATTTCCATGGTTATCTTTGAAGCTGTTGTGCTGATGTATAAACCCTCTGGCTCTTCGACCAGAAGTCTGCTAATAAAGGGTGATTGGCAACTCTTGTTTTCTATTACGACTCAAGTCAGAGTCAAGCCCCGCTAGTAAGAGGCCAACTTCCCAGGAATTTCTTCAGGGTCAATGTTTGTTAGAGAAGACAACTCAGAATGAATTTGACCAGATGAACCTGCCCCAAAGACAAAGGATAAAGAGAAAGAGAAAGCACTCAGTACAGGTTGCTCTGACTTGGTACTTTCTCTCATGTGCAAGAAATGGACAAGTCATCAAGAGAGACATCAGTGGCTTGATGCTCTGGCACCAAAGGCAATGCATCCGATCAGATGTGTGTTTGTGTGGACTTACTTCTGGTTAGCGTCTTCATTGCTACATGATTTCTTTGCCCCAGTGTAATGTAAGTTCCTTGAGGGTGAGGATTTTTGGGGGGGATTTTGTGTCTTCAGTAATTGACACTGTGCCTTGCACATAGTAGACACTTCCCAAAATAATGAAATTGAATTGAATTTTCTTGTTCTGAACTGATATATTTGTAAAACACACTTGCATGCTTTATTTATTGAAAATATAAAGGAATGCAATTATAATGAATGATATTTATACAGCAGTTTAAAGTTTGCAAACACTTTAAATAAATCATTTGATTTTCATATCAACCATGTGAAACAATTACTACAAATATCATTAACCCCATTTCACAGGTGAGAAAGTTGAACCTCAGAGAGGATAAGTGCTTTGTTCATGGTTACAGAGCCAGTCAGAGCCTTGATTAGAACCTAGCTCTTTCTTATGACCAAATGGATAATTGTAAAGTACTTAGCAAAGAACCTGGCACATGAGTGCTATATAACTGTTATCCATTAGCTATTATTATAGAAAGTCCTGCATACTATCCATTATGCTGTCTCTTCATGTTTATTGTCAGAGAATGTGCCAGAAACTAGTCATTGTCAATCTATAATCCTATTGGAGTTGGACAGCTCCAGGCTGACCCTTAGAGTTCTGTAGTATGTCTTGAAATCAGGGCAAATGGGACCCAGGATGACTATGTCACAGAATGACAAATATGTCTTTCCTGTATCCTTTGATGTCAGTCATCACAGATATGTTTCTTGAGCTGATTTCTTTATTTCACTTGAATCCATAAATGAATTTTATATTCCCCAGTAAAATGAATTGGCTCCTAGAAACCTTTAGTTTGGGAATCAGAAGGGAAGGTAACAAGAGAATCAAGAAGTGAAGGAAAAAGATAAGACATGGGAGTGGAAATTATTTGGCTAACATTTAAAAGGAAGAAGTCTTCTGCTGTAATTTCCATGAGGAAAGAATTCTCTATAACCTGACATGGACTATTTTTTTTTGAAATTCAATACAAATTAGTTCATAAGGGTTTGCTTGACCACTGCTCCTGTAGAGAGTGATAAGAAGAAATGCTAGAACAATAGAATAGCCTACAATGTTCCAAAGGGAGGTGTTAAAACTTTAACTTCTGCCTTTTCAAGGGAGTTCCTGTGATCACTCTACCGTAACATGCAATACATGGCATAATGTGAGTCATAAAACCACAGGATCATGGAATGTTAGTGCTGGAAAGGACATATGTGCCCTAACTCTCTCCAAGGGACTTGAATTACAATGGCATGGTGGAAAGAATGATTCATCTGGTGTCAGAAAACCTGAGATTTCTTGCTAGCGCTGCTACTTTCACTGTTTTCCCTGTCACCTTAGGTAAGTGCTTTATTTCTCTGGGTCTCAATTTCCTCATTGGTAAAACATGGTGGAGTGCTGTCTCTGAGGTCCCTTCCATCTCTTACATCTTATGTTTTAGACTTTCTAGTCTAGTTTGGCTAATATGAATACTAAAAAGTATACCTGAATATATAGGAAGGGGAATGACCAGACATAAAACACAATCATAAAACCTTGGAGATCTTTTTAGGATGATAGAACCTAAAGGCCCTGTCCACAGGTATGAAAGAAGGGAAATTCACCATTTTCATTCAAAGAAAGATTTTCTTTTTTGTCTGGAAAAATTTATCATTCAAAATTTCTGCCAAAGAATTTATTTTCAGCACTGGCTGCCTTGCTGATTTTAGTTGTGAGATTTTAAAAAAAATTAAAAAATTCTAGCTCCCTTCCTCCTATGCTCATCTTCTCTTTTTCTCTTTCTGCTTTAATAGCTCAAGGATATACCATTCACTTGGTTTAGGTATTCTAGACACCAACATAGAGTTCAGCCCCTCTTTGTTATAGTAGAAGGTCACTGTGAGTAGCTGTGGTTGAAAAATGCATCAGCCTGCCACTGACTTTTAAGTGATAAACTTCTCTGAACTTTAGTAGGTTATTCTCAGATGACAGCTACACTTAGTTTCTGTGATCCCATGGGAAACCTTTTCTTTTGTCAACGATTCAGCTTGTTGAGAATTACCTTGAAGAGCCCAGAGTCACTGTAATGCCACAGTGATGGATTGGAGGAGGAAATCAGTGGGGATCTGTATGGACATGTGTGTGTGTACATATTTGTTTCAACACATATGAAACAGATATGATGAGAAAGCACTTGTGGATGTGCTGTAGCGGATAGAAGGCTGGCCTTGGAGCCAAGAAGACTAGAGTTCAAATTCTACTTTTTATGGAGCACAGCTAGGTGGTACAGTGGCTAGAGCCCTGGATGTGCAGACAAGAAGACTCATCTTCCCAAGTATAAATCTCTGTGACTCTGGGAAAGTCACTTAATATGGTTTGCCTCAGTTTCCTCATCTGTAAAATGAGCTGGAGAAGAAAATGGCAAACCACTTTAGTGTCTTTGCCAAAAAAACCCCAAATGGGGGTCATGAAAAAGTCAGATGTGACAGAGATGACTGAACGTCATCTGCCTCTTATTAGCTGTGTGACTTTGGGGCAAGACACTTAACCTCTTGCTGTCCTCAAGTCACTCTCTGAGATTATAAATTACATAGGAATTTCTGATCTACATAGGGGAGGGAGTTTCTATACCAGAAGCAGCTGAGCAGAACTGGAGAATGTAACCAAACCATACAGACTGGGTCTACTACAAATAATCTCACTTCAGCAAGGAAATCCTTTTATACCTACTTAATCAGTTTGTCATCTTATGCCCAACAGTGACCCTTCCAAACATTCTTATCTCTCCACAAACCTACCATGTCATCCTTACTCTCTCAGCAGAGGACTGGACTTCATATTTCACCAAAAAAATTGAGACCATTCACAGAGACCTCCTCCCATCCTCATCTCATATCACTCAGGTATCTTATCTCACCATTTCTTCCTTCATTTCTATCTTATGTGAAAAGGTGGCCTTTCTTCTTACCAAGGCCAATAAAAGCCTCTCTACCTGCATTCTTGATCCCCTCCCCTCCCATATTCTCTAACAGATAAACCACTGTAATACCTTTACTTTCTGCTCTTCAAACTCTTCCTATCTACTTCCCTGTTTGTAGGCAGTTCCTTCCCTGCTCCCTACAAATATATCCATCATTAAAAAGCCCTCCCTTGATCTGACCATCCCCTCTAACTACATTCCTGTTTTTGTCTTTCCCATCTTAGATAAATTCCTTAATAAAGCCTGGTGCCTTCATTTCTTTTCTTCTCACTCAATTCTTTATTTTTATTTTTTAAATTCTCATTCAGTTCTTAACCCTCTACAATTTGACTTCCAACTTCATCATTTGATTGAAATTGCTATCTTCAAAAGTACTAGTGATATCGTAATAGGCAAATCTAGCGGTCTTTTCTCAGTCCTCATCCTCCTTGATCTCTCTGCAGAATTTGACATTGTTGATCAATTTCTCTTCCAGGATACTCTTTACTAGTTAGGTTTTCCTGACACTGCTCTCTCTTGGTTTCTCTTACCTGTCTCACCAAACTTTCTCAGACTGCTGGATCTTCCTCCAGGTCGTATCCACAAGCCATAGGTATCCTCCAAAGGTCTGTCCTGGGACTTCTCCTCACTTGTCTCAATTGATGATTTCATCTATTCCAGTATGTCCAATTAACTTCTCTGTGCAAATGATTCCTAAATAAAAAAAATCCAGCCACAATCAAACCTTTACTTCTCTTCCAAGCTCCAGGCTTACATAACTAACTTTCAGATATTTTGAACTGAATAAGTAACTCAAACTCTCAACACAACCAAACCATCATCTTTCCCCCATAATCCTCTCTTCTTTTAAATGTCCCCATTACCATTGAGGGCACCATTATCCTCCTAGTCACCCAGGCTCAGTACCTTGGTGTCATCATCAAGTCTTCATTTGCTCTCACTCTACATATTTTATTTATTAACTCTTCTTATTTCTACCTTCAAGATATCTCTCCTTCTACATTTCCTTCTATTCATTCACACAGCCTGATGCAGAGCCTCATCACTTCACAACTAGACTATTGCAATCACTTTCTGGCTGCTCTCCTTCCCTTAAGTCTCTTTCCACTCCAATACATCCATCACTCAGCTGCCAAAGCCTAGGTCTGACCTTGTCATCTCCGTCCCCATTCGATAAATTCTAATGGCTTCCTAGCACCTCCAGAATCAAATATAAAATCCTCTGTTTGGTATTCAAAGCCCTTTACAATGTTTCTTACCATTCCAGTCTTCGTAATCTAGACTGTTCTCCATGTACTTTACCATCCAATTCCACTGGCCTTTCTGCTGTTCTTCTTACATAGCACTCCATCCCACAACTGGGTGCATTTCCATTAGCCGTCCGCCATATCTGGAATGCTCTCCTTTCTCACCTCCACCCCCCTGGCTTTACCGGCCACTTTCAAGACTTGGCTCAGATCCAGCCTTCTACAAGAAGCTTTCTTTTGCTCCCTCCCACTCCTAGTGACTTCCATCTTACTAGCTCCCATATGTCGTTCAGTCATTTTTCAGTTGTGCCTGACTCTATGATCCCATTTGGGGTTTTCTTGGTAAAGATACTAGAGTGGTTTGCCATTTTCTTTTCCAGTTCATTTTTTGGATGAGGAAACTGAGGCAAACAGGGTTAAGTGACTTGCCCAGGGTCGTGCAGACAGAAAGTGTCTGAGATCAGATTTGAACTCTGAAAGATGAGTCTTCCTGACTCCAGGCTATCTACTGCTCCACCTAGTTGACTCCAGTTCCCATATACACTGTACTTATTTGTATACACATAGTTATTTTGGGGCAGGTGGGTGGCACAGTGGATAGAGTTCTGGACTTGGAAATCACAAAAATTTATCTTTCTGAGTTCAAATTTGGCCTTGGACACTTACTAGATATGTGACCCTAGGAGAGTCATCTAACCAAGTTTGCCTCAGCTTCCTCATCCGTAAAACAAGCTGGAGATGGAAATGGCAAACCACTCCAGTATCTTTCCAGGAAAACCCCAAATGGGTTTTCACAGAGGGTCAGACACGATTAAATGATCCCACGCAACAAAACCTAACTATTTGCATGTGGTCACCTTCATTAGGACATGAGCTCCTTGAGAGCAGGGAACACGTTTTTGCTTTTCTTTTTATCCCTACTCCTTAGCATACTGCTTGCTACATTATAAAGGCTTAATAATTCCTTATTGGCTAATGATTGCCTATCTCAAGCATTGCCTGCACTGATATAATCACAGGTCTGGACCCTGTTCTCCTTTATCCCCTCCCTCAAATATATGACATTTTAAAGAGGGTAATGTTATGGGGCATTTTATTAGTATCTGGTACTTGGGGTATCCTAGTAATATAATTGAAAATCAACCACAATAGTTTGAAAATGAGTTTTCCTATTGTGCATGTGAAGATGAAGAAAAACTGAGGGTGGGCTCTTTGTTCATATGGTTACTCATTTATGTTCAGAAGAAGTGTTTTAAAATGCTAGGCACTGTCTTAGTAAGGCTCAGGTCTTGACAAGGCCAGAGGAAAAAAGAATGAGGAGATTTTTGTAATTTAGTCATGTGTTAGAAGATTATAAATGGCTTACTGAAGGGTAAAAGACGAGCTGAGCGATCAGCAGAGGGTGGACAGGGCACTGGGCTATGAAGGAAAACCTCATCGGTGGAAGGAGGCAAAGGGAGCACAGATCTTAATATCCAGCTTACCATCCTGGATGCAGGAGGCAGACTCAAGTCCTCAGCTCTTAAGCCAGCCAAGCAGAGCAAAGTATAACTTACCCTGTATTTTTTAGCATCACATGTGAAGGATAGGGAAGGAAAATATATATGTAGGGAAGGTTGGAAAACAACTTGATTTTCTAAATCATTCTCATTCTTCTGCTGGAGAAAAAGACTGACTGGTGGTGCCCTCAGACCTATCCTTTATGGCCTGCTATAGGTGGTCTTTTACTCCAGGGCTGTCTGCATCCCCCAAGATAGAGCTAAGCATTGAATACGTGTTTGCCAGTGATGTTGATGTGGAGGACATGGTACAGTTTGCTTATCCGGAGGAATTTGGAGGGGCATATTGGAGAGAAGGAGGTGGAGTCTTCCAAAGTCTGCCTTTCTATCTTTCCTTTTTTAGTATTTCTTCTATGCTTTTTTTCAGATATTTACTAGCTGTGTGCCTTTTTTCCAGTCTTTATTCTCATTTTTTCACTCGTTATTTTCTTCTCTTTTCCATTTTCTCAGTCTTTGCTTCCTTCTTTTTCCCATCTTAGTTTCTTTCCTTTTCTTCTATCTTTTCTTTCTCTTTCCCTCCCCATTCCCTCTCCTTATGTATTTATACTCTTTACTCTCCCTCCTTCCTCCTTTTCAAATATCTTTTTCAATCAACCAACAAGCATTTATTAAACACCTATTATATGCCCGGCACTGTGTTAAGTGTCGGGGTTAGAGAGACAAAAATGAAATTGTATTGTTCTCAGTGAGTTAGAGAGAGCATGACAAAAATCAGTGCAGTTTTAAGCTTAGTAGGTATTTATTATTATCATTAATAATTTAACAAGTTATTAAGCTTAAAATTACACTAGATTTTTGTCATACGCTGCATATAAATACATACACAAAATGTATGCAAAAAAATAAATGCAGGGTAGATTGGGAGAATGGACCTCATCAAATTGGGGATGGGGTTGGTTGAAAATCAAAGAAGGCTTCTGTGAAAGGTGGTGCTTAGCTTAGTTTTAAACGAGATCAGAGATTTCCAAATGTAGGGTTGAGGAGAGATGGTATTCTAGGCATCATGGACAGTCAGTACAAAGGTGCAGAGGTGAGAGATGCAGCATCATGCTTATGGAATAGCAAGTAGCCCAATTTACTGGTCTGTAGAGAACACAGAAGGAAATAGTATGTAAGAAGACTGGAAAGGTAGGAAGGGACCAAGCTGTGCAAAGAAATTTTTATTTGATCCTAAAGGATATTGGAAGATTCTGGAATTTATTGAATAGAGGGGTTGTGTGGTCAGAGCTATACTTTAAGAAAATTTTAGTAAGTCTCCTGGAAAGGGATTCCTGAGTGCTTAGTGACTACATGGTGTTGGGCCCCACTTTTTGTTTCTGGGAGCTCAAATGACTTGACATATTCATACTTATTGTACCTTCATAATGTTCTGTCAATTAAGTGAGGGGAATTGTAATATCCTTTTTCCTCTTTGTGATCTGGTGTAACCTGAAGCCAAGAAATGTTGAAGTCATTGGCAGAACTGTAACTAGAAGCCGAGCCTAGGTCATGGGATCTGGCGGCTGAAAGAGATCTTGCAGGATTATCTGGTTAGTTATTGTGTGACTTTCTTTTTAAGCATAATACACACCTGAAATCACAAAGCATTTTTGCTAATGGAATTATTTTATTAGTTAGTATTATTAGTTAGTATTATATCATTCCCCTGCTGAATACATTCATATTTGGAGCACCTGTTGGCTACTTCCAGGTTCCTAGGACCTCATGATTTTCAATGCAGATCTCAGAAGCCCCCATTTCCTTTGTATCTCAACCTCTCCCCTATGAAATGTGACATTATGATGAGTTAATTAAAATAGGATATGATATAAATATATTTATTGTTGTTGTTCAATTGTTTTCAGTCATGTCCAACTCTTTGTGACCTCATTTGGGGTTTTCTTAGCAAAGATACTGGAGTGGTTTGCATTTCCTTTTCCAGCTCATTTGACAGATGAGGAAACTGAGGCAAACAGGGTCAAATGACTTGGATGGGGGCACACAGCTAGTAAATGTCTGAGGCCAGATCTGGATTCAGGCCAGGCCTCTATCCACTGTGCCACCTACCTGCCTGATGGCTAAATCAGGTGGTGAGCATACATTCTTCCTTCCCCTCAGATTATGGCCTCTCAAACTTCCCAGAATTAAAGGCTCCCTTATTTGTATGCACTTTCAGTTCTAGCTCAGCCGTTCTGTATCATCACCTTCTGGTTCTGCAGCTAATTAGAAGATACTTTGTCCTCACCATGCTATCAACCACTGAGTCATCATGGCTGCTGGTATGGTCTGCTCAGGTTAACACATAAGCTGTCACTTAAACCCAGTAGAGAATAACTGTTCATGATTCAAGAACTACTGCTCCCCATTACCCCCCAAACCAATCCAGTCATGCTATCTATTCAGTTCTTATAATTTAACCATTCTCTCATCAATAGCTATCTACTTTGTTTCTAGTGGAAAGCAATCAGTACTGGCCTTGACCTCAAAAATCTGTGCATATATTCTCAACTTTTATACAACCAGAAGTGGTTTAGTGATGTGTTTAACAATGGAGTCTGGCAGGGTGTTGGTGATGGTGGTGGTGGAGGGGATACACACAACACACTTTTAAGTTGAATCTGCATTTTCTTCATCACTTTCTTAAGTCTAGTCACTCATATGGGGTTTCAACTCACAGTCTGATAAGAGCTGAAGGGGTCACAAGGGAAAAAAGTTTAAGAAGCCCTGGATTCACAAAACCAATCAAATCCTGAGTTTTAGCATTTGCTAATTTTCCAACTGTAGATGCTCATGCTGATCATTTAACAATCAACTCTCTCAAGCTGGTGGAACCAGGCTCTAGCACACCCCCACAGCAAGAGAAACTAGAGATCTTATGGAGGATAATTTGATTTCATAGGTATCACTGAGATCATCCCACTTAGTAGAAAGAAATACATGACTGGAATATTGCTTGGGTTGGTATTTTTTATTCAAAGGACACAGGATAAATGAAAAGGTGTGGAAGTATGTGGAAGCACTGCATATTAGGAACCAGAAAGGTCAAGACGGGTCCAGAACATGGTGGACAGAACAATTAGGGTGAAGATCAGTGAGGAAGGGAAACAAAGTGATTTTTGTTGCTGATGCTGAGGGTGGCCAGGATGACAATAATTGACAACAAGGAGAAACCAAAAATACTCAATTCATATTTTGCTTCTGTTTTCTAAGGCAAGGAAAAATGATCTTTGTACAGGAAATAGTGGTACGAAAATAGCTAATAGTAAATCAATACCCAATATAATGAAGGAACTAATTTTTAAAAGCTCCAGTTACTGTTGAATTCAAATAATTGGGCCCAAATAAGCTATATCCTAGGAGAGTAAAAGAAGAGACAGTTGTGATTTCTGAGTCATTATCTCTGATAACTGAATGATCATAGAGAATGGGGCAGTTCTGCAGGCCTGGTGAAGGGCTATTGTTCTGATTTTTGAAAAACAAAGAAGAGAATGAAAACTACAGGCCAGTGAACTTGATTTTACTTCCTGTGAAAATTCTAGAATACGTCATGAAAGAAATAATTAACAAACATCTGGAGAAGAAAGCAGTGGTTGTAAGGAGCTGGCATGTTTGCATCAAGAACAGGTCATGTCAGTCTAACCTTATTTATCTTTCTGATAGTTATTCAACTAGTAAATGAGGAGAATGCTATAGACATATTATACTTAGACTTTTGGCAAAGCATTTGATACAGTATCTCATGCTGTATCTGAAGAAGACAATAGAGAATGTGTGACAATAGCTGATGGTTTATTTGGATGAATTTGGAAGTGTTGAATGGCTGGACTCAATCCATCAATCAATCAATTAAAAATATTTAGTAAATACCACCAAAGTTCCAGGGTCTGTGTTAGGTGCTAGGGATACAAAAACAGGAGTAAGAGAGTCATTGTCCTAAGATAGCTTATATTCTAAAGGGAAAACAACATTTATACATATAAACATATGGGAAAAATACATAAAATAAACACAAGGTAATTTATGGGGAAAGAAAGACACAAGTGGCTGGGGTAGGGGTGGGGGATGAGGATTGGCCTAATGTGTATAAACAGGTGATATATGAGTTGAATTTTGAACAAAGTAGGCATTTTAAGAGGCAGAGATGAGAAAGGAGTGCACTCCAGTCTTTGGGGGTAGCCAGTAGATAATAGAGAGAGGAGACAGAGCCTGATTTGTGAGGAATAAGTGATTAGGCTGGTATGACTGACCCTAGCGTGTGAGGAGGAAGATAATGTGCAAGAAGACTAGAAAAGTAGAGACTCGGCTGTGAAGACTTTTAAGTGCTAGACAGAGAGGTTTACGTTGGAGTTAATAAGGAGCCACTACAGTTTATTGAAAAAGAGAGTGACGTATTCAGACCTATGTTTTAAGAATATCACTTTGGCAGCCATATTGAAAATGGAATGGAGATTGGAACATTTTCAGCAATGTTCCAAGTAAGAGATGATAAAGCCTTACTCTAGGAGGATGGTCATGGGTGTTTGTGGAAGTAGATATATGGAAGAGGTATCAGAGAGGTAGAAAGAGTAAAATGTGGCAAGAGACTGGATAGGTGAAGTGAGAGATAGTGAGAAATCAATGGTTACCAGAGATTGGAGACTACCTGACCAAAAGGAGGGTAGTAATCTTTTTTTGGGATCAATATGTTTTGCTTGTATGGAGACAATGCTATTGCTTTGGCATTCTCTTATTTCAGGTTGCTCTTTGCTCATACATGTTTGCATTCCCATTCAATTATTCTTTCTTTTGTTTCTTTGGTGGGATTTGCCACATGGATTCAAGTTTTTCATTTCTACTAATTATTTTTACAGTTCAGGCCATAGATTTTGCTTATGCAATGCTTATTTCTCCTTTAAAGCATTTGGGAACAACCTGCTGGGATTCTATTTGCTCTTTTTGAGAATTCACAAGGTCCTCTGTCCCAGCAGGTGCTGATTCAGTTTCATTTGTCTTGCAACATTTATTCATAGATGCCTGGACTCTTTTATCTGATCTGAAGACCATATTCCTTTCTGTTATTAATTATCATCCCTGTTAGTTTATTGCTTATGCTCAAGATCTTTAACTGAATTTTCTTCTTCCTGAGATCTTTGGTAACTTCAGTATTTTAGTTTTTCTTATAGTCCCCTATTTCTCACTTTCTAACTCCCCTTTAAGTCTGGGAGATGGGTCTCAAAGATATCTCAGCCTAGGTAGCTCATTGACCTCAGACTTTGCCTCAAATGACTTATAGGGGTTCAGAACTGGCGCTATTTGTATGCTGAGCTTTTTCCCTCATGTTTATTGTAGTCTCTCTCTCTCTCTCTCTGTCTCTCTGTCTCTCTCTCTCTGTCTCTCTCTCTCTTCCTCCCTCCCTCCCTCTCCCTCTCCCTCTCCCTCTCCCTCTCCCTCTCTCTCTCTCTCTCTCTCTCTCTCTCTCTCTCTCTCTCTCTCTCTCTCTCTCTCTCTCTCTCTCTCTCTCTCTCTCTCTCTCTCTCTCACTCTGTCTCTCTCTCTCTCACGCACACTCACACACGCATATCCTACTTCAGTTCCTTCTTTTTCTCAGTTTTCTGGTTGAGCTGTGCTGCAGCATAGAACACTTCTTTGTCTGAGCAAGTCTTTTTGTTGTTGGTATTGGTACTGGTGTGAGAAGGAAGGTGTAGAGTTAAATTCTGTGCTCTGGTCTGTTCAGCCCTGCTGGGTAGTGGTAGGGGGTATGCTAAGTGAGTGTGTGAAGGGCTATTTGCTAACTTCCTCTCCAGTTAGTTAACTGGATTGTTATCTCACTTAGGTTATTGGTGTCTTAGACCATAGAGACAGCTGAAAATTTCTTTGTCTTTTGTACTTCATTCTTATTTTAGTGAAGTTTGAGAGATCATGAGAATTTGAGAAAATATCTAGTTCTCTGTTTTGTTGGTGACCTGATTCAGTAATCATGGTTCTCTCAACAGCAATTGGGAAGTTTGGAAGAGGGGTGGGTTTGAAGCAAAAAACAAATTCTCTTTTGAATATTTTGAGAATGATAAACCTGTGGGACATCCAGTTCAAAATATCTTATATTGGTTGCACAAGATCGAAGTTTTCAAGAGAGACTGGGGCTAGATGTACAGATCTGGAAGTCATCACTTTAAAGATAATAATGGAAAACATGATAGTTGATGAAAACACATTGACAGAAGAGAGCTCAGAACAGAGCTTTAGGGTATACTCACAATTAAGGGGCAGGATGTGGATCACGACTCAGTAGAGACTAAGGAGAGGCTTGGCAGGTAGGAGGATAATCAAGGGAAAGCTCTATCAACAAAACACAGAAAATATTCAACAGAGGAGGATGACCAACAGAGTTAAATACTGTATACAGCTGAGGAAGTATGTGAATTAAGAAAAGAATATTTAATAGTTGAGATCATTGATAATATTAAAAATTCAGGGAATAGTTATTAATGGTTCAATATCAACTTGCAAAAAGTCTCTAATGGAGTGTTCCGGGATCTGTGCTTAATCAATCCTGTATTCTTTAACATTTTTATCAATGACTTGGATAAACTCACAAAGAAAATATCCATCAAATTTGAAGATGAAACAAAGTTGAGACAGATATCTAATGCTCTGGATGATAGAGTCAGGATCCAAAAAGACTTAAAAAGACTGCAGGGGTGGGGACCTGCAGCTTTGAGGCCACATGTGGCCTTCTAGGTCCTTGAGTGTGGCTTTTTGACTGAGTCCAAATTTTACAGAACAAATCCTTTTATTGAGGGGATTTGTACTGTGAAGTTTGGATTCAGTCAAAGGGCCATACTTGAGGACCTAGAGGGCCACATGTGACTTCGAGGATACAGGTTCCCCACCCCTGCATAGAGCTAAATCAAATAGGATGAAATTCAATAGGAATAAATTCAACATCTAACATAGATTCAAAAAATCAGTTTCATAAGAACAAAGATAGGGAGGCCTGATTATTCAACAATCTGAAAAAAAGATTTTAGTGTACTGTGTGTTCAACATGAGTCAACAATTTCATATGGCAATCAAAAAAGTTTATGTGGTTGGAGGCTGCATTAATAGAGGCATACCTTCAGGAATTCAGAGGCAATAGTCCCTTATACTATGATCATATTAGATACGCCTCCCCCCATTATGTTCAGTTCTGGGCACTACAATTCTAAGACAACCTTGAGAAGTCGCAGAACAGATGAAAGAGGGAAATGGTGGTGGTGTATGAAACAGCTGAAGGAACAGGAGATCCTTATCTTAGAAATGAGAAGGTTCAGAGGTGAAATAACAGTTGGCTTCACGGAAAGTCTTCTTGAAGAGAGATACTACACTTGTTTCTGGATTGTTTTTTGCCTGGGTGAAGGCCGGGGCTGGTGTAGAACTGGGAACAGTAAATAAAAGTTGCAAAGCAGTAAATTTAGGTTTGATATCAAAGAAAACTTCTTTAAAATTAGAACTTTCTTAAAATCAGTTACCTTGTGAAGTAGTGGGCTCCTCCTCAGTGAAGATCTTTGAGCAGGGGCTAGATGATGTTGGGTATGTTATAATAGGATTCCTTTATAGATATCCCTTTCTATTGAACTAGATGATCGTTATGGTCCTTTCCCACTTTAAAATGCTGTGATTCTTCTTCAGTGGTACCATGAATATTTGTTAACTAGTAGTTGGTGACATTATGTTGTGGTACCCCACACAAGCTTCTGGTTGTGGTGATTAAAAAGGTTCAAGTGACCTTATTTCTGGGTAATTTAATTATTTTATTAATAATGCCAACATTTTAATAAAAGAATGGTCATTTGGCCATCTTCTTTTAGCCCAAAGACAATGAGGGTGGCAGGCTCATGACTTATATGTCCTTTTGGAAGAGGAATATTCAAAAGGATGACAATTAACTCTAATTGTTTAGCAATTAACGAGAGAATAAATATTACAATGAGAGGCTGGACCAGAACTTTGATTTTGTCACCCATTTAAGTTCCTTCTTCTCCTGCCTTCCTCCCCCCAAATTTGAGCAATCCATTCAAAGAATTTATGCCCCACCCAAGTCTGAGCAGAACACAATGGCTGCCCCACTTGGGTAGGGTCTCAACAAGAAGGTTAGTCCAATCTCATTATCAACAATGCCCTTCAAGAGACTGAACTTTTAAAATCAGTATTTAGAAAAAGAGGTGAACTCTGGATCTCCCCAAATCATTGGTTATTAATAATCATTTCTCTCATGGCAAATGTAGTTCCCAAAGGTCACAACATATTTCACTTATTCAGTATTGTATATTTATATACAACATTCCAATATTGTAGGGTTGGGGGGCGGATGAGGGGGGAAGCTTTTGTAGGGGAGGGGTGAAGCTGACTCTTCTTTAGAAGACAGTATAGTCAAGCAGTCTCAAGATGAAATAGCTATTCTATCATGGCCTTTCAGTTGAGAGATGCTCTGTTGACAATGGTACTTAGGAAACACATCACCCGAATGGGAAGCCATTAGCAATCACGAAAAGGCATAAAGGTATTTAAAGGAATCTTTTTGCCCCAAGACAGCCAATTGAACTTTGGCTTATTTGAAAAATCTGACATATATTTTGCTTCTATTTATTTCAAAGAGTAGAGGGAACTCTAAGCTATGCTTAAGAACTCATCAACAATTCTGCTTTTGTGTTAAGACGTGGTTGAATTGGGGGACTATTATATTCTCATTACTCCTTAGGAGTGGGAGAAAAATAAACAGCTTTTTGAGTCAGACCAGTCAATTCTTTAACCAGCCCAACTTAAGTATTTTCATAAGCAACCTAGAGCCACAGTTCTAGTTCAGTGTTTCCCTTTTCTTTCTGTTATCTGCTTTCCATTTTATTTTAAATCAGTTTACTAAGCGTTTAAGTAATGAGGTCTAGGCACATTCCTTTTGTTATTCAGATATTTTAGACTTATCTGATTCTTCATGACTTCATTTTGGGGTTTTCTTGATAAAGATATTGGAGGGATTCGCCATTTCCTTCTTCGGCTTATTTTATAGATATAAACAGGGTTAAGTGATTTGTTCAGGGTCGTATAGCTAGTAAGTGCTTGAGAACAGATCTGAACTTAAGTCTTCCTGACTACAAGTCCAATGCTCCATCTACTGCACCACCTAACTGGCCTACTCTAAGCATGCCTAGACCATCTAAAATGCCATCACCCATGTGAAAAATGTAAGGGGCCTATATTTCTGGGACACAGAAGAGGTGACACATATATGGCCATTCTGCATTGGCCTACTGTGTGACTGGGAGCAGCCTTTTTCTGTCAGCTGCATAACTGGAACTGTATGCAGCTATAAAATTGTCTAACAGCATCTTCTGGGCTTTCCCTGCATTTCTGCCTTAGGGTCAAAGACTACTTCACTCAGTGCAAAGGGTGTCCTGTGGTAAGGGAGGGATGGCCTCACATCCTTCAGCTTAGGCCATGAGAGCTCTAAAAATGGGCCTGAATTCTTTGCCTTTGTGCTCCTCCTTTTCAGTTCTAGATGCAGAGAATGGAGTCTCTGACCCCAGAGCTTAAGCTACTGAGAACCAGGTATCTAGGAATCCACACTGGACAGAGCAACTAGGATAGCAGAAAAGCCTGGAGGAACAAGGGTTGTGGACACTAGAGCAGAGGGGTTTGGGGATTGAAGGTGGGACTGTGTAGGAACTGAGCTAAACTTTGAACCTAATTACCCTCCCCTCCCAGAGACAAGGTGGTGTGGGAGGAGCTATGCCCCTAGAATTGGGGGAAATATTGTATGTTCGTTTTTGCTTTAACTTTGAAGTAAATAACCTTTGTAAAAGTGAATCTGAGGTTAAATGGTTAATTGGAACTGAAGTACCAGTGTCCAGGCCCCTAAAACGCAGAGAACCCAATTGGGAGGGTCTAAGCCAATGGCAGAGAAGAGGGACTCTTTGCGAGACTCCCAGGCCAGGGTCTGTTACATTTTACTCCCCTTACCAACTAGGTTCTCTCATACCTGGAGGATAGTGGGGGAGTCATCCTTCTAGATCCTCATGGTTAAAGATCCTGGGGCAGAGATTCTAGTTCCTGCACCTAGAACTGAAAAGAATGGACCAAAAGGTTCAAAACCTGTTTCAAGTCCTGTTTCTTACATGGCCTCTGGTAGGGGGAGGAGGTGGCCCTCCGGTCCTCCCTCTTTACTGCATATGTATGAAGTGAAGGAGTCTTTCAAAAATGAAGGTGAAAGACTCCCTCCCTTCACACATATACAGTCCAAAACAACCTGAGTTGCTGAGTCAGGCCACTTTAAAGACAGAGGTGGCTGTTTGTCCTTTGTTCTGAAAGAGGACCATGACATCAGGAAGATGATACCAAGACTTGCAAGTGAACTGGATTTAAGTGAGGCAGGGCAGAGCAAAGTAACCAGCCTCACTTTCTCCCTTGGAGCCATCTGGGCCCAGTGGTCAGCATGACTGGAGATGGCCCCCTTAAAGACAGAGACAGCTCCAGTCAATGGTAAAAGACTGTTCCCAACCACATGGTAGGTAATACATACTCTAGACCTCCAGTTTCCTAGGAGCAGGTATCCTCGGAGCAGGTATCTTCCACATGGGTCATTTTATATAATCTAGGAATGTGCCAAACCTCCATTACATTTAAATCCCTGCTATGCTAGTCACTGGGGATATGAAGATAAAAATGAAGCTTATATTCTTCAAGAAGATTACAGTCTATAAGAGAGAAATAACATATAGACTTATAAATAAATGCAAAGCAATTTGGTGTTGAAAGGATGACTCAGAAGGCCCTTAAACTGAGCTTTCAATGGAGCTAGGGATTCCAAGAGGCAAAGATGATATGGGAAACCATTCTAAAGATAGTAGATAGACTATGGAAAGGCAATTGGGAAATAAATATTTAACAAAATAGATAAAAATACAATGCAAAATGCAACATAAATGATGTTAATTTGTGGTTTTCTAAGTCAATGTGCAGCTCATAGCAATCCCATTTCTATTTACATTTGACACCACTGATATACAGAAAAAGTAGGTCAATTTGAGTGGAATAGAGAGTGCATATGGAGGAGAGATGTGAAATCATTCTGGAAAGATAGGTCAGAGCCAAATTGGGAAGAGCTTTTTTTAAAAAAAATTAAAATGTATTTAGTATTTTATTTTCCCCCACTTACATATAAAAACAATTTTAACATTAATTTTTAAAGCTTTGAATTATAAATTCTCTCCCTTCCTCCTTCTCTACCCCACCTCATTGAGAAGGGAAGCAATTTAGATTATGAATGTGTAGTCATGCAAAACATTTCCATATTAGTCATATTATGAAAGAAAATATAGACAAAAAAAAACCTCGAGAAAAATAATGTAAAAAGTATGCTTCAGTCTGTATTCAGATACCATCCATTCATTCTCTGGAGACGGAGATTTTTCGTCATAAATCCTTCAGTGTTGTCTTGGATCATTGTGTTGCTGAGAACAGCTAAGTCATTCATAGATGATCACCTTACAGTATAGCTGTTACTTTGTACATAGTACATTTTACTTTGTATCAACTTTCCAGGTTTTTTTTCTTTTTTGAGAGCATCCTGCTCATCTTATAGCATAATACTGTTTCTTCATGATCACATACCACAATTTGTTCAGCCATTCCTCAACTGACGGGTATCCCCTTAATTTCCAATTCTTTGCCTCCAGAAAAGAGTTGCTATAAATATTTTTGTACATATAGGTCCTTTTCCTTTTTTAAAAATTTCTTTTTGGATACATGGCAGGGATGTTGCTAGGTCAAAGGGTATGCAAGGTTTTATAACCCTTTGGGCATAGTTTCAAATTGCTCTACAGAATGGTTGGATCAGTTGTGAAGACCTTTAAATGTCAGATGAAGGATTTTGTCTTTTAGTTTCAAGGCATTTGGGAGCCATTGGAAGTTTTTCAGCAATGGATCGATATGATCAGTGCCGAATTTTAGGAATATCAGTTTAGCAGCTGACCCTAGGACTCTCTGTTTGTCTTCAATTTTTTGTTTTTTCTTTAACTTCTAAACAAGTTGACAAATCTTGTCAATTTTATTTCTGTGTTTCTTACCTCTGCCCACTTTTCATTATTCCCCATAGCTGCTGCCCTAGTCATTTCTTATCTGAACTCTTGTAATAACCTCTTCATTGATTTCCCTCTTTCCAGTCTCTCCTTTCTCCAATTCATCTTCCACAGAACTACCAAAATCATCTTCCTAAAGTACAGGTCTTGGTCAAGTCATTCCCTTGCTCAAAAATTTTCAATGGCTCCCTATTGTCTTTAGGATAAAATAAAAGAAATAAAAACCTATGCAGTCTAGCTCCAGTCTGCCTTTCCAAACTTATTTTTTATTCTACTTTGTCCCAACCTAGTAACTGTACTATTAGCTTTCTTGAACATTCCAGTTCTTCTCTCGATGCATCTCCCAGGTTGTTCTGATGCTTAGAATGGACTCTTTCCTCTATTCTGCTTTTTAGAATCCTTTGCTTCCTTCTTGGTTCACTTCAGGTACAGCTTTCTATGTGAAGGCTTTCCTGTTCATCTTTTCCAATTGGTGGGTACTTCTCTCAATGCCTCCATTTTGGGGAGTGATGACAGGCAGCCTTACTTTTATTATCCTCCCTGCAACTTCACCACCATGACCTCAAGTGGGTACTTCCCCACTATCCCTTTCAAGTCCCTTTCTGGTGCTGTATTTCTCATTTAAAATGTAAATTCCTTGTGAATAGGGACTCTCCTTTTTCCTTGTAGTTGTATTCACAGCGCTTAGCACTGTGCCTAGTGTTTTGTTAATAAATGGGTATTGCAATAAAACCGATGCAACCAAGATTAGAAGGAAAGCAGAAAGCTGGGAAATAATTTTTACAGCAAGTGTCTCTGGTAAAGACCTTATTCCTCATATTTATAGAGATCTGAGTCAAAATTATAAGAATATGTCATTCCCCAATTGATAAATGGTCAAAGGATATGAATGAACAATTTTCAGATGAAGAAATTAAAGTTCTCTATAGGCATATGAAAAAATGTTCTTAATCACTATTGATTAAAGAAATTCAAATCAAAACAATTCTGAGGTACCAACTCATACCTGTCAGGTTGTTTAATATGATAGAAAAGGAAAATAATAAACACTGGAGATGTGGGAAAATTGGGACACTCATGCACTGTTGGTGGTGTTGTGAACTCATTCTGATTGTAGACAGCAAGTATTGGAATTACTATTAAAAGGTTGTGAAATTGTGAATACCCTTTGATTCAGCAATACCACTGCTAGGTCTGTATCTAAAAAGAGATATAAAACAAAAAGGAAAAGGACCTATATGTACAAAAATATTTATAGCAGCTCTTTTCTTATGGCAAAGAATTGGGAATTGAGAGGATGCCCATTAATTGCAGAATGGCTGAACAACTAGTGTTATATGACTGTAACAGGATACTATTGTACTATAAGAAATAGCAAACAGGTTGACTTCAGAAAAACCTGGAAAGACTTCCATGAATGCATGCAAAGTGAAATGAGAAGAGCCAGGAGAGCACTGTACACAGTAACAGCAATATTGTATGATGATCAACTAAGAATGACTTACCTATTCTCAGAAATACAGTGATGCAAGACAATTCCAAAGGAGTCATGATGACAAATCCACCTCCAGAGAAAGAAATGGTGGATTCTGAATGTAGATTGAAACATACTATTTTTATTTATGGATGTGTGTGTGTGTATGTGTGTGTGTATGTGTGCATGTGTGATTTTTTTTCCTTTGGGTTCATATCTTTTTTCACAACATGACTAATATGGAAATATGTTTTACATGATTGCACATGTATAACCCATAATAAGTTGCTTCCTGTCTCCGGGAGGAGAGAGGTGAGGAAGGGGGGGAAAAATTTAGAACTCAAAATTTTGAAAAAATGAATGTTAAAAATTATTTTTACATGTAATTGGGGGAAAATATTATTTGAAAAAATAAATGCTTATTGCCTTTCTTTTGTTAGCCTCTCCAGTTAGTACTCTCCCATTATTCCTGATCACCTCTTAATGGCTGGAAACAGATCTTGTCATGTTTCAATTGTGCTTAAAAATCTTTAGAGGCTTTGTATGGCCTGCATGGTAAAATTAAATTTATAGCCTTCTGTCTTCCATTCAAAGTCCTCCATAATCTGGCACTGCCTTTATTAGTCTTATCTCCTGCCATGAACTCTTACGATCTAGCCCAGCTGCCTTATTCTCCATTCCCTGAATGGGTCTTATGCTTTTGCATCACCTCCATATCTTTGCTGACAATGTTCTCTATCCTTAGACTGTCTTTCTCCCTCTTTGTACCTCAAAGTCCAACTCAAATACCCTCTTCTCCATGAAGCCTTCCCTAACTCCCTCATGTCAACCATGTTCTTCCTCTTGAAAACTCACAGAACACTTTGTTTTGCAAAGGAAAGAGCTCAGCTTACAGTGTCTTCTCTGATGCCCTTATATGTTGTTTTTCAGTTGTTTTAGTTGTATCTGACTCTTTGTGACCTCATTTGGGAGTTTTCTCAGCAGATACTGGAGTGGTTTGACATTTCCTTCTCCAGCTCATTTTACAGATGAGGAAAAAGAGGCAAGCAGAGTTAAGTGACTTGCCTGGGGTTACAACTATCAGAGTAAATATCAGAGACTGAATCTGAGTTCAGGTCCTCTTGGCACTCTGTCCTCTATACCACCTAGTTACTGTGTATTCTGTACTTAATGGTCAGCTGAGTATTGGACAAAGGCAATATTCACAGCATCAACGGGGGCTATGAATATGCAGGCATAGTTCTGAATCACAAAGTATTACAGACTCTCCATACAGAAGGCAGAAGAAAAACATTTATTCAGACACCAGAAAGCCAAATCCATCATGGTAACCAAGAAGTCAATACACATTAACACTGCAGGGACAACACCATTCCCAAGCCTTCATCTCCTGTCAGGGTCTTCCCACAAGCAAGCACTCACAAGACTAGGCGTGTCTGCCTATGTCCTCTCTCCTCTGCCCTAACTGCTCTGACCAACTTCCTCCCAGCTCTGCTCCACCCTTCCTGTTCCACCTGTTCAGCAAGCTCCTTCCACCACATGTGACTTAGGCTTCCCTGTGATTTAAGCAGGTCATGTGGGCCTATTAATGGGTGGGAAAGATCTTCAAATTAATCAAGAATGCATTGACAATACATTCAGCCCCAAGATCTTTCTTATGCATTACATAGGTTAACGGGGCAACCGGTGTCAACAGAACTTTACAACAATATAACAGGGTTCACACAAAATAAGCACATCAAACAGTATCTTAGGGTGGGGCTTGAGCATAAGCATCATTCCCCCTTTGAGTGAAGGGGGCCTAAAATCCTGGGGTAAGGGGCAAAGGTCTCTTCTTCCATAGCTACTTCCTGCTGAAATTGGACGTAGAGCTGTCACTGCCCCAAGAGGTCAAATTTGAGAGATCAGTTCTTTAGCCAAGAAAATCTCAAGTAGGATCAAGAACAGTTGAACATACCCCATAACCCAGCAAAAGCGCTTCTAGGGCTGTATCCCAAAGAGATCATAAAAATAGGAAAAGGTGCCACATGTACAAAATTATTTATAGCAGCTCTTTTTGGGTAGCCAAGAACTGGAAATCAAGGTAATGTCCATCCATTGGGGAATGGCTGAACAAGTTGTGGTAAATGAAAGTAATGGAATACTGCTGTGCTATGTAAGAAATGATGAACAGGCAGACTTCAGAAAAACCTGGAAAGACTTATTTGAACCGATGCTGAGTGAAATGAACAGAACTAGGAGAACATTATACACAGTAACAGCTACAGTGCACAAGGACTGTTTCTGATAGACTTAGCCTTTCACAGGGACCTAAAACATTCCCAAAGGACTCGATGAAGAATGCCATCCACATCCAGATAAAGAACGATGGAATCAGAACACAGAATGAAGCAGATTATTTTCTCTTGTGTTATGTTTTTGTTTTGTTTTTTCTCATGGTTTCTCCCATTTGTTTTAATTCATCTATGCAATATGACTAATGGGAAAATGTGTTTAATAAGAATGTTTGTGTAGAACCTATATAAGACTGCATGCCATCTCGGGGAAGGAGGGGGAGAAAATCTAAGACTTACAGAAATGATTGCTGAAAACTGAAAACAAATTAATTTAAAAAAAGAAGAGTTGGACACATGACTCAACAACAGCAACAAAAGCTATATGACCTAAGTCAAGTTACTTAATTTCTTTTAATTCGTCATCTTTAAAATGGGTGAGTGAGCTAACAAGTATAAAGTGCTTAAAGTTTGCAAAGTATTTTACAAATGTTTTTCATTTAATTCTCACAACAACCCTGGAGGTAGATGCTCTTATTATCCTCATTTTACAAATGGGGAACCTGAAGCAGATAGTAGTTAAGTGATTTACCCAGGGTCACATGGCTAGTAAGTGTCTGAGACAAAATTTGAACTTAGTTCTTCCTAACTCCTGGTCCTATCTATCTATTGCACTGCCTAGATGCCTTAGAACACCTCTCAGTTTCTCTTTCAGCTTGAAATTCAATGAGCTATAATGTTTTGTTATAAGTAAGGTTGAGTTTTCAAGCCAGAAGGATCGAAAAAGAAACTCTGAAAACCTGAAGCTCATCCTTCAAGATTTTTTTTTGTTCAGTTTGTTGTGACTGACTTTTTGGGACCCCATTTGGGGTTTTCTTGGCAAAGATACTGCAATGTTTTGCTATTTCCTTCTCCAGCTCATTTTACAGATGAGAAAACTGAGACAAACAGGATAAGTGATATGTCCAGGGTCATGTAAGCTAGTAGATGTCTGAGGCTAGATTTGAACTCTGGGCTTCCTGACATCATGCTTGGTGTTCTATCCACTTTGTCATCTGGCTGCTCCAATCTTTCAAGATTGTGTGGTTCATTTGTATTAAGATCTGAGATATATCACTCCTTTTTTCTGGGCCTCAGTTCCTTCATCTTTGAGATGAAGCAATTGGATGAGATACTTTCTTAAAGCTCTAGCATTCTTCAGTGCTATGAGTCCCAGGCTGAATTAAATGAAGAAAGAAGACTTCTGAGTCTTAATGCAAATTGCCATCAGCTGTGTCTGGATCAGCCACCAGAGATATAAGGCAATGCAAACGGTGGGGAACAAATGGCCCTTGATACCAACTGACATGTTAGATAAACATAATTTTGCAACCATATCACAAGCTGGTGCAAGGCATGAGCGTGGCATTGAGATCAACAATGTGTTCAATATCATTAGCTGTCTAGACACTGCCCGCAAACTAGTTTAGAATGACAGGATTGATAGTCCCTCTTCCCCTAGGAAGGCACCCCAAAGCACAAAACAGTATTAGTCTGGGATAGTCAAGGAGGGATTTGGACTGATTTGCTTTTACAGTAAAAACAGTTTCCTTTCCAAAAGAGAGATAAACAAAAGCTGATGGAAAAAAGGACATTTTTTTATGACACTAAGTCCAAATGGAAATTGTGCCAAGCAAAAACATTAGATAACAAGTCAAAAGAACTGGATTCAAATTCTTGATTCTCCTACTCACTACTCGTTTACTTGGACAAGTCTTTGAACCTCTTTGGACCTCAGTTTCCCCATTTTTAAAATGAGATTGGATCAAATGAGCTCTGAGGTCCCTTCAGCTCTATGTTTATGACCCCAAGATTGAGACAGCAATGTAGTATCTTGTGTATGCCTATATATCTGCATGCTGACTTCCCTCTAAGAATGGTTTAAGCTTCTTGAGGGCAAGCACTATGACACCTTTGTCTTTATATCCCAAGTGCTTAGCCTGGTACATTGTAAAAATCTTCATAAGTAGTTATTGGTTGATTGAAGAGAAGGGGACTGGATCTGTTAATAGGGAATTCCAGGATGAGGAAATTCCTTCCACCAATGCAAATTGGCATCTTCTATGCAATTTTTGGGGCAGCTAAGTGGTGCAGCAGATAGTGTTAGGTCTGAAGTCAGGAAGACTCATCTCCCTAAGTTCAAACATGGCTTCAGACACTAGCTGTGTGACCTTTGGCAACTCACTTAACTCTGTTTGCCACAGTTTCCTCATCTGTAAAATGATCTGGAGGAGGAAATGACAAGCCACTCCAGTATCCCAAATGGGGTCATGAAGAGTCATATACAACTGAATAATAACAACAGTAACTTTCAGGCTTTAAAGAGTTGCCTAGATTACTGAGGAGTTAAGAGACTACCCCCGTCACACAATCAGTATGTGTGAGAAATAGGACTTGAGTCTTCCAGTCTCTGAGACCAGCTTTTTATCCACTCTATATAATATTTTGATTGGGTCAATGTCTAAAGAGCCAGGGGGAGAAAAAGAGCTATCCCATTAGGATTTGCAAAACCAGTTGTGTGATGAGAAAGTAGTATCTCTCTGTCTCCTACCTCTATTTGTGCCTAGCCAGGCAGTCCATGGAAAAAGGTGATATCCTGGGGATCCTGAAATGGAATCTTTTCTTCACTGTATTGACATTTGACTCAAGGGAGGTAAACTGCTACAAGGTTGCTACCAAATGGCACTCCAGGAAAACAAGTCCAGCTGTCAGCTTCTGACTTTCAAGGACCAGTGCCAAGAACATGATAAACAAGGGAGTGGTTCTTGTGGAATGATGACAAAGGAGATCTTGAGGGAGGAAATTAAAGAATTCACAAGTTCTGATTTTTGCCTGAATAAAAAGCAAAGACAGCAGTCCTTGAAATCTCTTGCCCAGCATATATTCTAAGCAAGTGATTCCCAACAAATTGTTTTCTTTTCTTTTGATACAGGCAGCTGCTGTTGCTGGTGGAGATACAGAAAGCCTAAGTCAATGGACATAATATTTCTAAGAGGCTGGGTGCTTGGTGAGAAGATCTGAGCTCTTTAGTCCCATGAGAAATAACAAAGGTTTAGGCTGAAGATAGGGGATACTTTTCCCTACAGTGAACTTGTGAGAGAATGATTTGTCTTAAAACATAGATGGTTTAGAAAGACTTTGTCTCAGCATTTGATCTTTTTTGCAGGTCATGGGATTTATTAGTTTATTTTCTTGATTCTTTTTGTTTGAAATAAACGACAATCACTTTCTACCTATACTTTCTTCCCCATAGTACTTTCCCTAAAAAACAACAATTAGGCCAAACTGTTTGCTATGATAAAAATACTACTAGATCAGTATAAATTGTAATTAAATTCAACAAACACCTCTCAAGCACCTCCTAATGCAAAGCACAATACTAGCCATTGACTGGAATGCAAAATCTACAGAGTCCCTGCCCTCATGGAGCTAGCAAAAATATAAGACACATACTTAGATAATTTCTCAAATCTTGAACAGTTTTAACAAACAAAAAGTTGTCTTTTCCTAGTGAGAAAGAGAAAAAAACTCTTTAAATGAATGTATGACATGAGAAGTTAAATATATTAAAAAAAGAGAAAATGAGATAGCATGCTGTGGGATGGGTCTTGGAGTCAGAAAGACCTGAGTTCAAGTCTGCCTCTGATACACACTAGCTTTGTGAACCTAAGCAAGTTACCAGGAGTTTCAGGAACTACAAGTACCATCTCACTTTCTTCCCACAATTCTGTGAGGCAGGCAGTACAGTCCATGCATCAGCATGCCATTTCACAGATAAAGAGGCTTCTCCAGAGGCTGGATGGGTGTTAGCTGTAGGATTGCAGTTCAGAAGCACTTCAGATATTTCCAGTCAAGCCTTCTAGGTCCTTGAGTGTGGTCCTTTGACTGAAACTAAACTTCACGGAACAAATCCCCTTAATAAAAGGAATTGTTCTGTAAAGCTTGGACTTAGTCAAAAGGCCACTTTTGAGGACCTAGACTTATTGTTGTCTTTGGCAATTAATTCAATCACCAGGTTTGTCAGAGTGGTGAGGGGTGTGTGTGTCTGTGTGTGTGTGTGTGTGTGTGTGTGTGTGTCTGTGTGTGTGTGTGTGTGTCTGTGTGTGAGTGTGTGTCTGTGTGTGTATGTGTATAAAACCTCTGGGGTCCTTATAAATAGTTCCTCAGCTCATGTTATTGCCTGTTTTTTCTTCCTCTGGTGTAAACAGACTTTTGTAGTAGCTCAATTTAGTAATTAAATTGCAGAGGAGAAATATTGATTACTTAATTAACCCATCTAATTCTCCAGCTGCTTTGCCTCCAATCCATATTACTGTCATTCTTCAACTGCCTCAGGAAAAGGCTTTTTAAACTTTTTCTTACATTTTACAGTATCTATTAATCACTTGCTACAGCATATGTTTTATAGACATCCTAAACTTTACTTGCCTCTGGACAAGACAACAACCACTAGCCCCTGACAAACTTGGGTCTATGCTTTTGAGGAGTGTCTTCTGGCAAATGTACCCCATGTGGTTCCAGACCCCCATTCCAGTGTTAAGCTGGAGACCTCTATAGTAAAACAAGGTTTAGATATTCAGTCATTAATCATGTCCTAGATAAACAATCGCAGACTATAGAATTAGCAAAAACATTTAATTCCAATAGAAAAAAAAAAGCAAATGAAAAAACCCATTAGAAAGTTTTTCAAAAGCCATCTCTACCCCTTCCCCCTGCCCCCAAAGTACATTGTCATTTTACTTTTGCCCGGCTTCCTCCTTCCTTCCTCCTTTCCCATACTACTAGGTGCTTGCCTTCAAGCTAGGGAAAACTATAACATCTGGGCGTCCTTGAACTCTTGCTCTGTGGCTTCCCACTGTAGACATGTAATGTCTGTTCTCACTATAGACTGCAGTTTCTTCATGTTGCAGAGTTCCCCAGTAATTCTAGCTCGTTCCCTTGTAGCTAGGCTGATAACCTGCTCTAGTCAATCCCTGGTTCAGTTTCTGGGAGACTCTGTAAGTCAGGACCCACTGTCTCTGCGTGAGTGCATTTCTACTTCCTTCTTCCCTTGTTTCTTTGAACTCTTAGGGCATGGGAGCCTCACCAAAAAATATATTTCCCAATTTCATGGGTTTGTGATTGTTGTACATCACCTTCCTGATGTCATGGTCCTCTGAGTACAAACAGCAATGCATTGGGAAGTATAGTTTTCCCTTTGTATAATCTTTATTACTCTTGTTTGCAACAATACTCATTGAAATCAAACTCTTATTTAGCTCGTGTGGATGAACAGCAACTTTGAGAAAAAAAGATGTGGTGTGTTCTCCATGCATTGCTCCAGTCTAGGATGATTAAGTAACTATGTGAAGGCTTTTGCCTTTGTCCCCTAATGTCAATTGCCCTATTTTGTAATATTGGTTTGAGTCTTTCCTGTGAGTATATCATCCCCCAAGCTCTTTTTTTTTTTTTTAAAGATTAAGAATATTAGGCAGAAAATCAGAAATTTCAACTGACCTCTACAGGGTCATTCATAATGGCAATGCTACATAACCTAGAAATCACATTTTATACCAACTGTGCTCCATATTGTCTCAATGTTTCCTGAAGTCAATGCTTAACTAGATATAGTTTGGATAAATAGTGAACATGAGAATAAAATGGGAGTGATAGAAAGTCTATGCATTTCTTTTTATGGTAGCAAAGAGCTAGAAACTTGAAGGGTATTCAAGGGAAGGGTTGAATAAAATATAGTATATGAGTGCAATGAAGGAGAAATATTGAAAGGGATAGATTTAGAGAAACTTGTGAAGACTTTTATGAATTAATATGAGTGAAGTAAGCAGAACTAAGAAAACATTTTGTGTAATGATTACAGCAAAAACAAAATAATTTTGATAAATTGAATGATCAACCACAATTCCAGAGGACCAATAATGAAGACTATGCACCTTCTGACAAAGAGGTGACAGACTCAAGATGCGGAATGAGAAAAACATTTTTATTTTTCTAGTAAATTATTTTATTGGTTTTCAGTGTTCTACAATCACTTCCAAATATCTTGAATTTTTTCCCCTCCCTCCCCCTCTTTCCCCACTCCCTCCCTGAGGTGGCATACAATTTTATATAGGTTCCATACATACATTCCTATTAAATATATGAGAAAAACATTTTTGACCTGGACAAAGCAGGAATTTGTTTTGGCTGACAGTGCATATTTGTTCCAAGAGTTTTGTTTTTCTTTTTTCTTTTTAAGAAAGTAGGAGGGAAGGAGAGAAATATAGATAATCTAGAGAAAATAAATGAAAAAATAATGAGTTTTAGAAAAACTCTATATATTGCTCCCTTGGTAGGTTCTTAAATATCTAAGGTCCTATCAGACACAGCTAATTTTGTTTCTGGATGTCATGACTATCACAATTGGTGGAGATGGCTTTTCTAAGTGTTTAAGATTTTGAACAGATGACTATACTACATGAATTGGCAATTATGCTCCAGGACTAAAAGTTGTGAGAACTGAGGGATCCAGAACAAGTGAATGGTTAACTAATGCTGACAAATAGTTCAGCTCTCCTGCTCTCATCTCTGCTCCAAAGAGGCAAACTTCTGAGTTGGGTGCTCTTCATTGGGGTGATTCTGGGATGAGAAGAGGCATAGGGCCAAGGTCTTTGTCACTATCATCACCACTACCATCACTAGACATTTATTAAGTGCCAACCCCCAGGAGTATGTAGAAGCAGAGCAGGGCTCAGAGCAAAAGCACTAGAGGATTTCAAGAAGTCAGCTAAGATTAACCTTTCTGAGGCAGGTTTTAAGAGAGATGAGTGACTAGACAGGGCAAGAAGGTACTCATATTTCCATCCTGACCAAGATTACTCTCAATCTCTAGGTCTAAGTCAGGAAGCTGGGCCTTCGGGTTCCCTGGTAGGGCCTGGAAGGCTCTCTTATTTGTGACTATCTCCCCAACAGTTGATTGGAATTTGTCATTTAGGCTGCCTAGAATTTCCCCAATTAGACTTTCTCTTAGGTTAACAAGTGTTATGGCAACTGCTGGATTGGGAATCAGAATTCCTATCTCTATCACTAACTCAGCTATGACCTTCAGCAAATCCTTTAAACTTTTTGGGCTCTAAGTTCCCTCATCTGTAAAATGAGGAGATTGGACTACATGATCTCAAGAACAGGGATTATTTCATTTTTTAAAATAATTGTATCCTTGGGGCCTAAAACAGTGCAAAAGTACTTTAAAAAGGTTTGTTGACTGATTGATTTATGGATTTCTCATGCCCCTTCCAGCTCAAAAATTCTTTAATTAGCTTTTTAAATGCAAATATCACTAGAGAGTCAAGAGAATGGGGGGAGCCAAAGTATTCTAGGTACCTGGGGAATCAGAAAAGGAGTTGGAGAGGAACCAAAAAGAAATATGAAGACTAAGTAGGCGTAGCATTTTTCAGAAGGTACTCCTGTCCCATCTTAAGCCAAGGAAACTTCAGAAAACAGACTTTTGTCTTGAATTCTCTCCTGAAGTTCTTCTCAGACATACGCATAGGAGGTCCTCTTGAGCTTAAGGCAGAAAGGTATTGATCATGTAACTTCATTTTATGGAATATAAGCTACCTGAAGACAGGGACTTTCATTTTTGGGTTCATTTCCCCAGTGCCCAAGACATGGTGGATAGTAGGAACTTATAAATTACTTGCTGAAGTTACCATCTGCAACGACCAACTTCATTAGATTTAGCTCTTCTGAGCAATTCTATGACCTAAGACAATTCCAAAAGACTACTGAAAATGCTAGCCACATCCAGAGAAAGAACTACGCAGTCTGAATGCAGATCAAAGCATACGATTTTCTTATTTTGTTTCTTGTTTATTTTCTCTCATAGTTTTTCCCTTTTGTTCTAATTCTTCTTTCACAACATGAGGATTGTGGAAATATGTTTAATATGATCATACATGTGTAGCCTATATCAGATTGCATACTGTGTTAGGGAAGGAGGAGTGAGGGGAGGGAAGAAAAATTTAGAACTCAAAATCATATAAAAGTGAATGTTGAAAATTAAAAAGAAGTTAATAAATTTTTAGTTTTGAACATTCATTTCCACAAATTTTCTCCCCATCTCTCCCCTCCCCCACCCCAAGACATCATGCATTCTGATTACCCTTTCCTCCAATCTGCCCTCCCTTCTATCACACCCTTCCCTTCCCTTATCCCCATCTCCTCTATTTTCTTGTAGGGCAATATAGATTTCTATACCCCATTACCTGTACTTCTTATTTCCCAGTTGCATGTAAAAACAATTTTTAATATTAGTTTTCAAAACTTTGGTTCCAGCTTCTCTCCCTTCCTCCCTCCTCACCCATCCCCACTAAGGAGACAAGTAATTCAATATAGGTTATATATGTGTAGTTATGCAAAAGACTTCCATAAAAGTCATGTTGTGAAAGACTAACTATATTTCCCTCCATTCTATCCTGCCCCCATTGATTCTATTCTCTCTTTTGACCTTGTCCCTCCCCAAAGGTGTTTACTTCTAATTACCCCCTCCTCCCATTTGCCCTGCCTTCTATCCTCCCCCCTACCTCCCTTATCCCCTTTTCTCCTACTTTTCTGTAGTGTAAGATAGATTTTCATACCAAATTGAGTGTGCATGTTATTCCCTCCTTAAGTCAAATGTGATGAGAATAAACTTTACTTTTTCCTTCCCTCCTTCCCCCTTTTCCCTTCCACTGAAAAAGCTTTTTCTTGTCTCTTTCATGAAATATAATTTGCCCCATTCCATTTCTCCCTTTCTCCTCCCAATATATTCCTCTCTCACCCCTTGATTTTATTTTTTTAGATATCATCCCTTCCTATTCAACTCACCCTGTGCCCTCTGTCTATATGTATGTAATCCCTCCAACTACCCTAGTGTTGAGTAAAGTCTTAAGAGTTATAAATATTATCTTTCCATGTAGGAATATAAACAGTTCAACTTTAGTAAGTCCCTTATGATTTCTCTTTCCTGTTTACCTTTTCATGCTTCTCTTGATTCTTGTGTTTGAAAGTCAAATTTTCTATTCAGCTCTGGACTTTTCATTAAGAATGCTGAAAGTCCTCTATTTCACTGAATGACCATTTTTCCCAAGTATTATACTCAGTTTTGTTGGGTAGATGATTCTTGGTTTTAATCCTAGTTCCTTTGACTTCTGGAATATCATATCCCATGTTCTTCAATCCTTTAATGTAGAAGCTGCCAAATCTTGTGTATCCTGATTGTATTTCCGCAGTGCTCAAATTGTTTCTTTCTGGCTGCTTGCAATATTTCCTCCTTGAGCTGGGAACTGTGTAATGTGACTACAATATTCCTAGAAGTTTTTTGGGGGGGATTTCTTTCAGGAGATGATCAGCGGATTCTTTCAAAATTTATTTTACCCTCTGGTTTTAGAATATCAGGACAGTTTTCCTTGATAATTTCGTGAAAGATGATGTCTAGGCTCTTTTTTTGATCATGGCTTTCAGGTGGTCCCATAATTTTAAAATTGTCTCTCCTGGATCTATTTTCTAGGTCAGTTGTTTTTCCAATGAGATATTTCACATTGTCTGCTATTTTTTCATTCCTTTGGTTTTATTTTATAATTTTTTGATTTTTCGTGAAGTCATTAGCTTCCATTTGCTCCATTCTAATCTTTAAGGAATTATTTTCTTCAGTGAGCTTTTATATCTCCTTTTCCATCTGGGACATTCTTTTCCTCACTGGCTTTTTGGATCTCTTTTGCCATTTGAGTTAGTCTATTTTTAAAGTGTTATTTTCTTCAGCATTTTTTGGGGTCTCTTTTAGCAAGCAGTTGACTCATTTTTCATGATTTTCTTACATCACTCTCATTTCTCTTCCCAATTTTTGCTCTGCTTCTCTTACTTGATTTTCAAAATCTTTTTTGAGTTCTTCCATGGCCTGAGACTAGTTCATATTTTTCTTGGAGGCTTTAGATGGAGGAGCTTTGACTTTGTTTTCTTATGTTTGCATGCTTTGGTCTTCCTTGTCACCAAAATAAGATTCTATAGTCTGATTCTTTTTCTGGTTTTTGCCTTCCCCAGCCATTTACTTGACTTCTGAGCTCTTTGTCAAGGTAGTTCTCTGCTTGCAATGGGGTTGGGGTTGTACTGTCAGTCGCTCAATCCTCCCACAATTTGTGGGCCTAGAGCTCCAGAAACAGTGACTGCAGCTGCCCCTAGTGATGCTGTGGTGGCTGCAGGTTCCTCCACCCACTTTCTCCTCAGCTGCCCTGGAACATTCTTCTGCACTGGTCCCACAGTCTTTTCCCACTGACCTTCCAATTTATACAGCATTTTGAGGTCATGAAGTATGAAAACCACCACAGGTGTGAGAGATTCAATCTCCCCAAGCCCTGCTCAGGTCCCCTCTGTGCACGTAAGACTCACACTGGACTGCACCCTACCCCTACCATGGAGAGATACACACTTCCCTGTGACCTTCTAGGCTGTCTTGGGCTGGAGATTTGCTTCGCTTCATCATTCTGTGGACTCTGCAGCTCCAGAATTTGTTTAGAGCTCTTTTTACAGATATTTGGTTCGGCTTGGGGGCAGCGCTCTAGAAAGTCTGTGCTGTTACTCTGTTTGAAGTTAATAAATTTTAAAAAAAGAAAAAAAGGCTTGTTGATTGAGTGACTTATTAATCTCATTTCTAAGAATACTTGTATGTATATGTTTTGATGTAGAATTACTTTTTAAACATTGTATCAAGTTTTAGAAATATTTTCTGATGAATATTTATGTTTTTGACTGATTTAAAAATTCATCTGATACATACTTACAAGCCCTCATTAAGTTTTTCTCTCTTTCCTCTGAAAAATAAAAGAAAGAAAATATGGTTTAAACCATTTTTCTCTTGGTGACTACTCAAATAAACCAAAGGTTGTGTTCAAAGATCAGGAACTAGGGCTTCCATGTCAGCCTGATAGTTTTGAATGGAGTTTTAATAGATGAAGCT